>NC_057810.1:101561481-102181431 GCF_018294505.1 Triticum aestivum
GCTAGAAGGAGATTGTTAAGTGTGAGTGTGTGTTTTGCCCATCCAGGCGGAAGTTATGTTCACAAAAGAGGAGAACGATTCGATGTGGCGTTAGGAATGAGGGTAATTAACTACGCATGGAGACATAGAGACCTTGAACGTGCATGTGTGAGAGGTATACATGTATACGTGGGATGTGTGTGTGTGTGTGTGTGCGCGCGCGCATGATCAAGATAAAAGAAAGAAAACATAAGTCCTAAGATCAACGACATGGGAGAGACGGATCGGTATGACAATATGCATGCATGTGAGAATGCAGGGAAGAAGGCCCAACAATTGAGCATGTGTTTTTGTCTTTAAGAGATAGTGGCGTGGGCTAGAGCATGCATCTATGGCGAGCAGAGGGGGTGAGGCGCAACGATTGTGCAAAAGAGATCAACCTGTAAATGCATATGTATGGATAGACATATATAGTGTGGGTGATAGGAAGCAAGACTCCGTGCAAGAAAGAAATGTTGATGGAGAAACTACAGATAGATACAGAGATGGAGATGTTAGCTAGAGAGACATCCGTTAGTTTGGGTGTCGGAGATGACCGTCGGGTGGTTCAAAGGGTGAAGTTCAATATGTGTGTGAGAGGGCACTTGACTGCATGCATGTAGAGAGAAACATATGTAGTGTGTGTGATAGGAATCAAGAGTGAGGGCGAGAAAGAAGGTTCATGGAGAAAGAGATAAATAGAAAGATAAAGATGCTAGCTAGTGTGCGCTAGAGATAGGAGTCGAGTGGATCAGAAGGCTGGGTTATGTGTGTGGGTGTGAGAGAGATAGAGAGAGGGTGCATGTGAGTCACATACAAACAAATATCAGAGAGAAATGAGATCCAGAGAGACAGAGTTTTGTGTCCGCGAGGGAGAAAGATATTTCACAACGAGAGTGATAGCTAGAGAAACATATGAGGGAACACAAGATATCTCTAGGGAGAGAGGGTGTGTTTGAGCGACATACAAGAGAACAATGGAGAAATATGAGACCCTGGGAGACAGAGTTTGTGTTTGTGTGTGAGAAAAAGATATTGAAGAGGAAGAGTCGTAGGTTCTCATATCTAAGGAGTGAAAGACATCTCTGTATGAGGGGTGTGCGTGTGGCACACATGGGAATAGTTGAGAGAAATGAGACCCCGGGAGACAAAGTTTTGTGTTTGTGTGAGAGAAAGAGATTCCACATGGAGAATCATAGCTAGAGACACATAGCAGGGAGCGAGATATACTTAGAGAGAGATAGAGTGATGAAGGTCGATGGAGAGAGTACCGTCAGTGTGTTACGAAGATAAAAGATCATTGTCGACATACAGGTAGCACGAGAGATGCCTGAGAGACGATGAACACGTATAGGTCCAGAGAGATAGTCCTATATAAGCATTAGTGATAGCTCTATGAGACAAATATCTGGATTAAAGGGGATTCAAATATTTAAACTGGAGATCACGACATCGATAATATCATAACGCAAATTGGTGTATCAAACATGCATATTCATTTGAATTTGGGCACACGTGTAATGTTATATAGTTTATCAATATGGGTGATCCATAGATTCTTCAATTACAAACAATGCATGGTTTATATGCAATTAATGTCTAAACGGGATTACACTATATGTTGCATGTGTGAAACACATTATACATGTTTGAGAAGTTAAAAAAACCCGCATGAAACACACATTAATTGGAGACAGTTAGCGAGGAATGCATACATTGGATTTCAACATAAAGGGGTTTCAAATTTTTGAAAATCCAAATTGATGGATACAACCTTATGAATCTGAGATCATGCCATTTGTAAACCATATTTATGTATAAATGGTGTTGTGCTTTTGAAAGTATATATGTAAAAAAATGATGTATATAGAATGTAATTCCAATTGAAAATGGATCCCACCCGAAAAAATAGTAGAATACAAACGAGATTCGAATTGAGTTGGCAAAATTTGAATGAAGCGGGGAAAGTTGCAGTAACCGCCCGAAACCAAAATCTGCGAGATGGAAATCACTACTGCCTATCCCTGCCGCGCAAAGCCTATCTGCTGGATTTCTATAGGTTTCGATAGGGGTAGGTTTGTAATTTCACCCAAACATGACATAACCGCCTCTCACCCGGATTCATACACGGTGGGCGCCAAAACACAGTGTGCCCTTGGCCGAAATCGACTCCCTCCCTGATTCATATTCATACATGGTGGGCGCCAAAAACAAACTCTCGTAAGCAAATATTCGGTGTATGCGAGATTACCGTCCTATCCCCAACCGACTAATGTTGCTGTGATGTAGTAGAAATTTGAAACGGGGGCTAAGTTTGTAAATGTCCTCGCATTTGAGACAAGCGCGCCCTGAATACATGGTTCCCCCCTTCCTCTCTACCTCCCTTTTCCCCATTCGTACTCCGTGGGCGCCAAAACACCCTCTCCACCCCACCCTCCTCCGTCCAGCACCGTCCGCCACCCCATCCACCGCCGTCCTCCTCCACCATGCCGGAGCTGATACCCCGCTGCCGCCATCCATTACAAGAGATTGACCTCTCTCATCCACTCCTTCGGACCGGGATCCTTGCATCCCGTCCTCTCGCTTCATCCCCGCCGTCGTCCACCTTGCCGGCGCTGCTCCTACGACCGTCTCGTCCACCACGCCCCGCCGCCACCGTCTACCCTCCTAGATCTACTTCCACGCCGCCGACAGCCATCGCTATCATAGCACCATCAAATTCTCACCAGATGCGTACACGGCGCCGCACCAGAGGCGGTACTCTTTCGTATTTGCTCAACTTATTTATCGCAGCAAGAAAATAGATCGCCACTGCTTTACTCTGATTTCTTCTCTTGGTTGCGAAGTTGCCTTTGTACGGTTTGCACCTTCAGATCCCCCATGGCACGCTCAACACTATACTCCCAATGCTTATGGTTTTACCCTTTTATATTCCACACTAGTTAAATCACAGTAGACTAAATTTCAAAATTGGGTCAGTCGATTTTTCAGGGTTCGCTGGTGCGATCCAAGGGGCTCGGGTGGTTGTGGGGCCTTGCCGAACGAAGAAAACTCGACGCGGGTGGGGGGTGGGGGTGGCAGAGGAACATAGGTGGTGGGGGCCGGTGGTCCGGCCGGCAGCCCGTGCGGTGTTCTGTGTGGGAAGAATCAGATACGAGGAAGAAGAAGGGTTAGGAGACGTAGGATCTTCATCCAACCGCCTGAAATGGTCGGGAGACAGCTGGGAGTTGCATTCTTAATGCGCTCTGGTTCATCATGTGTGGGCACTGTGTAACCAACATTTTATTATCCAAAATCTGCTTGCTCTTCTTTACCATGTTCGATAATGCTAGCCTGTACGTGATCGATAGGCTTTCAATTACTAGCGGCAATACAACACCATATTTTCAAGCCAATTCCACTTTCCCAATTTATATATCTTGGTTATGGTGTACCCCTGTTATGTACACTATGATTTGGCTAGTTGTTGTGTGCTCTTGTTATCATGGTTTGGCAATAAACTATCTATACAGTATATTATGAACCTATCATCTGCCAGCTATCCTTACTTCTGGAGCCTATTTTTTTGTGTACTTGTGCCAGATTATATAAATGCATGCACGATATTACCGCACACATGAGCTCTCTCATCAGAATCCAGTGATAGCACATAAGTGTTTATAGGGGTGCCCCTATATTAGAATATCATCTGCATTACAAAGATAATCTCACAACTATTTATGTTTTCATGGTTCTCAGATATTATACGCAATTACAGTGAATATCATAATCCACGCATCAGAAGAATATTGTGGAACACTGCAATGACTTACAAAATTGGCACCAAGGCATTGAGTGCCATTCTGGAAGCAATGAAACTCGTACGCTCCCCACCTGTTGATTCTTGTTCAGAATATCACTACTAGGGAAAAGCCTAGCAGCAGCGCGCGTTTTGGGCCTCTCAGTAGCGCGCGGACCGGCGCTACAGCTAACGTATAGCAGTAGCGCCTGTTGCCCCATGCTACTGCTATACATGAATAGCTGTAGCGCTCTTTAGAAAAGGGCGCTACTGATATTATCTGCAGCGCTGTTTACAGGGAAGCGCTACTGGTAAGGCGGCGCTACTGCTAAATTTCCCCCTTGCTACAACTAGTTTTATTAGTTTTTTTCCTGCATATTCGTTTTGTATTTGTTTTGTATTTGAATAGGCTTTATAAAATAAACTTTAGCATATCATACACATACAAATGTAATCATAGCATATACATACAATTAGTCTCATCAAATCATGTCATCATCATAATCATCATCCAACACAAAGTGGTCTCTCGTCATCAATCTCGAAAATAGCAATACAAGTCTTGATTACTTGCAAATACATCGTCATCCATTTAAACAATATACGTGAGAAGAGCTATCACTTTGAGTACATGAGTTCGTATCCCTCTCTCGCATTAGCGTGAACCTAAACTAACTACTACCTGTTGCTCAAAAACCGGAAACCAGTACACCTGGGCCTGACACTCCGGCCACTTGTCGTATATATAATCCTGGCGTAGCACTTCTTTGTCATCTATGATCTATGCACCTGCATCGTCACATGAGTCGATGACATGCAACATATATAGTTGAGCAACAGAAAGAGACAGACTTGGCAAAAATAGAAACAACATATCGTAAGGATAAATAAGAAAGTTCATCGTACCCAAAATGCCCTAACAAGAGTGATTTTTGCTAGTCGAGGAGGAGGAAGGTTTAATTACATCACAAATAAAGTTCCACCGTGCATAACTCAAAGTTTTGTCATACAGAAAGTATGGACTAAACGGACACATTGTCATATATCGACAATCACTCCACCATGTCGTGCCATCCATCCATGTCAGGGAGATAGTCCTCGAGCTTAGTGAAAGGCTTCATGTCGAGACGCTGAGAGGCTATCCATGTTCGGACGTCTTCCCGCGACATTTGTCCTTCTCCGTAGAACATCCCTGTTTTTCCGACGACCTCCTTCATGATGATTTGGGAAAGTTCCCGCTGGATGTTATAGAACTCAGCTCAAAGTCGATGATCCTCGATATCTCCTATGTCCTTTTCCCATTTCAGAATATGGGCATCGCCAGATCTAGGTGACATGCGAAGGTTCTGGTGATCCCGTCTGTAATCCAGCATGTGGTGTAGGACATAGAATCCATCATTAAGAGAATCGTTCGGTTGCTCGGAATATTAGTAGTAGCGCTTTTGCCACTACACGGGCTACTGCTAAGGTTGTATCTGTAGCGCGGTTTTTTCTCAAACGCTACTGCTATCTAGCACTAGCGCCCTTTTTTGACCCGCGCTATTGCTAAATTTCTGTGTATAAGGTTTTCCCTAGTAGTGTATCATTCTAATGACTATTCTAACCTCGAGGAGTCAAAGGCAGATGGCCTGTCCTGTTCACCCATCAAGGTGCCTGTTCTAATTTAGCAAGGTTTTATTGATTGCGCGTATCTTGCATATGTTGTCTTGCATTTCTTCTACTTTGTTGCACCACCATCTGCTTAGTTTACTCATCATATAACTCGAGATGCTATGCCCATCCATTATCAATACATATTCCATCTGTCGTCATACCATGTTTTTCCACTCAAATGCTGTTCTTGTGCATCAGACATCAAAAAGGAAGAGGGTGATTGCCGAACCTGAAGGAGCACCAGCAAAGTCCTTGAAAAACATGGTGGTGCCGGAGAAATCACACATCGCCCCACTTATATTGGTTGTACAACCAGTGACACAAAACATAGGGCCGACTCCAGCAGACTGTACCCATACTTCACTGGCCACACCACTAGCCCCACCACATAGGACCTGCACTCCAGCAAAAGGTATACCAATTTCATTTGCCATAGCACCAGCCGTACCACAGAAAAATCCCACTCCAGCAAAAAGTACAGCAAGTCCACCGGCCGAAGACATATCCCAACTGCAGAGATGGCCAATTCCTGCAGATTGGAACCCCATTCATTTATTCCCAATTTAAAAGACAATGCTTTCAATGTTGTTAGGGACTACGTGCATATATTCCCATCATGGGAAGATTATAGTGAAGACAAACACCATTTTCACATCTTCCTGTCCAACTTACGTGTAAGTGCTATTATTCATGGTTATTATTTTCTTGTTTTCTGTTGATTGAACACATCAATGATTTACATTACATTGTTGTAACTAGGTGAGGGTCAATCTGGATAGTCATGACGAGCAAAGCTTGCTTGTGCTTTTCAAGGAAGCATTGCAGCAGTATCGGTGTTACCTGAGGAAATCACACTTTGATGGCAACTCTATAAACGAATTTCCGGTGAAGTCTCCTGTGCTAAATTTAGAAGACATTGAATGGAAAAACCTTGTTATGCACTGGTCTCGTTACCAGGATGAGGTACTGTCTATGAAATCACATGACAATTTGAACTTCTACTTTTCCGCATGTGCCTTACGGATCTTTTTTGCAGGAAATCAGCTTGAAGAAGAATTCCAGTTTGAAAAGAATGACAAGATATCGCAAATATGCTGCCCGCTGCTTTGCTCTTGTTAGTACATGTTGTCCTGTATCACTGTACTTGCATACATACCTGGTTCATTATGTGACAGTAGTATGCATGATAGCTTGCTTATCAATTGTTCGCTCCAAATTATCTGATCTGTATGAATGGTTACATTAGTGTAGAATATATCCAATGCCAATGAATTTTTTAGCTCTGCATTGTTCTTGTAAGTACATGCTGTCCTTTATAAGTGTACTTATATTGACTGGTAGTTGTACATGTACCATCACTCTGCAGCTTATTTTCCTTTGCCCTCCATTTTCTACACATCAGATCTATATTTACTCTTACCATAAGGTTGCTACTGAAGAAGTTTAGCTGTGCATTGCTCTTGGCTGTGCCTTTTGCCTGTATCGCTGCACATACATTTATAGCTACTTGGTTATGTAGCATCACTCTTCATCTTATCTTAAATATTCTCCATTTTTTCGTATATTATCACATCTATATTTACTCTTAACAAAATGTAGAATAAAGGCAATGCTTATGAAGAACATTCTGTGCTAAACTTCTTGAATTGCCCCCCCCCATCAGCATGGACAAGGGCTTTATAGAGCCTGTCTTCACCAGTAATGTAAGTTTGTCCTTCTCAAACCTTCAAACTTTGTTGTGTATATTTGGTTAGGCATGACTGCAACAACTGTTTATTTTGAGGTTTGCATCAAATTGCATGTTTAAAGTTTATTATGTAGTTCATAAACAAAAGTTTGTCCTTCTCAATTTAAGTTTTCAGTTGTACAACCAAGTTCCTTCTTCATACCATGTAAATTAAACTATACAGAGCAAGTGATCTTCTTTTGCACTGCGTGTATGCTTCTGTTCTTCATCCGTAATCCAGTGGTGTGGTGAACCTACCCACTACAGCACAATGTCATATTCTGCAATGTCTTAACTATAAACAATGTTATATCATTCTACTATTATTTAAACCGCCTCTTTATTTGCCAATCTGAAATGGGATAAATTGACAGCACACTAACCATTGATAATTATGAGTTCTCGATCTGTAATCCAGTGGTATCGTGAAGCTGCCAACTCCTTCACAATGTCAATTCCTACCATGTCTTGACCTGAACAATACCATATTGTGTTAATGCAATTTTAAACTGTGTCACTTTATTCGTCAGTAAGAAATGTGATGAATTGTCAGCACTGATACTTTTAGGTGCAAAACCTGTCATCTGTCTGCTTGTTTATCTTTCAGAGTGAGGAAGATATAAGTGTTGAACAAGTGCAGTCTCATCATCTAGCTCAGCTGCTTGCGCTGCAGCTCCCCAGCAGGGCTAACCTTTCTTGAACTCTATTGAAGTGCTGTCGGTTTTGTATATTATTTTGTCGGTGTGTTTACTTGCACTGGTGGCGATCTTTGATGCCTAGTGTATGTAATCTACTGTCTGCTTGTGCCTTATTATCATAGTGGCGAACTTTGATGCCCAGTGGATGTAATATGCCGTAATTTCTTTATTTTATATTCTAGTTTTTTTCTTATTCATGATGTTGTAGTTATTTTACTGTATATATATTCTGTCTTCGCAGTAAACCGGCCAAACCGTAAAATTACGGTACATAATCGGGCTGTCATGCAATCACGATGTATGATCCGCATCATGGGCCCCGTCAAACTGGCCCACTAGTAGATTCGGGCCTTTAATAGGCCGAGTAACCCCCGACCCTCTTTTCGCAAGAAAACTCAATGGGCTTTTAGGAGGCTGAGAAGTAGGCTGGGCCTGAAACGTGCCGAATAGCTCACGGGCCGGCGGCAGCCCGAAATGGACCCCGGCCCAAGATTGTGCGAATCAATTCATGGGCTTTTAATAGGCCAAAGTTGTCTCGGTCCTTGTTTGGCCCAATCAGATATCGGCTGCGAGCAGGCCGGATGCAAACCGGGCCGTAGTTAGGCCCAACTATATGACGGGCTTTTAACAGGCCGAAATTAATATAGGGCCGAAATGTTAAATGGCCCCTTAACAGGCCGAAACTAATATAAGGCCGAATTACTAAATGGGCCTTTAGCAAGTGGACCCAAAAACATAGCGTCCAGTCAACGGGCCGAATCTGATATGGGCCATAATTGAGCCCAAAGCCTCTTAAAGGGCCGGACCTGATCTGGGCCGTGATTTGGCCCAGAAAGTGGGAGGATTTTAACGGGCCGGATCTTATATGGGCCATTACTAGGCTGGAACGTGGCAGGCCATTAATGGGCCGGATCAATTATGGGCCGACATTTGGCCCAAAACATGGCAGCCAGTTAATGGGCCGGCCTACTAGGGTCCTCAAAATCTTGTGGGCCTACAGCTGGGCCGGCCCATTAATGTCGGTGAAATCTCATGGGCCTTTAGCTGGGCCGGCCCATTATGATCCGCAAGAATTTTGTGGGCCTTTACCTGGGCCGGCCCATTATGGCACACAAAAATCTTGTGGGCCTTTACCTGGGCCGGCCTATTATGGCCCATGAAATCTTGTGGGCCTTTAGTTGGGGCCCATTATAGTCCGCAAAATCTCGTGGGCCTTTAACTGGGTCAGCCCATTATGGGCCCATAATCTTGTGGGCCTTTAGTTGGGCCGGCCCATTTAAACTTGATTGGCCATGCCACGTGTCGACGTATCATAGGCGCCTTCTGTCCAATGAGTGGATGACATCTGTCCCAACGATGATCTGACACGTGTTTCCTCCAGCCAATGATGATTTTACACGTGGAAAATCCCCATTGGTCGGGGCTGTTAACGGGTTATCGGATCCAAAACCCGACCCGATAGCTTAACGGCATTCCGTTACGGTGGATGCCACGTGTCGGTCACCCTTGACGAAAGCACTTCTGTGACGCGCGATTTATTGTCATGGAAGTGGACACTTCCGTGATGATAATTTTGGTAATGTCATCGAACACTTCTACGACAGCACATGTATGACTATCTTGATTCTGTCATAAATTTTTCATGGATGTACATGCATGACAAAAAACATGACCTACTATGACAAACATGTATCATCACAGAAGTGTATTTTTTTTGTAGTGACTTAAGCCGTGTTCGGATCCGCAAAATGATCTTCACATACCACCGTAGAGAGAATGATATTTCACAAATGCAATCTGCTGACAATTTTTTTAGACAATGCGACGTGTCATTATGGTCGGGCAATTGTTTGAACCGTTTCCCCACAACCAGCCACAACGCATATTGTGAGGTGGTTTCCTTGACAGGTCTTGTCAAAGCAGAGATCGTGTCCCATTATCACGGGATTCTCATCAATACGGGTATGGGTAATTCCACCACGCCATCAATCGTGGCGCTTGGGAAGCAAGCGATTCTCAACGGGCAAGTGGGGAGGCGCACCGCTTTCGTCGCCTCTATAAAGGGATAAGAGTTCCCCATTTTTACCCACGCCTTCTTCCTCCTTTTCCCACTCTTGCCCCCTCGAGCTCCAGCGCCCAAGCCCATGTCTTCTCCGCACAGCTAAACATGTCCGGAGCAGGAGGCAAGTGGGTGGCTTCCATCGTGAAGGAGAAGCATATCGTGAATCATCAGGCGGCTGGATACTTGGCCGTAGACATAGCGCACCGGCTACCGGACGACGGGTAGGTCATTCCGACCCCGGGACCCCACGAGAGGGTTGTGTTTGTTGCCCACTTCGTCCCTGGACTGGGATTTCCACTTCATCCATTCGTCTGCGGGCTCATGTTCTACTACGGGCTAGATTTCCATGATCTAGCCCCAAATTTCGTCCTCAACATCTTGGCATTCATCGTCGTATGCGAGGCCTTCCTCCGCATCAGGCCTCACTTCGGCATGTGGCTGCAAATCTTCTACGTGAAGCCAAAGATCGTGAGCGGCCAGCAAGCGGAGTACGGGAGGGGGGGCATGGTGGGCAAGATGCCTAACGTCACCTGTCTTGACGGCTCCTTTGCGGAGACTGTGAAAGGGTGGCAATCAGGGTGGTTCTACATCACTGAGCCACGCGGTGCCAACTGGGCGGCGACACCCGAGTTCCGATCCGGAACCCCCATGCGGCTCACCTCCTGGGAAAAGAAGGGTCTGGCTTGGGGCGAACCTACAGAGCTGACCAGACTCCAAAATTGCATCAAGAGCATGAAGGACAAGAATATCAAGCTTGTCAACGTGATCCAGGTCATGCTTGTCCGTCGGATCCTTCCGTGCCAAAGACAGGCATTCAATTTGTGGGAATTCGTCCCGGCCAAACACCAGACACTTCGGAAGCTCTACGACATGACGCACAAAGGCGCATGGAAGGTGTTGATAACCCGCAAGTATATGAGATAGTTGTAGCCTCTTTCGATAAGTAAGAGTGTCGAACCCAATGAGGAGCTAAAGGTAGAACAAATACTCTCTCAAGTCCTATCGGCCACTGATACGACTCTACGCACGCTTGACGTTCGCTTTACCTAGAACAAGTATGAAACTAGAAGTACTTTGTAGGTGTTATGGGATAGGTTTGCAAGAAAGTAAAGAACGCGTAAATAAAAAGTAGGGGCTGTTTAGATAAAGAAGCAATAAAGTAAAAATAGCGAGTGTGGAAAAGTAGTGGTAGGAGTTGTGAAATTGTCCCTAAGCAACTGACTACGTTACTAGACCGGTAATCACTATTGCAATTCTATTTGAGGGAGAGGCATAAGCTAAGATATCATCCCTTACTTGGAATTCTATGCACTTATGATTGGAACTCTAGCAAGCATCCGCAACTACTAAAGATTCATTAAGGTAAAACCCAACCATAGCATCAAAGCATCAAGTCCCCTTTTATCCCATACGCAAACAACCTACTTACTCGGGTTTGTGTTTCAGTCACTCACGCAACCCACCATAAGCAAATCATAAACATATTGCAAACCCTAAAGCGGGAATCCCTCACGCTTGCGCGACACGGAGGGCACAATAGGACAGCACAAATAATAAAACATGCAACTCAAACCAATCATAGCAATTCATCAATCACCGATAGGACAACGAAAATCTACTCAGACATCATAGGATGGCAATACATCATTGGATAATAATATGAAGTATAAAGCACCATGTTCAAGTAGAGGGTACAGCGGGTTGCGGGAGAGTGGACCGCTGAATATAGATGGGGGAAGGTGATGGAGATGTTGGTGAAGATGGCGGAGGTGTTGGTGAAGATCGCGGTGATGATGATGGCCCCCGGCGGCGTTCCGGCGCCACCGGAAGCAAGGGGGAGAGAGCCCCCCTTCTTATTCTTCTTATTCCTTGACCTTCTCTCTAGATGGGAGAAGGGTTTCCCCTCTGGTCCTTGTCTCCCATTTCTTGGAAGGGGCGAGAGCCCCTCCGAGATTGGATCTATCTCTCTATTTCTGCGTTCTCAGATTCTACCCCTTCACCATTTCTTAAATATCCGGAGATCCGTAACTCCAATTGGGGTGAATCTTTCGCTCAGATTTTTCTCATAAAATTAGCTTTCTTGCGCCAAAAGAAGAGCGTGAACCGCCTTACGGGTAGCCCACGAGAGCCCAGGGCGCGCCCAGGGGGGGAGGGCGCGCCCCCCTGTCTCGTGGCCACCACGGACACCGTTTCGCATTGATTCTTCCTCCCAAAAATCACAAATAATTACAAAATAATTCTCCGCCCATTTTTATCCCGTTTGGACTCCGTTTGATATTGGGTTTCTGCGAAACAAAAAACGTGCAACAGACAGGAACTGGCACTCGGCACTAGATCAATATGTTAGTCCCAAAAATAGTATAAAAATTTGCCAAAAGTATATGAAAGTTGAATAATATTGGCATGGAACAATCAAAAATTATAGATACGACGGAGACGTATCAGCATCCCCAAGCTTAATTCCTACTCGTCCTCAAGTAGGTAAATGATAAAAAAGATAATTTTTTTTGTGGAATGCTACCTAGCATAATCTTGATCATATGTCTAATCATGGCATGAATATTAAGACACGAGTGATTCAAAGCAATAGTCTATCATTTGACATAAAAACAATAATACTTAGGGCATCCCAACAAACAATCATGTCTTTCAAAACATCAATGCTTCAGAAAGTTATCCCTACAAAATCATATAGTCTTGTATGCTCCCTTTTCTTAACACAAGGTACCCCTCATGCCTATCCCGGTGTCAGCCAAGCAATTGTTTCATACTTTAGTATTCTCAAACTTTTTCAACCTTTACGCAATACATGAGCATGAGCCATGGATATAGCTCTTTGGGTGGAATAGAATACGATGGTGGAGGTTATGTGGAGAAGACAAAAAGGGAGAAAGTCTCACATCAACGCGGCTAATCAACGGGCTATGGAGATGCCCATCAATTGATGTCAATGTGAGGAGTAGGGATTGCCATGCAACGGATGCACTAAGAGCTATAAATGTATGAAAGCTCAACAAAAGAAACTAAGTAGGTGTGCATCCAACTTGCTTGCTCATGAAGACCTAGGGCATTTGAGGAAGCCCATCGTTGGAATATACAAGCCAAGTTCTATAATGAAAATTCCCACTAGTATATGAAAGTGACAACATAGGAGACAATCTATATGAAGAACATGGTGCTACTTTGAAGCACAAGTGTGGAAAAGGATAGTAGCATTGCCCCTTTTCTTTCTTTTTTCTTTTTTTTCTTTTTCTTTTTTTTCCTTTTTCTTTTTTTTCTTTTTTTTCTTTTTTTTTCTTTTTCGGTGGGCTTCTTTGGCTCCCTTTTTTTATTTAGGCTTCTTTGGCGTTTCCTTTTTTATGCGGAAATTCTCTATAATGATGGTCATCACACTACTATTTACTTACAACCCAATATTACAACTCTATACTAGAACAAATATATGACTCTATATGAATGCTTCCGGCGGTGTACCGGGATGTGCAATGATCTAGCATAGCAGTGACGTCAAAAAACGGACAAGCCATGAAAACATCATGCTAGATATCTTATGATCATGCAAAGCAATATGAAAATGAATGCTCAAGTCATGTATATGATGATGATGGAGGTTGCATGGCAATATATCTCGGAGTGGCTATGGAAATGCCATGATAGGTAGGTATGGTGGCTGTTTTGAGGAAGATATAATGAGGCTTATGTGTGATAGGGTGTATCATATCACGGGGTTTGGATGCACCGGCGAAGTTTGCACCAACTCTCGAGGTGAGAAAGGACAATGCACGGTACTGAAGAGGCTAGCAATGATGGAAAGGTAAAAGTGCGTATAATCCATGGACTCATAATTAGTCATAAAGAACTCACATACTTATTGCAAAAGTTTATTAGCCCTTGAAACCAAGTACTACGCGCATGCTCCTAGGGGGGAGGTTGGTAGGAGTTAACCATTGCGCGCCTCCGACCTTCACGCGAAGATAAACAATCAAAATACAATGCGCGCCAATTTGGTTACATAGTTAGTAGACCATACGTGCATGCTTCGGGAATCACAAACCTTAACACCAACATCCTTACTGAACAGAACCATCTACTAGTACCTCCCACATATTATCATCACTATATCGCAAAACTATTGCAAGGAATCAAACATATCATATTCAGTGATCCACAAGTTTATGTAGGATTTTATGACTAACCATGTGAATGACCAATTCCTGTCATCTCTCTAAATAGATATAAGTGAAGCAAGTGAGTTTAATTCTTTCTACAAAAGATATGCCCATGCTCTAACAAATATAAGTGAAGCAAAAGAGCATTCTAAAAATAACGGTTTTCTATGTGAAGAGAAATAGGCAATCCAGACTTCAAATGATATAAGTGAAGCACATGAAGCATTCTATAAAGCCATACTCAAAAGACTTAAGTGTAGTGCAATGAGCATTCTATAAATCAACCAAGGACTATCTCATACCAGCATGGTGCATAAAAGAAAAGTGAAAACTAAATGCAAAAGACGCTCCAAGACTTGCACATAGTGCATAAACGAAATGAATACGGAAACATATCGATACTTGTTGAAGAAAGAGGGGATGCCTTCCGGGGCATCCCCAAGCTTAGACGCTTGAGTCTCGTTGAATATTTACTTGGGGTGCCTCGGGCATCCCCAAGCTTGAGCTCTTGCCTCTCATCCTTTTCCTCATATCGAGACCTCCTCGTTTAGACACTTCACCCACACAAAACTTCAACAGAAAACTCGGTAAGATCCGTTAGTATAATAAAGCAAATCACCACTCTAAGTACTGCAGCAAACCAATTCATATTTTGTTTTTTCATTGTGTATACTGTAATATAGATTTTCCATGGCTTAATCCACTGATTTAAATTGATAGATTCATCAAAACAAGCAAGCTATGCATCAAAAACAGAATCTGTCGAAAACAGAACAGTCTGTAGCAATCTGAACGTCCACCATACTTCTGGTACTCCAAAAATTCTAAAAAACATTAGGAAAAATAAACAAGTTGTATAGCAAGACAGTGCAGAAGGAGTCAGAACCAATTGACATTCCAGTTAAAAATGTAAAATCGCGCACTACAACCAAAGTTTCTGTCCTGCACCGTTCGAATCAACAAGCATTGTAAACATCCTAAAGGCAAACCTTAGCACATTATTTTTATAATACAATGGAATTGCACAAGGGGATAATTATTTTTATTGAAAAGTTTCTGTAATCAGGATTCACAAAGTTCAAGTCTAGCTCCCACTTCAACAATGCTTGTCTTTCTCACTTTCACTTTCCTTTTTGAAAAGTTTTTAGGTTCCCCTCTTTATTTTTTTTGTTTTTAAACTATATGAAAGCACTCAACGGAAATAAATGACTCTCTAAAACTTCCGGGATGTCTCCCTGGCAGCGCTTTCTTTAAAGCCATTAAGCTAGGCATATAGTGCTCGGGTAATGAATCCACCCGGATCCCAAGGTATATCAAAGCCAATTTTAATTAACAATGATTTGTAATTTAGTAGTGAGCAAAAAGTAACATATATCATGTAACAACGAAGTCTAACTCTCTTCCTATGCATCGACATGTCATAAAAGAAGAATTCATGCACACATAGTAAAGGTCAATGCACAGTATAAGCAGTTTCTTGCAATTTTATCATATTGGATACATAGAGAGGTGGAGATGTAGTTTCTCTCTCATAATAATTGCAAGTAGGAGCAGAACACACATGCATATTACATTCATCAAAATCATCATGTGCAATGGTAAAAGGCAACCCATCAATATAATCCTTACTAAGCGCAAACTTCTCTGATATAGTGTTGTCGGGAGAATTCAAAAAGATAATAGGACTATCATGCGTGTGTGCAATAGCAACAATTTCATGTTTAACATAAGGAACTATAGCAAGTTCATCTCCATAAGCATAACTCATATTGGCATCTTGGCCAGAAGCATAGCAAGCATCATCGAAAAGGGATATTCCAAACAAATTCAAGGGATCATAGCAATTATCGTAGCAATCATCCTTTGGTAAGCATGAAGGGGAATTAAATAATGTATGAGTTGGAGGGTTACTCTCATTAGAAGGTGGGCACGGGTAGCTAATCCGCTCTTCCTCCTTTTGTTCTTCGCTCTCCTCATCATCTTTTTCATCCAATGAGCTCACAGTTTCATCAATTTCTTCTTCCATAGCTTCCTGCAAAATATTAGTCTCTTCTTGGGCAGCGGAGACTTTCTCAATAAATGCATTAATATAGTAATTGTATTCATAATTTTCATAGCAATATCTAAGTATAGCAAGATTTTCAGGCCTATAGGCATCATCATCTAAAGCTTCATACTTTTCAAACAAAGATTCAATTTCATAAGCAGCTTTAAAAGCAACAAATTCTTCTATTTGTTCCACATCATAGTAATCATATATACCATTAGCATAAGAAGCTAAGGTTTCATTATCATTAAATTCGCATGAAAAGGGAAGGTGTGGAGACTCCATCCTAGAGCAACAAGTAATATCATATCTCAACCAGAGATTCCAGGCATACCAATGCAACATAATAAATTGATCCCATAATAGTTTCCCTTTTTGTGTCGAGCGATAATCCCTAAAGTATTCACGTTGATCCAATGTGTCTCCCATTATAAAGTTGAATGGGGTTTTCTTAGGCTTATCAAAATAGTACACAATATCTTTCGCATAATGAGAATCGAGGGTTTTAGGAGTTACCCCATCCTCATGAGTAGCAAGTACAGCTAATTTTTTTTGGTATTTTGCATTCCATATCCATAAGTAAAGATAGAGAACAACTAAGAACATCAAATAAAAATTACTTAGTGATAAAGCAAACAAGCACACACAAGAATATTCACCCCATGCTATGACTCCCCGGCAACAGCGCCAGAAAAAGGTCTTGATAACCCGCAAGTATACGGGATAGTTGTAGCCTCTTTCGATAAGTAAGAATGTCGAACCCAACGAGGAGCTAAAGGTAGAACAAATACTCTCTCAAGTCCTATCGGCCACTAATACGACTCTACGCATGCTTGACGTTCGCTTTACCTAGAACAAGTACGAAACTAGAAGTACTTTGTAGGTGTTGTGGGATAGGTTTGGAAGAAAGTAAAGAACGCGCAAATAAAAAGTAGGGGCTGTTTAGATAAAGAAGCGATAAAGTAAATATAGCAAGTGTGGAAAAGTGGTGGTAGGAGTTGTGAAATTGTCCCTAAGCAACTGACTACGTTACTAGACCGGTAATCACTATTGCAATCCTAATTGAGGGAGATGCATGAGCTAACATATCATCCCTTACTTGGAATTCTATGCACTTATGATTGGAACTCTAGCAAGCATCCGCAACTACTAAAGATTCATTAACGTAAAACCCAACCATAGCATTAAAGCATCAAGTCCCCTTTTATCCCATACGCAAACAACCTACTTACTCGGGTTTGTGTTTCAGCCACTCATGCAACCCACCATAAGCAAATCATAAACATATTGCAAACCCTACAGCGGGAATCCCTAACGCTTGCACAACACGGAGGGCACAATAGGACAGCACCAATAATAAAACATGCAACTCAAACCAATCATAGCAATTCATCAATCACCGATAGGACAACGAAAATCTACTCAGACATCATAGGATGGCAATACATCATTGGATAATAATATGAAGCATAAAGCACCATGTTCAAGTAGAGGGTACAGCGGGTTGCAGGAGAGTGGACCGCTGAATATAGATGGGGGAAGGTGATGGAGATGGTGAAGATGGCGGAGGTGTTGGTGAAGATCGCGGTGATGATGATGGCCCCCGGCGGCGTTCCGGCGCCACCGGAAGCAAGGGGGAGGGAGCCCACCTTCTTCTTCTTCTTCCTTGACCTTATCCCTAGATGGGAGAAGGGTTTCCCCTCTGGTCCTTGGCTCCCATGGCTTGGGAGGGGCGAGAGCCCCTCCGAGATTGGATCTATCTCTCTGTTTCTGCGTTCTCAGATTCTACCCCTTCACCGTTTCTTAAATATCCGGAGATTCGTAACTCCGATTGGGTTGAATCTTTCGCCCAGATTTTTCTCATAAAATTAGCTTTCTTACACCAAAAGAAGAGCGTCAACCGCCTTACGGGTGGCCCACGAGAGCCCAGTGTGCGCCCAGGGGGGAGGGCGCGCCTCCCTGTGTCGTGGCCACCCCGGACACCGTTTCGCGTTGATTCTTCCTCCCAAAAATCACAAATATTCCAAAATAATTCTCCGTCCATTTTTATCCCGTTTGGACTCCGTTTGATATTGGGTTTCTGTGAAACAAAAAACATGCAACAGACAGGAACTGGCACCTGGCACTGGATCAATATGTTAGTCCCAAAAATAGTATAAAAAGTTGCCAAAAGTATATGAAAGTTGAATAATATTGGCATGGAACAATCAAAAATTATAGATACGACGGAGACGTATCAGGTGTTGTTCAAGGCCTCTGAAGTACCTCCTCCCATATCTGAGGACCGCGGACTTCACGCCGCGCGGCGTCCTAGTCCGGTGAGTTTACTGACTACCACCGGATTAAGCTCTTCCCAGTATATTCATGATGAAGTCTTAAGTAATTGTGCATATTTAATCAGGATTATGTGGAGACAGCAGAGCAGATTGACTGTCCGGCTCCGCTGCCAGAAGGCCCAGCTGATGCTCTCCTGACGGAGATGCTAGTCCCGGCGCCCTACAAGGCACCGGAGAAGAAGGCCGAGAAGAAGGCCCCGGGGACCAGGAAGGGTCTCCGGCGTAAGGTTGTACCGGAAGCCTCGTCCGAAGACGATGAGGCAAACTGCTCCCCTGAAGGGGAGGAAGAAGAAGAAGAAGAAGCCGTCCCGTCCGAAGAGGATGGGGGGCCTGAGAAGGCAGACCAGGGGGCCGGGAAAGGCCCCCGGCGCAAGGCCGTCATACCCACGTCGTCCGACGACGACGAGGAAGATTCCTCCCGCGGAGGCGGGGGAAAACATGAATAAGTTCTCCCTCCCTGCACTGGGGAGGAGAAGAAGAGGAAAGCCGCCCCGGAGGAGGGGGCTGGGATGTCCAATAAGGGAAAGGTGTCCCTTCCGGACTACTCCACCACGGCCGCCCATGATGAGGAGGGGTGGCTACCCAGGGGAAAGCCCCTAGCACGATCGTAAGTGTCCGCACTCATTGTGACCTCACTTCATAGTCTTTTTATAACGCTAAACATATATGCAGTCCGACCAGGGTTCATCCCGAGGTGTCGTCTTCGGATGGGTCTCTAAGCGACTCAGAGATGAACTCGGTCCCGACGGCCACCACTCGTCAGCCTGCGGATGACATGGAGGTGTTGTCCCGAAGGCTCCCAGAGCAGGGGAGGTGACTCTGGAGACGCCGCAAGGTGGAATTCCAGATGTCGGACACGCGGGGTTCAAGATCCCCGCGGATCGTGTCGATGAGAGCCGCAGTAGGCCGGGCTCTCAACCGAACATTGTTCCAGAGCCTCCAACGGTTCCAGACTCAGGCGGGCAGCCCCTCGTTAGGGAGGGCAAGCCGTCTGTGCCGGGGACTTTCGTCACGCCAGAGGCGTTGGATAGTCTGGTGGAAGTGCTTCGAGGCGCTTCCATGGATGACGAGCACCGTACTCTTATGAGTGCGGTGATTCAAAAGGTTCTGTCCGCCAAAAGCGGACTAACCGAAGCCTGCATAAGCCTCCTGACTAGCTTCAAGGTAAGTAATAAAAAATGTGTGAAATTACCACCCGATAGGTAGTAGCCCCTGATACTCTGTTTGGTGTTCGGATAGAGAAGCCAAACGGAGGGTCAATTATTATCCGCAGGAGTCTAATAATAAGTGTGCATGTGAATAAGCAGGTTGTGCTGCATGCCGCTGCTGTCCGCATAGCCGAGGTCGCCGGACTAAAGCGGGACGTGGAGCAGGCGCAGGGGGAGCTTGACCTCACGAAGAGGCAGCTCGAAGAGAACAAAGGTGAGTGAGTCCCTGCTATCATGTAATGAAGGATAGATAAAATTGGGTATTCTAACAACGAAGTGTTGTGACTGTGTAACAGGGGCCACCGCCGAAGTGGCGTCCCTGAAGAAAGCGCTGTCTGAGGCCGAAGACAAGGCGGCCTTGGAATGCAAGGAGCGCGAGAAGCAAGATGCTAGGGTAGGCGAGGTACAGCGAGAGCTCCAGGACCTCGGTAAAAGGTTCGAGTCTTTGGAGCATGATCTTAAGATGAAAGAGTCCGAGCTTGCGAAGGTCCTTGTGAGTATGAAAGACGCCAAGGCCGAAGCCGAGAAGGCATAGAAAGAAATCC
This sequence comes from Triticum aestivum, assembly GCF_018294505.1. Lineage (NCBI taxonomy): Eukaryota > Viridiplantae > Streptophyta > Magnoliopsida > Poales > Poaceae > Triticum > Triticum aestivum. Next base: position 101,581,722 of record NC_057810.1, read on the forward strand.
AGGCGGCCAAGAAGATAGCGGCGGGTAAGACATTCTTTATGCAAAGCAAACATGTGGAGGAGGCGTTTCTTTTACTTACCCAAATTCAGAGCTCTCCAGGGGCATTCCAAGATCTGCCATGCAGCGTCTCAGACGCTGCGGAGTTCTACCGTGCCGAGGAGGGGAGCTCCAGGGAGAAGCTGTTCTGGTCCCAGTATGCTGGGGCCGAACACCCAATGCCTCTGAGTGACCAACTAAAGCAATTGGTCGAACTCCACAGGGCGGCCGAAGTGGCTATGAAAGATTTCATAGTCCGGATGTGGCATGGTGAGCCGTTGCCCACTAGCTACTTCGGCCTGATCAAGCGGATGGTGAATGACTATCTGCGGATTGAAGTTATCAAGCGATCCGTTTGCATTGAGGGTGCCCGCTGGGCCTTTGCCCGCGCGAAGGTGCATTGGGGCAAGCTAGATGCGGAGAAGCTGGTGAAGGACGGGCCACCGGAGGGCAAGGCGCATCGCTATCCCAAGAAGTATTAAGATGGCGTTATGAAGGGCGCTCGTCTCGTGTCCGATGAATGTACCAAGGACAAGATCTTTGAATAAATGTACCTCTGTCACTGTTGTAATTTAAAGACGAAGTTACTTGTGCTATGTAGCATTGTTTGATTTAAAATATTACCTTCTGTGCGGCTGTTTATAGAATTCTGATAGTAGGCCAGTCGTCGGCTTCCGCCCCCACGTAACTAGTACCAGGGTGTTCCTGGAAAAACCCGGATACTCTTTATCCAAATTTTTGGTCCCTTAAGGAGGTATCCGGTGCAGCGAACAAGGCAATCGGACTATGCGGCTTTATAACTTTAGCCATAGAAGTCTACAATTTTAAATTTCGGCGAAGCCCCTAGAATTCGGAAGGCCGAATTGGGGCACTATACACGCCTAGATCGGATGAAGCCGATTCCTCGCCTAAAGCGGAAAAAATCTTTAAGGATTTTAAGACCTCTCGAACAGCGACCAGCTCTCGCCGCATCATGCCGGTCAGCTTTCGGCTTTCTCTACTGAGGTGCTCATCCGGAAGAACCGGGGCACAATCGCAGTAGTTCTCCCTGCGCTACCTTAGCCGATATAACGGAACGTAAGTTACCAAAACAAGGGAGCCGGGCAAACCCAACTATTGACCCAAGACGTGATTAGGAGCTGATGCATATAGTGCTATAAGTTCGGGGTGCCGCACTGTTGAAAGTGTTCGGACTTGTTTTGCCATATTATGAGGCGCCATAAGAAGCCCCTGGCAAACTGATCGTACCAAGGTGTACGGATGCGATATTAAATAAACATTTGCAAGGAATATGTGTAAATAGGAATAATAAGCTGACGCTGTATATTGTTTCCCATTGATGAATAATACGTTTAAGCGTATGTTTACAATGGTGGCATTTAAGCAGAAGTAAATAGGACTATTTAACATGTCCTATCCAAGGGCAAGCTGCATGTAGGTATGTAGAACAAGTATAACAATCGTGAACAGATTCCACCTGGGTATTTCCTTTTGTGTGCAAAGCCTGTTGCCTCCTTGGTTTTCTCTCCTATGTAAGTCAGACAATCCGGCTCTTCTGAAGAGGCTGCTCTAAAGCACTGTCCTGAAAAATAAGAAGGATGTGTTATGAAGGTATGTAGCGGTTATACCGCACTGTTGACTTAGTCATTGTTGCACCTCCGCCTATGCCCATGGTATTTTGAGTGCGTAGTTGTGTATGCGTGGCACGAATGCTGCTTTGATGGGGCTTGAGCGGATGCCAGACTGCTAGTCGCGCTCCTGGCGTGCCTGATGATCCTGTTGCGGGGTGCTCCGGACTCGCTTGACGGTGCTCAAAGTTGTCGTCGCCGGATTGGTTTGTCGGAGGAGTCCGCGTTGTACTTCCACCGCAAGGGCTGCAGTATGCTCTTCTGTTTAGAGAGAGCAATTCATGTTTCCATTAACTGTTATGACCCCGCGTGGTCCTGGCATCTTCAGCTTGAGGTATGCGAAATGTGGTACCGCATTGAATCTGGCAAATGCAGTTCGTCCCAGCAGTGTGTGGTAACCACTGCGGAAGGGGACGATATCGAAGATTAACTCTTTGCTTCGGAAGTTATCCGGAGATCCGAAGACCACTTCCAATGTTATAGAGCCCGTACAACGGGCCTCTACTCTAGGAATTACACCTTTAAAGGTGGTTTTTGTGGGCATGATTCTTGAAGGGTCGATGCCCATTTTGCGCACTGTGTCCTGATAAAGCAGGTTCAGGCTGCTGCCGCCATCCATAAGGACTCGCGTGAGGTGGAATCTGTCGATGATTGGGTCTAGTACCAATGTAGCTGAGCCGCCGTGACGGATGTTAGTAGGGTGATCCCTACGATCAAAGGTGATCGGACAAGCTGACCATGGGTTGAATTTGGGGGCGACTGGCTCCATCGCATAGACGTCCCGTAGTGCTCGCTTCCGTTCCCTCTTGGGAATGTGAGTGGCGTAGATCATGTTGACCGTTTCCACCTGGGGGGAAATTTCTTCTGTCCCCCGTGTTCGGACGCCAGGGCTCTTCGTCATCGTCGCGGTGCAGCCCCTTGTCCTTGTGTTTGGCATTTATTTTGCGGGCCTGTTTGAACACCCAACAGTCTCTATTAGTGTGGTTGGCTAGCTTGTCCGGGGTGCCATGAATTTGGCACGAGCGCTCCAGTATACAGTCTAGATTGGACGGTCCCTGTTTGTTTCTTTTGAACGACTTCTTCCGCTGACTGGACTTGGATCCGCTGAATCCGGTGTTGACTGTCGTGTCTTCAATGTTGTCGCTGTTGTTCTGTCGCTTATGTCTGTTATGCCGTGGCTTGCTGTTATTGTCGCGGCCATCCGAAGTGCCAGAATGTGGCGTAGTGCTACTGTGAGCCAACCAGCTGTCCTCGCCCACACAAAAGAGGGTCATTAGTGTTGTGAGAGCTGCCATGGACTTGGGTTTTTCCTGGCCGAGGTGTCGGGCGAGCCACTCGTCACGGATATTATGCTTAAAAGCCGCCAGGGCTTCGGCGTCTGGACAATCGACTATTTGGTTCTTTTTGGTTAGGCACGGAGTCCAGAATTTCCTGGCTGACTCTCCGGGCTGTTGAGTAATGTGGCTCAAGTCATTGGCGTCCGGTGGTCGCACATATGTGCCATGGAAGTTGTCGAGAAATGCGTCTTCCAGGTTTTCCCAACTACCAATGGAATTTGCTGGCAGGGTCCTTTGAGCTTAAGGGGAAGATACTTGATGGCGTGTAGATCGTCTCCGCGGGGCATGTTAATGTGGAGAAGGAAATCTTCAATCCATACTGTGGGGTCTGTTGTGCCATCGTATGATTCGATGTTTACGAGTTTGAACCCTTCTGGGAATTCATGATCCATCACTTCGTCAGTGAAGCAGAGGGGTGCACGGCGCCTCTGTGTTGGGCTATGTGGCTATGCAGTTCGAATTGGTCTGGGTGGCTGTGTTCGGCCCGGTCGGACTTATTGATAATGTATCCGGCATGACGGTCATCGTCGCGTGCTGGGGCGCGCCCCCGTGATCCGTAGATCGATCTTGGTTGTCTGCTTTGTTTTCCAGTATATCTTGCAGGTCCTGCCTATTGCCCCAGGTTGTAGTATATTAGCATGGGGGTGCGGGCTGGTATTCGGGCTGACATGCCATTTTATCCTGGCCACGGGGTGGCCGGTCAGCCATGTGGCGCTCGAGTCTGTATTCCTCGGCTGCCAAGACTTCAGTCCATCTATCTGTGAGCAGGTCTTGACCAGCTTGAAGTTGTTGTTGCTTCTTTTTCAGGCTCCTCGCAGTGGCTATAAGCCGACTCTTGAAGCGCTCCTGCTCTGCGGGATCCTCGGTCACGCCGAACTCGTCGTCGCCGAGGCTAATCTCGTCTTCGGAGGGGGGCATGTAGTTACCCTCCTCCGGATATCCGTCTGTTGCCTGTTCGTCTGGGCTGACCTGCTCATCTTTCTGCTCGGCCTTCTCGAAGGCGGGCTGATCAGGGTTGTATTCCTCTTCGGCACCATCTGGATTGTTTTCGTCTCCTGGGCCGGTATTGTTGTGGCGGGGCTTGGAGCGGCGTCGAGGACGCCCATGCTTTGTTTTTCTCCCTGAGGGGTTATCCTCTGTTGCCTCATCGCCATTGGTTTCCTTCGGAGTGTCCACCATATATATATCATAGGTGAGGTGGCTGTCCACCACCCAGTGAGCGGTGGTTCATGTTCTTCTCCTGCATCGTTGTCCATACTGTCGATGTCTTCGGAGTCGAAGTCAAGCACGTTGGTTAGATCATCGACCGTGGCAATGAAGTGGGTGGTGGGTGGGCAACGAATTCCCTCGTCGCCTGCTTCCCACTCAAGATGGACATAGTTCGGCCAAGAGCCTCCTGACAAAGAGAGAGACTCTAATGAGTTCAGCATGTCGCCAAGGGCGAGTGCTGGAAGATATCCGCAGTGGTAAACTCCATTACTGGAGCCCAACCAGGCTCAGCGGGCTCAGGAGCGCGCAGACTGGAACGTACAACCAGATATGAGTCCGGGGGTCCGGAGTCACAGGCTTCCTCCGAGGTGAGGCCTGTGTTCGGCTCCATCGCCGATGAGTGCGCGGCCTACGGGGCGGGGTCCATCCCTCCGTCCTTAGGCAACACAGTCTGCTCCGGATTTAGGTCCGGGGCTACTGCAGGGGTGATATCCCAAGCATTGTCCGATAGCAGGTCTAAGCCATTCTCATTGTGACTGTCCGGTGCTCCTGGCATAGGCCCGAATCCATCGAAGATCCAGTCTCCGCGAATGTCCGCCATGTAGTTCAGGTTTTCGAACCTGATCCGATGGCCAGGGGCGTAGCTGTCGATCTGCTCCAGATGGACAAGTGAATTAGCCCGCAGTGCGAAGCCGCCGAGCACGAAGATCTGTCCGGGGAGAAAAGTCTCACCCTGGACCATGTTGCCGACGATTGAAGGCGCCATCAAGCCTTGCAGCGACGACACAGAGGAACTCTCTATGAAAGCACCAATGTCGGTGTCAAAACCGGCGGATCACGGGTAGGGGGTCCCGATCTGTGCGTGTTAGGCTGATGGTAACAAGAAGCAAGGGACACAATGTTTACCCAGGTTCGGGCCCTGTCGATGGAGGTAAAACCCTACTTCCTGCTTGATTAATATCGATGATATGAGTAGTACAAGAGTAGATCTACCACGAGATCGTAGAGGCTAAACCCTAGGAGCTAGCCTATGATGATTATGGTTGTAATTGTGATCGGCCTTCTAAGGACCAACCTCTCCGGCTTATATAAACACCGGAGAGGGCTAGGGTTTACATGGAGTCGGTTACAAGGAAGGAAATACAATATCCGGATCGCCAAGCTTGCCTTGCACGCAAAGGAGAGTTCCATCCGGACACGGGATGGAGTCTTGAGTCTTGTATCTTCACGCTTCAATAGTCCGGACGAATTATATAGTCCGGCTGTCTAGATACCCCCTAATCCAGGACTCCCTCACCGCCTGCCTATAAAAGCCGCCACACCCAGCATCTTGGAGCACCCGCAACCACTCCCACATCCTCCATGTGCTAGTAGAAGCCGCAGCCCGGCCGGGCAGGCCGCATGCTGCCGTCCAGAAGCCCGAGCTCGCCGGCAATCCCCTCCGAATCATCCCCGCAGCTCCGAGCCCTCCTAGACTATGCGACCCTGCCAGGGCCTCCGCCACTCTTCGGTGAGGCCATCCCACCCCGCTGGAGCCACTGGAGCCGCCCCAAGCCGTCGTCGTCTTCGTCTCTGGCAACCTCCGCCCTCTGCCTCCGCTGGAGAGGACGACTCCGACGCTTTCCGGTCACCTCTAGCTACGCTACAGGTACAGGAAGGTGCACAACCTTCTTCTCCTTTGACCCCCCCCTCTCGTTCGACCCCAAGAAGCCTCGCCACCGGCGTGTGCTCCGGCGAAGTGCCACCTCCCTCTGTTTCCCTCTCCCCTCCTTCTGGCCCGACTAGTGGGGCCCGCTAGTCAGACACTCATTACGCGCGTGAAGCGGTATGAGTGGTGGCGCCCTGGGTATTTACGCCTTCGACGTCACCTCCCCCCCCAGTTTGATTATTTTTATTTCAAATTCATTTAAATCCAGGAAACTTCAAATGGTCATAACTTTTTATCTATAAGTCCAAATGCATTGATTCTTTTTGCATTGTGTTCTTTGTCGAAAAATCTAGCAGCACCCAAAAGATGGGATTTTTCCTTGCTATCTAGATTTTCTGGTAATTTTCAGAAGGTTTCTTGATGTTTTCTTTTTGTGGTTTTATTTATTTTCAGAAGAACAAGCTTATCTTGAGGATCACCAGGAGCTTTGTGAACCTCATCAGCACTAAGGCAAGCCACAACAACATTTTCATAGTGCCACTTCAATATTTGTGATTTTCCTACTTGAACTAAATATTATTCTTGCATTTAAATAATTTATATGATAATTATATTCTATTAAGTGCTTGTCATGTTAAATATGCTTGATTTACAGAAAGTTTGAAATGAAACTTACTAATGATCTCACAAGAACTTAGATATCAGTGCTGATAAAATGATATGGTCATGGGGGTTAATAATTAGTTTAATTATTATTCTTGCATGATGAAAAAAGTGATAAGATTGCTAGAAATGGTTCTGGTTTAAGTGAGGATTGATCTTAACCAGAGAAGTATCGTGAGTTGGTGATGGCTCTGTGGGATCGTAGTTGATTTAGCTATTTTCATGGTTATGTGATGCATATGTTAGTGATGCATAGCATGGCATTATGTGTTGGGGAACATTGCAGAAGGGAGTGAGTTTGCATCTACATACCACTTGTAGATCGCGTGCAGAAGCGTTCAAGGGGATGGTGATGATGGAGTCGTACTCGCCGTGATTCAGATCACCGATGACCAAGTGCTGAACGGACAGCACCTCCGCGTTCAACACACGTACGGGACAGAGGACGTCTCCTCCGTCTTGATCCAGCAAGGAGGAGGGAGAGGTTGAGGAAGATAGCTCCAACGGCAGCACGACGGCGTGGTGGTGTTGGTGCAGCAGTACTCCGACAAGGCTTCGCCAAGCACTTAACGGAGGAGGAGAGGTGTTGGGGAGGGGAGGGGCTGCGCCTTGGGTTGTCTCAAGCAGCCCTCCCCTCACCCCTCTATTTATAGGGTAAGGGTCAAGGGGGGACGGCCCCTCTAGATGCGATCTAGAGGGGGGCGGCGGCCAGGGAGGGGGGACTTGCCCCCCAAGCAAGGGGGGCGCCCCCCTTAGGGTTTCCCCCCAACCCTAGGCGCATGGGCCCAAGGTGGGGGGCGCGCCCAGCCCTCCAGGGGCTGGCTCCCTGCCCCTTGCGGCCCATGTGGCCCTCCGAGAGGGGTGGCCCCTCCCGGTGTACCCCCGGAACCTCTCCGGTGGCCCCGGTACAATACCGATATGACCCTGAATTCTTCCGGTGTACGTATGACAAGATCGCATAAATCCTCACCTCCGGACCATTCCGGAACTCCTCGTGACGTCCGAGATCTCATCCGGGACTCCGAACAACTTTCGGTAATCACATACAAGTCTTCCTAATAACCCTAGCGTCACCGAACCTTTAGTGTGTAGACCCTACGGGTTCGGGAGACATGCAAACATGACCGAGACTGCTCTCCGGTCAATAACCAACAGCGGGATCTGGATACCCATGTTGGCTCCTACATGCTCCTCGATGATGTCATCGGATGAACCACGATGTCGAGGATTCGATCAAAACCCTGTATACAATTCCCTTTGTCAATCGGTACGTTACTTGCCCGAGACTCGATCGTCGGTATCCCAATACCTTGTTCAGTCTCGTTACCGGCAAGTCACTTTACTCGTACCGTAATGCATGATCCCGTGACCAACCACTTGGTCACTTTGAGCTCATTATGATGATGCATTACCGAGTGGGCCCAGAGATACCTCTCCGTCATACGGAGTGACAAATCCCAGTCTTGATCCGTGTCAACCCAACAGACACTTTCGGAGATACCTGTAGTGCACCTTTATAGTCACCCAGTTACGTTGTGACGTTTGGTACACCCAAAGCACTCTTACGGTATCCGAGAGTTACACGACCTCATGGTCTAAGGAAGAGATACTTGACATTGAAAAAACTCTAGCAAAACAAACTACACGATCTTGTGCTATGCTTAGGATTGGGTCTTGTCCATCACATCATTCTCCTAATGATGTGATCCCATTGTCAATGACATCTGATGTCCATAGTCAGGAAACCATGACTATCTGTTGACCAACGAGCTAGTCAACTAGAGGCTCACTAGGGACATGTTATGGTCTATGTATTCACACGTGTATTACGATTTCCGGATAATACAGTTATAGCATGAATAAAAGACAATTATCATGAACAAAGAAATATAATAATAACACTTTTATTATTGCCTCTATGGCATATTTCCAACAGTCTCCCACTTGCACTAGAGTCAATAATCTAGTTACATTGTGATGAATCGAACACCCATAGAGTTCTGGTGTTGATCATGTTTTGCCCGCGAGAGAGGTTTAGTCAACGGATCTGCGACATTCAGATCCGTATGTACTTTGCAAATATCTATGTCTCCATCTTGAACATTTTCACGGATGGAGTTGAAACGACGCTTGATGTGCCTAGTCTTCTTCTGAAACCTGGGCTCCTTGGCAAGGGCAATAGCTCCAGTGTTGTCACAGAAGAGTTTGATCGGCCCCGACGCATTGGGTATGACTCCTAGGTCGGTGATGAACTCCTTCACCCAAGTTGCTTCATGCGCTGCCTCCGAGGCTGCCATGTACTCCGCTTCACATGTAGATCCTGCCACGACGCTCTGCTTGCAGCTGCACCAGCTTACTGCTCCACCATTCAACATATACACGTATCCGGTTTGTGACTTAGAGTCATCCAGATCTGTGTCGAATCTAGCGTCGACGTAACCCTTTACGACGAGCTCTTCGTCACCTCATAAACGAGAAACATGTCGTTTGTCCTTTTCAGGTACTTCAGGATATTCTTGACCGCTGTCCAGTGGTCCTTGCCGGGGTTACTTTGGTACCTTCCTACCAAACTTACGGCAAGGTTTACATCAGGTCTGGTACACAGCATGGCATACATAATAGATCCTATGGCTGAAGCATAGGGGATGACACTCATCTCTTCTTTATCTTTTGCCATGGTCGGGCATTGAGCCGAGCTCAATCTCACACCTTGCAATACAGGCAAGAACCCCTTCTTGGACTGATCCATTTTGAACTTCTTCAAAATCTTATCAAGGTATGTGCTTTATGAAAGACCTATGAGGCGTCTCGATCTATCTCTATAGATTTTGATGCCTAATATATAAGCAGCTTCTCCAAGGTCCTTCATTGAATAACACTTATTCAAGTAGGCCTTAATGCTGTCCAAAAAGTTCTATATCATTTCCCATCAAGAGTATGTCATCTACATATAATACGAGAAATGCTACAGAGCTCCCACTCACTTTCTTGTAAACGCAGGCTTCTCCATAAGTCTGCATAAACCCAAACGCTTTGATCATCTCATCAAAGCGAATGTTCCAACTCCGAGATGCTTAAACCAGTCCATAAATGGATCGCTGGAGCTTGCATACTTTGTTAGCATTTTTAGGATCGACAAAACCCTCCGCCTGCATCATATACAGTTCTTCCTTAAGATGCCCGTTAAGGAATGCCGTTTTGACGTCCATCTGCCATATCTCATAATCATAGTATGCGGCAATTGCTAACATGATTCGGACGGACTTTAGCTTCTCTACGGGAGAGAATGTCTCGTCGTAGTCAATCCCTTGAACTTGTCGATAACCCTTAGCGACAAGTCGAGCTTTATAGACGGTAATATTACCATCCGCGTCCGTCTTCTTCTTAAAGATCCATTTGTTTTCTATCGCTCGCCGATCATCGGGCAAGTCTGTCAAAGTCCATACTTTGTTTTCATACATGGATTCTATCTCGGATTTCATGGCTTCAAGCCATTTGTTGGAATCTGGTCCCGCTGTCGCTTCTTCATAGTTCGAAGGTTCACCGTTGTCTAACAACATGATTTCCAGGACAGGTTTGCCGTAGCACTCTAGAGCGGAACGTGTCCTTGTGGACCTACGAAGTTTAGTAGCAACTTGATCCGAAGTACCTTGATCATCATCATTATTTTCCTCTTCAGTTGGTGTAGGCATCACAGGAATATTTTCCTGAGCTGCACTACTATCCCGTTCAAGAGGTAGTACTTCATCGAGTTCTACTTTCCTCCCACTTACTTCTTTCGAGAGAAACTCTTTTTCCAGAAAGCATCCATTCTTGGCAACAAAGATCTTGCCCTCGGATCTTAAGTAGAAGGTATACCCAACGGTTTCCTTAGGGTATCCTATGAAGACGCATTTTTCCGACTTGGGTTCGAGCTTTTCAGGTTGAAGTTTCTTGACATAAGCATCGCATCCCCAAACTTTTAGAAACGACAACTTAGGTTTCTTCCCAAACCATAGTTCATACAGTGTCGTCTCAACGGATTTAGACGGTGCCCTATTTAAAGTGAATGTAGCTGTCTCTAGAGCGTATCCCCAAAATGATAGCGATAAATCGGTTAGAGACATCATAGACCGCACCATATCCAATAGAGTGCGATTACAATGTTCGGACACACCATTACGCTGAGGTGTTCCAGGCGGCGTGAGTTGTGAAACGATTCCACATTTCCTTAAGTGTGTACCAAATTCGTGACTTAAGTATTCTCCTCCACGATCTGATTGCAGGAATTTTATCTTTTGGTCACGTTGATTCTCTACCTCATTCTGAAATTCCTTGAACTTTTCAAAGGTCTCAGACTTGTGTTTCATTAAGTAGACATACCCATATCTACTCAAGTCATCAGTGAGAGTGAGAACATAACGATATCCTCCGCGAGCCTCATCGCTCATTGGACCGCACACATCGGTATGTATGATTTCCAACAAGTTGGTTTCTTGCTCCATTGTTCTGGAGAACGGAGTCTTGGTCATCTTGCCCATGAGGCATGGTTTGCATGTGTCAAATGATTCATAATCGAGAGACTCCAAAAGTCCATCAGCATGGAGCTTCTTCATGCGCTTGACACCAATGTGACCAAGGCGGCAGTCCCACAAGTATGTGGGACTATCGTTATCAACTTCACGTCTTTTGGTATTCACGCTATGAATATGTGTAACATTACGCTCGAGATTCATTAAGAATAAACCATTGACCATCGGGGCATGACCATAAAACATATCTCTCATATAAATAGAACAACCATTATTCTCGGATTTAAATGAGTAGCCATCTCGCATTAAACGAGATCCAGATACAATGTTCATGCTCAAACTTGGCACCAAATAACAATTATTAAGGTTTATAACTAATCCCGTAGGTAAATGTAGAGGTAGCGTGCCGACGGGGATCACATCGACCTTGGAACCATTCCCGACGCGCATCGTCACCTCGTCCTTCGCTAGTCTCCACTTATTCCGCAGCTCCTGCTGTGAGTTACAAATATGAGCAACGGCACCGGTATCAAATACCCAGGAGTTACTACGAGTACTGGTAAGGTACACATCAATTACATGTATATCAAATATACCTTTAGTGTTGCCGGCCTTCTTATCTGCTAAGTATTTGGGGCAGTTCCGCTTCCAGTGACCCTTCCCCTTGTAGTAAAAGCACTTAGTCTCAGGCTTGGGTCCATTTCTTGACTTCTTCCCGGTAACTGGCTTACCAGGTGCGGCAACCTCCTTGCCGTCCTTCTTGAAGTTCTTCATGCCCTTGCCCTTCTTGAACTTAGTGTTCTTATTGACCATCAACACTTGATGTTCTTTCTTGATTTCAACCTCTGCTGACTTCACCATGGAAAATACTTCAGGAATGGTCTTCACCATCCCCTGCATATTGTAGTTCATCACAAAGCTCTTGTAGCTTGGTGGGAGCGACTGAAGGATTCTGTCAATGACCGCCTCATCCGGGAGGTTAATGTCTAGCTGGGACAGGCAGTTGTGCAACCAAGACATTTTGAGTATGTGCTCACTGACAGAACTATTTTGCTCCATCTTACAACTATAGAACTTGTCGGAGACGTCATATCTCTCGACCCGGGCATGAGCTTGGAAAACTAGTTTCAGCTCCTCGAACATCTCATATGCTCCGTGTTGCTCAAAACACTTTTGGAGCCCGGTTCTAAGCTGTAAAGCATGCCGCACTGAACGAGGGAGTAATCATCAGCACGAGACTGCCAAGCATTCATAATGTCTTGGTTCTCTGGGACGGGAGCGTCACCTAGCAGTTCATCTAGGACATATGCTTTCTTGGCTGCTATGAGGATGATCCTCAGGTTCCGGACCCAGTCTGTATAGTTGCTGCCATCATCTTCAGCTTGGTTTTCTCTAGGAACGCGTTGAAGTTCATGTTGACATGAGCATTGGCCATTTGATCTACAAGACATATTTGCAAAGGTTTTTAGACTAAGTTCATGATAATTAAGTTCATCTAATCAAATTATTATAATGAACTCCCACTCAGATTAGACATCCCTCTAGTCATCTAAGTGTTACACGATCCGAGTCGACTAGGCCGTGTCCGATCATCACGTGAGACGGACTAGTCATTGTCGGTGAACATTCTCATGTTGATCGTATCTTCCATACGACTCGTGTTCGACCTTTCGGTCTCCATGTTCCGAGGCCATGTCTGTATATGCTAGGCTCGTCAAGCTAACCCTAAGTGCTTTGCATGTGTAAAACTGTCTTACACCCGTTGTATGTCAACGTAAGGATCTATCAACCCGATCATCACGTGGTGCTTCGAAACGACGAACTTTAGCAACGGTGCACAGTTAGGGGAGAACACTTCTTGAAATTGTTGTAAGGGATCATCTTATTTACTATCGTCGTTCTAAGTAAACAAGATGCATAAACATAATAAACATCACATGCAATTATATAGTAGTGACATGATATGGCCAATATCATATAGCTCCACTGATCTCCATCTTCGGGGCTCCATGATCATCTTGTCACCGGCATGACACCATGATCTCCATCATCATGATCTCCGTCATCGTGTCTTCATGAAGTTGTCACGCCAACGGCTACTTCTACTTCAATGGCTAACGCGTTTAGCAATAAAGTAAAGTAATTTACATGGCGTTCTTCAATGACACGCAGGTCATACAAAAAATAAAGACAACTCCTATGGCTCCTGCCGGTTGTCATACTCATCGACATGCAAGTCGTGATTCCTATTACAAGAACATGATCTCATACATCACAATATATCATTCATCATTCATCACAACTTTTGGCCATATCACATCACATGACAATTGCTGCAAAAACAAGTTAGACGTCCTCTAATTGTTGTTGCATCTTTTACGTGGCTGCAATTGGGTTTTAGCAAGAACATTTTCTTACCTACGAATAACCACAACGTGATTTTGTCAACTTCTATTTACCCTTCATAAGGACCCTTTTCATCGAATCCGCTCCAACTAAGGTGGGAGAGACAGACACCCGCCAGCCACCTTATGCAACTAGTGCATGTCAGTCGGTGGAACCGGTCTCACGTAAGCGTACGTGTAAGGTTGGTCCGGGCCGCTTCATCCCACAATACCGCTGAAGCAAGATAAGACTAGTAGCGGCAAGCAAGTTGACAAGATCTACGCCCACAACCAAATTGTGTTCTACTCGTGCAATAGAGAACTACACATAGACCTAGCTCATGATGCCACTGTTGGGGAACGTTGCAGAAAATTAAAAAATTTCCTACGGTTTCACCAAGATCCATCTATGAGTTCATCTAAGCAACGAGTCAAGGGAGTGAGTTTGCATCTACATACCACTTGTAGATCGCGTGCGGAAGCGTTCAAGGGGATGGTGATGATGGAGTCGTACTCGCCGTGATTCAGATCACCGATGACCAAGTGCTGAACGGACAGCACCTCCGCGTTCAACACACGTACAGGACAGACGACGTCTCCTCCGTCTTGATCCAGAAAGGAGGAAGGAGAGGTTGAGGAAGATAGCTCCAATAGCAGCACGACGGCGTAGTGGTGTTGGTGCAGCAGTACTCCGACAGGGCTTCGCCAAGCACTTAAAGGAGGAGGAGAGGTGTTGGGGAGGGGAGGGGCTGCGCCTTGGGTTGTCTCTAGCAGCCCTCCCCTCACCCCTCTATTTATAGGGGAAGGGGAAAGTGGGGCCGGCCCGTCTAGATGGGATCTAGAGGGGGGGCGGCGGCCAGGGAGGGGGGACTTGCCCCCCAAGCAAGGGGGGCGCCCCCCTTAGGGTTCCCCCCCAACCCTAGGCGCATGGGCCCAAGGTAGGGGGCGCGCCCAGCCCTCCAGGGGCTGGCTCCCTGCCCCTTGCGGCCCACGTGGCCCTCCGAGAGGGGTGGCCTATCCCGGTGGACCCCCGGAACCTCTCCGGTGGCCCCGGTACAATACCGATATGACCCCGAATTCTTCCGGTGTCCGTATGACAACTTCCCATAAATATTCACCTCCGGACCATTCCGGACCTCCTCGTGACATCCGGGATCTCATCCGGGACCCCGAACAACTTTTGGTAATCACATACAAGTCTTCCTAATAACCCTAGTGTCACGGAACCTTAAGTGTGTAGACCCTACGGGTTCGGGAGCCATGCAGACATGACCGAGACTGCTCTCCGGTCAATAACCAGCAGCGGGATCTGGATACCCATGTTGGCTCCTACATGCTCCTCGATGATGTCATCGGATGAACCACGATGTTGAGGATTCGATCAAAACCCCGTATACAATTCCCTTTGTCAATCGGTACGTTACTGGCCCGAGACTCGATCGTTGGTATCCCAATACCTTGTTCACTCTCGTTACCGGCAAGTCACTTTACTCGTACCGTAATGCATGATCCCGTGACCAACCACTTGGTCACTTTGAGCTCATTATGATGATGCATTACCGAGTGGGCCCAGAGATACCTCTCCGTCATACGGAGTGACAAATCCCAGTCTCGATCCGTGTCAACCCAACAGACACTTTCGGAGATACCTGTAGTGCACCTTTATCGTAACCCAGTTACATTGTGACGTTTGGTACACCCAAAGCACTCTTACGGTATCCGGGAGTTACACAACCTCATGGTCTAAGGAAGAGATACTTGACATTGAAAAAGCTCTAGCAAAATGAACTACACGATCTTGTGCTATGCTTAGGATTGGGTCTTGTCCATCACATCATTCTCCTAATGATGTGATCCCGTTGTCAATGACATCTGATGTCCATAGTCAGGAAACCATGACTATCTGTTGACCAACGAGCTAGTCAACTAGAGTCTCACTAGGGACATGTTATGGTCTATGTATTCACACGTGTATTATGATTTCTGGATAATACAGTTATAGCATGAATAAAAGACAATTATCATGAACAAAGAAATATAATAATAACACTTTTATTATTGCCTCTGGGGCATATTTCCAACATTATGACACCGGTTACTTTTACTTTAAGTTGAACCTGATTAATAAGTCAACTTGAATATGTTGTTGACCGGGTCGTGGTGCCGCTGAAGTGAGTCTTTCCCTAGTGCAACCACATTTGCCGATATGGGACGGCCTTAATGCGTTTCATTGTCATGCCTCTGGTTGGTGTCTCCCTCTAGGGAAGGTTATGGGCATGTTGTACCCTGGCCCGGTATGCAGGCATAACCTTGTGTGCCAGTTGATGAGTTAAGTGTTTGGATCCCAGAGTGGAGCATTGCCACGATGGTGGTTTTGAGGTGTCTTGAGGTAGACACAGGGCCACCCAGGACTAGCCCGATGGGGATTGAGTCGGAGTGGCCGGGAGAGTGTCATGACAATGAAGTGGTTTCGTTGGAATGTCGTTGGTCCACCCAAATGGGAGTGCGAGGCCATGGGTTCCGTAGTGTGGGTACAGTGCGCTACCTCTGCAGAGTGTATTAATCTATTGATAGCCGAGTCCACGGTTATGGACATGCTCGAAAGTAGGGCACACCATGGGTCAACACTAAATAAATAAATTTGCACACTAAGACTTGCACTAAGGTCATGGCAGTGAGGCCATCGTGTTGAGGTTGAGACCAAGTGTTGGTCAGGGTTGTGATCACCGTAAGGATCATGAGATTGTCGTTGGGTTCTTCATGTTTGTGGTCTGGAAATGATCACGTTCGGTAAGCCAGTCCATGGGACGAGTACCACTTGAGCATATTCACAACATGTTGGATATGTATGTTATTGCATTTAATTGGTTAATTATCATGATATTGTTTGTCATTATGTTTATGCTTGTTGTGAGCTTGCAAGTACATTCAATGTACTGACCTGGCGTGTCATGCCAGATTTCAGGAAAGTCTCATTGGAAAGGAGAGCTGTCCGAGTCTAGATCGTGTCCACATCGGTGTCCCTGTGCTATGGAGTCCTGCTACGACGTTGTTCCGCTACCGCGTAGTTGTCATGATCAAGGCCCCTTTATGTTTACTAAATAATGTACATATTGTTCAGTCGTACCGTGTGTGCCGCTTGGCCTCGCTAACTGTTGTAATATGAACTATGCTCCGCTAGGATGAATAAAGTGGTTGTTTTTCTGTACCAAGTTGTTGTGTGTTGCCAGAAGACAAGGTCTCTAGGCTGGTAATGCATGGTAAACCGGTCGCTCTGAGCCGGGGTGCCATAGTTTTTGATTAATGCATTTACAACACTTGTTCTTTTCGATACTGGTGCATCTCATTCATTCATATCAAGGGGATTTGTGGATAAGTATATGTTGCCAACAATAGCCCTTAAGTCACAAGTAAGTTCCCCAGGAGCGGAGTATATGGCTAGTAGGGGATGCTATCAGTTGCCAGTAACCATTGGTAGACAAGTTTTCCCCATTGACCTGATTGTCCTGGAGTCACAAGGATTGGATGTGATACTAGGCATGGATTGGCTATCCAAGTTTGAGGGAAATATCGATTGTGTTAGTAAATCAATTCTTCTCACCACCCCGGAAGCAAAGAGGATCAAGTATGTGTCTTGGCATGCGCCGAGGAGGACTCAGGTGAATTCCTTATCAGGAGTTGTTCAGGAGGAAGTACCAGGAAGAAGGATTACACCGATTTATTTTCGAAGGAGTTACCAGGCATGCCATCGGATCGAGACATTGAGTTTTTGACTGAGTTATTGCCAGGCACCGGACCCATATCCAAGAGACCGTATCGGATGCCCGCAAATGATCTAGAGGAAATTAAGAAGCAGATTAAGGAGTTACTGGAGAAAGGTTAAATTCGACCAAGTTCATCACCTTGGGGAGCCCTAGTGCTTCTAGTGGAGAAGAAGGATGGTGTTTGAGGATGGTTGTTGGTTATCGTGCACCTAATGAGGTGATGATCAAGAATAAATACCCTATGCCGATGATCAATGATTTGTTTGACCAGCTGCAAGGAGCTAAAGTTTTCTCCAAGATCGATCTTCGATCAGGTTATCACCAGTTGAAGATCCGAGAGCAGGATATACCCAAGACAACTTTTACCATGAGGTATGGGCTATATGAGAATACAATTATGTCATTTGGTTTGACTAACGCCCCTACCTATTTCATGAGTATGATGAACAAGGTGTTCATGGAGTTTTTGGATAAGTTCGTCGTGGTGTTCATTGACGACATACTGGTCTACTTGAAGAATGAAGAAGAGCATAAGGAACATTTATGTTTGGTTCTTGAAAAGCTCAAAGAACATCAGTTGTATGCCAAATTCAGCAAATGTGAGTTTTGGTTAAAGGAAGTTGGATTTCTTGGACATATTATATACGGAGAAGGAATAGCAGTAGACCCTACCAAGGTTGCTTCTGTCACTAAATGATTGGCACCCACCTCAGTGGGAGATATCAGAAGTTTTCTTGGACTCACAGGTTATTATCAGAGATTTATTGAGAATTTTTCCAAGATTGCGAAGCCCATGACTGAGTTATTGAACAAGGACACCATGTTCAAATGGACTGAGGATTGTGAGGCCAGTTTTCAGGAGTTGAAGAAACGTTTGGTTACAGCCCAGTGTTGATTCTCCCAGACATACGCAAAGATTTCCAAGTGTATTGTGACGCATCACGTCGAGGACTTGGAGGAGTGCTTATGCAGGATGGAAGAGTTGTTTCATATTCCTCACGACAGCTTCTACCCCATGAGTTGAATTACGCTACGCACGATTTGGAGTTAGCAGCTGTAGTGCATGCGCTCAAGACCTGGAGACACTTTCTCATCAGAAACTGTTGTGATGTTTATACGGATCATAAGAGTTTGAAGTACATCTTCACGCAGAAGGAGTTGAACCTCAGGCAAAGGAGAAGGTTGGAGCTCATAAAGGATTATGATATGAGGTTGCATTATCATCCCGGAAAGGCCAATCTCGCAGCAGATGCGTTGAGCCGCAAGAGTTATGTTAACATGCTCTTAACTGGAGGATTACCTAAGGAGTTAGCAGACGACCTTCGAGAGCTATGTTTGGAGATAGTTCTGAGAGGTTATGTTGCAGCATTGGAAATTTAGTCTACTATGTTGGGTAAGATCAGAGAAGCCCAGAAGACGGACAAGGAGATTGCTGAAATAAAGGAAAGAATGAGTAAAGGAAAGGCTAAAGGATTTTGAGGGGATGAGCACGAAATTTTATGGTTTGAGGATCGTACTTATGTGCCTAATGACCCTGAGATCAGGAAGTTGATTCTTCAGGAGGCTCATGATTCGCCTTACTTAATTCACCCAGGCAATACCAAGATGTATCTGGACTTGAAGGAAAGTTTCTGGTGGACAGGAATGAAAAGGATATTGCCGAGTATGTAGCTTTATGTGATGTATGTCAGAGAGTTAAGGCAGAGCGTCAGAAACCTGCAGGATTGCTACAGC
The DNA here is from genome assembly GCF_018294505.1 of Triticum aestivum. Lineage (NCBI taxonomy): Eukaryota > Viridiplantae > Streptophyta > Magnoliopsida > Poales > Poaceae > Triticum > Triticum aestivum. Next base: position 101,600,636 of record NC_057810.1, read on the forward strand.
CGTTGCTAATACCCGAATGGAAGTGGGATAAACTTGGCATGGATTTTATCACCGGATTACCCATGACTCGTTCAGGCTATGACTCTATCTGGGTTGTAGTCGATCGCTTGACGAAAGTAGCCCATTTCATCCCTGTGAAGGCAACTTATACAAGTGCTAAGTTGGAAAAGATATACATGACCAGGATCGTATGTTTGCATGGAGTTCCGAGGACCATCATATCTGATAGAGGAACACAATTTGCTTCAAAGTTTTGGAATCAGTTGCATGAAACTTTGGGTACTAAGACAGAGTTCAGTACAGCCTTTCATCCACAGACAGATGGACAGACCGAGAGAGTCAACCAGATTCTGGAGGACATGTTCAGAGCTTGCGCGCTAGATTATGGATCTAGTTGGGATGAAAATTTGCCCTATGTAGAGTTCTCCTATAACAACCGTTATCAAGCCAGTTTGAAGATGGCCCCTTTGGAAGATTTGTACAGAAGGAGGTGCAGGACACCGTTATCGTGGGATGAAGTTGGAGATCGACAGTTGTTCGGACCAGACTTAATCGGAGATTTCTAGGAGAAGGTTAAGTTGATTCGAGAGAGACTCAAGGTAGCCCAGTCTTGGCAGAAGAGTTATGCAGATACTGAACGCAAGGAGGTAGCCTACGAAGTCGGAGACAGAGCATATCTTCGCGTGCCCCCACTTCGTGGAGTTAAATGTTTTGGAGTCAAGGGAAAGCTAGCACCACGTATTGTGGGACCATACAGAGTTTTGGAACGCATGGGAGAAGTTGCGTACAAGTTGAATTACCCGAAGGATTGCCAGGAGTTCATGATGTGTTTCACGTTTCCCAATTAAAGAAGTGCCATGTAGAGATGGCCGACATTCCTCTGAGAGATACAGTGCCACTGGAAGCAATTCAGTTGGATAGTGATCTGGCATATGAAGAGAAGCCAGTCAAGATTCTCGAGTTTTCTAGCCGAGTTACTCGCAGCAAGGTTATCAAGTTTTGCAAAGTTCAGTGGAGCCACCATACCAAGGAGGAAGCCACCTGGGAGCAAGAAGAAGACCTTTGCAAGGACCACCCAAACCTTTTTGCTGACCAACCCGAATCTCGAGGGCGAGATTCATCTTAAGGGGGGTAGGTTTGTAACATCCCAATTTTCAATTTGGATGTTATACATAGATCATCACATGCATATCATATTTTATTTTCTTTTTGTTGTGATCCTAGAAATTTTAAGCAACTCAAGGACCCAAGGAGAGAGTTGGAGGTTTCACAAAATTTTCATATTTGAATTTATTTCAAATTTGAAAAGAGGATCAATTTGATTTTAATAATTTCTTTCCAATTATTTCAATTCAATAAAATAAATGAGAGAGGATAAAATGACTTCCTCAAAACAAAGGAGAAATATTTGATAAGAAATGTTGAAATAAATTATTATTTTTATTTGAATTTTATTTCCTATTTAATTTGAATGAGAGAAAAACGTGCATTTTTAAAAAATTGCATTTAGTCCAGAAAAATGTTCATTATGTCCCAAATATTAGGTAGGGATGGTGAAAACTATTTCTGGAGTTTTTAAGAATTTCTTTATATTTTATTAGGATTTTCTTCTGCGCGGAAATCGTTTTAAAAAAGTTTTCAGGACCTAACTGGGCCGAAGGCCCAGCTGGCCCAGTCACCGCAGCCGCCTTCCTTCGCGGGAGGAGTCCGACTCCGCATCGCCGACGCTGCTCTCTCCATAAGAAAACTCGCCCGGCCCCCGTATAAGCCGCCGAAGCCGCCGCCCTCCAGCTTGTCAGCCGCCGCGGCCCCTCGCCTCAGCCGCCGCTGCAGCAGCTCCGCCACCACCTGTGCCACGCTGCCGCAAGCCGCCGCTGCACGCTACTGCTACTGCCACCATCGCCTCGCCCTGATCGCCGGATCCGGCTGACGTCGACCCCACCGTTGACCTTGCCGCTCGATTTTGATCGGTATAAAACCGTTTTTTTCAGTTTTTCTCGGTTTAGTCGGTTTATTAGTTTAGATCGGTTTTTTGTTAGTGAACGTTCACCCGTTAGATTGTTTTAACGAATGGATTCGTTCTTTTAGTTCTGTTCGCGAACGTTCGTTCTGTAGATTTTTCTTTTTAGTTTTATTTTCGGCTAGGGACATATCCGCAAATAAGTTTTATCGCGATTTAGCCCATGATCTTAAAACTAGCGTAACTTTCAGCTCGTTTAGCCAAATTAGATGAAACCAACGCCTAAATCTTCGTAACGATCTCTTCTTTCCATTTAACCAACTTGAACATGATTTTGATAATTTAAAATTTGAGTTTAGTTTAAATTAGTATATGTTCTTGTTTTTTTGTATCTTGAGTTTCGTAACTCCGTTTGAGTTGATTCTTTTTGCAAAACGTAGCTAATCACATGTACCTACTGTTAAGATCTAAACCACATGAAAAACTGTTGTTAGGTTTGTTTTATATTTAGTTTAGACGTTTGCCTGTTTCAAGTTTGATTTGGATCTTTTCTCGATTTCTCTTTGTTTCGTTTGAGTGATTGCTTATGTATGCTGTTGTTTGCCTACGCTAGATTACCCGGAGTGCGAAGCTTATTACTACGAATCTCTAGAGTTTGTAGATCGTCAGTAAGGCAAGTTACACTTTCATCATACTTTTCTATACCCAGTTTTTACTATGCATTAGTATTGCCCTCAAATATTTTCATGAGTAGGATTGGGAACATGTGGTTTCGTTGTACTACTTGAGGTAGGAACCTAATACCTTTTTGATCACCCCGGGAATATACGTTATGCTCTATTATTGCTTAGCCATGCTCGTAGACGGGGATTGGATCGTGATACACATGGAAGTTATGAGAGTGATTAATTTTTGGATAACATTAAGGTGGCAACTTTAATACACATCTGGGTGGGTTGGTTGGGGCACCTGGAGAATCCAGTGTTTTCCCATTTGGGAAATTTCGGAGTACCAATGTGATTTTTCCTTGGTTCGCCACCCAGGCTCAAAGGGATCATATGATATTTCATGACTAGAAAATTCCGTGTGCAGCCACAAGCCATTATGGGCTCTCGCATAGTTGAGTAAGTTGTATGATCTCTCGAAGAGGTGGACTAGAAGATGTAGGGGAAAGTAGGTGTACCGGTCTGCCCGGAGTAGAGAGTTAATGCTTCAGAAATACTATGTCTTGATCTTCTGATCATGGATGCGGTCGAGTCTTGCGGGGAAAAGTGCGCAACCTCTGCAGAGTGTATAAACTAATCATGGTTGGCCGTGTCCCCGGTTATGGACATCTTGAGTATCTGGAATTGAATATTATTGTTAATCTCATCACTCTTTAATTAACTGAATTGGGTTTAATGATGATACTTGTTTAATTGGGATTTGAGTTGGAGGAACCTTCTCAAATATTGGTAGAACTTGGGAGTAGCAAATAAATTTATTCCTTTGTTGTAGGGAAAAACTAGCTTTATGCAAAATCATAAACTTAGAGCCTCCACCAGCCAAATATTGCATGTAGATATAGTTCTTGCATTCATTGCTTAACAGTGTAACTCTGCCAGCTTATTCAATGTGCTGACCTACACGGCTGCAACATCTCATGTTGCAGACTACTCAGACGATGAATAAAGTGCGATAGGTCGTTGTCGTGCACTCAGCTATGCCGTTGGAGTTGATTGACTCATTTAGCTTTGAACCTTTCGCGGTATTTAGTTTAGATGGCCTTCAGCCATATTATTTGTGTAATCATACTCTTTATGAGGACTCGATGTAATAAGTGTGTGATTGAACTCTGTTATAACTCCTCGAGTACTGTGTGTGTCAGCATTACCGATCCAGAAATGACACTTAAGCACAGAGACTTCAGTCCGTTGGGATCGTGGTCGCTGCATTCACTAGGGAATCCCCGCTGCTGAGGAATATCTAGTAGGTACTCCCATTTGACCGAATCGAAGGCCTTGCGAATGTCAAGCTTAAAAGGCAGAGCCGGCGTTTTGCACTTGTGGAGCCGGCGTGCAAGGCTCCGCACGTACATGAAGTTATCGATGCTCCTGGTTTTTATAAAGGCGCTTTGGGCATGCAAACTAGAGTGTGCATGTGGCCGGCGAGCCTGATGGCAAGGACCGTGGTGATTATTTTCGCCACCCCATGAATAAGACTGATGGGGCGGTAGTCGGTGATTTCCTCTCCACCGTCCTTCTTCGGCAGGAGGACCACATTGGAGGAGTTAAGACAGTGGAAGTTAGTAGTGCGAAGATTGCAAAAGAGGTCAATAACCCGCATGAGATTAACTTTAATAATGTCCCAACACTTCCAGAAGAACAGCCTGGTGAAACCGTCCGGACTAGGTGCCTTGCTGCTTGGTATTTGGTTGATAGCATCACAAACCTCGTCACCAGATATGGGCTCACCAAGGGAGGCCAAGTCATGGGAGCCGAGGTCCAACCCATCCCAGTTAAAGTCATTTGCCCTAGTGCCCTCTCTGCTCGACACATTGGAGAAGTGAGCATGGATGATTTCCTCTTTGCGCTCATGGTCCATGACCCAACCCTGGTTGTGCATAATACGGTGGATGTGGCTTTCCCGGTGCCTCGCGTTGACCCGGCGGTGAAAAAAATTAGTGTTCGCGCCCCCTTCCTTTAGATTGGCAATCCTCGCACATTGCTTTTTGTGTGCACTCTCTAGTACCGCCAGACTGATAACCCTTCTTTTGAGCCTAGCTCGAAGGTCACTTTCTTCATCAAATAACAGTCATTGCTCTTGCGTAGTGTCCAGGTGCAAGATGATCCAGAGGACAGCATGGTGCTAGATTTTAGCGTTGGAGAAGAACTTCCGACTCCAAGCCGCAAGACGCGCACCAGTGGTTTTTAACTTGTGGTGGAGGCTTGACATGGTTCGTAGTGGTCAGAGGGCTCACCCGAGGCATTCAAAACCACCTCATTGAATCCAGGGAGGGAGGCCCAGAAATATTTGAATTTGAAGGACCTCGGCCTACGCGGCCCAACCGCGTCAGCGAGCAGTAGGGGGCGGTGATCAGAGAGCAAAGAGGAGTGAGCGTGCAGGATGTGATTGTCAAAATGGACATCCCATTCGGCATTGCAAAAGACTAAATCCATCTTGCATAGTGTTGGGTTTTGTCGTTCGTTGCTCCAAGTGAAGCATCGATTTTGAAGGTGTATCTCTTTTAGCTCACAGGAGAGAAGAGCAGACCTAAAGCGGTTGATGCGGCTAACCTTAACATTTTTCTTGTTCCTATCATGGGCCCAGTAAATCTGGTTGAAGTATTCAAGCGCGAGCCAGCGTACCCCTGGAGGGGGCTTCAAGGCCACTAGGTCAACAAAAAAACCATCCTCGAGGAAGCAAGCAATGTGACCATATGCTGAGGTGATTTTGTAGCTTGTGTCCAAGCCAATGATGCGGACCATGGCTAAGAGGCAGTAGGTTGAGGCGTGAATGGAAGAGATGTCGACCTTCTGGTCGTCCCACAGCATGAGGATTCCCCCCTCTGGTGCCATTTGCCGGCTTTTCAGCATAACTACGAGCCGATTGCCTCCCAGGGGCAAGGCGGTGAACATGTCAACATTTTCCAAAATTTTTCTTGCAGGCAAACAATGTGGCATGAGGAATCCACTACAGTTTCACCAACGGTAGCTCCACGGTCCAGGCAGTTTAACCCTCACACACTCGATGGTACGGGCAGTTTAACCCTCGCGCATTCCAACTGAGGACATTAATAGGGTTTTCTAACATGGTTAAACCAAACATTCCCTGGTACATGGCTAGCAGTAGCACACATAATAAGACAACTGACAGACACACACACAACGCAGCTTGAGAGCTGAAACTACGACCATACATGCAAGGGCTCAACCCATTGTAGACCCTTGGTATATGATACATGCAAGGGCTAAACCCCTTCCAGACCCTTGGTAGAGAGCTAATCATAGCAAACTAGTAGCAGAACATAACAACTTCACTCCATCAAGCAGCCACTGAAGTGGCAGCACCATCCTAGCACCATCCTTATGAGCAAATGGCTTTATAGGTTAGAGACAGAGACAGAGGGCATGTGGGCACAGATTCTACGCAATAAGTATTTACAGTCGAAAATGCTAGCCCAGGTTACCATAAGACCAACTGACTCGCCATTCTGGAAGGGGCTTATGAGAATGATGGACTTGTTCTTTCGTAGGGTCAAATTCTTGGTTGGCAATGGGATGTCAACAAGATTTTGGGAGGATACATGGTTAGGAGAGACACCCCTGGCCGTACAATATCCCAACCTTTATAACATTGTGCAACGTAAAGAGAATTACGTTGGTATAGTGTTTCAAACAATTCCCTTGAATGTTCAATTCAGACGTGCGTTAGTTGGTGAGCGATGGACTGCCTGGATGCACTTGGTTCAGAGATCGATAGATGTTCAACTATCTGACCAACCGGATTCGATGCAATGGAAATTAACTAAGAATGGGGTTTTTACGGTGAAATCCTTCTATTTGATTTAATTAACCTTGGCCCAATCTCAAGATCTTTGCATATTTGGAGGGTTAAGGTGCCCTTGCGTATCAAAACATTTATGTGGTTCGTCCACAAGCAAGTAATACTCACCAAGCACAACTTAAATAAGAGGTGATGGTAGGTAGTTCACGTTGTTGTTTCTGTGGTCATGATGAAACAATAAACCATTTATTCCTTGAATGCCCACTTGCCAAATTGCTTTGGAGAATGATTCATATATCCTTCAACATTAATCCTCCAGTTGACATTGAGTTGTTGTTTGGAACGTGGTTAGCTGGGGTTGAGAATACTACTACGGCTCGTATTCGGATTGGAATATGTGCTCTTTTATGTGCTATATGGAACTGTAGGAATGATTTGATTTTTAACAGACAACATACTTTAACTTTCTTGTAGGTCATCTTCAGAGCTACCGCATGGATCCGTACATGGTCCTTACTCACTCCTATGGACTCCAGGGAGCCTTTGGTTACTGGGTGCAACCAGTGGGAGATGGTAGCACAGGCTATATTCAACCGGTTCGGATGGCGGTCGCATAACAGGATAGGAGTCTAGGGAGCATATCCTTCATATTGCCGCACCGGTTGTGATTGTCAGCATGTTTTTTTCTTTTTTTCGCTCCACTTGCGAGCTGTAATACTTTTATGACTTTGTGCTACTTCGTGGACCTTTGAATAAGATTCTTGCATGCATCATTATGATGCAGAGGCCGGGGGTATGCCTCCATTTAGAAAAAAGAGCATCTTTGCCTCCATGTTGAATTATCCCTTCTTCAACAATGACAAACTGGGCATCATCAAGCTTGAAGAAGGCCTACATAGTAGCAACAACATCATCAGATAGCTGATCCTTGAACGGAGCTGCAAAGTCATCAATGGCCTTGACGGTTATGTCCTCCCCATACTGGACGTTCCCTAAGCTGCGGTAGATGGCAGCTTCAGCCATAGCTCTCCACGAAGGCATGATCTTTACTCAACTTCATGGTTATTCACATGTGGTAATGGAGATTGGCAACTTGGAGTTGGTCAATTTATGGAAGTTGCCCAACAATACGAGGTCGATTGCAGCACCTATCTTAAGAGAATTGGAGGAGATCGGAGCTAGTTTTGCCTCTCTCTCTCTCTCTCTCTCTCTCGGTTACTCATGCCGGTAGGGAGGCGAATATGCCAGCCCATCATTATGCTCAACGAGCTTGTTCACTTGACGGGACTAAAAGTTGGCTAGATGTTAGCCCATATTTTCTTGTTGCTAGCATACGGGCGGGGACTGTAATTGTATGATAATTCGTTAATAAAGCTCCTACATTTGATGCAGAAAATAAAACATTGTGACTGTAGGGCACACACCATTGCCACCACATCAATCCACAACAGTGGGTAACTCAGGGGCGGATCTACAGGGTGGGCCATGGTCCAACCTGAGATTTTGGGTTGGGCCATATAACATAACCCATAGGAGAAAGCCTGACCTACCTCGCCTGCTCGTTTGCCTCCGGAACTCTACTACCGTTTCCATTTTCCTCCCAGCCATTTTTCAAAAAACAAAAAAAAATGTTCCACCCGGACTGCTCGCCTATGCTACTCCAGACACACCGCCTTGTCGGCCGCTTGTCATTGCCATGGCTGGAGCTAGCAACAGAGCCCGGGGAAGGAATACACTGCCGCAATGCGCGCTTGTCATACCACATCAAGGAGACACTCGCACGACACATCACTACAGTCCGCAATAGCCCAGAAGAGTAGCCCTGCCCGACGGCCGGCATGTGCAACAGCTAGCCAGCCAGCGGGCTATGGAGGTACTACCCCGTCCTATGATATAAGAGTGTTTTTGACACTACAGTAGGTTGTTAGAGCATCTACAGTCGGACTTATCAAATTTGACCCCCTAAACACACCCATGGACGTGCTCGATTAATGACCAAGCATGTTCATTTCGAGTCCCTATTTGTCTGTCCATCCAGCCACGCTCCTTATTTTTTTCCTCAAATGTATGGTCACTTGCATGTGATTGATGGAGATAAAGAGAGAGCATAAAAATAAAGAAAAAAGGTGATCCTGGGTAGGCTGCGTCCTACATGGCGGACTGATCCTCCCTACAATCTTCAATATGAGGGTTCGCAGATAGCTCAGAAGTTGTCCTCAATATGAGGGTTCGCGGATAGCCTAGATGTATAGGGATGATATTCTTCTCCCTTCTGTATGGTCACTGACTAGTCGAGTCCATGAACGTTTGAGAAGGATTTGAGGATGCCAGATGTAGATGCTCTCGGTCCCCACTCGAGCACTTCCCAATTCACCTACAGCCTTCATGCAATGCAAAGCTGTTGTGTGATAGACTTCATTATTGATGATGACATCAAGGTTCAATCAAGACTTCATTAATGATGATGAATGAACGTCCGGTCAAGATATAACCAGACATGTTGTATTGAGCAAACCGATCCAAAATCTCTTCAGGTTGTACTCCTGGCATTGACAGGTCAAGAGGAATAGGCAACATAGTGAACACTGGAGTATGATCCGGCATGTGAGCCTTGAGCTGGGAGACATGGAACACAGGGTGAACCATACTGCCTCGCGGCAACTCCAGTTTGTAAGCTGCATGGCCGATCTTATCCAAAACTTTGAATGGCCCAAAATATTTGAGAGCAAGCTTTGGACAGGGTCGATTGACCGCTGATGACTGGGCATAGGGTTGTGATCGCAGATACACTGTCTCCCCCACAGCAAACTGACGATCAGATTTTTTGTGAGCAAAATGCTTGTATTTGCACTGAGCTCTGGCCAAATGATCTTTTAGCAATGTTGTATGCTCCGTTTGAGAGGCCAACCAGGTCTATACATTAGGGTTCATGGAAGTAGAATGACCTGCTAATTGCCCCACATTTGGGTCCTGCCCATATAATGCTTTGTAAGGAGTACAACCCAGGGAAGAGTGGTATGTGGAATTATACTAGAATTCTACCTGAGGGAGCCAGGACGCCCATTTAGCTGAAGAGTCATGAACTGCACAACACAAATACATCTCAAGCCACTGGTTCACTCGCTCTTTTTGGCCATCAATTTGGGGGTGATATGATGTAATCATCTGAAGTTCAATGGCCCACACTCTAAACAGTTTTTTCCAGAATGCACTTGTAAAGATTTTATCTCTATTGGAAACAATGGAGAAAAGCAGTCCATGGTGCTTGACAATGTTATTGAGGAATACTTTGGCAACGGATGCTGCTGTAAACGGGTGCTTCAATGGGAGGAAGTGACTGACTTTAGTGAAATGATCCACAACCACAAGAATATCACTAAACCCCTCTAATTTAGGTAGTCATTCAATAAAGTCCATGCTAATAGCCTACTAGTGGCGATCTGGCAAAGGAAGAGGTTGCAGCAGCCCAGGTGTTTTGCACAGTTCATGTTTAGCTTGCTGACATGTGTTGCACTGCTTCACAAAATTTCCACATCGGTTTTCATGCCAGTCCAACTAAACAGTTGCTTAACTCTGTGGTAAGTAGGAAGTATACCATAGTGCCCCCCCCCACTGGTGAGGAATGAAAATCCTGAATGAGCTTTGTTTGCAGACCTGCATTAGCTCCAATCCAAATTTTGTCTTCATGTTTGATTAGCCCATCTTGCAATTCAAATCCAGGACAAGCTTTGTTATCCACTTCCAGTGTTTGTAACATGACTTGTGCAGCTGGATCTATTGTATATGAGTTCAACACATTCCTGTATCCAGACAGTTTTGCTGGTAGATATTGCCTAGACAAGAAATAAATGAGCCACTCTAGATAGTGCATCTCCTGCAGTATTCTCCACTCCTTTCTTGTACTGAATAGTGAACTGCAATCCTACAAGTTTTGTCATAGCTTTTCTCTGCAAATCTGAAGTCAGAAGTTGACCCCCTAAGTGACATAGACTTTGATGGTCAGTTTTAATCACAAAAGGTGCTCTAGCAAAGTAAGATCTCCACTTCTCAATGGACAACATTATTGCTAGAAACTCCTTGTCATAAATGCACAGTTTCTGACTAGCTACTCCAAGTGCCTTGATGTAGTAAGCAATGGGGTGCCCCTCCTGAGATAGCACAGCTCCCACCCCAGTATTACATGCATCTTTTTCCACAGTGAAAGTTTTGTCAAAATCTGGTAAAGCTAAGACATGAGTGGTGGCCATAGCATGTTTCAGTTGCTGAGAAGCTGCCTGATCTGTTTTAGACCATTGAAAAGCTTGCTTATTCAATAAGACACTCAGAGGTATAGCCAACGGACCATAGTTCCTGAGAAATTTCCTGTAGTATCCTGTTAACCCTAGGAATCCTGTCAACTCAGTAACATTGGTGGTACATGCCAGTTAACCATAGCTTCTATTTTTGCAGGATCAATAGCCACTCCTTTGTCAGAAATGATGTGGCCTACATATTCCATGGGCTGCTGACCAAACACACATTTGCTCTGTTTCACATCTAACTGATTTTCTCTCAGGATTTCAAAGACAGACCTCAAATGCTGAGTATGATCCTCTAGAGATATGTTGAACACTAAGATATCATCCATGAACACCAACACATATTTTCTGTTAGGCCCTGCCATAAACACATTCATATTGCATTGAAATGTGCCTGGAGCAGTAGCCAGTCCAAAAGGCACTACCCTGAATTGGAACCGGACATGGTGTGTTTTAAATGATGTCTTGTGTTCATCTTCTTCCTTCATTCGAATTTGATGATACCTAGCTTTTAAATCCAGGTTATAAAACCACTTAGCACCTCCTAGTTCATCCGGTAATGCATCAATAACTGGTAGGGGAAACTTGCTTTTAATGGTGATAGCATTCAATCTCTTGTAATCCACACAGAACCTCCAAGTTCCATATGTGTTCTTTACCAAGAGGACAGGACAAGAAAAAGGAATAATGCTAGGTGTAATCAGACCAGCTTTCAGCATTTCAGATACTTGTCTTTCTATTTCATCTTTCTGTAGTGGAGAGTGATAGTGTCGAAACCGGCGGATCTCAGGTAGGGGGTCCCGAACTGTGCGTCTAAGGTCGATGGTAACAGGAGACGGGGGACACGATGTTTACCCAGGTTTGGGCGCTCTCTATGGAGGTAATACCCTACTTCCTGCTTGATTGATCTTGATGAATATGAGTATTACAAGAGTTGATCTACCACGAGATCATAATGGCTGAAACCCTAGAAGTCTAGCCTATGCGATTGTGATTCTGCCCTATGTACTAAACCCTCCGGTTTATATAGACACCAGAGGGGCTAGAGTTACACAAAGTCGGTTACAGAGAAAGGAATCTACATATCCAAATCACCAAGCTTGCCATCCACGCAAAGGAGAATCCCATCTGGACATGGGAAGAAGTCTTCTGTCTGTATCTTCATAGCCCAACAGTCCGACCCATGTTAATAGTCCGGCCATCCGAGGACCCCTTAATCCAGGACTCCCTCAGTAGCCCCTGAACCAGGCTTCAATGACGAGGTGTCCGGCGCGTAGATTTTCTTCGGCATTGCAAGGCGGGTTCCTTCTCCGAATACTCCAAAACAGCCTTCGAAAACAAGAATCGTGTTTGGCGCTACAAAACAAGTTCCACACACAACCGTAGAGAGTATAATATTCCATGAGTCCAATCTGCTAACACTTTTTGTAGCGTGACATCACGTCACTGCCCAGTCATTATTTGAACCATTTTTTAGCCTACCGCTTCATATTTCGAGATGCAGTTTCATTGGCACGTCTTGGCAACGAAGAGATCGTGTCCCCTTATTGCAGGATTCTCATTAATACGGGCATGGGTAACCCAACCGTGCCACCTGCACGGCCCTTGGGGAATAGGCGAGTTTTAAGGCGACTGGGGAGGCGCATGATATTCATTGCCTTTATAAAGGGATAAGGATTCGTCCTATTTCTTCTATGCCAAGCCTTTCCTCAACCTTTCCCTCCTCGAGTTCTAGCATCCAAGGTTCAAGCCAATCGCTTCTCGCCTCCCAGTCATGTCCGGACCCAGCCCTCAAGGCTGGTGGGTGCCTTCCTCCGTCATAGAGGAGGATATCGTGAAGCTCCGGGAGGCAAGATACCTGATCGCGGAAATCCTCCACAGGCTTCCTGCTCAAGGGCAGGATATTCCTACCCCAGATCTGGTGAGAGGGTTGTATTCATCTCCCACTTCCTCCGAGGGCTAGCTTTTCTCATCATCCCTTCGTTCTAGGACTCATGTTTCATTATGGTCTAGATTTCCACGATCTCGCTCCGGACTCCTTTCTTCACGTCTCGGCGTTCATCATTACGTGCGAGGCCTTCCTTCGAATCCCCCCACACTTTGGCTTGTGGCTTAAGACCTTTAATGTGAAGCCGAAGGTGATCGATGGGAAACAGGCGGAGTGCAGTGAGCAAACTTACCAATACCACTTGGCCAAAGGGAACCTTTAGAGAAACTTCCGACCTGTGGCAACGGGAGTGGTTATACATCACTGAACCTTGCGGCAACAAGTGGGCAGCTACACCTACGTTCTGATTTGGCCCTCCATTACAGCTCGCATCATGGATTGACAAGGGGCTAGAGTGGGGATCCGTTGATGAAGTGAAGATGCTGCAAAGTCGCATTCGGAGCCTTATTGAAAAGGACACTTGTCTCATCAACATAATCCAAGTAATGCTAGTCCATCGGGTCCTACCGTGCCAGCGACGGGCTCTCCATATGTGGGAGTTCAATACGGAGGGACCACGAACCCTTCAGCACCTCCCCGGCATGATGGTCAGAGGAATGTGGAAATTATTCTTTGGGGCACGGAAGCAGTGGCCGGATACGACAGAGGACATTGGCCTTGACTGCAACCATCAGGATACCCCGGTAAGCATTTGACTATCGAACACAGCTTAATTAAACTCCTCATAATTCCATATTGAGAAGACCATACTTGGTCAGGGCTGGACAAAGAAGGCGGAGAGAATTAGGTGTTCGGCCCGTCTTGCCAAAGACTCAGCCGATCCGGTGTTAACAAGGATGCTGGCTCCGGTGCCATACCAGGTGCCGGCGGAGATTGGGATCCCCTCTTCTGAAGATGAAAGGGAAAGAGAAACAGACATCCCCTCCCCCCAAGGGAAGAAGAGGATCGGCTCTAAAGACTTAGAGATGAAGGCTTCTAAGCGAGGGAAAATATCCCTGTCAGGGGGTTCTGGTTTGGCAGGCGATGTTGACACGCGGTCCCTCTGTAAAGATAGGCCATTAGTTGGATCGTAAGTGAACAAGGGTGTTTTACACATATCCCGTTCTTTGTTGGTTGTAGAGGTAACACTAAAAATATAAGTTTGTAGTCCGGCATGCAGCCTTCCCCAACAGTCCTCCTCCTCGGGGGATCTTCTTCCGGAGATGATGGAGAGCGAGACGCCCCCACAGATCTCCCTGCCCGATAAGGCAGATGACGCCAAGGTGTCATCCCGGAGGATCTCTCCCGATCAACCAGTGGTGCGTGGGATAGTAAAGACCGGGCTCGAAGGTGACACTTCGGCCGTCCGGGATCCGGGTTGTGCGGCCTGATACGTCTCCAACGTATCTATAATTTTTGATTGCTCCATGCTACTTTATCTATATTTTTGGACTATAATGGGCTTTATTTTCCACTTTTATATTATTTTTGGGACTAACCTATTAACCGGAGGCCCAGCCCAGAATTGCTGTTTTTGCCTATTTTAGTATTTCGAAGAAACAGAATATCAAACGGAGTCCAAACGGAATGAAACCTTCGGGAATGTGATCTTCTCACCGAATGTGATCCAAGAGACTTGGACCCTACTCCAAGAACCACTAGAGGCGGTCACGAGGGTGGAGGGCGCCCCCCTGGGCGCGCCCCCCTACCTCGTGGGCCCCCTGACGCTCCACCGACGTACTCCTTCCTCCTATATATATCAACGTACCCCCAATAGACCAGAGACGGAGCCAAAAACCTAATTCCACCGCCGCAACCTTCTGTATCCACGAGATCCCATCTTGGGGCCTGTTCTGGAGCTCCGTCAGAGGGGGCATCCACCATGGAGGGCTTCTACATCATCACCATAGCCCCTCCGATGAAGTGTGAGTAGTTTACTTCAGACCTTCGGGTCCATAGCTAGTAGCGATATGGCTTCTTCTCTCTTTTTGGATCTCAATACAATGTTCTCCCCCTCTCTTGTGGAGATCTATTCGATGTAATCTTCTTTTTGCGGTGTGTTTGTTGAGACCGATGAATTGTGGGTTTATGATCCAGCTTATCTATGAATAATATTTGAATCTTCTATGAATTCTTTTATGTATGATTGAGTTATCTTTGCAAGTCTCTTCGAATTATCCGTTTGGTTTGGCCAACTAGATTGGTAGTTCTTGCAATGGGAGAAGTGCATGGCTTTGGGTTCAATCTTGTGGTGTCCTTACCCAGTGACAGAAAGGGTTGCAAGGCACGTATTGTATTGTTGCCATCAAGGATAACAAGATGGGGTATTTATCATATTGCATGAATTTATTCCTCTACATCATGTCATCTTGCCTAAGGCCTTACTCTGTTTTTAACTTAATACTCTAGATGCATGCTGGATAGCGGTCGATGAGAGGAGTAATAGTAGTAGATGCAGAATCGTTTCGGTCTACTTGTCTCGGATGTGATGCCTATATACATGATCATACCTAGATAACCTCATAACTATGCTCAATTCTATCAATTGCTCAACAGTAATTTGTTAACCCACCGTAGAATACTTATGCTCTTGAGAGAAGCCACTAGTGAAACCTATGGCCCCCGGGTCTATTCTCATCATATCAATCTCCATCACTTTATTTACTTGCTTTGCTTTTACTTTTTACTTTGCATCTTTATACCAAAAATACCAAAAATATTATCTCTATCAGATCTCACTCTCGTAAGTGACCGTGAAGGGATTGACAACCCCTAATCACATTGGTTGCGAGTAGCTATCGTTTTTGGCAGGTACGAGGGACTTGCGCGTGACCTCCTACTGGATTGATACCTTGGTTCTCAAAAAACTGAGGGAAATACTTACGCTACTGTGCTGCATCATCCTCTCCTCTTCGGGGAAAACCAACGCAAGCTCAAGACGTAGCAAGAATGATTTTTGGCGCCGTTGCCGGGGAGGCTTACACAAAAGTCAACATACCAAGTACCCATCACAATCCCTATCTCTCGCTTTACATTATCTGCCATTTGCCTCTCGTTTTCCTCTCCCCCACTTCACCCTTGCCGTTTTATTCGCCCTCTCTTTTCCGTTCGCCTTTATGTCTTACTTGGCTCGTTTGCTTGTTTGGTTGAAATAGTTGGGTATTTATTCCTAAACAATGAAGCCAATCTCTATGGATTCTGATCCGCTTGCCAATCTTTTTAAGAGATCCAATTATGATGAACCAATTCCTAGTGATTTGGATGCACTAGATTATCTTTATAAGGTTTTCCCTAAAATCCGTGAAGTGACTCACGATAGATCTTTGAATAAAAAGCATGATTGCAATGATTTTATTATAAATTCTTTTGATGTCAATTGTGCTAATAAGATGCAAAACCCTAAGCTTGGGGATGCTAGTTTTGCTATGTCTACTTCTTGTTGCAATGATCATGATTGGGGTGATTCTTCTTATGTTCTTGAAAATTTATTTAAGCCCCATGATGAATATGAGATTGATAATAGTGTTTGCAATAATATTGAAAGTGGGTTTGGAAGAGTGTCAACTTTAGATCCCACATATTTGGAGTATGTTCAATCTTATGATATTTTTGATAAAAGTGGGTTCGGAAAGGTCATGACTCTAACTAATGTTAATCCCACTATCTTGGAAGAGTGTCAACTTTGCATGCATGGGGATCGTGTTGAGAATATACTTTGTGATAGCTATTTTGTTGAATTTGCTTATGATCCCACATGTAATTATTATGAGAGAGGAAAATATGGTTATAGAAATTTTCATGTTACTAAATTACCTCTCGTTATGTTGAGATTGCTATTGTTCCTTTCCGCTTCCTTGCATATGCTAGTTTTTGCTTGCCTTGATAATTTGTTTGCCTATAAGATGCCTATGCATAGGAAGTATGTTAGACTTAAGTGTGTTTGTCACATGTTTTATGATGCTCTCTTTGTGCCTCAATTCTTGTCTTTCTTGTGAGCATCACTGAAATCTCAATGCCTAGCTAAAAAGGCTTTAAAGAAAAGCGCTTGTTGGGAGGCAACCCAATATTTATACTTGCTGGTTAGCAATAAATAATACATCTACCTTCTATTTGGATGTGGTTTTATGTTTTAATTAGTGTTTGTGCCAAGTAGGACCTATAGGATAACCTACGATGGTAGTTGATTTGATTCTGCTGAAAAACAGAAACTTTGCGCGCACGAATTTGGCTATGAAAAATTACAGGAACGTGCTTTTGCGTTGATTATTTTTGCTGCTGATCAATAAACAAATTTTCCAGGACTTCCTATTTTGGCAGAAGTTTTAGAGTTCCAGAAGTTTGCATTAGTTACAGATTTCTACAGACTGTTCTGTTTTTGACAGATTCTGTTTTTCGTGTGTTGTTTGCTTATTTTGATGAATCTATGGCTAGTAAAATAGTTTATGATCCATAGAGAAGTTGGAATACAGTAGGTTTAACACCAATATAAATAAAGAATGAGTTCATTACAGTACCTTGAAGTAGTCTTTTGTTTTCTTTTTCTAACGGATCTCACGAGATTTCTATTGAGTTTTGTGTTGTGAAGTTTTCAAGTTTTGGGTGAATTCTTTTGATGGATTATGGAACAAGGAGTGGCAAGAGCCTAAGCTTGGGGATGCCCATGTCACCCCCAATATAATCCAAGTACACCAAAAAGTCAAAGCTTGGGGATGCCCCGGAAGTCATCCCCTCTTTCGTCCACTTCCATCGGTAATTTACTTGGAGCTATATTTTTATTCACCAACATGATATGTGTTTTGCTTGGAGCGTCTTGTATTATTTGAGTCTTTGCTTGTTAGTCTACCACAATCATCATTGCTGTACACACCTTTTGAGAGATCCATACATGAATTGAAATTTGTTAGAATGCTCTATGTGCTTCACTTATATCTTTTGAGCTTGATAGTTTTGCTCATAGCACTTTACTTATATCTTTTTGAGCGTGATAATTTTTGCTCTAGTGCTTCTTAGATCTTTTGGAGCACGGTGGTGGATTTGTTTTAAAGAAACTTGATCTCTCATGCTTCACTTAGATTATTTTTAGAGTCGTTAATAGCATGGTAATTTGCTTAATGTTAATATACTTGGTATTCAAGATATGTGAAACTTTCTTTTGAGTGCGTTGAATACTAAGATAAGTTTGATGCTTGATAATTGTTTTGAGATATGAAGATGGTGATATTAGAGTCATGCTAGTTGAGTAGTTTTTAATTCAAAGAATACTTGTGTTGAAGTTTGTGATTCCCGTAGCATGCACGTATGGTGAACCGTTATGTGATGAACTCGGAGCATGATTTATTTATCGATTGTATTCCTTATGTCTGGCGGTCGGGGACGAGCGATGGTCTTTTCCTACCAATCTATCCCCCTAGGAGCATGCGTGTAATACTTTGCTTTGATAACTTCTAGATGTTTGCAATAAGTATATGAGTTCTTTATGACTAATGTTGAGTCCATGGATTATACACACTTTTTCCCATCCTTCCACCATTGCTAGCCTCGCTAATACCGCGCACCTTTGGCCAGTATCATACACCCACCATAAACCTTACTCAAAACAGCCACCATAACCACCTATTATGGCATTTCCATAGCCATTCCGAGATATATTGCCATGCAACTTTCCACCGTTCCGTTTATTATGACACGCTCTATCATTGTCATATTGCTTAGCATGATCATGTAGTTGACATCGTATTTGTGGCAAAGCCACCATTCATAATTCTTTCATACATGTCACTCATGTTTCATTGCATATCCCAGTACACCGTCGGAGGCATTCATATAGAGTCATACTTTGTTCTAAGTATCGAGTTGTAATTGTTGAGTTGTAAGAAAAATAATAAGTGTGATGATCATCATTATTAGAGCATTGTCCCAAGTGAGGAAAGGATGATGGAGACTATGATTCCCCCACAAGTCGGGATGAGACTCCGGACGAAAAAAAAGAGGCCATAAAAAAAGAGAAAAGGCCCAAATAAAAAAATGAGAGAAAAAGAGAGAAGGGACAATGTTACTATCCTTTTACCACACTTGTGCTTCAAAATAGCACCATGATCTTCATGATACAGAGTCTCTCATTTTGTCACTTTCATATACTAGTGGGAATTTTTCATTATAGGACTTGGCTTGTATATTCCAATGATGGGCTTCCTCAAAATTCCCTAGGTCTTCATGAGCAAGCGAGTTGGATGCACACCCACTAGTTTCTTTTGTTGAGCTTTCATATACTTATAGCTCTAGTGCATCCGTTGCATGGCAATCCCTACTCACTCACATTGATATCTATTGATGGGCATCTCCATAGCCTATTGATACACCTAGTTGATGTGAGACTATCTTCCCTCTTTTTGTCTTCTCCACAAGCACCATTCTATTCCACATATAGTGCTATATCCATGGCTCACGCTCATGTATTGCGTGAAGATTGAAAAAGTTTTGAAAATGTTAAGTATGAAACAATTGCTTGGATTGTCATCGGGGTTGTGCATGATTTAAATACTTTGTGTGGGGAAGATGGAGCATAGCCAGACTATATGATTTTGTAGGGATAACTTTCTTTGGCCATGTTATTTTGAGAAGACATAATTACTTTGATTAGTCTGCTTGAAGTATTATTATTTTTATGTCAATATGAACTTTTTTCTTGAATCTTTTGGATCTGAATATTCATACCATGATTAAGAAGATTTACATTGAAATTATGCCAAAGTATCACTCCGCATCAAAAATTCTCTTTTTATCATTTACCTACTCGAGTACGAGTAGGAATTAAGCTTCGGGATAACTGAAACGTCTCCAACGTATCTATAATTTTTGATTGCTCCATGCTACTTTATCTATTGTTTTGGACTATAATGTGCTTTATTTTCCACTTTTATATTATTTTTGGGACTAACCTATTAACCGGAGGCCCAACCCAGAATTGCTGTTTTTTGCCTATTTCAGTATTTTGAAGAAACAGAATATCAAACGGAGTCCAAACGGAATGAAACCTGCGGGAACATGATCTTCTCACCGAACATGATCCAGGAGACTTGGACCCTACTCCAAGAAGCACCAAGGGCAGTCACGAGGGTGGAGGGCGCCCCCCTGGGGGCCCCCCTACCTCGTGGGCCCCTTGACGCTCCACCGACGTACTCCTTCCTCCTATATATACCTACGTACCCCCAATAGACCAGAGATGGAGGCAAAAACCTAATTCCACCGCCGCAACCTTCTGTATCCACGAGATCCCATCTTGGGGCCTGTTCCGGAGCTCCGCCGGAGGGGGCATCCACCACGGAGGGCTTCTACATCATCACCATAGCCCCTCCGATGAAGTGTGAGTAGTTTACTTCAGACCTTTGGGTCCATAGCTAGTATCTAGATGGCTTATTCTCTCTTTTTGGATCTCAATACAATGTTCTCCCCCTCTCTCGTGGAGATCTATTCGATGTAATCTTCTTTTTGCGGTGTGTTTGTTGAGACCGATGAATTGTGGGTTTATGATCCAGCTTATCTATGAATAATATTTGAATCTTCTCTGAATTCTTTTGTGTATGATTGAGTTATCTTTGCAAGTCTCTTCGAATTATCCATTTGGTTTGGCCAACTAGATTGGTAGTTCTTGCAATGGGAGAAGTGCATGGCTTTGGGTTCAATCTTGTGGTGTCCTTACCCAGTGACAGAAAGGGTTGCAAGGCACGTATTGTATTGTTGCCATCGAGGATAACAAGATGGGGTATTTATCATATTGCATGAATTTATTCCTCTACATCATGTCATCTTGCCTAAGGCGTTACTCTATTTTTAACTTAATACTCTAGATGCATGCTGGATAGCGGTCGATGAGTGGAGTAATAGTAGTAGATGCAGAATCGTTTCGGTCTACTTGTCTCGGACGTGATGCCTATATACATGATCATACCTAGATAACCTCATAACTATGCTCAATTCTATCAATTGCTCAACAGTAATTTGTTACCCCACCATAGAATACTTATGCTCTTGAGAGAAGCCACTAGTGAAACCTATGGCCCCGGGTCTATTCTCATCATATCAATCTCCATCACTTTATTTAGTTGCTTTGCTTTTACTTTTCACTTTGCATCTTTATACCAAAATACCAAAAATATTATCTCTATCAGATCTCACTCTCGTAAGTGACTGTGAAGGGATTGACAACCCCTAATCGCGTTGGTTGCGAGTAGCTATCGTTTTGTGCAGGTACGAGGGACTTGCGCGTGACCTCCTATTGGATTGATACCTTGGTTCTCAAAAACTGAGGGAAATACTTACGCTACTGTGCTGCATCATCCTCTCCTCTTCGGGGAAAACCAACGCAAGCTCAAGACGTAGCACGGCCCCCATAGGGACCAATGATAAAAGCCTTGGACTATCTAATTTCCGCGGGACAGAGCAACCTGCTCCGAATTCGGAGGCGCCGGATACATTGTTGGACACATTGCGACATGCAATGGTCTTAAAGGAACATTGTACCTTGATGGGTACATTGGTTGAGAGGATTCTGTCCGCTAAGAGCGGATTGAATGAAGCTTTTACGAGCCTGCTAAGAGGCTTCGAGGTACGTAATGTTATATTTTTAATTGTGCTATAAACGCAAAATGCGCCTATGTATAGATAGTATCCCCTGAGACTCTGGTTGGCGTCCAAAGGGAGGCGATCAGAGGATCAAGAAATATATGCCCATGAAATGATCTGACTAATTGAAACACAGGCTGTTACATCTGTGGCGATTGCCCAAGCTACAGAGATTGAACATCTGAAGCAGAAAGTTGATGTGGCGGATGATGACATCACGCTTATGAACAGGCGGCTTGACGAGGTGCAAGGTATGTCTTTGAGGCACTCAGTATATGCAAGTGCAAGAATATGAGCATTACACTGAGAATTGCATACTGAAATATGCATAACTACAGATAGTGCCGCCACTGTTGAGATCCTTCGGGCTGAACTTGCCCGGGCCAAGGAGCAGTCCAGGATGAGCAGTGCGGTTGCCGAAAAGGCAGCTACCGAATTAAAGGCCGAACAGGCTGCTAGGCGCCAGTACGAGGAGAGAATATCTGTTATGGCGCTTGAGTTAAATGATGCCGCTAGCCGATGCCAATTTCTTGAAAAAGATAACAAAGCCAAAGCGGCCGCTCTTGACAAGGCCTTACAAGAGGAGAGGGAAGAACGGTCCGAGTCTAGAGCAGCTCGGGAGGAGATCCGACAAGCTGGGGAGATCGCGGCTGGTAAGCCCTTCTTATTACAAACTAAGTTCAGCGATCTGAATTATGCCCCGCTTAATCAAATGTGGAGTTCTCTAGATGCATTTTTGGACTTGCCGAAGAGTGTCGCTGATGCGACTCAGTTTTTCCAAGCGCAAGAAGGACATGGGACTGAAAAGCTATTCTGGTCGCGATTCAACATGCCAAAGCAATCGCTGTTGAACGAACAGATGGCCAACTGGGCCGAGCTCCACAAGATATCCGGATCTGCCATGAAGGACGTCATAGTACAGCTATGGCCGACTGAGCCAATTCCGAATAGTTATTTTGGTTTGGTGCGGCAACTTGTTGATGTAGTGCCGCATATCGATGTTGTTAAGCGGTCAACATGCATAGAAGGTGCATGGATGGCCCTTGCCCGTGTTAAGACGTGTTGGGCGAAGATGAAGGCCACCGATATGGCAGCGCAAAGTCCACCCGAGGGCAAGGACCATCACACGCCGGAGCATTACTTTGAGACTGTCCTGGAGGGTGCCCGCTTGATAGAGGGCCAGTGCTCGAAAGATATTATGTTCGAGTGAAGTGTACCAAAATTGTAACAACAATATTATGATATATTTAAGGCTATGTTTTTATACTTTTGCCTGAAAAGTTTTGGTGCCTCCTGTGCGGTCGTTTTATATATATATATATATATATATATATATATATATATATATATATATATATCGGCTTCAGCCCCCTTGCATATGATGCGAGGGTGTTCGGAAAAGCACTTGATCACACTTGACCCAACGTCTTGGTCCGTTAAGGAGGTGTCAGTGCGGCGAACCAGGCAATCAGACTATAGGGCTTTAACACTTTCACTTAGCTATAGGAGTTTGACGGTGGGTCTATGATATAGCCCCTGGTATATACGCGGTTATCCGAACATGGTGCATTTACATACGATACTAGAAGAACGGTCCTTCGTTTAATATGGAGGGAATCGCCAAGATTCCGATGAGTCATCGAGTGATTGACCAGCTCTCGCTGTATCATGACAGTTAGTTTTCGGCTTTCTCTACTGAGGTGCTCATCCGGATGAACCAGGACACAATCGCAATAGTTCTCCCTTTACTACCTTAGCCGATAGAGCGAAACGTAAGGTAGTAAGCATAGGAGCCGGGAAACCCAACTATTGACCAAAGACATGATTCAAAGCTGATGCATATAAGGCCAAACTCGCGACGCCGAACACTCCTTGAAGGTGTTCGAACATTTAAAGGTATACCGAGCCAAATAAAGCCCCTGGTAATGGACCCTGGTGTCAAGGCACATGTGCCAATCTGACATGAGGAGAGAATGCGGGTGGTGAGGAATAAATCTCCAAACATAATATGGACCAATCTGCTTCTATGATATCCCCTTCTAGTACAGTGGGCCATGTGTTTACAGATAGTGCCGATAACTTCCTAGCACATTGTACATGCCAAAAAAAGTATAAAACAAAAAGAGATAAAAAGGTTTATGCAGGGTATTAATATAAAAAGAAACCTTAGTGCGGGGCCTTGCTACACGTCTGCGCCATTTTCTCCTTTGTGATGTGTCCTTGAAGGGGGTAGTGTGATGGCCATCTGTAAAAAAAGGGAAAAACCCTGGGAAAGAAAATCCAGTGTGGCCACAAATAAAGCTGGTTCATTTAATGAACCTTGAAAGATAACCAAAGAATCCGAATAGGGTCGAGCCGAACTATGGAGTATTGGTGTGCAGTATGCCCCCGGTGTTGCCCAAGGGATTTTAATGGTGTACTTATGTATATGAGGCACGTGTGCTATCGCCTTATGGGACAGTCGATGGAGGCATAACTGCCAATCGAGCTCAGGTTTGTCTGAGCTACCGCACTGAGGCATACTCCGAACATGTTTAGCTGTGTCCGCGGTCCTAATGACCAATGATCTGTTTGGCTTGAATATGCCGTTTGGGATTTCGGTTGCTAAGGCTGCAGTGTCCTTCTTCGTACGAAGAGAGCGCTCCACATTTCCACTGACTGTAATGACGCCACGTGGTCCAGGCATTTTGAGCTTTAAATAGGCATAATGTAGGACTGCATTAAAGCGGGCGAAGGTCGTTCTTCCGAGTAGTGCATGATAGCCACTTCGGAACGGAGCTATGTTAAAGATTAGCTCTTCGCTTCGGAAGTTGTCGGGAGAGCCGATTACGACTTCCAATGTTAAAGAGCCCATGCAATGGGCTTCTAAACCCGGTATAACTCCTTTAAAGGTCGGGCTGCTTGGCTTAATTCTTGATGGGTCTATCCCCATTTTGCAGACAGTGTCCTGATATATCAGGTTTAGACTGTTGCCGCCGTCCATGAGGACTCGAGTGAGATGCTAACCATCGACTATTGGGTCGAGCACTAGGGCATCCAAACCCCCATGATGGGTACTAGTCGTATGATCCCTACGATCAAAGGTGATCGGACATGCCACCCATGGGTTGAATTTGGGGGCGACAGGCTCAACGGCATAGACGCCTCAGAGTGCGCGTTTGCGCTCCCTTTTTGGGATATGAGTGACATAGATCATGTTCACTGTTTTTGATCTCCGATGGAAATTTCTTCTGTCACCCCGTGTTCGGCTGGCGAGATTCATCCTCGTCTTCGCTCTGAGGTCACATCCCCTTGTGTTTGGCAGTGAGCTTGCCGGCTTGCTTAAAGACCCAACAACTGCGGTTGGTATGGTTCGCGGGTTTAGCGGAGGGGCTATGGATCTGGCAGTTCTTGTCTAATATTTTGTCTAGGCTAGATGGACCATCTTCGTTGCCTTTAAATGGTTTCTTCCGCTAACCGGGTCTGGAGCCGATGAATCCGGCGTTTACTGTTGTATCATCTGGGCTTCCAACATTGTTCTTACGTTTTTTTGTTATGTCGTGGCTTTCCATTGCCATCCACTACTAGGGAAAACCCTAGTAGTAGCGCGGTTTTTGAGGCTAGCAGCAGCGCGGGAGGCGGCGCTACTAGTAAGGCGCTACAGCTAACTCTTAGTAGTAGCGCGGTCAGTACTCGTGCTACTACTATTGACTATATCAGCAACGCTTTTCTGGAACACGCTACTATTAGTTAGCTGTAGCGGTTTCCTAGCCACTCGCTACTGCTATATCTTTCATCATTTTCCCCAGCTTCCTACCTGTTTCGGTCCAGATACTAGGTACTACTAGATATCAATTTCATAAAGCATTATAGGTACTAGGTAGTACTCCCTCCGTTCCAAATTAGTCGTCGTGGTTCAAACCAGGACGAGTAATTTAGAACAAAGGGAGTACTAGATAACAGTTTCATATATAGTCAACATGCATCCTCAAGTAGTACTTGGTGATATCGACCATGATCATCATATGGAGCTCTAGATGGTATCAACGATGATCATCATATGCAGTTCTAGATGATATCGACGACGATCATGATATGTAGTTCTAGACGATATAGCCACACACACATATGTAGTTCTAGATGATATCGAAGACGATCATCATCCTCATGCCTGGGCGGTTGGTGTTCCTGATAGTAATTAGGATGGCCTGTCCAACACGAAGATTCTTGCCATCGAGGAATCTCTTCCACCCAACCGATTTTAAGTGTGTGCGACCGTCCGTGTCCACGCGGTGATTACAGATTGTGACGAAGCCCCTTGCGGTAAGGCGTAGTCCAGCTGAGCCTTCTTCATCAGGCCCGTACCATAACTCACAGATAGGCTCTTTGCCAATTTCTGAAAAAGAAAAAACATATCAATTAATAAATAGCCTCGCACATACTCTTCAAATAAGTATATATGGATTATCTACACTATTAATAGTTCCTTAGATTCTACACTAATAACCATGTGATCAAACTCTACACTAAAGCATATCATCGACTAGATTCCACACAACATATCATTGGACTCTACACTAAGCATATCATCGGATAATTTGCATTTGTATGTATAACATACCATATCATGTCGATCGACCATGGTACTTGTCAGGCGGGTCACAAATGGCACCCCGACAAAGTCAGCACGTGGCGGAATTATGTCCCATAGGTTGCACACCTCCTCCTTGCTCAGCCTCATTCTTTGAGCTACGATGGCTTCATGAAGTGGGTCCTCATCATCTTCATCGAGTGGGTCCTCATTATCTTCATCATCTTCGTCATTTTCATCATCTTCGTCATCTTCATCATCTTCCACCAGGTTGATATAAATGACAGCCAGCTTGGGTCTTTCTTCTCTGAAGGAGAAGCTGATCCACTCACCACCAGTAAGACGCATGCGGGCGAGGAAACGGCCCCATTCATCTCCTCCAATCTGCAAAATATTGCATCCTTCCTCGACCTCCATGTACGGCCCCCAGGAGCCTCAAATGTCACGGTGTCTCCTGTCAGCTTGTTGAATTTCAACCTCACATTGCATGGGACGATCTGTGTAAAAAAAGCAAAATGACACAATGCAGTAATGCCAACACTAAAAATAAAATAGTTGTTACATTTCATATAATTTCTTACCGCCACATGAAGAAAACTCGGTTGGAAGTAGATGCCGAACAGCTTGCCAGTTGCAAGGCTGCTAGCGCACCTTGACTTGCACAATCGACATGGTGGTGGTGGTGGTGGTGCCATTTTCCTAAAGCAATATGAGCAAATAATTAATGATCCACTTCACACGAAAGAAAAACAGTAGCATGTGATTTTTTTGGTTCTTCTTCACTTATATTTTCGCAGCTAGGTGGTGCCAAATCTTTAGAGCTATCAGCTAGCATACTAAATCAAAATGTTCTATAAATCAACTAAATCAACTAGCCTATTAAATCAACTAGCCTACTTGATCAACTTGCCTACTAAATCAACAAAATCAAAATGTTCTAAATCAACTAAATCATATGAACTAAATCAAAATGTTGCATATGACCTAGCCTACTAAATCAAAATGTAGTAGGAAGGAGGGGTTGTAGATGGAGGAGGAAGGAGGGAGAAGGAGGGGCGACTGGAGGAGGGAGGAGAGGGTAGGACGGAGGAGGAAGGGCGGAGCGAGGAGGGGCCGGCCGGCTGCGAGTCGAGGGAGGAAAGAGGAGGAAGGTAGTGCCGAGTCCAGCGAGGAGGAGGAGGTGACGGCGGCGCAGAGGGAGGAGGGGTAGGCGACGGCGGCTGGGGGGGAGGACCGGTGTGGGGGGGTTGAGGGGAAGATCGAGTGAGTCTGAGTGTGAGTGTGGATCAGATAGAGAGGAGAGCGTATGGGTGGCGAGATAGCTAGTTTTAGCAGTAGCGCGGTGTACATAAAGGCGCTACTACTAAACTACCTAGCAGTAGCGCCCTTCTAGTTAATGCGCTGTTGCTATAACAAGCTCCGTGGCGGGGTCGTGGGAATTATAGCAGTAGCATGGCTTAGAGGTGGCGCGCTACTGCTACCTTTCTTTCAGTAGCGAGATCTGGTGGAGCGCGCTACTGACAAATTGCAGAAGCGCCTTATTTAAAACTCGCTGCTGGTAAGATCCTGTGTATAGGCTTTTCCCTAGTAGTGATCCCTGACTTTGGATGTGTCAGGCTCGCTGGTGCTGTTGCGGGCTAACCAGCTGTCCTGTTCCGCGCAAAAACGGGTCATGAGCGCAGTTAGCGCTACCAATGTCCTTGGCTTTTCTTTGCCAAGCTGTCTAGCTAACCATTCGTCCCGGACACTGTGCTTGAAAGCTGCTAAGGCTTTGACGTCCAGACGATCGACGATTTGGTTCTTCTTAGTGAGAAACTGATTCCAAAGTTTTTGGGCTGATTCCCCGGGTTGTTGGATTATATGACTTAGATCGTCAGCGTCCGGGGCCGGACATAAGTCCCTTGAAAGTTGGCCTGAAAAACGTCCTCAAGTTCTTCCCAACTTCCAATGGAATTTTCTGGGAGGCTTTTCAGCCAATGCCGAGTTGGTCCTTTTAGCTTAAGGGGTAAGTATTTGATGGCGTGGAGACCATCTCCGTGGGCCATGTGGATGTGGAAAATAAAGTCTTCTACCCAGAACGCGGGATCCGTCGTTCCATCATATGCCTCGATGTTCATGGGTTTAAACCCTTCTGGAAATTCGTGATCTAGCACCTCATCGGTGAAGCACAGGGGTTGCGCTGCAGCCCTGTATTTGACTGTGTCGTGGCATGGGTTCGACGGTTGTGATGTTCGGTATCGACTCCGAACTGGTATATGACCGGCATATTTGGCTTGATCGCCATAATCCCGTGTGGGGGCACGGTCCCTAGATCCGTAGATGTATCTGGCTTTACTGGCCTTTTTGTCCAGGTCCTCACATAGATCGTGTTTCTGGTCCTGAGCCGCAATCTCCCTTCCTTTTCGTGGAGGGGATTGCTGGCTTGTGTACGGCATTGCTACCCGCTCCGTCTCGACCACGAGGTGGTCAGTCCGGCTTGTCGGCCGTATTGTTTTTTGGCGGTATAGGCACAATAGCCTCATCGTCGAATTCGGGCAGCAATTTACGCTTAGGATAGCCCCTTGTTTGGCGATTAAAGCCATATTTTCCTTAGCGTCTAGCACTTCGTTCCATCTGTCATTGAGTGTATCCTGTGCGGCTTTAAGTCACTGCTTCTGCTTCTTCAGGCTCCTTGCAGTGGCAATAAGCCTTTGATGGAGGCATTCTTGTTCTATGGGTTCTTCTGGGACGACGAATTGGTCCTCGCCCAGGCTGATCTCCTCTTTGGAGATAGGTTGATAATTGCTCTCTTCGGCATCGCTGTGGTCAGCCAACATCCCCGGACTGTGCTTGCCATCTTCTTGCACGTCCTACTCCAACACTGGGTCTGCGGGGTCCTTAGCTTGCTCCGGATTATCACCACCGTCCATGACAATGTTGCTATTTTTTCCTTTGCCGGACCGAGATCGGTGCTTCTGACGCCGATGGTTGGGAGGTTCGTCGACAGGCATATCATTATCGTTGTCAGCCTCCTTCACTTTAAGTGTGTCCACCATGTATATATCGTATGAGGATGTAGCCGTCCGCCACCCTATGGGTGGTGGTTTTTGTGCCTGCTCTTCTCCGCCATCGTCGTCCATACCATCAATGTCTTCGGAGCTGTAATTGAGCGTGTTGGTTAAGTCTTCGACAATGCTATGTAGTGGGTGGTGGGTGGGAAGCAAAATTCTCCGCCATCATCTTCCAATTCAAACCGGATATAGTTTAGCTGAGATTCTCCTGATAAGGAGAGGGCTCTTAATGAGTTTAGCACATTGCCAAAAGGCGAGTGCCGGAAAATGTCTGCGGAGCTGAACTCAACGATCGGCGCCCGATCGAGTTCGATGACCACGGATGCACGCGGTTCGGAACCTATGGCCAGAGATGAATCCGAGGTTCCGATGACATAGGGCCCACTCGAGGTTGGATCTGTGTGCGGTTCTATCGCCGCTGAGTCTACGGCTTCCGCGGCGGGGTTGAGCTTCACATCCTCGGACGACGCAATCTGCTCCGTATCTAGGGCCAGAGCGGGTACAAGCATTATGCCCTGAGTGTGGCCTGATGACAGATTTAGGTCACGTTCATCAAGGCGGCGGGAGCGGCTAGCGAGGGCTCGAATCCATCAAAGATCAAGTCTCCACGGATATCAGCAATGTAATTCAAGCTTCCGAACCTGACCTGGCGGCCAGGGGTGTAGTTGTCGATCTGCTCTAGGTGGCCAAGCGAGTTGGCCCATAGTGCGAAGCTGTCGAATATGAAGATCTTGTTGGAAATATGCCCTAGAGGCAATAATAAATTAGTTATTATTATATTTCCTTGTTCATGATAATCGTTTATTATCCATGCTATAATTGTATTGATAGGAAACTCAGATACATGTGTGGGTACATAGACAACACCATGTCCCTAGTAAGCCTCTAATTGACAAGCTCGTTGGTCAATAGATGGTTACGGTTTCCTGACCATGGACATTGGGTGTCGTTGATAACGGGATCACATCATTAGGAGAATGATGTGATGGACAAGACCCAATCCTAAGCCTAGCACAAAGATCGTGTAGTTCGTATGCTAAAGCTTATCTAATGTCAAGTATCTTTTCCTTAGACCATGAGATTGTGCAACTCCTGGATACCGTAGGAACGCTTTGGGTGTACCAAATGTCACAACGTAATTGGGTGGCTATAAAGGTGCACTACAGGTATCTCCAAAAGTGTCTGTTGGGTTGGCACGAATCGAGACTGGGATTTGTCACTCCGTGTGACGGAGAGGTATCTCTGGGCCCACTCGGTAGGACATCATCATAATGTGCACAATATGACCAAGTGGTTGATCACGGGATGATGTGTTACGGAACGAGTAAAGAGACTTGCCGGTAACGAGATTGAACAAGGTATCGGTATACCGACGATCGAATCTTGGGCAAGTACAAGACCGTTAGACAAAGGGAATTGAATACGAGATTGATTGAATCCTCGACATCGTGGTTCATCCGATGAGATCATCGTGGAACATGTGGGAGCCAACATGGGTATCTAGATGCCGCTGTTGGTTATTGACCGGAGAACGTCTCGGTCATGTCTGCATGGTTCCTGAACCCGTAGGGTCTACACACTTAAGGTTCGATGACGCTAGGGTTATAAAGGAAGTTTGTATGTGGTTACCGAATGTTTTTCGGAGTCCCGGATGAGATCCCGGATGTCACGAGGAGTTCCGGAATGGTCCAGAGGTAAAGATTTATATATGGGAAGTCCTGTTTTGGTCACCGGAAAAGTTTCGGGTTTTATCGGTAACGTACCGGGACCACCGGGAGGGTCCCGGGGGTCCACCAAGTGGGGCCACCAGCCCCGGAGGGCTGCATGGGCCAAGTGTGGGAGGGGACCAGCCCCAGGTGGGCTGGTGCGCCCCCCACAAGGGCCCAAGGCGCCTAGGGTTTGGGGGAGGGAGCAAACCCACCTAACTTGGGGGGCAACTTTCCCCTCTTCCCCCCCTTGGCCGCACCCTAGATGGGATTGGGGGCAGCCGCACCCCTTGGGGTGGAAACCCTAGAGGGGGCGCACGCCTCCCTCTCCCCTATATATAGTTGAGGTCTTGAGGGCTGCCAACACATGAGTTTTGACCTCTCCCTACCGCAGCCCTACCTCTCTCCCTTCTCCTCTCCCGCGGTGCTTGGTGAAGCCCTGCTGGATCACCACGCTCCTCCATCACCACCACGCTGTCGTGCTGCTGCTGGATGGAGTCTTCCTCAACCTCTCCCTCTCTCCTTGCTGCATCAAGGCGTGGGAGACGTCACCGGGCTGTACGTGTGTTGAACGCGGAGGTGCCGTCCGTTCGGCACTAGGATCTGCGGTGATTTGGATCACGACGAGTACGACTCCTTCAACCCCGTTCTCTTGAACGCTTCCGCTTAGCGATCTACAAGGGTATGTAGATGCACTCTCCTTCCCCTTGTTGCTGGTTTCTCCATAGATAGATCTTGGTGACACGTAGGAAAATTTTGAATTTCTGCTACGTTCCCCAACAGTGGCATCATGAGCTAGGTCTATTGCGTAGATTCTTTGCACGAGTAGAACACAAAGTAGTAGTGGGCATTGATTTTGTTCAATATGCTTACCATTACTAGTCCAATCTTGTTTCGACGGTATTGTGGGATGAAGCGGCCCGGACCGACCTTACACGTACTCTTACGTGAGACAGGTTCCACCGACTGTCATGCACTTGGTGCATCAGGTGGCTAGCAGGTGCCAGTCTCTCCCACTTTAGTAGGAACGGATTCGATGAAAAGGGTCCTTATGAAGGGTAAATAGCAATTGGCATATCACGTTGTGGTTTTGCGTAGGTAAGAAACGTTCTTGCTAGAAACCCATAGCAGCCACGTAAAACATGCAAACAACAATTAGAGGACGTCTAACTTGTTTTTGCAGGGTATGCCATGTGATGTGATATGGCCAAGAAGAATGTGATGAATGATATGTGATGTATGAGATTGATCATGTTCTTGTAATAGGAATCACGACTTGCATGTCGATGAGTATGACAACCGGCAGGAGCCATAGGAGTTGTCTTTATTTATTGTATGACCTGCGTGTCATTGAACAACACCATGTAATTACTTTACTTTAATGCTAACCGGTAGCCATAGTAGTAGAAGTAATAGTTGGCGAGACAACTTCATGAAGACACGATGATGGAGATCATGATGATGGAGATCATGGTGTCGTGCCGGTGATGATGATCATCATGGAGCCCCGAAGATGGAGATCAAAAGGAGCAAAATGATATTGGCCATATCATGTCACTATTTGATTGCATGTGATGTTTATCATGTTTATGCTTCTTATTTGCTTAGAACGACAGTAGTAAATAAGATGATCCCTCATTAAAATTTCAAGAAAGTGTTCCCCCTAAGAGTGCACCGTTGCAAAAGTTCGTCGTTTCTAAGCACCACGTGATGATCGGGTGTGATGGATTCTTACGTTCCAATACAACGGGTGTAAGCCATATTTACACACGTGAAACACTTAGGTTAACTTGACGAGCCTAGCATGTACAGACATGGCCTCGGAACACAAGAGACCGAAAGGTCGAGCATGAGTCGTATGGAGGATACGATCAACACGAAGATGTTCACCGATGATGACTAGTCCGTCCCACGTGATGATCGGACACGACCTAGTTGACTGGATCATGTAATCACTTAGATGACTAGAGGGATGTCTATCTAAGTGGGAGTTCATTAGATGAACTTAATTATCCTAAACATAATAAAAAGATCTTTGCAAATTATGTCGTAAGCTCGCGCTTTAGTTCCACTGTTTAGATATGTTCCTAGAGAAAATATAGTTGAAAGTTAACAGTAGCGATTATGCGATCAGTAGAAAGCTTATGTCCTTAATGCACCACTCAGTGTGCTGAACCCCAAACATCGTTTGTGGATGTTGCGAACATCGGACATACACGTTTTGATAACTACGTGATAGTTCAGTTAAACGGTTTAGAGTTGAGGCACCAAAGACTTTTTCGAAACGTCGTGGAACATATGAGATGTTTTGAGGGCTGAAATTGGGATTTCAGGCTCGTGCCCACGTCAAGAGGTATAAGACCTCCGACGATTTTCTTAACCTGCAAACTAAGGGAGAAAAGCTCAATCGTTGGGCTAGTGCTTAGATTGTCTGAGTGCAACAATCACTTGAATCGAGTGGGAGTTGATCTTCTAGATGAGATAGTGATGTTTTTCCAAAGTCATTGCCACCAAGCTGCTAGAGCTTCGTGATGAACTATAACATATCAGGGATAGATATGATGATCCTTGAGGTATTCACGATGTTTGACACCGTGAAAGTAGAAATCAAGAAGGAGCATCAATTGTTGATGGTTGGTGAAACCACTAGTTTCAAGAAGGGCAAGGGCAAGAAGGCATACTTCATGAAACGGCAAATCAGCTACTGCTCTAGTGAAGAAACCCAAGGTTGAACCCAAACCCAAGACTAAGTGCTTCTGTGATAAGGGGAACAACCACTTGAGCAGGATTACCCTAGATACTTGGTAGATGAGAAGGCTGGCAAGGTCGATAGAAGTATATTGGATATACATTATGTTAATGTGTACTTTACTAGTACTCCTAGTAGCACCAGGGTATTGGATACCGGTTCGGTTGCTAAGTGTTAGTAACTCGAAATAAAAGCTACGGAATAAACGGAGACTAGCTAAAGTTGACCTGACGATATGTGTTGGAAGTGTTTCCAAGTTTGATTTGATCAAACATCGCACGCTCCCTCTACCATCAAGATTAGTATTAAACCTGAATAATTGTCATTTGGTGTTTGCGTTGAGCACAGACATGATTGGATTATGTCCATCGCAATACGGTTATTCATTTAAGGAGAATAATGGTTACTCTATTTATTTGAATAATACCTTCAATGGTCTTGCACCTGAAGGAATGGTTTATTGAATCTCGATCGTAGTGATACACATTTTCATGCCAAAAATATAAGATAGTAATGATAGTACCACTTACTTGTGGCACTGCCATGTAAGTCATAATGGTATAAGAACGCATGAAGAAGCTCCATGTTGATGGAACTTTGGACTCACTCGTTTTTGAAAAGTTTGAGACATGCGAGCCATGTCTATTGGTATATACGCATGAAGAAACTCCATGCAGACGGATCGTTTGGACTCACTTGATTTTGAATCACTTGAGATATGCAAATCATACCACATGGGCACGATGACTGAAAAGCCTCTTTTTCAGTAAGATGGAACAAGATAGCAACTTGTTGGAAGTAACACATTTTGATGTGTGCAGTCCAATGAGTGCTGAGGTATGTAGTGAATATCGTTATGTTCTTACTTCACAGATGTCTCTTATCGAATTACCACTATCGTTCATGGGTTAGGCATTAGAGACAACCGCACTCACTTTAATAGTGTACCACGTAATTCCGTTGAGACGACACCGTTTGGAGAAACCTAAGTTGTCGTTTCTTGAAAGTTTGGGGCTGCGACGCTTATGTGAAAAAGTTTCATGTTGATAAGCTCGAACCCAAAGCGGATAAAATGCATCTTCATAGGACACCCAAACCAGTTGGGTATACCTCCTAATTCAGATCCGGAAGCAAAAGTGATTGTTTCTAGAAACGGGTCCTTTCTCGAGGAAAAGTTTCTCTCGAAAGAATTGAGTGGGAGGATGGTGGAGACTTGATGAGGTTATTGAACCATCACTTCAACCAGTGTGTAGCAGGGCACAGGAAGTTGTTCCTATGGCACCTACACCAATTGAAGTGGAAGTTTATGATAGTGATCATGAAGCTTCGGATCAAGTCACTACCGTACCTCGTAGGACGACAAGGACGCGTACTGCTTCAGAGTGGTATGGTGATCTTGTCTTGAAAGGTCATGTTGCTAGACAACAATGAACCTACGAGCTATGGAGAAGCGATGGTGGGCCCAAATTCCGACAAATGGTTAGAAGTCATGAAATCCGAGATAGGATCCATGTATCAGAACAAAGCATGGACTTTGGTGGACTTTCCCGATGATCGGCAAGCCATTGAGATAAATGGATCTTTAAGAAGAAGATGGACGTGGACGGTAATGTCACCGTCTATGAAGCCCGACTTGTGGCGAAGAGTTTTTCACAAGTTCAAGGAGTTGACTATGATGAGATTTTCTCATCCGTAGCGATGCTTAAGTCCGTTGGATTCATGTTAGCATTAGCTGCATTTATGAAATCTGGCAGATGGATGTCAAAACGAGTTTCCTTACCAGTTTTCGTAAGGAAAGGTTGTATGTGATACAATCAGAAAGGTTTTGTCGATCCTAAGGATGCTAAAAGGTACGCTAGCTCCAGCAATCCTTCCATGGACTGGAGTGAGCATCTCGGAGTTGGAATATGCACTTTGATAAGATGATCAAAGATTTTGGGTTTATACAAAGTTTATGAGAAACTTGTATTTCCAAAGAAGTGAGTGGGAGCACTATAGAATTTCTGATGAGTATATGTTGTTGACATATTGTTGATCAGAAATGATGTAGAATTTCTGGAAAGCATATAGAGTTATTTGAAAAAGTGTTTTTCAATAGAAAACCTGGATTAAGCTACTTGAACATTGAGCATCAAGATCTATGAGGATAGATCAAAAAACGCTTAATGGTACTTTCAAATGAGCATATACCTTGACATGATCTTGAAGGTGTTCAAGATGGATCAGTCAAAGAAGGAGTTCTTGCCTGAGATGTAAGGTATGAAGTTAAGACTTAAAGCTCGACCACGGCAGAAAAGAGAGAAAGGACGAAGGTCGTCCCCTATGCTTTAGATGTAGGCTCTACAGTATGCTATTCTAAGTACCGCACCTGATGTGTGCCTTGCCACATGTCTGGCAAGAGGGTACAAAGGTGATCAAGGAGTAGATCACCAGATAGCAGTCAAAATTGTCCTTTGAGTAACAAGGACATGTTTCTCGATTATGAGGTGATAAAGAGTTCGGCTTAAAGGGTTGCGTCGATGCAAGCTTTAACACCTATCCGAATGACTCTGAGTAGCAAACCGGATACGTATAGTGGAGCAACCTTTTGGAATAGCTCCAAGTGGAGCGTGGAAGAAGCATTTACAATATGACATAGAGAATTGCAAAGTACATACGGATCTGAATGTTGCAGACCCATTGACTAAAACCTCTCTCAAAAGCAAAACATGATCAAACCCCAGAACTCATTGAGTCTTAATCACATGATGATGTGAACTAGTTTAATGACACTAGTAAACTCTTTGGATGTTGGTCACATGGCGATGTGACCTGTGAGTGTTAATCACATGGCGATGTGAACTAGATTATTGACTCTAGTGCAAGTGGGAGACTGTTGGAAATATGCCCTAGAGGCAATAATAAATTAGTAATTATTATATTTCCTTGTTCATGATAATCGTTTATTATCCATGCTATAATTGTATTGATAGGAAACTCAGATACATGTGTGGGTACATAGACAACACCATGTCCCTAGTAAGCCTCTAATTGACTAGCTCGTTGATCAATAGATGGTTACGGTTTCCTGACCATGGACATTGGATGTCGTTGATAACGGGATCACATCATTAGGAGAATGATGTGATGGACAAGACCCAATCCTAAGCCTAGCACAAAGATCATGTAGTTCGTATGCTAAAGCTTTTCTAATGTCAAGTATCTTTTCCTTACACCATGAGATTGTGGAACTCCCAGATACCGTAGGAATGCTTTGGGTGTACCAAACGTCACAACGTAATTGGGTGGCTATAAAGGTGCACTACAGGTATCTCCAAAAGTGTTTGTTGGGTTGGCACGAATCGAGACTGGGATTTGTCACTCCGTGTGACGGAGAGGTATCTCTGGGCCCACTCGGTAGTACATCATCATAATGTGCACACTGTGACCAAGGGGTTGATCACGGGATGATGTGTTACGGAACGAGTAAAGAGACTTGCCGGTAACGAGATTGAACAAGGTATCGGTATATCGACGATCGAATCTTGGGCAAGTACAATACCGTTAGACAAAGGGAATTGAATACGGGATTGATTGAATCCTTGACATCATGGTTCATTCGATGAGATCATCGTGGAACATGTGGGAGCCAACATGGGTATCCAGATCCCGCTGTTGGTTATTGACCGGAGAACGTCTCGGTCATGTCTGCATGGTTCCCGAACCCGTAGGGTCTACACACTTAAGGTTCGATGATGCTAGGGTCTACACACTTAAGGTTACCGAATGTTGTTCGGTGTCCCGGATGAGATCCCGGACGTCACAAGGAGTTCCGGAATGGTCCGGAGGTCCTGTTTTGGTCACTGGAGAAGTTTCGGGTTTTATCGATAACGTACCGGGACCACCGGGAGGGTCCCGGGGGTCCACCAAGTGGGGCCACCTGCCCCGGAGGGCTGCATGGGCAAAGTGTGGGAGGGGACCAGCCCCAGGTGGGCTGGTGCGCCCCCCCACAAGGGCCCAAGGCGCCTAGGGTTTGGGGGAGGGAGCAAACCCACCTAACTTGGGGGGCAAGTTTCCCCTCTTCCCCCCCTTGGCCGCACCCTAGATGGGATTGGGGGCAGCCGCACCCCTTGGGGTGGAAACCCTAGAGGCGGCGCACCCCCTCCCTCTCCCCTATATATAGTTGAGGTCTTGAGGGCTACCAACACATGAGTTTTGACCTCTCCCTGGCGCAGCCCTACCTCTCTCCCTTCTCCTCTCCCGCGGTGCTTGGCGAAGCCCTGCTGGATCACCACGCTCCTCCATCACCACCACGCCATCGTGCTGCTGCTGGATGGAGTCTTCCTCAACCTCTCCCTCTCTCCTTGCTGGATCAAGGCGTGGGAGACGTCACCGGGCTATACGTGTGTTGAACGCGGAGGTGCCGTCCGTTCGGCACTAGGATCTCCGGTGATTTGGATCACGACGAGTACGACTCCTTCAACCCCGTTCTCTTGAATGCTTCCGCTTAGCGATCTGCAAGGGTATGTAGATGCACTCTCCTTCCCCTCGTTTCTGGTTTCTCCATAGATAGATCTTGGTGACACGTAGGAAAATTTTGAATTTCTGCTACGTTCCCCAACAGATCTGTTCGGGGAGGAAAACATCTCCCTGGACCACATTGTTATAGATGATTGAAGGAGCCATCAAACCTTTTGGTGATAACGCAGTAGAACTCTCAATTAAAGCACCAATGTCGGTATCAAAACCGGCGGATCTTGGGTAGGGGGTCCCGAACTGTGCGTCTAAGGTCGATGGTAACAGGAGACGGGGGACATGATGTTTGATTGATCTTGATGAATATGAGTATTACAAGAGTTAATCTACCACGAGATCGTAATGGCTAAAACCCTAGAAGTCTAGCCTATGTAATTGTGATTCTGCCCTATGTACTAAACCCTCCGGTATATATAGACACCGGATGGGACTAGGGTTACACAAAGTCGGTTATAGAGAAAGGATTCTACATATCCGAATCACCAAGCTTGCTATCCACGCAAAGGAGAATCCCATACGAACACGGGAATAAGTCTTCTGTCTTGTATCTTCATATCCCAACAGTCCGGCCCATGTTAATAGTCCGGCCGTCCGAGGACCCCTTAATCCAAGACTCCCTCAGGGAGTACCTGTATGGTCTGCAATTAGTTGGAACAGCCCGAGGGATCAAGTGAATAGCATGATCCAGTGGTCTGTGAGGAGGTAATACGTTGGGGATCTTTAAACATAGTGGTATGTTGATCTAGTAACTCTTGTACAACAGGAGGGACTGGAGTTTCAGGTGCCATTACAATTCTGTTTACACTACTGCAGGATGCTGCTAATGCGACAGTACGATCAGAGACCCTTTCACGAAACTATGTGCGATGCATTAATCATAGACGATGGTGTAAAAGAACCGTCAAAAAAGGTGCAAAATATTTGCGATGGCGGATGCATCAAACACGATTCAGATTTTTCTTGCATGTGCGATTCAGGGCATACGGTTCAGTTCAATTAACTGTTTGCGATGAGGGTGAATGAAAGAAACAGACTGCCAGATGAAGGCGTGTGCGATGTAGAGCATACGATTCACTCAGATGAACTGTTTGCAATGATGCGGAACAACAGAAATGGGCATCCAGGTGAAGGTGTGTCCGATATACAAAATACGGTTCACTCGAATTAACTGTTTGGATTAGGGAAGAGAACATCAACAGTTCAACTTAACAAGATGTGTGTGATACGCGGCAAACAGGCCTGGAGGTTAATTTGAGAACAAGTACACAGAGGTTAATTTGTGTGTTCAAAAAACAAAAAACATCAAAAATAACGAGATAGACCTTCTTCAAGCCAATCAACATGTGTTCAAAAAACAAAAAATGTCAAAAATTACAAAACAAAGACCTCGATATTAACTAGATAGATGGGTCACTACAAAGGTTCATAATAAACCTTTGCAGTTACCCATCCAACTAGTTAATATCGAGTCCACTTCCCATCCGGTCACCCATCTCATGACTACTCCAGCCTCAGCATAGTTAACTTGGGAGTTCTGTTAGATGAGCTATCAGTAGGAAGCTGGTCTTTGCTACTGTACATCCCTCTTTGCAGCCTTTATTGCACAACATAATGGAAATGGTTCAACTGAACAAGATGTGTGTGATACGGGGCAAACAGGTCCATGATCAGAAATGTGTGCGAAGACCAATAATAACACAGACAATGTTGCTAATAAGCCGTGTGATTTGCTCTATCTACAGAAGAATAACGTGTGTATATATATATAACTAAAATAAACTTCCAATTACATAAGTGACTATACAGATCATTCGCACACACCTCAATAAACAATTGCATACATTCTAAAGTAGGAGAAATTCCATTTCAAAAAAAGTAGGAGAAACGATCGTCTAGTCATCTACTTCTTGTGACGCTCGCAGCACTGCTCTGTGGCTCGATCCCTCGACTGGGGCATGAAGAAGTCACTTTCTCATGTCAACGATCCGCTTGTACATCTTGTAGCTTGTGTACGCGTCCTTGGCCACATACTTGACGTGTTGTTCATCCAGTCTCTCAGGCCAAACACCGTGTCAGGCTTCTTGTCCTTCTTGCTCTCATCCTTCATCTTCATGAAGTAGGGGTCGATGATGGCCGAGGCGAGGTCAACCAAGGAGTTCTGTTTGTTGTTGTCGCTGCCCCAGACCTTGTAGCGGTCCTGGATGTTGACAAGATTCTGGCATTTCAAGGCCGAAACCTTGAGCGCTTTTAGATCGTTGGTGGTGTCCACCATAGTGAAATTGTAGTCGGAGCTGTTGATAAACCTGGAGAACGCTCGGAAGGCCGTGTGGCCAGGTGGTAGTGGTAGATGAGGACGTCATGTTGCACACACAACTAGGCGACGACAACCTTCTGATCGTTCCTGGCACGACCGATGGTGTACTCGAGGTCGAAGCCGACCACTTAGTACTTGTCATCGGCATGGAACTGCTCCATAGTTTGGATGGAGCTCTCCACCGACACCGGATCATTCATGTACACCACCGAGAGGGCCTTCCCCCTCACGTAGGTGTCCACTTCGTGATGCGTGGTGAACTGCCCATCGTTGTAGTCGTTGGCCTCTGGGAGTGCCATTGGAGCCACGGGGATCGCCATTGGAACCGCTGGATCTCCTCTCTTTCTGTGTCGTTATGGGTGTGCTTATTGTGTCGTGTGACGCAAGGGGTGAAGGTAAATGGCCTTGGAAATAAATGGGGGCCGGGCGGCCTGGATTCTCGGCGCGTCCGCATGGTAGTTTTTGCAGCAGGTAACTGCATTGTCACGCTGCGCCCGGCGCAACCACATGCACATGAACGTGCGTGATCGTGCGCCGGCCCCAAACACTGGCAGCGGACGTGGAGGGACGAGGGCAGAGCACCCGGAGGGATGCGAGAGTAGAGAGCGCGCCGCAGCCGCCTCAACCGCAAGCAACCACACGCATAGAGTAGTTGAACACGTAGGTAAATTTAAATTATGCACATAAAATGCCTAGAAAACCTAGTTAATGTATAAAAATGTCCAAACGAACCAAAATTTAACACAACACTCATGTTGTTCTCTGTTGACACTTGAAATTTTTTGAAATCAATAAGAGGCAGCGGATATCATTTCGTCCGCAAAGGTGGGACGTTCCCTACCGAAACCATCAGGCTAGTTGTGAGAAGCTCTGGTTTGTGAGATGTTTATACCCAAACCTGCCCCAAATGGGACAAAAAATTTACAACGGCATGTTCATGCCGCTCCATGATAGCATGCCAAGTTTCATGAATTTCCGACAAGTTTTGTATTTACAAGAATTTTAAAACCAGGAATCTCAATGTTTGCGGCCGAGTGACGGTGGCAGGGTGTTTTGGCATTCATTCACATTTCTTGCATGGAACCTAAGCATGCAACCAACGACAGAGATTTGAATTTTCAACCAATTTATATGCATTAGAGCATGTGCATGTAGTTCAAATTTGAATTATGAACATAAATTCATCAAAAACTCAATTCATGCATAAAAATGTCCAAATGACCCCAAAAAATCCCAAAAATTGACACAACACTCCTGTTGTTCTCTGTTGACACACTGGAAAAACTTTGAAAGCAATAAGAGGCAGCAGCTATCATTTCGTCCCCAAAGGTGGGACATTTCCTACGGAAACCATCAGGCTTG
Source organism: Triticum aestivum (assembly GCF_018294505.1). Classification (NCBI taxonomy): domain Eukaryota; kingdom Viridiplantae; phylum Streptophyta; class Magnoliopsida; order Poales; family Poaceae; genus Triticum; species Triticum aestivum. The sequence continues at coordinate 101,642,194 of NC_057810.1, forward strand.
TTGTGAGCAGCTCTGGTTTGTGAGAAGCGTATACCCAAACCTGCCCCCAATGGGACAAAAAAATTACCATGACATGTTGATGCCGCTCCATGATAGCATGCCCAGTTTCATGAATTTCAGATGAGTTTTGGATTTACTAGAATTTGAAAACCATGAATCTCAATGTCTGTGGCCGAGTGACGGTGGCAGGGTGTTTGACATTCATTCCCATTTCCTGCATGGGACCTAAGCATGCAACCAAGGACACATATTTGAATTTTCAACCAATTTATATGCATTAGAGCATGTGCATGTAGTTCAAATTTTAATTATGCACATGAATGCATTGAAAACTCAAATAATGCATAAAAATGTCCAAACGAACCCCGAAAAATCCGAAAAATTGACACAACACTCCTGTTGTACTATGTTGACACTAGAAAAAAATTGAAAGCAATAAGAGGCAGCAGATATCGTTTCATCCCCAAAGGTGGGGCGTTCCCTACCGAAACAATCAGGCTTGTTGTGAGAAGCTCTATTTTGTGAGAAGCATATCCCCAAACTGGCCCCAAAATGGGACCAAAAATTTACCATGGCATGTTTATGTCGCTCCATGATAGCATGCCAAATTTCATGAATTTCAGACGGGTTTTGGATTTACTAGAATTGAAAAACCAGGAATCTCACTGTTTGTGGATGAGTGATGGTGGCAGAGTGTTTGACATTCATTCCCATTTCTTGCATGAGACCTAAGCATGCAACCAACAACATGGATTTGAATTTTCAACTAATTTATATGCATCAGAGCATGTGTCTGTAGTTCAAATTTGAATTATGCACATGAATGCGTAGAAAACATAGTTAATGTATAAAATGTCCAAGCGAACCCCGAAAAATCCCAAAAATTGACACAACACTCATGTTGTTCTATGTTGACAAGAGAAACATTTTGAAAGTAAGAAGAGGCAACATATATCGTTTCGTCCCCCAAGGTGGCACGTACCCTACCGAAACCGTCAGTCTTGTTGTGATAGACACTCTGGTTTGCAAGAATCTTATACACACACCTGCCCCAAATGGGACAATATTTTTACCACGGCATGTCGCTGTCGTTCCATGATATCATGTCAAGTTTCATGAATTTCAGATGAATTTTCAATTTACTAGAAATTTAAAAGCATGTATCACAATGTTAGCGGTCGAGTGACAGTGTCAAGGTGTTTGACATTCATTCTCATTTCTTGCATGTGACCTAAGCTTGCAACCAAGGACAAACATTTGATTTTGCAACCCGTTTTTACGGACTGGAGCATGTGCTTTAATTTTGAATTGTGCAGCTGAAATTGCTAGAATACCAATTTAATGTATAAAATTTCCAAACAAACCCTGAATAATTCCAATTTTTACGACACACATACAGTTGCATGTTCACTGCAGATAAAAGGTCTAGCACTTCAAACACTGTCCATTGCCATTGTGACCCATTATGTAATTCAAATTAAGATGAAAAAGCAAGTAGATCCCACACAGTTTATTATCACCAACCATGTGAGATGTAGTACAAAATATCCTCGAGCACCATCAGTGTATAGTACGCCTATGGCTTACAAGAGAAGGTGTGTCGGCTACAGTCCACAGCCGGCGTGTCAAGCACACTAGCTCGCTCCCCAAATATCATTTCACTGTTCAATCGTCGCCGGTGAAAGATGGGGATGTAGACCCGCATTGTGAGGGAAACTTCGGCGGCCCACTCCGGAGAGAGCGCGGCCGCACCCGCCATGCGCGCGCTAACACGGTGCTTGAGCGCGGCCGCAATCTATGACCGGGCGGCCAAGGCAGCCCAAACGGCTGATGTTGCTTCTCATGTGGCGGCAGCAACATCTGCCGCGAGGATAGAAACTGGTGAGAGAGGCACAATAGTTGTCCGTACCACAGCAGCGGTCTTAGCCCTGATGGAGGCCGCCCACGACCATGTCAAGGCCGCCCACACCCAGCTCGTGGTGGTCACCGCACAAATCAAATGAAGCTTCTCCGACAATGGTCGGCAACCCACGGGCGAAGAGTTGGCAATCGCCGAGAGCGTTCGAGCAGCCGTCCATTCCTTCGCTGCATACCTTGCAACGACGGAGCTCGTCCAATCCCAGATAGCGGCCGCCGATGCCCAGCTCGTGGTGACCTTTTCCAAAGAGATGGCGGACACGGATGGCGAGATGCTTGCCGAGTATGGTGTGATGGATGCCATGGAGCCCCTTCCCCAGGAGACCGTCAGGCGCGAGATGGACATGGAGGAGGCAGCGGAGATCTACGAGCACCAGCCGTAGTAGTACTATTTGTTTTGTTTAATTAAGAGCGTCCATCTTTAATTTGTTAGAGTAATGTTTAGGCCAGCTAGCTTTGTTTAATTGCTGAACTTTCTCGATTAAGAAGTGTGGGTGGGATGTAGTCTACTACTGTAGTCTCCTTTGTGTACCCAAATTATGGAATGACGTGGATGACCACTGTAACAATGGAAATTTGGAACCAAAACTTTTGACATTCAAACTCATCACACACGGGTTAAGCTATCTGAATCTTTTGTGATGTTCACATATCATACACAGTTCCAAATAAGGGACTGATACGTCTCCAACGTATCTATAATTTTTTATTGTTCCATGCTGTTATATTATCATTCTTGGATGTTTTACAATCATTTTATAGTCATTTTATATCATTTTTTGGTACTAACCTATTGACATAGTGCCCAGTGCCAGTTGTTGTGTTCTGCATGTTTTTTACTTTGGAGGGAATCAATATCAACCGGAGTCCAAACGCAACGAAACTCCGGGAGGTTTTTTTTGGGCCAGAGGGCCAAGGAAGCACCTGGGGGCTGCTCGAGGGGAGAAGCACCCACCAGGGCGCGCTAGGAGGCCCAGGCGCGCCCAGGTGGGTGCTGCCCACATCGGGTGCCACCCGAACCGCCTCTTTGCTCTATAAATACCCAAATATTCCAAAAATCCTAGGGGAGTCAACAAAATTTTGATCCAGCCGCCGCAGAGTACAGAACCACCAGATCCAATCTAGGCACCAACATGGAGGGGTTCACCACTTCCATTGGTGCCTCTCCTATGATGCGTGAGTAGTTCTTTGTAGACCTATGGGTCTGTAGTTAGTAGCTAGATGGCTTCCTCTCTCTCTCTCTCTCTCTCTCTCTTGATTATCAATACAATGGTCTATTGGAGATCCATATGATGTAAGTCTTTTGGCGGCGTGTTTGTTGGGATCCAATGAACTTTGAGTTTATGATCAGATCTATGTTTCTATCCATGAAAGATATTTGAGTCTTCTTTGATCTCTTATATGCATGATTGCTTATAGCCTCGTATTTCTTCTCGGATATTTGGGTTTTGTTTGGCCAATGTCGGTGTCAAAACCGGCGGATCTTGGGTAGGGGGTCCCGAACTGGCGTATAGGCGGATGGTAACAGGAGACAAGGGACACGATGTTTTACCCAGGTTCGGGCCCTCTTGATGGAGGTAAAACCCTACGTCCTGCTTGATTGATATTGATATTGTGGATGTTTACAAGAGTGGATCTACCATGAGATCAAGGAGGCTAAACCCTAGAAGCTAGCCTATGGTATGATTGTAAGGGTTGATGTTGTTCGTCCTACGGACTAGAGCCATCCGGTTTATATAGACACTGGAGAGGGCTAGGGTTACATAGAGTCGGTTACAATGGTAGGAGATCTACATATCCGTATCGCCAAGCTTGCCTTCCACGCCAAGCAAAGTCCCATCCGGACACGGGACGAAGTCTTCAATCTTGTATCTTCATAGTCTTGGAGTTCGGTCGATGATAGTTCGGCCGATGATAGTTCGGCCGATGATGGTAATCCGGCTATCCGGACACCCCCTAATCCAGGACTCCCTCAGTAGCCCCCGAACGAGGCTTCAATGACGATAAGCCCAGCATGTGTGTAATCTTCGGCGTTGCAAGGCGGGTTCTCCTTCAAATTCCATGTACCTGCCGAACAGTGTCCGGCTTCCTCATCAATGTTGTGCTTCTTGGCTTCCACGCCCAATAATGGCCTTCTTCCACGCGTCGCACGAATGTGAAAAGCCAGGGTGTCTTTTATGTTTTACCCCCCAGTTGTGCGAATAATCTGCCTATAAGAGAGGCAAGAATCCAGATCCAAATCACACCATCTTCCTCCCGCGAATACTCATCGGAGCGCTTTTGACCAAGAATCCATTCCAACATGGACCGTCAACGCGGCTCCTCTTCTCGCGCCCCCGACCCTCTGCCAGGACATTGGAGGAGATGCTTTGTTCCGCACAATGAGCTGGTGAAGCTCCAAATGGGGGGATATCTCCTTTCGGCCTTCATGGTTCCGGTTCGAGCCGGACTGGCCACCTACAAAGGTGGGAAACAGGCGGAGGTTACCCCAAGTCCCAACAAAGGGGAGCGGGTATGCTTCGTCCCGTATCTGATAAGGGGACTCGGATTTCCTGTACATCCGTTCCTCCGCGGGCTCCTGGAGTTCTACGGACTCCAGCTTCATCACGTCACGCCCGCCTCGATCCTGCATATCGCGGGTTACGTAGCTCTTTGCGAGCTATATTTGGGCGTCGAGCCCCATTTCGCGCTGTGGAAGAGGTTGTTCTGCCTTGTACCCCACTCTCACGAGGGGTCCATATATCAAGTGGGCGGCGCCGAAGTATGGCGCATTGCTGGGACCGGATATCCATCCGGAACCCCTAAGAAGGCGTCCGAAGACTGGCCTTCGGAATGGTTTTATATAGAAGACGCTCCGCTGCCGGACCTTGTTCAGATCGGCCTCCCGGAGTTCAGCAATACTCCTCTGAAGAAACACCTTAGTTGGCGTCCGCGGAGCCCCCAGCTGGAGGAAGACAAGAGCGTCCATTATTTGATGGGCCGGATAAGGTTACTGGCCCATTCCAGGTTGACCATGATTGGAGTCATGGCAACATGCATTATGCGGGGGGTGCAGCCACTACAATACAGGGGCCACCCCATGTGGGATTTCAACGGGGAGGACGATGCCACCCGTCATGGCCGCAAAGGGCCGGATTCGGCCGAAGACCTGGTGAAGATCCTGTCCGGCCTGTATAAGGGGGAGAAGGAGGATTTCCTTCGGACGAACCCGTTAAATGGGTTCTCCATGAATAATCCCCGGCCTTGGGTAAGCGAACACTCCGCGCGTCCAACCCATGCCTTTGAAATTTAAGTTTCTTATATTGTGTTCTTCTTCCGACGCAGGAGCTGCGTCGGATGGTGGAGGACATGCTAAGTCCAGCTCCACAACCCGGGGATCCAGAGAGATCCCGGGATCCGGCCTCTGAAGAGGATCCGGACATAGGAGTGGAGCTAATCGACGGGGTGTTCCATCAGCTTAGCATGGATAATGCTTTAGTCGCCATTACGGCCGACTACCCCGGGCTATATCCGGCTTCCCAGGTTATTGTGACCGAAGTCCTGACACGTTATTCCCTCCTTGCTTATTTCTGACCACCGTATATGATGACGTTGTGCAGGAGGCGCCTCTAGGGCGGGAAGCCGAGCCCGTGGTGGCTGACCAGCAAAGGCCAGTCCGGACCAGTAGGCGGAAGAGGGGCGCGGCGCGGACTGAAACGTCGCCGCAAAGGTATAGCTCACAATTCATTATTTGGAGCGACGTTCCTAGGAAGCGTTTGAGTGCTCATGACTTTTGTAGGAGAAAAAGCGCCCGCCGGACTGCGGGCGTAGAGGTTGCCAATCCAGTCTCTACCAGCCAAGCTCCAGCGCCTGGTCCGGAGGGGGAGGCGAGCGCAAGGTGCGAGCCGGATACTCCTCCAACGGACGATGCCGACAGACTGTCCGCCACCAAATCTGAGGTGGAGAGCGCCATGAACCACAGGCGCCGCCGGATAGTTTTTCGTGATGCGTGCTTCTCCCCTAAGGCGTTGGATGCCTTTAACGCAGGGGACGCGCACCTCCGTGCCGCTCAAGATGGTTTGACCAGAGCCACGGAGAAGTATGTAAAAGACATACGGGTAAGAGAATTTAATAGTTATATATGCCAGTAGCCCCCGAGACTTAAAGTAGTTATATTAACTGATTTAAGGATCATATGAAACGCAGGGTCTTACCGAGAAGAATACCCAACTGTCTCAGGAGCTGCAAGAGTGTAAGGCTCAACTTGAGGCCGCACTCGCTGCCGCAGGAGGAAACATAGGGACCTCTCCTGGTAACACATTATTTAAAAAGATAATTAGTGTTTGGCCTATGCGCAAGTCTGTTATTTCAGCAGCGGAATCGCCGCTTATGTCAAATTGCTCTGTGTCGGTTGGTGTGGCTGCTTCCGGTTTGTTATTTACGAATTCCTCTTCCCATAGTATAGATGGCGTGAACAGCCATTCCAGGAAGATGTTTGGAGGGACAGCGTCACGTTTTGCGCCGATGTGTGCCAGTACGTCGGCCGCTTGGTTATTATCCCTGGCTACGTGATGGAATTCGAGTCCGTCGAACCGAGCTGACATTTTTAGGACAGCGTTGCGATATGCTGCCAGTTTCGGATCCTTGGCATCAAAGTCTCCATTTATTTGGGATATTGCGAGGTTTGAATCTCCGCGCACCTCTAGGCGTTGGATGCCCATGGAAATTGCCATCCGGAGACCATGTAAAAGGGCCTCGTATTCAGCTGCGTTGTTGGTGTCCGTGTACATTATTTGAAGTACGTATCGGACTGTGTCCCCGGTCGGGGACGTCAATACGACGCCGGCCCCCAGTCCGGCCAACATTTTAGAGCCGTCGAAGTGCATAATCCAATTGGAGTATGCGCCGTACTCTTCAGGGAGTTCGGCTTCGGTCCATTCAGTGACAAAGTCAGCCAAAACTTGTGACTTTATAGCTCGCCGAGGTTTGTAAGTTATATCGAATGGTAAGAGCTCAATGGCCCATTTTGCAATCCTGCCCGTCGCGTCGTGGTTGTTTATAATGTCGTTAAGTGGTACTTCGGAGGCCACTGTTATCGAACACTCTTGAAAGTAGTGTCGGAGCTTCCGGGATGCCATGAACACCGCATACGCTATCTTCTGATAGTTCGGGTAACGGGACTTACAGGGGGTTAACACAGTGGATACGTAGTACACTGGTTTTTGAAGAGGGAATTTATGCCCTTCTGTCTCTTGTTCGACGACGAGTACCGTGCTTACAACTTGATGTGTTGCTGCGATGTATAATAACATTGGTTCGCCCAGGTTGGGCGCAGCCAGGACCGGATTCGTTGCCAATATGGCCTTTATTTCTTCGAGTCCGGCGGTGGCAGCATCCGTCCACTCGAAGTGTTCGGTGTGCCTGAGGAGGCGATATAGCGGCAATGCCTTTTCTCCTAAGCGGGAGATAAAGCGGCTGAGGGCCGCCACGCATCCAGTCAATTTCTTGATCTGTTTGAGGTTTTTTGGAATATCCAGCTGTGATAGAGCTCGGATCTTGGCCGGATTTGCTTCAATTCCTCTACCGGATACAATGAAGCCCAGGAGCTTTCCGGCGGGTACGCCGAAAACGCATTTTTCCGGATTCAGCTTAATATCATATGCTCGGAGGTTGTCAAATGTGACCCTCAAGTTGTCTACTAGAGTTTCGACGTGTTTAGTTTTGATGACTACGTCGTCTACGTATGCCTCTACTGTTTTGCCGATCTGGGTAGCCAGACATGTCTGAATCATGCGCTGATATGTTGCGCCGGCGTTTTTAAGTCCGAAGGGCATCGTGTTGAAGTAGAATGGTCCATATGGAGTAATGAATGCTGTTGCAGCTTGATCCGCTTCTGCCATCTTGATTTGATGACAGCCAGAGTATGCGTCCAGGAAGCACAATGAATCGTGCCCTGCAGTGGCATCGATGATTTGGTCGATGCGGGGGAGGGGGAAGGGATCCTTTGGGCAAGCTTTATTTAGGTCTTTGAAATCGACACATAGGCGCCAGGATTTGTCCTTCTTTGGTACCATTACCAGGTTTGCTAGCCGATCTGGATGTTTGATGTCTCTGATGAATCCGGCTTCCACTAGTTTGGCTAATTCCTCTCCCATTGCCTGTCTTTTGGGTTCGGAAAATCGTCGAAGAGCCTGTTTGACTGGCTTGAATCCTTTTAGGATTTTTAGGCTGTGTCCTGCCAGTCTACGTGGGATTCCGGGCATATCCGAGGGGTGCCAGGCGAAAATGTCCCGATTTTCCCGAAGGAATTCTCGCAGTGCGGCGTCTACATCAGGGTTCAATTGTGCCCCGATGGAGGCCGTCTTTGTCGAGTCCGTTGGGTGGACCTAGAATTTTACTATTTCTTCTGCTGGTTTAAAGGAGGTGGACTTGGATCTCTTATCGACTATCACATCATCCCTATTCACCGTAGAGCGCAGCGTGGTGAGTTCCTCTGCCGCTAAGGCTTCAGATAGTGCCTCCAGGGCTAATGCGGCCGTCTTGTTTTCGGCGCGGAGTGCTATGTCCAGATCACTAACGAGAGTGATTATTCCATCGGGCCCAGGCATTTTGAGCTTCATGTACCCGTAATGGGGTACGGCTTGGAAGATTGTGAATGCCTCTCGTCCTAATATAGCGTGATATCCGCTGTTGAACGGGGCCACTTGGAACGTGGCTTCTACGGATCTATAATTGTCCGGCGAGCCGAATACCATATCGAGTGTGATTTTTCCTGTGCAGCGCGCTTCCCGGCTAGGGATTATTCCTCTGAAGGTTGTGCTGCTTCGCTCAATGCGGCTCCAGTCTATTTCCATTTTTTGAAGGGTTTCCTCGTAGATGAGGTTTAATCCACTGCCGTCGTCCATGAGTACCTTGGTAAGTCGAAAGCCGTCCACTATTGGACTGAGGACCAATGCGGCTGGTGCTCGGGCTGTTCAGAATTTAGGTTCGTCGCTGGCGTTGGAGGTGATAGCCGCGTCGCTCCAAGGATTTGTTGTGGCTACTTGGTAGACTTTGGCAAGGCTGCAGATTGTTCGTTTCCGCATATTGTTTGATGCGAAAGTCTCGAAGACTGTTGATACCGTACCGGTATTGTTGGTGTGGTTTCCTGGGGCTAGAAGCTCCTCGCCACTTTTGGCCACCTGCCGTAATATCCAACATGCTTGAAGGCTATGCGTTGGGACAGCGCCCTCTGTATTGTGAATTGTACAGGGTCTGCTGAGCCATCCCTCCAGTACGGTTCCGTTCCCTTTAAGGGGCTTCTATTTTTTTGCTTCTTGCACCTGGTGCCTGAGTGTGATGCACCCTTTTGTTGCGGACTGGGGCTGTATCCGGGCCCGGATTGTCCCAAAACCTATTTTTGGTTTTCCGAAAACTCTCTATCTCACAGTACTTTTGTACTATGGATGCCAGGTCGGCGAAGCGTGTGATTTCACGACGGCTGACGGCGTTCAAGATTCCCTCGTCCGTGCAATTATTGCAAAAAATTGAGATTGCGTTTTCCTCTCGGCAGTCCTTTATCCTGTCCATAACCAGGAGGAATCTGGCCCAGTAGTGATGTACTGTTTCAGTGGGCTCTTGCCGGATTAGAGATAGATCGCATATATCTGGTCGGGTGGGTGGAATTAAGTCCGGAACCCTACCCATCTCAAGGCTCGAAGGCCGAGAAGTTTCCAAATTTGGAAGCTTTGATTGCTGGACGTTGTCCAACGAGTCCGGAGCGAGGCCTGATTTTAAATTCAGTGCTCGATCAAAGTCTATCCCTCCGTGGAAATCCGGCATGGAGGGTTTATGAGCCCGGACATGGCTAGTTTTCAATACAGGAGAAGAGTCGCCGCATTGTTCTTCTACCACCGCAACATGGTGGGTGACCTGGGGAGAGTTAATCTCTCTCAGATCGGTTTTAAGCCCGATCTGAGCGTAGTCTGTAGCGACTCCCAGGGCGGCGATCCGATCTAAGAGCTCGTTTACAGACGAGAGCACTGCTGGATCTAGCTGCTCAGCGAATTCCGAGTTGACGTGAAGATTGCTCTCGATGACCCGAGAGGTCATCGTTGAAGCGGTGGCCGGACAGGCGGTCATAAGAAAACCTCCTAGCCGGATAGTTTGGCCGGCGGCCAGGGCTCCATTGGCGAAGATACTGTCCTTGAAGACGGGAAGAGGCATCCTTCCTATCGGTGACGGCACAGAGGAACTCTCAATGAAAGTAGCAATGTCGGTGTCAAAACCGGCGGATCTCGGGTAGGGGGTCCCGAACTGTGCGTCTAGGCGGATGGTAACAGGAGACAAGGGACACGATGTTTTACCTAGGTTCGGGCCCTCTTGATGGAGGTAAAACCCTACGTCCTAGTTCATTGATATTGATATTGTGGATGTTTACAAGAGTGGATCTACCACGAGATCAAGGAGGCTAAACCCTAGAAGCTAGCCTATGGTATGATTGTAAGGGTTGATGTTGTTCGTCCTACGGACTAGAGCCATCCGGTTTATATAGACACCGGAGAGGGCTAGGGTTACATAGAGTCGATTACAATGGTAGGAGATCTACATATCCGTATCGCCGAACTTGCCTTCCACGCCAAGGAAAGTCCCATCTGGACACGGGAGTAATGGTAGTAGATGCAGGCAGGAGTCGGTCTACTAATGTTGGACATGATGCCTCTATAATGATCATTGCCTGGATATCATCATGATTATTTGAAATTCTATCAATTGCCCAACAGTAATTGTTTTCCCACCGTTTGCTATTTTTCTCGAGAGAAGCCAATGGTGAAACCTACGGCCCCCGGGTCTCTCTTCATCATATTTGCCTTTGCGATATATTTTCCTTTGCATTTATTTTCATATCTATTAAACCAAAAATACAAAAATACCTTGCTGCAATTTATTTGTTTCGCGATCTATTTATCCTATCTACCACTTTTTACCTCACGTTTTTGCCTATGTTGAGGTGCCGTACCCGGAAGGGATTAACAACCCCTTTAACACATCGGGTTGTGAGTATTTGTTATTTGTGTGCAGGTGATGTTTACGTGGTGTGAGGAGGTTCTCCTACTGGTTCAATAACCTTGGTCTCATCACTGAGGGAAATACCTACCGTCGCTATACTGCATCAGCCCTTCCTCTTTGGGGAAATACCAACGTAGTTCTAGCGGACATCAAAAGGAATTTCTGGCGCCGTTGCCGGGGAGGATCTTCAACATCAACCAGGTTCCTAATCACAAATCTCATCTCCTCGGAATTTATATTGTTTGCCATTTGCCTCTCGTTTTCCTCTCCCCCACTTCACAAAAATTTGCCGTTTTATTCGCCCTCTTTTTCGTTTGCTATTTTCTCGTCAGAGCTATTTTTCGTATGCAATCTTCCTTATTACCTTTTGTCGTTATGGATTTCTCTTCTTATATTGTGTGCACCCCCGAGAACAAGGTTCTCAATTTTAAACAAAGGGGATGAGAAAATTTAAAATATGCTTGGTATAGTATTTTCAATGCTCATAATAGATCTATCCACAAGCAATCCACCATTCTTCTTCTTCATTGTTTTTATGTGGGGATCACCACTTGGTATAGATTCGTCCTTGATACGATTACTGGCGGGAATTTCTTGATGTGTCCTGCTCTTGAGGCTTTTAACGCTCTGGGAAATTTAGCGGGTTCACCACCACTCGTGATCAATGAAACAATATTGACTCTCGAGCATGTTATGGAAAGACTAGATGCTATTGAAAAGAAAATGCTTACCGTAGAACATACTGAAAATTTGGATAGAAAAATGCAAAGTTATGCTACTAAAGTTGGGTCAAAAGCGGGAGACGTTTTTAAGTTGCTAAAAGAAAAGGGAACTATAATTCATGAAAGAAATGAAGAGATCCCATCTAGAATTGATAAACTAGAAGAAATTTTTTCTAATCTAGGTACGGCTTTTGCTTCCGCTAAAACTCCCGTGAAAACTAGCAAGACTACTCAAGTCATTAAAAACAAAGGATCAACTTCTAGCAGTGATAAAGGAGATCTTAAGATGATTAATATCCATCCCAACTTTATTGAAGTCATAAGAGACCCTTTTTTGCAAAAATAAGTTTTTCAATCTCTTGCCTAGAAGTATTGCCTCTGAGAATTTACATGCAAAATCCTTGAAAAATCCTAAGTTCTAGATCGAAGAATTGGACAAAGATGACAAAACTTAGATCCTACGCGTTATACCTAGCTAGGGGCATAAAACGATAGCGCTTGACTGGGAGGAAACCCAACAAATAAAATTTATTTTTCATTTTTGATTTTTGTTATTGAGTGTTAGCACAATTATGCTACTGTTATTATTGTGTTTTTTGTGTTTTAATTAGTGTTTGTGCCAAGCAAGGCCTTTGGGAAGACTTGGGTGAAAGTTTATTTGATCTTGCTGAAAAACAGAAACTTTTGCACTCACGAGATTCATTGTCATGTTTTACAGAAGAGCGATTTTAAGTTGATTCTTTTTGCACAGAATTAATAGACAAATTCCTCACGTCCACCAATTTATTTTATAATTTTTGGAGTTACAGAAGTATTCGAAATGTTCAGATTGCTACATACTGTTCTGTTTTTGACAGATTCTGTTTTCTTTGCGTTGTATGCTTGTTTTGATGATTCTATGGTTTTCTTTGATGAGTTTTTTCCATAGAAAAGTTGGAATAAAGTAGATATAATGCAAAAAGAAAATAAGAATAGGTTTTCTACAGTACTTATAGTAGTGGTTTGGTTTCCTATACTAACGGATCTCACGAAGGTTTTGTTTGAGTTTTCTGTGATTGAAGTTTTCAAGTTTTGGGTTATTTTATGATGGATGAAGGAATAAGGATAAGAAAAAGGCTAAGCTTGGGGATGCCTGAGGCACCCCAAGATAATATTCAAAGAAGTAGCAAGCAACTAAGCTTGGGGATGCCCCCAAGTGGCATCCCCGCTTTCTTCTAACAACCATCGGTATTTTACTTGAAACTATATTTTTATTCGTCACATGATATGAGTTTTGCTTGGAGAATCTTGTATGATATGAGTCTTTGCTTGTTTTGCTTTGTGTTTTCAGTGTTGAATACTTGCTGGACACACCCTTTTAAGAGAACCAAAAATTATGCTATGCTTGCTCCTATGCTTCACTTAAATTCTTAGAGCCATGGACTTGCTCTAGTACTTCACTTATATCTTTTTGAGCACGGTGTGCTTTGTTAATCTTGAAGAAATTCTCTCTTGCTTCACTTATATTATTTTGAGATAAAGAAAAAAATCATGCTCATGATCTTCACTTATATTTGTTTGAGCTTATCAAAAGTAACATATGAAAATAGTTCCGAAGTGATAGATATCCAAGGAGGATATAATAAAAACTTTCATGAAGATCATCGGACAAAATAAACTTGATTCTTAGTAATGGTTTTCAGATATGATGATATGATATGTGAGTCACGTTGATGAGTAATTGTGCTTTAGTAAGAATATTGATGTTAAGGTTTATGATTCCCTATGCAAGCACGAAAGTCAATAGTTATGCAATGAAATTTATATCCTACTTATGGTGCATTATTCGGTGTTACTTATGCTTAATGCTTGGGTACGAGATTTTTCGCTTTTTGGTTGGTCGCTTCTCAATCTTTTTGCTAGCCTTCATTGTGCACTAAGTATGATCACTACTTGTGCATCCAAAACGCTTTAAACCAGTTTTGCCTTATGAGTCCACTATACCTACCTATATGCGGTATTTCCATGCCGTTCTAAGCAAATTTTCATGTGCCATCTCTAATGTTCAAAATAAATTTCTCTTTTGTATGCTCTACTACTCGCAAGGCAGTAGAGGGTAGCCAATATTTTCCATGCGAGATGTGTTATTCTCACAATGAGTGTTTATTTACTTGTCATTGCACGAGAGTACGACAAAGGTATTAGGGATGCCCATTCCCGAAATGAATAAATGAATTTACTTTATGTTGTCAAATAATGAATTCCTTGGAAAGTGTTGGTATGGAGGGAACCCGTGGATACGGTTAGCCATGGAAAGTGAAAGTTATGGTGGTAGAAGGAATACACTTTATTTTCTGTTTGGGAACCGCCTATGATGTATCTAGCATGGAAAGTATTGGGATGCTCCAAGTCGTTTTTGTTCGTAGGAAAAGTATGCCTCTCAAAAATAAATTTTATCTCTCAATTTAAGCTTTGAGCTCTGGCACCTCTACAAATCACTACTTCCCTCCGCGAAGGGCCTTTCTTTTACTTATGCAATTTTTATTTTGAATTTGAGTCTCCATCCTCTCTTATAAAGCAACAACTAAGGGGCTATGATCGTATTTGAGCATTGGGTGTAGCTAATATTCGAGTGTGTTTCAAGAATGGATCAATAATTGAGCATGATGGGCTAGGGATAACTTGCTTTCATGTTGATATTTTGAAAGACATGGTTGCTTGTTGGTATGTTTGAGTATTAAAGTCTTCAGGGCAAAACTAGACTGTTGCTTTGAATCATATAAAAGTCCATATGTCCATGCTATAAAGAAAAGAATGTGATGAACACGTTACGCAGCATTCCACATCAAAAATTCTGTTTTTATCATTTACCTACTCGAGGACGAGCAGGAATTAAGCTTGGGGATGCTGATACATCTCCAATGCATCTATAATTTTTTATTGTTCCATGCTGTTATATTATCATTCTTGGTTGTTTTACAATCATTTTATAGTCATTTTATATGATTTTTTGGTACTAACCTATTGACATAGTGCCCAGTGCAAGTTGTTGTTTTATGCATGTTTTTTGCATCATTGGAAATCAATATCAAACGGAGTCCAAACGCAACGAAACTCCTAGAGGATTTTTTTTGGGCCAGAAAAAAACCAGTGGGCCAAGGAAGCACCTGGGGGGCTGCTCGAGGGGAGGAGCAGCCAACAGGGCGTGCCAGGAGGCACCCACCAGGGCGTGCCAGGAGGCACCCACCAGGAGGCCCAGGCGCGCCCAGGTGGGTGCTGCCCACCTCGGGTGCCCCCCAAACCTCCTCTTTGCTCTATAACTACCCAAATATTCCAGAAACCCTAGGGGAGTAGACGAAATTTTGATCCAGCCACCGCAGAGTCCAGAACCAACAGATCCAATCTAGACACCATCATGGAGGGGTTCACCACTTCCAATGGTGCCTCTCCTATGACGCGTGAGTAGTTCTTTGTAGACCTACGGGTCCGTAGTTAGTAGCTAGATGGAGTCCTCTCTCTCTCTCTTGATTATCAATACAACGGTCTCTTGGAGATGCATATGATGTAAGTCTTTTGGCGATGTGTTCGTTGGGATCCGATGAACTTTGAGTTTATGATCAGATCTATGTTTTTATCCATGAAAGTTATTTGTGTCTTCTTTGATCTCTTATATGCATGATTGCTTATAGCCTCGTATTTCTTCTCTGATATTTGGGTTTTGTTTGGCCAACTTGATATATTTATCTTGCAATGGGAAGAGGTGCTTTGTAGTGGGTTCGATAATACGGTGCTTGATCCCAGTGACAGAAGGGGAACCGACACGTATGTATCATTGCTGCTAAGGATAACAAGATGAGATCTATATCTCCACAATAGATAAACGGATCTCGTCTACATCATGTCATTGTTCTTATTCCATTACTCCATTTTCTCATGAACTTAATACACTAGATGCATGCTGGATAGTGGTCGATGTGTGGAGTAATAGTAGTAGATGCAGGCAGGAGTTGGTCTACTAATATTGGATGTTATGCCTATATAATGATCATTGCCTGGATATCGTCATGATTATTTGAAGTTCTGATGTCTACTACACAACCTTCTTCTTGTAGACGTTGTTGGGCCTGCAAGTGCACAGGTTTGTAGGACAGTAGCAAATTTCCCTCAAGTGGATGACCTAAGGTTTATCAATCCGTGGGAGGTGTAGTATGAAGATGGTCTCTCTCAAGCAACCCTGCAAACAAATAACAAAGAGTCTCTTGTGTCGCCAACACACCCAACACAATGGCAAATTGTATAGGTGCACTAGTTCGGCGAAGAGATGGTGATACAAGCGCAATATGGATGGTAGATATAGGTTTTTGTAATTTGAAAATATAAAAACAGCAAGGTAAGTAATGATAAAAATGAGCGTAACACTACTAGGGAAAAGGCTAGCAGCAGCGCGGGTTTTAGGTGTATTAGTAGCACGGGGACAGGCGCTACTAATAAGGCGCTACATCTAACACATAGCAGTAGTGCGTGCTGACCGGCGCTATTGCTATACAAATGTAGCAGCAGCGCGGTTTGTGGGAGCTCGCTACTGCTAGTAGCTCTAGCGCGCTTTGCCTAGACGCGCTACTGCTATCGCGGCGCTGCTGCTAACTTTTATACACTCGCTACTTCTAATTCAAGTAGTTTTTTGTTTTTCTTGGCATATTTGTTTTGTATTTGAACAGGCTTTATAGAAGAATCTTTAGCACATATAAATGTCATCATGATACACATACAAATGCCTGCGAGACCACAAATGTAATCGTAGAATATACATACAAATAGTCTCATCATAATCATCATCCAACACAAAGTGATATCTTGTCATCATCTCGAAAATAGCGATACATGCAAGTCTTGAATACTTGCAACTACAACAACGTCATCCATCTAAACAAAGGTATACGCAAGAAGTGCTATCACTATGAATGAGAACGGAACTATGCAGTACATGAGGTGGCGGTTACGAGTCCTCTCTCGCGCTAGCGTGAACCTCAAGTAACTAGCTTCTCCGTCTTGTCTGCTTTTGAAGCCTTTATGGCTGGTGCCCGTGAACCCATTCACTTGCGCCTGACACTCATGCCACTCGTTGTACACCCCCGGAACCTTCCCTTTGTACACCACATAGAAATTCCATCTCGCCATCAAGAAACTAGGTACCTGTTAGAGATGCATGTTCATGAAGAGGATGTACAATCATATATATGCAACAAAATATACTAGTGCAACACTGAAAAAGAAAGGGTTAGCAACTAGATGCAACATATAGTATGCAAATTAATTAACTAGAGGTACACAGGTCATCGTACGCAAACTAACAAAGTAGCGTTACGCAAGTTCGGCAGGGACCGTGGACATCACAAAGTTTCATCGCTACAAAAAGTATACAAGTTCAACCGACACATATCATCATCATCGGCATCATAAATCACTAGAAGTTCCATCCTTCCATATCATCGAGGATGAACCCTAGCTTCTTGAATGGCGTGAGGTATAGACGTTGCATGCCTATGCGAGTTCGGACGTCAGCTCGCGATATAGGGCCGGGGTGGAACATCCCCTTCTCATCGACGACTTCTTTCATGATGATCATCGCAATGTCGCTTTGGATGCGAAAGAAGTCATCTCTAAGTTTATAATCCGCTCCTCCATGAGATTCTAGCCACTTGTGGATATGATCATCATTTCTGCTTCTCATGCGAAGCTTTTGGTGATCCGTGTTGAACTGAATCATGAGATGGATGATGTAGAATCCATCCTTCTTGCTTGGTTTTGGGACATGGATGCAGGAGAAGTTAGTTTTATGCACGAAACCCATCTTCTTGTTCCTTTGTTTCCTGATCTGCACGTGGCCACCTCTAAAGCTGAAGCCTTGGAGAGCATCATCTAGAATATTCATTATGTGGGTGTAGTCTTTTTTCTCGTAGTCTCTAGAAGGGTCAAAATACACGGCGTGGGAGACTTGCGGGTAAATAACGATAAGGAAGGCGCGCCCGTTGCTACGGGGAAAAGGCACCTCAAATTATTTCCCATATGAGAGAGAAGGAATGATTGAAATGTACGAAAGGGTTGTCCGGAACTGACTTACTTTGGATGATAAGGCACGAGGACAATTTCCCGGTCCTTATTCTATACCATGAAGTTTTGGATGTACTCCCTAGCAGTTTCACGCTCAAAGTCGCCGAGACTCAAGAAAGACTCATGCATGTAGTACGGATCCGCCACACAGATTTGCGAGACTTCTTCACTCTTCATGACGGAGCTCATATGTAGCGCAAAAAGGCGGACGATAGTAAAATCAAGTCGCCTTGTTAGAACCATCTCAAAGATATGGTCAAACCGCAGGAAGAACACCTCCGCGGGCCGTGTGTCGACGTAGCACTTCCCCTCAGGCACACGATCCGCGTATGTCGGATATCCTAGATCCTTTGAGGCTAGTAGGCTTTTCTCAGTCGACGGCACATGGTCGTGTAGTCTCTTGAGATCCCCTGATAGTGCCTCCAGCGGTTTTGGCGGTAGCATCGGCTCGCCCGTGAGATGGAACATGACCGCACCTTTCACGGGTACACGCTCTTCAGAATGCATCGTCTGGCTGCTATGTGCTTTGGCTTGTTTGGAGGCAGTTACCTTCCCCGATCTCTTCCTCTCCTTTTTCTTGGGCACACCTTCCAGACCCTTCCTTAATGTCGGATTTCGGGTTCCGGCAGACCCTTGTGGTTCAAACTCTGGGGTGCGCGTGGAGATTACGCCCTCTGCCTACCTGCTCCTCACCGAATCGCTAGGATCTAAACTACAAAAAGATCAACACAAGAGACACAGGGTTTATACTGGTTCAGGCCACCATTGTGGTGTAATACCCTACTCCAGTGTGTGGTGTGGTGGATTGCCTCTTGGGCTGATGACGAACAATACAAGGAAGAACAGCCTCGCGAGGGTCTGTTCTTGGCAGGTGCGATGAACTGCTAGGAGGAGTTCAGTCGCCCTATCTTTCTCTCTTTCTATCCTAGATGTATGCCGGATACCAGATGATGATCCCCTATCTTGGGGGTGGCTAGTCCTATTTATAGGCAAATGCCCTGGGCCTCTTCCCAAATATTGAGCGGGAAGGGAGCCAACAATTGGCCATTTTGAAGGGGAACAGTGGGTACACTTATCCTGACTAAAGTTGGTCCTCGCGTGTCAAAGGCGCTGGTGGTGACGCCGGCTTGGGCTCCACGGTGACCTCCATCCTGCCGTTGGACTGGTCTTGGTCTTGTTGCACCGAAATGGAAGCCTTTGCTTGATGCTCTCGCCTGCGCTTGCTCCCTTGCACCAAAGAGGAAAGGAGGACACTGCGCGGGCTGGCGCCCGACTGGCGCCCTTGGTCATCATGGCTTGCGTCATGGGCACCTCGTGAGGTACCCTGCCTTGAACTCTCCGCCTCCTCGCGATCCAGCCTGATGAAGCCGTGCCTGAGGATGCCCCTTGTCGTCCGCCCTGCGAGGCTTGGCCCCTCGCGAGGGTTTTGAGCTTGTGTTGATGAATGTGGGCCGTGCTGGGCCCCTCTTTGAGCCACGCAGCGGGCCGCAGGCAGGCAAGTCTGGGGACCCCCGTTCCCAGAACGCCGACAGTAGCCCCCGAGCCCACGGCGCGCCCGGACCTAGCCATGTAGAGAGGCTAAAGGGCAAGTGCGAAGCGTCGCAGGCCCTAACAGCCTACGGTCTTGGGCGCCACGTGGCGATTGAGTGGACGTGGGCGCCTCCGCTTCCCCACGTCGCCTCGGCAACTACACGGATGCGACTAGTCCCTGCATGCAAAGCGGGTCATGATTACCTGCGATCGTGGTGGTTGATGGTTGGCCTTCGCCAGCTATAAGTACGGAATGGCGTGCGCCCTTCCGGTCTATCCCCTCTTGCTTCTCCTTCTCCTTCATGGCTCCGCCAAGGAAGTTCTCGGCCACAGAGAAAGGGAAGGCTCTCCAGGTCGAGTCTACCTCTCCCCCGCCCAAGCACGCTCGAGGCCGCCCTCGCAAGCATCCTGTGGCCTCCGCGGTAGCCCCCCGCGGTCGCGGAGGCGGTTCTCTGCGCGGCGAAGAGCGACTAGCCATGGTTGGGGTGTTGGGAAACGTAGCAGAAATTCAAAATTTTCCTATGTGTCACCAAGATCTATCTATGGAGAATCGGCAACGAGGGGAAGGAGAGTGCATCTACATACCCTTGTAGATCGCTAAGCGGAAGCGTTCAAGAGAACGGGGTTGAAGGAGTCGTACTCGTCGTGATCCAAATCACCGGAGATCCTAGTGCCGAACGGACGACACCTCCGCGTTCAACACACGTACAGCCCGGTGACGTCTCCCACGCCTTGATCCAGCAAGGAGAGAGGGAGAGGTTGAGGAAGACTCCGTCCAGTAGCAGCACAACGACATGGTGGTGGTGGAGGAGCGTGGCAATCCTGCAGGGCTTCGCCAAGCACCGCGGGAGAGGAGGAAGAAGAGAGGTAGGGCCGCGCCAGAGAGAGGTGAAAACTCATGTGTTGGCAGCCCTCAAGACCTCAACTATATATAGGGGAGAGGGAGGGGGGTGCGCCCCCTCTAGGGTTTCCACCCCAAGTGGTGCGGCAGCCCCAATCCCATCTAGGGTGGCGGCCAAGGGGGGGAGATGGGAAACTTGCCCCCCAAGTTAGGTGGAAGCACCCCCTCCCCAAACCCTAGGCGCCTTGGGCCCTTGTGGGGGGGCGCACCAGCCAACCTGGGGCTGGTCCCCTCCCACACGTGGCCCATGCAGCCCTCCGGGGATGGTGGCCCCACTTGGTGGACCCCCGGGACCCTCCCGGTGGTCCCGGTACGTTACCGATAAAACCCGAAACTTTTCCGGTGATCACAACAGGACTTCCCATATATAAATCTTTACCTCTGGACCATTCTGGAACTCCTCGTGACGTCTGAGATCTCATCCAGGACTCCGAACAACATTCGGTAACCACATACAAACTTCCTTTATAACCCTAGCATCATCGAACCTTAAGTGTGTAGACCCTACGGGTTCGGGAGACATGTAGACATGACCGAGACGTTCTCCGATCAATAACCAACAGCGGGATCTGGATACCCATGTTGGCTCCCACATGTTCCACGATGATCTCATCGGATGAACCATGATGTCAAGGACTCAATAGATCCCGTATTCAATTCCCTTTGTCTAGCGGTATTGTACTTGCCCGAGATTCGATCGTCAGTATGCCGATACCTTGTTCAATCTCGTTACCGGCAAGTCTCTTTACTCGTTCCATAACACATCATCCCGCGATCAACTCTTTGATCACATTGTGCACATTATGATGATGTCCTACCGAGTGGGCCCAGAGATACCTCTCCGTCACACGGAGTGACAAATCCTAGTCTCGATTCGTGCCAACCCAACAGACACTTTCGAAGATACCTGTAGTGCACCTTTATAGCCACCCAGTTACGTTGTGACGTTTGGCACACCCAAAGCATTCCTACGGTATCCAGGAGATGAACAATCTCATGGTCTAAGGAAAAGATACTTGACATTAGAAAAGCTTTAGCATACGAACTACGATCTTTGTGCTAGGCTTAGGATTGGGTCTTGTCCATCACATCATTCTCCTAATGATGTGATCTCGTTATCAACGACATCCAATGTCCATGGTCTGGAAACCGTAACCATCTATTGATCAACGAGCTAGTCAATTAGAGGCTTACTAGGGACATGGTGTTGTCTATGTATCCACACATGTATCTGAGTTTCCTATCAATACAATTATAGCATGGATAATAAACAATTATCATGAACAAGGAAATATATAATAATAACTTATTTATTATTGCCTCTAGGGCATACTTCCAACAGTCTCCCACTTGCACTAGAGTCAATAATCTAGTTCACATCGCCATGTGATTAACACTCACAGGTCACATCGCCATGTGATTAATACTTAATGAGTTCTAGGGTTTTATCATGTTCTTCTTGTAAGAGAGGTTTTAGTCAACGGGTCTACAACATTCAGATCCGTATGTACTTCGCAAATCTCTATGTCATATTGTAAATGCTGCTTCCACGCTCCACTTGGAGCTATTCCAAATGGTTGCTCCACTATACGTATCCGGTTTGCTACTCAAAGTCATTCGGATAGGTGTTAAAGCTTGCATCGACGTAACCCTTTACGTCGAACTCTTTATCACCTCCATAATCGAGAAACATGTCCTTATTTACTCCAAGGACAATTTTGACCTCTGTACAATGATCCATTCCCGGATCATTCTTGTACCCCTTGACTGACTCATGGCAAGGCACACTTCCGGTGTGGTACACAACATAGCATACTATAGAGCCTACGCCTGAAGCATAGGGGACGACCTTCGTCCTTTCTCTCTCTTTTGCCGGGGTCGAGCTCTAACTCTTAACTTAATACCTTACAACTCAGGCAAGAACTCCTTCTTTGACTAATCCATCTTGAACACCTTCAAGATCATGTCAAGGTATGTGCTCATTTGAAAGTACCATTAAGCATTTTTGATCTATCCTCATAGATCTTAATGCTCAATGTTCAAGTAGCTTAATCCAGGTTTTCTATTCAAAAACACCTTTCAAATAACCCTATATGCTTTCCAGAAATTCTACCATTTCTGATCAACAAAATGTCAACAACATATACTCATCAGAAATTCTATAGTGCTCCCAATCACTTCTTTGGAATACAAGTTTCTCATAAACTTTGTATAAACCCAAAATCTGAGATGCATATTCCAACTCTGAGATGCTTACTCCAGTCCATGGAAGGATCGCTGGAGCTAGCATACCTTTTAGCATCCTTAGGATCGACAAAACCTTTCTGATTGTATCGCATACAACCTTTCCTTATGAAAACTGGTAAGGAAACTAGTTTTGACATCCATCTGCCAGATTTCATAAATGCAGCTAATGCTAACATGATTTCGACGGACTTAAGCATAGCTACGGATGAGAAAATCTCATCGTAGTCAACTTCCTTGAACTTGTGAAAACTCTTCGCCACAAGTCGAGCTTCATAGACGGTGACATTACCATCCACGTCCATCTTCTTCTTAAAGATCCATTTATCTCAATGGCTTGCCGATCATCGGGCAAGTCCACCAAAGTCCATGCTTTGTTCTGATACATGGATCCTATCTTGGATTTCATGGCTTCTAACCATTTGTCGGAATTTGGGCCCACCATCGCTTCTCCATAGCTCATAGGTTCATTGTTGTCTAGCAACATGACCTTCAAGACAGGATCACCGTACCACTCCGAAGCAGTACGCGTCCTTGTCGTCCTACGAGGTTCGGTAGTGACTTGATCCGAAGCTTCATGATCACTATCATAAACTTCCACTTCAATTGGTGTAGGTGCCACAGGAACAACTTCCTGTGCCCTGCTACACACTGGTTGAAGTGATGGTTCAATAATCTCATCAAGTCTCCACCATCCTCCCACTCAATCCTCGAGACAAACCTTTCCTCGAGAAAGGACCTGATTCAAGAAACAATCCCTATTGCTTTCGGATCTGAATTAGGAGGTATACCCAACTATTTTGGGTGTCCTATAAAGATGCATTTTATCCGCTTCGGAATCGAGCTTATCAACCTGAAACTGTTTCACATAAGCGTCGCAGCCCCAAACTTTTAAGGAACGACAACTTAGGTTTCTCCAAACGGTGTCGTCTCAACGGAATTACGTGGTACCCTATTAAAGTGAGTGCAGTTGTCTCTAATGCCTAACCCATGAACGATAGTGGTAATTCGATAAGATTCATCATTGTACGCACCATATCCAATAGGGTGCAACTATGATGTCCGGACACACCATCACACTATGGTGTTCTAGGCAGTATTAATTGTGAAACAATTTCCACAATGTCTTAATTGCGTGCAAAAGCTCGTAACTCAGATACTCATCTCTATGATCATATCATAGACATTTTATCCTCTTGTCATGATGATCTTCACCTTCACTCTGAAATTACTTGAACCATTCAATAATTCAGACTTGTGTTTCATCAAGTAAATATACTCAGTATCTACTCAAATCATCCGTGAAGTAAGAACATAACGATATCCACTGCGTGCCTCAGCACTCATTGGACAGCACACATCAAAATGTATTACTTCCAACAAGTTGCTCTCTTGTTCCATCTTACTGAAAACGAGGCTTTTTAGTCATCTTGCCCATGTGGTATGATTTGCATGTCTCAAGTGATTCAAAATTAAGTGAGTCCAAACGATCCATCTGCATGGAGTTTCTTCATGTGTACATACCAATAGACATGGTTTGCATGTCTCAAACTTTTCAAAAACGAGTGAGTCCAAATATCCATCAACATGGAGCTTCTTCATGCGGTTTTATGACTTACATGGCAGAGCCACAAGTAGGTTGTACTATCATTACTATCTTGTATCTTTTGGCATGAACATGTGTATCACTACAATCGAGATTCAATAAACCATTCATTTTAGGTGCAAGACCATTGAAGGTATTATTCAAAAGCCAGAGTAACCATTATTCTCCTTAAATGAATAGCCATATTGCGATAGACATAATCCAATCATGTCTATGCTCAACACAAACACCAAATAACAATTATTTAGGTTTAACACCAATCTCGATGGTAGAGGCACTACTAGAAAAAGGGCTATAGATGGGATTGACACTAATGGCGCACCAGAGAAGTGGTGCGCCATTAGTACATACTAATGGCGCACCACCTTCTGATGCGCCATTAGTGTTGAAACTACTAATGGCGCACCTGGCCAGTGGTGTGCCATTAGTATCAAATTTTTTTTGAACTAGTGCGCCTGTCCAAACATACTAATGGCGCATCCGTTGGAAGTGCGCCATTACTAGTTGTAACTAGTAATGGCGCACCTGTCAGAAAGTGCGCCACTAATGTTGTTTTTTTTTTATTTTTTAATTCCTTTTTTTGCAAAACTACTAATGGCGCACTCAACTGCGGTGCGCCATTACTAGTTTAAACTAGTAATGGCGCACCATGGTGGGGTGCGCCATTAGTATGTTTTTTTTTGCAAAACTACTAATGGCGCACCACCAGGGGGTGCGCCATTAGTAACCTGGATTACTAATGGCGCATTTGTGGTTGGTGCGCCATTAGTAAGTGGGCAGCAACAAGATATTTTGGACAGCCTCTCCTCCCACACTCACTTTCTCCCCACTTCATTCTCTCCACGGCCTCCTCCTTGTCTCGGGTGCCTCCTCTTTTTCACCTCATTTCCACCATAGATTCATTCAAATTAAGTGGTTAAGTTACCTTGTTTTGCTAGGTAAGTAACGGGGGAAGCTATATTTATGTTGTTCTCCCTACAACAATGTGCACATGCACTTTTTATGGCCTAGCTAGATCTATGTATGTTCGTGGTGTTGCATATGTTTGTGGTATTGCATATGTGTTTGTGTTTGGAGGTGTACCGGTATTTGAAATGCGATAGTTGCCAATATTTTGCCGGAATGTTGATTCATTTCTGTTTCGGCGAGAATTTTGGCATTAAGCATTCTTTTTGGTCCTATTTTTAGGGAAAGTCATGCCAAATTTTTTCTTGGTTCTAAAATATCGTTTTGCTCTACCCCGCAGGCGACCATGGTCCGCACGATGACCGAAGGCATCGTGAATAGGTTTTTGAGGTCCGCGAAGGCCGAGATGCTTCAAAAGAACGAGACGGAGATAAGATGTCCGTGTCGAAGATGCAATCTGAAGAGCCTTATTGCGGACCCGGATTCCGGGCAGGTGCGGGACCACCTGCTCTTGCGTGGTTTCATGGATGGCTATCGGTGGCAAGGTGATGAAGATGACTACGAAGTCGTCCATGGGGGCCGGGCAAGAAATGAGGAAGGGCAGCAAGACAACCACCGCGGCTTGGGCGGGCGAGAAGACGAAGAATCCCTAGGAGATGATCACGACGGTGATGCTGTACACAGTCATCATGTAGAAGATGCAGGACATGATGATGATGCCGGCGGAGCAGACGACGTTGGACCATCGATGGGCTGGGTGCAGGACCCTCATATTCAAGAGCTGCTTCTCAAGCAGACGGATAACGCAAGAGCTGCCGCCCGAGAGAAAGCCAAGATGGATCAACTTGAGTTAGACGCGGTTACTCCATTGTATGAAGGATGCAGGCCCGAGGATACCCGCCTGAAAGTAACGCTCATGGCTCTGGAGATGAAGGTAAAACACAAAATGACCGATGCATGCTTCAACGAGAACATGTCATTCTGGCACGAACGTCTTCCCAAGGGGAACAAGTGCCCGACCAGTTTGGAGGAGGCGAAGAAAATCGTGTGTCCTCTGGATTTACCGCACGTGAAATACCATGTGTGCATGAACAATTGCATCATTTATCGGGACGAGCACACGGTGTCTACCATATGTCCAGTGTGCGGTGTCACTCGATACAAGAAGAGGAAGCAAGCTCCTCGAAAAGTGGTGTGGTACTTTCCGATCACTCCTCGTCTGTAGCGGTATTTCGCGGACCCTAAGGTAGCAAAGCTCCTGCGTTGGCACGCGGATAGGGAGGAGAAGAAGCGAGAAGATGACGCAAATGATCCGGAGATAGATAAAAAAGACCAGATGCTGAGTCACCCTAAGGATGCGAGCCAGTGGAAAGCGTTGAACTTCGAATACCCAGAATTTGGGAACGATCCAAGGAACATCGTGCTGGGCGCGAGCACCGATGGAGTCAATCCGTTTGGCAGCCAGAGAAGCACACATAGCACCTGGCCTGTGTTTGTGTGGATGTACAACCTTCCCCCTGGTTGTGCATGAAGAGGAAGTACATTCACATGAGTATGCTAATTGAAGGGCCAAAACAACCAGGGAACGACATCAATCTATATCTGGGGCTGCTGAAAGAGGAGCTTGACACGCTGTGGAAAACGCCAGCCAATACGTGGGACGCCGCAGAGAAAGAATATTTCCATATGAGAGCCGCACTGCTCACGACGGTGCACGACTATCTCGGTTACGGATATCTTGCGGGGCAGGTAGTCCACGGATTTTCTGGATGCGTAAGGTCCATGGATGACACAATGTATCGCCAGCTAGATAGAGATCCTGGGTCTTCAAAAACCGTGTTCATGGGACATCGAAGGTGGCTTCGCGACGATGACCCGTGGAGGAAACGCAAGGATCTGTTCGATGGTGAAACCGAACCCCGAAAACGCCCATGTACGAGGAGCGGCGAGGAAATAGACAAGCTGTTGAAAAATTGGAAAGACTGCCCACTGCCGGGAAAGAAGCAAAAGGTGCCAGAGCCGGGAAAGAAGCGAAAGGCGCCAGAGCCGCTGCTAAAGGTATGGAAAACGAGGTCTGTTTTCTGGGACTTGCCGTACTGGAAGATCCACCGTGTGCCTCACAGCCTTGATGTCATGCATATCACGAAGAACGTGTGCGAGAGTCTGCTTGGTACCCTTCTCAACATGCCAGAGAGGACCAAAGATGGGCCGAAAGCAAGGGCAGACTTGAAATCAATGGGCATCAGGCAGGAGCTTCACGCTATATATGATGATGATGATGATGATGATGATGATGATGATGAGGCGAAGCAGGACACAGAAAGTCGTCCCAAAGGCAAAAAGGCCAAGAAGACCGGAAATGACTACCCTCCCGCGTGCTTCACTCTAAGTCAGGAGGAGATCGAGTAGTTTTTCACCTGCCTCCTAGGAGTAAAACTTCCTTACGGTTACGCGGGGAAGATAAGCAGATACCTAGACCCAGCGAAGCAGAAGTTCAGCGGGATGAAGTCTCACGACTGTCACGTGCTGATGACGCAGATACTTCCAGTTGCAATCCGTGGGATCATGGAGGCGCACGTCCGTGAAACGCTATTTGGCCTATGCAACTTCTTCGACGTCATCTCTCGAAAGTCGATTGGCATGAGGCAACTCAGAAGGCTACAGGAAGAGATCGTGGTGATCTGCGAGCTTGAGATGTACTTCCCGCCCGCATTCTTCGACGTTATGGTGCATCTGCTGGTCCATATAGTGGAGGATATCATCCAACTCGGGCCGACGTTCCTGCACAGCATGACGCCGTTCGAAAGGATGAATGGTGTCATCAAAGGATACGTTCGCAACATGTCACGTCCAGAAGGAAGCATAGCCAGGGGCTTTCTGACCGAAGAGTGCATCTCCTACTGCATGAATTATCTAGGCATCGAGAACCCCGTTGGTCTGCCCGTCAACAGGCACCTCGGCAGGCTCGCTGGATGGGGTCACCGTGAGGGTCGCCGCGAAATGCATGTCGACTTCGAGGGTCGACTCGTCGACTTTGAAAGAGCAAACCTAGTCGCGCTACAACACATAGACGTGGTCGATCCTTCAGTGGTAGAGCACAAAACCTTTATTAAGAAGACGTACAATGACCGAGGCCAACAGAGGACGGACGGAGATATACTCAAAGAGCACAACTCATGTTTCACGCGTTGGTTCAAGCAGAAGCTTCTATCGTACCCTTTACATGAGGATTCTTCCGCGGAAGAACAACTCATATTCGCCTTGTCACAGGGCGCCGAGCACAACCTGATGACCTACGAGGCGTACGATATCAACGGCTACACATTCTACACCGAGGCCAAGGACATGAAGAGCGATGGTTATCAGAACTCCGGGGTAACGATGGAATCCTACACCGGTAATGACAAGGACAGATACTATGAAAGGATTGAGGAGATCTGGGAGCTGAGCTACGCCGGAGAGAAGGTCCCGATGTTCCGTGTCAGATGGGCCAAGAACGTCATAGAAGAAGACCGGTATTTCACCACCATGGTTATACCCGAAGCCAAATCCAAGACCGCAGGCGCAAACGTCACCGCGAAAAATGAGCCATGGGTACTGGCTTCCCAAGTGGACCAATGCTTCTTCATTACCGACCCGCCAAAGCCCAGTCGTGTTGTCATGAGGAGAGGCAAAAGGAAGATCATCGGAATGGATGGAGTAGCCAATGAGCAAGACTTCGACAAGTACGGCGACCCGAGGATCGAACATGACGACAATGATGAAGTAGCAGCATACACCACAAGAAGAAGCAGGACCACCCTACCTAAAGGACGTCCGTTCCATAGAAGAACTCCATTTGCGAAAAAGAAGGGCAAGAAGATTGTATTTAATTAAATCGTAGCCTTCATTTCTCGATTGTATTTCATGGGCATTTTTTGAACTATCATGAATATTTTTAAATTTTATGGACACTCGATCTCGATCCCCCTCCATCTCGATCGCTATCCCATCTCGCTAGATCCGGTCCCACTCACCGCCGACCCCCCCTCAATTCCCCTACTCAACCGCCACCGCCGACCCCCCGCACCCCTCCCCTACTCAACCGCCGGCGCCGACCCCCCGCACCCCTCCCCTACTCAACCGCCGCCGCCGACCCCCCGCACCCCCCGCACCCTCCCCCGCTCCACCGGCATTACTGTTTGATGATATTTTTAAAAAAATATTACTGTCTTATAAAAAATATTACTGTTATGATTTAAACAAGTTTGAACATATTTAAACACAAGTAAGTATCAAACAGCATTTTTAATGCATAAAAAAATTGTGGAGCCTGGGAATCGAACCCAGGACCTCCTGGTGTGAGAACTGGCTACTGACCAATCGAGCTAGTAGAGGGAACTTGATGTGGATCAAGTTAGGTGGGAGATAACCTGTTGGCTCGAGCAGAAATCAAAAAAAAAATACTAATGGCGCACCAGGGTGAGGTGCGCCATTAGTATGGATGTACTTATGGCGCACCGAGGTGTGGTGCGCCATTAGTATTGTGTCGCCCCCCCATCCATACTTCCTCCCGGCCCACACCTATCCCCTCTCCCTCGCCCCTCGCCCTCGATCCCCTTCCCCTCTCCTCTCCCGACGCCACTGCCCCGCCGCCTCGACGCCGCCCCACCGCCTCGACGCCGCCCCGCCACCTTGCCCCTGCGCCCATCGCCGGTGCCCCGTCGTCCCTGTCGCCCGTCTCCAACCACCGCCGCCTGAGGCCCCGACGTCGGCACCGCTCTCCCTGTCGCCCCACATTGTTGGACGCCATCGCCCGGTCACCCTCGTCGCTGGCGGCCCGGACGCCGCCCCGTCCACACCATCGTCGCCGGAGCACCACCACCACCCGGACCTCGTCGCCTCCTCCCCTGCGTCGTCGTCGTCCCCGACATCCTCCCCGCGCCCCACTGCCCCCGTGAGCTCCCCCTCCTCCTCTCCCCCTCTCCCCCTCCTCCTGCCCCCGTGAGCATTGTTTTGTCAGTGCCTTTGAACTGTTGTGCCATGGTGATTTGTGAATAACGAAAAAAGTTCAGAATAACTCAAGTTAGCATTTTGGTGTTACTTCTGTTCTTTAGTGACGGTTGGTGCTCCGATTTTTTGCTATATGCAGTCAATTTGTCCACATATTAAGATCAGAGATAATGTGCCATGGTGTTTTGTGTATAGGAAAATGCATAGGAAGTTGTGATTAGTGGGTGAGATGGTAATTTTTAATTTGTTTTCAAGGAAGCGATGTGTTTTTACCGCGGTACTGTAGTGTAATGTATACACTTTGTATAAATGGAATTGTTCAAATGTTTCATTGCTCTCATGTTGCAATAAGATGATGCTTTTGTTTAGCTGTACTTTGGATCATGTTTTGAACTCTAGTTTCTCTTTGGATCATGTTTTTTTACTTTCTTCTCTGCTAATGGAACTGAGAGGGTTTTACATCCCTGATTCCCCTAAAAATTAAGATGATGGCATAGTTCTAAGGTTGAGGTTAAGAGGCTTGCACAGACGGTTCTATTTCACCATATTTGTGCTATTTTTAAGCAACAATACAAACACCGGAAATGAAATCCCACGACCGATCGAGCAGTGTCGGAGCTTGATGGAGAATGCCAGCAAGAAGGGGGTGGGGAAAACGCGGTTGAGGGGAGCAAGGAGACAATTTTTACATACAACTTAGATAATATTTGATTTTCAAAATTGGCAATTTAGGAGATATGTAAGTGCGCATCTAGACCTCAAGATCGATTTAGGTACTCAGGACGAACAATCAAGAAACTAATGTGATTGCTAACTGTCAAATCAGGGCTCCTGGCCCATATACTATCCCCCATTGAATTATCAAGCTAGTTGGTAACATTGTCAAGCTTGACATTACACATGTATCTAATTGCTTCCATTCTGGAATTTTGATTGTTCATAGGTTGAACTACGGTGTGATAGCATTCTTACCTAATTTTTTTTCCGAGCTGATAAGATTCAACAATGTGGACCCACTTTTTTTAGATGCATTTGTAAGTGGATTACTAAAACAAAATGGTTAGTATCTGAAGGGTTAAGCTTATTTTTGGTTAATCTACTGCTTCAAGTTTGCTTCATCAAATGATGCCTTTTTTGGCCATTTTAATATTTATTGAAATGGTTAGTATCTGGTACTTTAATCTTCAACAGTTCACCAAGAATCACTAGGAGTACTGTGCAATACACCACAAATAAAATAAATAAATAACTATGCAACAATAGAAGGCTGCGTGCATCAATCGATATTAAGTTCGGGGGTGCTATCAGTTTAGTTTATACAGGGGCTATGCTGTTGTATTATGCCTATAAAAACACTTGTTTGGTCAATTAAACAAGGCATTGAAAATTGATAGGGCATTTTTGTTTTCTGTTGAACCTAAGCAATTTCATATGCTTGACAAAGTTGATGCTTTATTCTTTTGCTCTGCTCTACATGTGCTTCAGTAGTTGGTTGGTTGTTTGCATAGTCTGTTTGTGCTACTTTCCCCCGAGCACCCATGATCTATAGTTCTAGCTACAATTTGGCACTGAAAAGCAAAAGCAAAAGCGCTTGAGTTTGCTGATATATATTTTTCCATGTTGTGATGGAGGCCTTTTTTGCCTTTTCCACCCGAGAGGCCCTTGAGTTTGCTGGAATGTCGATTAACTTCCGTTCCGGCAAATTTGGGTACTCCATATGTCCTATTTTCAGCAAAGGTCATGCTGAAATTTTCCGTGAATTTTAGCATGACTTTGCTAAAAATAAGACATATGGGGTACTTGTGACTAATGCATGGGCCGGGGTATCTTAGTAGTTAATTAAGTAGGATCAAGTGCCCCTTTATTCTAGCTGCATTAAACCATAGGCATGCCTCGGTGTCGAAAAACCCTCAATGATAAAAGCTTAGATTTTAGGATGCCTCGGTGTCGACAAACCCTAAATGATGAGACCATGATCTTGTTCGTTGACAATAACCAACTTTTTGACCAAACTTTGTTTCTATTTAGAGAGAAACATGGCCCACAACGATGAGGCTGGGGGTTCGGGCGGCAAGGCATTCTGGGAGCTGTCCCAGGAGATGGAGGAACAACCTCACTTGTATGAGGCCGCCGCCTTCCCCACCGATCCTGAGACCACTGATGGTGCCGCCGAGGATGACCACATTGATGCCACCACTGATGGTGCCGCCGAGGATGCCACCACTGATGATGGCGGCGCACGCACAGATGGCAGCCAACCGAAGAGGCAACGGAACGACCGGCGCCCGACCGTGCTCCACACCCTCAAGGAGGAAGTTACTGAAGTGGACTCCAACGGGAATCCAACGGCGCCTGAACGAATAGTCAAGGGGTACTCGCTTCAGCTCGGGTGCATTGTCTGGAGCACCGTCTCGATCAACACCGAGAACCTGAGGCATCCTGACCGAGGGAATTTGCGCAACCTCCTCTTCACGAAGCTGCACGAACGATACAAGTTCCCCGCTGAATTTGCAAACACAAGCCTCAAAGGGAATAAAGTGAACAATGTTGCCCTCACGAAGATGAGCAAGGCCCTGTCTACTTGGAAAAGCAATGTGAAGAGAATGACCGAGAAAGGTGAGAGTTATCAGAAGATCAAGGAGAAAAATCCTTTGATCACCGAAGATGACTACAACGACTTCAAGATCAATTGCTCGAGCACTGCAAACTCCCAATCAAGTGAGTGGGGGAAACAAATGCGGGAGCTGAACATAGGGGAACACACACTCGGTCCCGGCGGTTACAGAGTGGCGGAGCCTATATGGGACAAGGAGGAGGCGGACCATGCCGAGCAAGGCCTACCGCCCCTCTTTGATAAATACGGTGACAAGCAGACCAGGAACTTTGTCAGGGCCCAGTACAAGAAGGACCCGAAAACAAAGAAGCTTACCACGGATCCGAAGACTAGGCAGCTTGAGCTTGTTCTGGTAAGGAATACACCCCCGTGTAATTAGCTCCATATGGTTGCATTCTAATTAATGAAGCCAAATTTCTAAATGGTTCACATTCCTTCCGCAGGCGACTGAAAGCAGTAGCGCGGGGTCGACTAAGAGCAACCCTTGGGACACCACTTTAAATAGGGCGTTGAATGTAATGAAGAACAAGGATAAGCTCGGTAAGCTGACGTCAGCTGGTCGTGTGGCCGGCAAAGGCTTGTCGACAAAATGGGGGTCATACTATACCGCTGGTGTGCGGAAGGAGAAAAAGACCAGCTCGGAAAGCCATGCGCGAGAGGTTCAAGAACTCAAGGCACAGGTGGCGCGGATTCTGGAGATTGTCCAAGAGCAAGTGGAACAGCGACTCGGAGCGACGATCACCGCCATTGTGCCTACCTTGATCTCGGGGTTGAGTGCGTGGATTGCGGGCGGCCAATAGGGGCCGCCCCCGATTCCTAGCTTCACGGCCAGCAACTCGCATAATGCGATGGCGGGGCCATTGGTGCCTCCGGCGGAGGCGACATTGGTGTCTCCGACGCCGGCACGGGAGCTTAATGCACCCGGGTGTACGCCGGCCGGCACCTCTGCAGCAAGCGGCCCCTCCGTCAACTGCACGCCCGCCGTTGGCGGTGCCTCGACATTAGCCGAGCTCGACGCCATCATCACGGTAACTAATTAAGCCTCTCTCGGCCGAGGACTTCATCTCCTTGCCTTTGACTGGGCATCCCTGACGCCCTACATGTTTTCGCAGGGCGCCGCCGACGTTCCGTGCACTCTCCTCCACTTCGTGAACAACGAGTTGCTCGATGTCGCCAAGGGCAAAATAGTTCAACCGGGCAACCCCTTGTTCCACGGTACCCAGATGCCACCCAACTTGTTTAGGGTTCAACTGGTTCGGGTGCTGCCAGGCTGCGACGAGTTGTTACCTCCGATTCGACCCGTTGGGGCCGACGATGATGACGTGATGACCCTTAGTGCATGCCTGAGCTGGCCCCTGCTTTGGCTGAAGAGCCAGATTCGTTTGGGGGCGGGGGACACCACCCAAAGACAACACCGCCAGTCGTGTCGGTGCTAAGTCGGCCCCATGGCAAGACCGCCGCAACGGTGCCGGACATCCCTATGCCACTGGATCCAAACATGCGTATGGCACAAAATCAGAACGACGACGACGACGATGATGATACATTTGGCAATGTTGATCAGTACTTTGCCGATCATGGGTACGATGGCGACTTCATGGGGCCTCCTTCTCAAGAACCAAACCCAACAAAAGACGTGTGCGATCTAGCTGGTACCACGGAGAAGCCAAGTTGCAACAGGCGCCGTCTGGCGTTCAGCTCTTAGGAGACGCCTCCAGCTGCCGACTTCACCGAGCCTCAGATAGGCGAGGTGCGAAATATTATCAGCCCCAACACACTCAAGAAGGCGGTCTGTGAGCAGAACTCGGTCCCATTACAGGAGAAGAAGAAGGCACGCAAAAGAAAGACTAAGAAGGGTGCGAGCCAGCTGGCACCGAGTACGATCCGTGCTCAGGACGGGCCACCTTCACCGCTGGATATCTCGAGGAGGGTGCATGTGGCGGGTAGGGCGATGCTACTGACAAATATGCTCAATGCTGTAACCGGTAATATGCGGAGTCTGCATGACAGTGTTCTTTCTTTGGAGAAGCGGCGTCTCAGAGAGAAGGATGTGGCATACCCGGTTTTCGCGGCCAAGGTGCCAGAGGGCAAGGGCTTTGTGGATAACTCCATCGGGCGTATGATCGTCCTGCATTTTGATGACATCCACGCTATGTTGAACCTTCATCCGCTGCACTACACCTTCGTTCGGCTATTTTCGCTGAGTATGGAGATGCGGATCATTCGCGACAAGACCCCGGACATCGTGATAGTCGACCCCTTCTACATGCGTGCCAAGATCTTGGGCAGCGCTGGGGACCGGCAAGTCGCGAGTTCTTACCTCGAAGGCATCATTCTGGCAAACCAAGATAAGGATAACTTCCTCGTGCCTTACTTTCCCGAGTAAGTCCTCCCCTCAACCGGCCCGTAACATATGAATTCTTACATTTCGATCGTTTTTCTTTTAACATTCCGTGTTTTCTGCAGTGACACACGTTGCACGCTCATCCTCCTAAGCCCCAAATATTCCATGGCCACGTATTTCGACCCGGACCGTCAGTCGAACGTAGACTACACAAATGTCAAGAAGGTTCTTGATGATGTTCTCCCCGGCTACGCCAAATCTGGAGGCACCTTCACCAAGCCTATTCATAAGTACGGCAAGCACGTGTTCTCCCACAATACGATGTTCTGCTGCATCAAGCAGCCGTCTGGCGGTCAGAAGGGTGCCTACTACGCCATCCATCACATGCGGGCGATCGTACGGGACCATCATCAACTTCTGCTACCGAGTAAACTCAAAGATTGGGCAAAGAGCGTGTCGGCAATCCAGGAGGCGGACCTCCGACAAGAATTCTTTCGCATCCAGTCGGAGTTTGCGGAAATCATCCATCAAGATGTCCTTCGTACCTCGGGGCAGTTCTACCTCAACAATCAACCGTCCAACAGTGACATCGACACAATGCTACAAATGCAGGCTGACAACGACCGTTATTTCATGACTCCCACGATAGACGGCGGCATCATCCACGCTCCGGTCCCTTGAGTCGAGTCGAAAGCAGTGATGTTGTGTCTAGTTCTGAAATATCGATTGGTTCATGTTGTAATTAAACTTTAATGAACTTGTAGTATGTCTCTTTGGTTTCGAGAGTCGTTCAACTTATATGTAATCGATGCTATTAATGTCTTGCTTTTCTCTTTCGATCGTTCTGTTGCATACTTATATATTGCTTATGTATTGCCTGTGAATTGGTACTAACGTTTCGTTTGGCTAGTGCATAGCGATGCCGACGTATGTCGTGTACAAGGGTAAGGTTCCCGGAGTCTACGATGACTGGGAGGAGTGTCGGAGACAGGTTCACCAATTCAGTGGTAACAGTTACAAAGGGTACACCACTAGGGCCGAGGCCGAATCTAGATACGCCCGCTATCTAGCGGGAGAGAGGAGGGAGCGTTGGAGGGACCGGATGAAGGCGAGTTTCATCGTGATGATGCTCCTCGTGATGACCGCAGCTCTCTTCTATGTGATGGTAGTTTAGATGATCGATATCGACTTGTAATGTGAAGACAAACTCGCTACTCGCGGTCTCGAGACTTGTAATATAATGTTCTATATTTGTTCGGTCTTTTCAATTCGGAGACTAATATGATGAATTGTATTCGGAGACTAATATGATGAATTTTATTCAAAGACTAATCTTCTATTGTATTCGATGAATCTGTTGTTGATGTGTGCTGTCTATATTTTGTCAAATTATACATTTTGTAACCTGTGCAAAAAACAGAAAATAAAAAATAAAAAAAAACCTAATATTCATACTAATGGCGCATCACATGATAGTGCGCCATTAGTATGACAAAGCATACTAATGGCGCATCACTGGATAGTGCGCCATTAGTATGCCGCGGTTACTAATGGCGCATCCCGTTGTCGTGCGCCATTAGTATCCAAAGCACCTGGGTATACATGGCCCCTGGGAGGAATATTAATGGCGCACCGTGGCCTATACTAATGGCGCACCAGTGGTGCGCCATTAGTATACCAGATACTAATGGCGCACCAGTGGTGCGCCATTAGTAAAAATTACTAATGGCGTGCTAGTAATGGCGCACCACTGATGCGCCATTAATGGCCAAATTAGGTGCACCATTAGTAGCGGTTTTTCTAGTAGTGAGGGAGTATACGATGCTTGATCATATCAAACTTGGAAACAGTTCCAACACATATCATCATCTCATTTTTAGCTAGTCTCTGTTTATTCCGTAGCCGTTTATTTTGAGTTACTAACACTTAGCAACCGAACCAGTATCTTAATACCCTGGTGCTACTAGGAGTACTAGTAAAGTACACATTAACATAATGTATATCCAATATACTTCTATCGACCTTGCCAGCCTTCTCTTCTACCAAGTATCTAGGGTAATCCTGCTCTAGTGGCTGTTCCCCTTATTACAGAAGCACTTAGTCTCGGGTTTGGGTTCAACCTTGGATTTCTTCACTAGAGCAACAGCTGATTTGCCGTTTCATGAAATATCCCTTCTTGCCCTTTCCCTTCTTGAAACTAGTGGTTTCATTAACCATCAACAATTGATGCTCCTACTTGACTTCTACTTTCGCGGTGTCAAACATCGCGAATACTTCAAGGATCATCATATCTATCCCTAATATGTTATAGTTCATCACGAAGCTCTAGCAGCTTGGTGGCAATGAATTTGGAGAAACATCACTATCTCATCTGGAAGATCAACTCCCACTCGATTCAAGTGATTGTTGCACTCAGACAATCTGAGCACAAGCTCAACGATTGAGCTTTTCTCCCTTAGTTTGCAGGCTAAGAAAATCGACGGAGGTCTTATACCTCTTGACGTGGGCACGAGCCTGAAATCCCAGTTTCAGCCCTCGAAACATCTCGTATGTTCCGCGACGTTTCGAAAACATCTTTGGTGCCTCAACTCTAAACTGTTTAACTGAACTATCACGTAGTTATCAAAACATGTATGTCCGATGTTCGCAACATCCACAGAGGACGTTTTGGGGTTCTACACACTGAGCGGTGCTTTCTACTATCCGCATAATCGCTACTGTCAACTTTCAACTATATTTTCTCTAGGAACATATCTAAAATAGTAGAACTAAAGCGCGAGCTATGACATCATTTGCAAAGGGTCTTTGACTATGTTCAGGATAATTAAGTTCATCTTATGAACTTCCACTCAGATAGACATCCCTCTAGTCATCTAAGTGATTACATGATCCGAGTCAACTAGGCCGTGTCCGATCATCACGTGAGACGGACTAGTCATCATCGGTGAACATCTTCATGTTGATCGTATCTACTATACTACTCATGCTCGACCTTTCGGTCTCTTGTGTTCCGATGCCATGTCTATGCATGCTAGGCTCGTCAAGTCAACCTAAGTGTTTCGCGTGTGTAAATCTGGCTTACACCCGTTGTATGTGAACGTAAGAATCTATCACACCCGATCATCGCGTGGTGCTTCGAAACGACGAACTTTTGCAACGGTGCACAGTTAGGGGGAACACTTTCTTGAAATTTTAATGAGGGATCATCTTATTTACTACCGTTGCTCTAAGCAAATAAGATGCATAAACATGATAAAAATCACATGCAATCAAAAAGTGACATGATATGGCCAATATCATTTTTCTCCTTTTGATCTCCATCTTCGGGGCTCCATGAGCATCGTCGTCATCGGCATGACACCATGATCTCCATCATCATGATATCCATCATCGTGTCTCCATGAAGTTGTCTCGCCAACTTATTACTTCTACTACTATGGCTACCGATTAGCAATAAAGTAAAGTAATTACATGGCGTTGTTCAATGACATGCAGGTCATACAATAAATAAAGACAACTCCTATGGCTCCTGCCGGTTGTCATAATCATCGACATGCAAGTCGTGATTCCTATTACAAGAACATGATCAATCTCTTACATCACATATCATTCATCACATTCTTCTTGGCCATATCACATCACATAGCATACCCTGCAAAAACAAGTTAGACGTCCTCTAATTGTTGTTTGCATGTTTTACGTGGCTGCTATGGGTTTCTAGCAAGAACGTTTCTTACCTACGCAAAACCACAACGTGATATGCCAATTGCTATTTACCCTTCATAAGGACCCTTTTCATCGAATCTGTTCCGACTAAAGTGGGAGAGACTGGCACCCGCTAGCCACCTTATGCCCCAAGTGCATGTCAGTCGGTGGAACCTGTCTCACGTAAGTGTACATGTAAGGTCGGTCTGGGCCGCTTCATCCCACAATACTGTCGAAACAAGATTGTACTAGTAACGGTAAGCATATTGAACAAAGTCAATGCCCACAACTACTTTGTGTTCTACTCGTGCAAAGAATCTACGCAATAGACCTAGCTCATGATGCCACTGTTGGGGAACGTAGCAGAAATTCAAAATTTTCCTACGTGTCACCAAGATCTATCTATGGAGAAACCAGCAACGAGGGGAAGGAGAGTGCATCTACATACCCTTGTAGATCGCTAAGTGGAAGTGTTCAAGAGAACGGGGGTGAAGGAGTCGTACTCGTCGTGATCCAAATCACCGGAGATCCTAGTGCCGAACGGACGACACCTCCGCGTTCAACACACGTACAGCCCGGTGACGTCTCCCACGCCTTGATCCAGCAAGGAGAGAGGGAGAGGTTGAGGAAGACTCCGTCCAGCAGTAGCACAACGACGTGGTGGTGGTGGAGGAGCGTGGCAATCCTGCAGGGCTTCGCCAAGCACCGCAGGAGAGGAGGAAGAAGAGAGGTAGGGCTGCGCCAGGGAGAGGTGAAAACTCATGTATTAGCAGCCCTCAAGACCTCAACTATATATAGGGGATAGGGAGGGGGTGCGCCCCCTCTAGGGTTTCCACCCCAAGGGGTGCGGCAGCCCCAATCCCATCTAGGGTGGCGGCCAATGGGGGGGAGAGGGGAAACTTGCCCCCCAAGTTAGGTGGAAGCACCTCCTCCCCAAACCCTAGGCGCCTTGGGACCTTGTGGGGGGCGCACCAGCCCACCTGGGGCTCTTCCCCTCTCACACTTGGCCCATGCAGCCCTCCGGGGATGGTGGCCCCACTTGGTGGACCCCCGGGACCCTCCCGGTGGTCCCGGTACGTTACCGATAAAACCCGAAACTTTTCCGGTGACCAAAACAGGACTTCCCATATATAAATCTTTACCTCCGGACCATTCCGGAACTCCTCGTGACGTCCGGGATCTCATCCGGGACTCCGAACAACATTCGGTAACCACATACAAACTCCCTTTATAACCCTAGCGTCATCGAACCTTAAGTGTGTAGACCCTACGGGTTCGGGAGACATGTAGACATGACCGAGACGTTCTCCGATCAATAACCAACAGCGGGATCTGGATACCCATGTTGGCTCCCACATGTTCCACGATGATCTCATCGGATGAACCACGATGTCAAGGACTCAATAGATCCCGTATTCAATTCCCTTTGTCTAGCGGTATTGTACTTGCCCGAGATTCGATCGTCGGTATGCCGATACCTTGTTCAATCTCGTTACCGGCAAGTCTCTTTACTCGTTCCGTAACACATCATCCCGCGATCAACTCTTTGATCACATTGTGCACATTATGATGATGTCCTACCGAGTGGGCCCAGAGATACCTCTCCGTCACACGGAGTGACAAATCCCAGTCTCGATTCGTGCCAACCCAACAGACACTTTCGGAGATACCTGTAGTGCAC
Organism: Triticum aestivum; assembly: GCF_018294505.1. Taxonomy (NCBI): domain Eukaryota; kingdom Viridiplantae; phylum Streptophyta; class Magnoliopsida; order Poales; family Poaceae; genus Triticum; species Triticum aestivum. The sequence goes on from NC_057810.1 coordinate 101,682,473, forward strand.
CTTTATAGCCACCCAGTTACGTTGTGACGTTTGGTACACCCAAAGCATTCCTACGGTATCTAGGAGTTGAACAATCTCATGGTCTAAGGAAAATATACTTGACACTAGAAAAGCTTTAGCATACGAACTACGATCTTTGTGCTAGGCTTAGGATTGGGTCTTGTCCATCACATCATTCTCCTAATGATGTGATCCCGTTATCAGCGACATCCAATGTCCATGGTCAGGAAACCGTAACCATCTACTGATCAACGAGCTAGTCAATTAGAGGCTTACTAGGGACATGGTGTTGTCTATGTATCCACACATGTATCTGAGTTTCCTATCAATACAATTATAGCATGGATAATAAACGATTATCATGAACAAGGAAATATATAATAATAACTTATTTATTATTGCCTCTAGGGCATATTTCTAAAACAGGGGGCGTGCTCCGGCAGTGCGACCGCCGAGGCCGCGCCTCCATACTGCGGAGGTGCTACGGGAGTTCATTGTGTGGGCGGCGGAGCCAACCAGCGCCCGGCTTCAGCTCCCTTGCTTCCTCCTTGGTGACCTCCCAGCCGGCGCCTTGGGCGGCCTCTGGCTCCAGGCAGATGGCTGCTGCAACCGGGCCTCGTGGGCTTCGCTGCAGGTCTCTGCCGCCGGGAGCCTGGCCTTGACTCGCGGCTGGCAGATGTATGCCCGCGCGCGAGGCCTGAGCCGCCGGTGCACTCTACACTTCAAGTTTGACGGTGACGCCACCCTCTATTTGAGGGTGTCTGGGGAAGATGGTCGCCATGTAGGGTGCTGCCCTGAAGACAATGACCACGGCTGGGGACCCAGCCCCGGCGAGGACGGAGAGGACAGCGTGCACGTGGTTGGCGGCGCCCGAGACTCCTCAAGCTTCACCAGCTCTTCTTCGGGTAGCGACTCTTCTAGCGTTGGCCGCGGCCAGCCCCCGTGCCGTCGCGCCCGCCTGGAGGGCGGCAGCGAGTCTGCCCACCGTCGCGCCCCGGTGAAGCGCGAGAGGGAGTCCGCCTGAGCTCCAGAGGCGGCTCGAGTCTTCCCTGAGGGCCGGCGTGTGGCAAGCTTCTCCTGCTTTGTTATTTTCTTTCTTTTCTCCTACGCAACAAAAAGAAGACAGCAGTGTGGGGCCCCGTGAGGGCGCGTTTGGGTTATTGTTGTGAATTATCGTACTGTTTCTACTATTTCGGTATTGTTCCTTTCTGTCGCATGCCCGCGCGTAGGTAATTCCCAGCCTCAGCTGTGGGGCGATCGACCCAGGCCTCGTATTCGAGTCACGGTGCTCGTGAGGCATGGACTGGAGGGGCGCTCCTGTAGTGGACCCGGGCCGTGAGACCTTGAGCGATTGGGATGGAAACACTCGCGAGGGCTCCCGGGGCTTCCACCTCGCGAGCCATTGCGCAAGAGAAATCGAGGCAGGAGAGCGAAAAAGTCGAAGAACCACAAGTTGAAAGGCGGCGATAGTTTCGATAAAACTCCAAATAAGAAATGAACTTGCCAACTGCAGAAAGCAAATGAAAAAGCCGCGTCCGGCACCTAGTCCAGTCTTTGACATCTTCTCACCAGTGTGGAGCTAAGTGCTGCCACTGGGCGTGGGAGGGAGCCCCAGGGCCTGAGGCCGGCACCCCTGAGACTCCGGGGCGTGTACAGCCCCACTCATTATTACGTGAGAGTGTCACGGGGCGGCGAGCTTCATAGGCACCGGGTGAGGGAGTCCTGGATTAGGGAGTGTCCGGATAGCCGGATTACCATCATCGGTCGAACTATCATCGGCCGGACTATCATCATCGACCGGACTCCAAGACTATGAATACACAAGATTGAAGACTTCGTCTCGTGTCCGGATGGGACTTTCCTTGGCATGGAAGGCAAGCTTGGCGATACGGATATGTAGATCTCCTACCATTGTAACCGACTCTATGTAACCCTAGCCCTCTCCGGTGTCTATATAAACCGGATGGCTCTAGTCCGTAGGACGAACAACATCAACCCTTACAATCATACCATAGGCTAGCTTCTAGGGTTTAGCCTCCTTGATCTCGTGGTAGATCCACTCTTGTAAACATCCACAATATCAATATCAATCAAGCAGGACGTAGGGTTTTACCTCCATCAAGAGGGCCCGAACCTGGGTAAAACATCGTGTCCCTTGTCTCCTGTTACCATCCACCTAGACGCACAGTTCGGGACCCCCTACCTGAGATCCGCCGGTTTTGACACCGACATTGGTGCTTTCATTGAGAGTTCCTCTGTGCCGTCACCGATAGGAAGGATGCCTCTTCCCGTCTTCAAGGACGGTATCTTCGCCAATGGAGCCCTGGCCGCCGGTCAAACTATCCAACTAGGAGGTTTTCTTATGACCGCCTGTCCGGCCACTGCTTCAACGATGATCTCTCGAGTCATCGAGAGCAATCTTCACGTCAACTCGGAATTCGCCGAGCAACTAGATCCAGCAGAGCTCTCGTCTGTAAACGAACTCTTAGACGGATCGCCGCCCTGGGAGTCGCTACAGACTACGATCAGATCGGGCTTAAAACCGATCTGAGAGGGATTAACTCTCCCCAGGTCACCCACCACGTTGCGGTGGTAGAAGAACAATGCGGCGACTCTTCTCCTGTATTGAAAACTAGTCATGTCCGGGCTCCTAAACCCTCCATGCCGGATCCCCGCGGAGGGACGGACTTCGATCGAGCACTGAGCTTAAAATCAGGCCTCACTCCGGACTCGTTGGACAACGTCCAGCAACCAAAGCTTCCAAATTTCGAAACTTCTCGGTCTTCGAGCCTTGAGATGGGTAGGGTTCCAGACTTAATTCCACCCACCCGACCAGATATATGCGATCTATCTCTAATCCGGCAAGAGCCCGCTGAAACAGTACATCACTACTGGGCCAGATTCCTCCTGGTTATGGACAGGATAAAGGACTGCCGAGAAGAAAAGGCAATCTCAATTTTTCGCAATAATTGCACGGACGAGGGAATCTTGAACGCCGTCAGCCGTCGTGAAATCGCACGCTTCGCCGACCTGGCATCCATAGTACAAAAGTACTGTGCGATAGAGAGTTTCCGGAAAACCGAAAATAGGTTTTGGGACAATCCGGCCCCGGATACAGCCCCAGTCCGCAACAAAAGGGTGCATCACACTCAGGCACCAGGTGCAAGAACCAAAAAACAGAAGCCCCTTAAAGGGAATGCAACCGTACTGGAGGGATGGCTCAGCAGACCCTGTACAATTCACGGTACAGAGGGCGCTGTCCCAACACATAGCCTTCGAACATGTTGGATATTACGGCAGGTGGCCAAAAGTGGCGAGGAGCTTCTAGCCCCGGGAAACCACACCAACAATACCGGTACGGTATCAACAGTCTTCGAGACTTTCGCATCAAACAATATGCGGAAACGAACAATCCGCAGCCTCGCTGAAGTCTACCAAGTAGCCACAGCAAATCCTTGGAGCGACGCGGCCATCACCTTCAACGCCAGCGACGAACCTAAATTCCGAACAGCCCGAGCACCAGCCGCATTGGTCCTCAGTCCAATAGTGGACGGCTTTCGACTTACCAAGGTACTCATGGATGGCGGCAGCGGATTAAACCTCATCTACGAGGAAACCCTTCAAAAAATGGAAATAGACTGGAGCCGCATTGAGCGAAGCAGCACAACCTTCAGAGGAATAATCCCTAGCCGGGAAGCGCGCTGCACAGGAAAAATCACACTCGATGTGGTATTCGGCTCGCCTTGGACAATTACAGATCCGAAGAAGTCACGTTCTAAGTGGCCCCGTTCAACAGCGGATATCACGCTATATTAGGACGAGAGGCATTCACAATCTTCCAAGCCGTACCCCATTACGGGTACATGAAGCTCAAAATGCCTGGGCCCGGCGGAATAATCACTCTCGTTAGTGATCCGGACATAGCACTCCGCGCCGAAAACAACACAGCCGCATTAGCCCTGGAGGCACTATCCGAAGCCTTAGCGGCAGAGGAACTCACCGCGCTGCGCTCTACGGTGAATAGGGACGATGTGATACTCGATAAGAGATCCAAGTCCACCTCCTTTAAACCAGCAGATGAAATAGTAAAATTCCAGGTCCACCCAACGGACCCGACAAAGACGGCCTCCATCGGGGCACAATTGAACCCTGATGTAGACGCCGCACTGCGAGAATTCCTTCGGGAAAATTGGGACATTTTCGCCTGGCACCCCTCGGATATGCCCGGAATCCCACGCAGATTGGCAGAACACAGCCTAAACATCCTAAAAGGATTCAAGCCAGTCAAACAGGCTCTTCGACGATTTTCCGAACCCAAAAGACATGCAATGGGAGAGGAACTAGCCAAACTATTGGAAGCCGGATTCATCAGAGACATCAAACATCCGGATTGGCTAGCAAACCTGGTAATGGTACCAAAGAAGGACAAATCCTGGCGCCTATGTGTCGATTTCAAAGACCTAAATAAAGCCTGCCCAAAGGATCCCTTCCCCCTCCCCCGCATCGACCAAATCATCGATGCCACTGCAGGGCACGATTCATTGTGCTTCCTGGACGCATACTCCGGCTATCATCAAATCAAGATGGCAGAAGCGGATCAAGCCGCAACGGCATTCATTACTCCATATGGACCATTCTGCTTCAACACGATGCCCTTCGGACTTAAAAACACAGGCGCAACATATCAGTGCATGATTTAGACATGTCTGGCTACCCAGATCGGCAAAACAGTAGAGGCATACGTAGACGACGTAGTCGTCAAAACTAAACACGTCGAAACTCTAGTAGACGACTTGAGGGTCACATTTGACAACCTCCGAGCATATGATATTAAGCTGAATCTGGAAAAATGCGTTTTCGGCGTACCAGCCGGAAAGCTCTTGGGCTTCATTGTATCCGGTAGAGGAATTGAAGCAAATCCGGCCAAGATCCGAGCTCTATCACAGCTGGATATTCCAAAAAACCTCAAAAAGATCCAGAAATTGACTGGATGCGTGGCGGCCCTCAGCCGCTTTATCTCCCACTTAGGAGAAAAGGCATTGCCCCTATATCGCCTCCTCAGGCACACCGAACACTTCGAGTGGACGGATGCTGCCACCGCCGGACTCGAAGAAATAAAGGCCATATTGGCAACGAATCCGGTCCTGGCTGCGCCCAACCTGGGCGAACCAATGTTGTTATACATCGCAGCAACACATCAAGTTGTAAGCGCGGTACTCGTCGTCGAACGAGAGACAGAAGGGCATAAATTCCCTCTTCAAAACCAGTACTAGTATCCACTGTGTTAACCCCTGCAAGTCCCGTTACCCGCACTATCAGAAGATAGCGTATGCGGTGTTCATGGCATCCCGGAAGCTCCGACACTACTTTCAAGAGTGTTCGATAACAGTGGCCTCCGAAGTACCACTTAACGACATTATAAACAACCGCGACGCAACGGGCAGGATTGCAAAATGGGCCATTGAGCTCTTACCATTCGATATAACTTACAAACCTCGGCGAGCTATAAAGTCACAAGTTTTGGCTGACTTTGTCGCTGAATGGACCGAAGCCGAACTCCCTAAAGAGTACGGCGCATACTCCAATTGGATTATGCACTTCGACGGCTCTAAAATGTTGGCCGGACTGGGGGCTGGCGTCGTATTGACGTCCCCGACCGGGGACACAGTCCGATACGTACTTCAAATAATGTACACGGACTCCAACAACGCAGCCGAATACGAGGCCCTTTTACATGGTCTCCGGATGGCAATCTCCATGGGCATTCAACGCCTAGAGGTGCGCGGGGATTCAAACCTCGCAATATCCCAAATAAATGGAGACTTTGATGCCAAGGATCCGAAAATGGCAGCATATCGCAACGCTGTCCTAAAAATGTCAGCTCGGTTCGACGGACTCGAATTCCATCACGTAGCCAGGGATAATAACCAAGCGGCCGACGTATTGGCACGCATCGGCGCAAAACGTGACGCTGTCCCTCCAAACATCTTCCTGGAACGGCTGTTCAAGCTATCCATACTATGGGAAGAGGAATCCGGAAATAACAAACCGGAAGCAGCCACACCAACCGACACAGAGCAATTTGACATAAGCGGCGATTCCGCCGCTGAAATAACAGCTTCAGCCCACGACATAATGGCCGTAATCGCCCCGTGGACAGAACCATTCCTAGCCTACTTACTTAGGCAGGAACTTCCCAAAGACCAAAATGAGGCCCGCTGCATAGTTCGGCGATCTAAATCCTACAAGGTCCACGAGGGAGAACTTTATAAGAAAAGCACAACCGGAGTCCTTCAAAGGTGTATCTCCGAAGAGGAAGGGTGAGACCTCCTGGCTGAAATTCACGCCGGACTAGGCGGACACCACGCTGCAGCTGGGGCTATTGTAGGAAAGGCATTTCGTACAGGATTTTATTGGCCAACCGCCCGGGTAGATGCTCAGGACTTAGTCCAAAGATGCGTCGGTTGTCAGCTCTTTGCTAATCAGAGCCATATGCCAGCCACCGCCCTCAAAACTATACCCATTACTTGGCCGTTCGCGGTCTGGGGGCTTGACATGGTTGGACCCCTTAAAGGGGGAACCCACAAGCAAAGGTACCTATTGGTCATGGTGGATAAATTCACCAAATGGATAGAGGCCAAGCCAGTTAAAACGGCAGAGTCCGGACCAGTGATAGACTTCATATCCGGGGTAGTACACCGTTACGGTGTCCTCCACAGCATCATCACCGATAACGGCACGAACTTTTCGGTCGACGAGGTTAAATCATGGTGCAAAAATATGGGCATTAAGCTCGATTACACTTCAGTCTATCATCCTCAAACCAATGGTCAAGTGGAACGAGCAAATGGTCTAATAATGAGCGGCATTAAACCCAGATTAGTGCGGTCCCTTACGAAATCAGACACGCAATGGATAGAGGAGCTTGACTCTGTACTCTGGGGGCTGCGGACAACGCCCAACCGTACTACCGAATTCACACCATTTTTTATGGTGTGCGGCGTAGAGGCAGTTCTACCCTGCGACATTATTCATGACTCACCTCGAGTGCGCATGTATGAAGAAATAGAGGCCGAGCTGGATCGGCAGGACAGCTTGGATGCACTGGAGGAAGAACGCGACGTCGCCAAGGCTCGTTCTGCATTCTATCAGCAGCAGGCTCGAAGATATCAAAGCAGAGAAGTACGGGCCAAGACTTACAACGTTGGCGAACTAGTTCTACGCCTGCCGGACAAGAAAAAGGACAAGCTCAAGCCCAAATGGGAGGGCCCCTTCATTATCGATCAAGTCCTGACCGGCGGAGCGTACCGTCTACGAAATGCGTCGGATAACTGACTCGAGCCGAACCCATGGAACGCAGCCCGCCTCCGAAGATTCTATGCCTAGCGCCGGACTAAGAGTTCGTCCTCTTCCCCTGCTCAAATTTTTATACTTCAGCTGTCTTTTATTTCTCTTTCTTCTCTTAATCTCCTATCAAAAAGCCCTTAAGGGCCTACTTGCGCATTGTTCGCACACACTTGATGTGCCATCCGCACTCATTATACCTGGGGGCTTCTTTACCAGAAGCTTAAATTATAAGGGCTTCATGCCCAGCACATGTGTCAAGCTTCCACATGTACCTTTTATTCACCATTATATGCATCGATATGACTTAAGTTTTGGCCAAGCTGGGTTGCCTGGCTCCTGTGCTTACCCCTACGTTCCCGATTGTTCGGCTAGGAGGTAAAGGGAGCACCTCTGCGATTGTTACTGCCGGGTCAGCCGGATGTGTACCTCAGACTGGGTGAAGCCGAAAGCTAGCGTTCTTAAGGGAATATTCGGTCGGTGACTTGAAAGATGATTTTTACCTACTTATTTATCTGCCCCCAGATGTTTTTCTGCTTTTTTCGCAGTCCGGACATGCACTTTAGGGCATGCCACCCCCAGAGGAAAGGAACCCTTAACGGAACTATTCTCCCTGGAAGATGTTTCTTACTAACCATGTAATATAACATAACTAGTTGGGCACTTGTCTGATAAAGCACTAATGACCCCTACGCCTGGTCTCCATGCATACCCCGGTTGTTTCATAACCGAGAAGGTATTCGGACACACTCCGGACTCTAGGGTCCCGAGGTCGAAGCGAAAAGGTCGGCAAAGACAAACGATCTACAATCCGGCTAGAAGGCATTTTACATGTCATTTTATAATACATTGTCAAATTGACTGACTGTATTCTTCCTCAATCCCGTCTAACAGGCTGTCTAATTTACAGTCCTGTTGGGAAAACTTAGCGGCCAACTCTACTTGGCCATATACTAAACTTACAGGGATCTCCTTCCCATCGGGCCCCACAGGTCCGACTTCGGCCATGTGGTTGGGATCCGCCTTCTTGTACCGCGTCTTCACCACGGCCTAGGCCTCCCTGGCACCTTGGCGGCAGGCTGAAATCTTCCATAAATGGAAGCGCTGCCGCACTCCCTGAAGCTTCTCCGCAAGCTCCCCAAGGCCCTCGGGTAGGGAGAAGGCTGGCCATAAAGCCTGGATGACGCCGCTCATTGCCTGCCGAACTCGTTCGATCAGTTGCAACAACTCGGGAAGTTGATCACCCGTTGATACGGGCATCTCCTCCGCAGGGCGACCTGTGAGTATACCTACAGACATATTTTGTCAATTGACTTCCTCGCCGAACTCTTCTTTTCAAAGGAGTTCACTCAAGCACTTACTATAGATGCCGCGACGAAGCCGCTGATTCTCCTTAACGGAGCCAGACAGCTCGGCCCGAACGCCTTTCAGCTCTTCTCCAAGCTGGGCATGGGCATCCTGGAGCTTGTTCCTTTCGTGCTGCACCTTATGCAGCACCCTCTCGCCGGCCTTCAGTTGGCGCAGAAGTTCTTGCCTGTCTGAATCTTGTCCGGCAGCACCTGCAATGTCATTATCAGACTTGCTCATACCCCAAACACTAATTATCTTTTTAAATAATGTGTTACCAGGAGAGGTCCCTGTGTTTCCTCCTGCGGCAGCGAGTGCGGCCTCAAGTTGAGCCTTACACTCTTGCAGCTCCTGAGACAGTTGGGTATTCTTCTCGGTAAGACCCTGCGTTTCATATGATCCTTAAATCAGTTAATATAACTACTTTAAGTCTCGGGGGCTACTAGCATATATAACTATTAAATTCTCTTACCCGTATGTCTTTTACATACTTCTCCGTGGCTCTGGTCAAACCATCTTGAGCGGCACGGAGGTGCGCGTCCCCTGCGTTAAAGGCATCCAACGCCTTAGGGGAGAAGCACGCATCACGAAAAACTATCCGGCGGTGCCTATGGTTCATGGCGCTCTCCACCTCAGATTTGGTGGCGGACAGTCTGTCGGCATCCTCCGCTGGAGGAGTATCCGGCTCGCGCCTTGCGCTCGCCTCCCCCTCCGGACCAGGCGCTGGAGCTTGGCTGGTAGAGGCCGGATTGGCAACCTCTACGCCCGCAGTCCGGCGGGCGCTTTTTCTCCTACAAAAGTCATGAGCACTCAAACACTTCCTAGGAACGTTGCTCCAAATAATGAATTGTGAGCTATACCTTTGCGGCGACGTTTCAGTCCGCGCCGCGCCCCTCTTCCGCCTACTGGTCCAGACTGGCCTTTGATGGTCAGCCACCGCGGGCTCAGCTTCCCGCCCTAGAGGCGCCTCCTGCACAGCGTCATCATATACAGTGGTCAGAAATAAGCAAGGAGGGAATAACGGTGTCAGGACTTCGGTCACAATCACCTGGGAAGCCGGATATAGCCCGGGGTAGTCGGCCGTAATGGCGACTAAAGCATTATCCATGCTAAGCTGATGGAACACCCAGTTGATTAGCTCCACTCCTATGTCCAGATCCTCTTCGGAGGCCGGATCCCGGGATCTCTCTGGATCCTCGGGTTGCGGAGCTGGACTTAGCATGTCCTCCACCATCCGACGCAGCTCCTGCGTCGGAAGAAGAACACAATATAAGAAACTTAAATTTCAAAGGCATGGGTTGGACGCGCGGAGTGTTCGCTTACCCAAGGCCGGGGATTATTCATGGAGAACCCATTTAACGGGTTCGTCTGAAGGAAATCCTCCTTCTCCCCCTTATATAGGCCGGACAGGATCTTCACCAGGTCTACGGCCGAACCCGGCCCTTTGCGGCCATGACGGGTGGCATCGTCCTCCCCGTTGAAATCCCACATGGGGTGGCCCCTGTATTGTAGTGGCTGCACCCCCCGCATAATGCATGTTGCCATGACTCCAATCATGGTCAACCTGGAATGGGCCAGTAACCTTATCCGGCCCATCAAACAATGGACGCTCTTGTCTTCCTCCAGTTGGGGGCTCCGCGGACGCCAACGAAGGCGTTTCTTCATAGGAGCATTGCTGAACTCCGGGAGGCTGATCCGAACAGGGTCCGGCAACGGAGCGTCTTCTATATAAAACCATTCCGAAGGCCAGTCTTCGGACGTCTTCTTAGGGGTTCCGGATGGATATCCGGTCCCGGCAATGCGCCATACTTCGACGCCACCCACTTGATATATAGACCCCTCGTGAGAGCGGGGTACAAGGCAGAACAACCTCTTCCACAACGCGAAATGGGGCTCGACACCCAGGAATAGCTCGCAAAGAGCTACGTAACCCGTGATATGCAGGATCGAGGCGGGCGTGAGGTGATGAAGCTGGAGTCCGTAGAACTCCAGGAGCCCGCGGAGGAACGGATGTACAGGAAATCCAAGTCCCCTGATCAGATAGGGGACGAAGCATACCCGCTCCCCTTTGTTGGGACTTGGGGTAGCCTCCGCCTGTTTCCCACCTTTGTAGGTGGCCAGTCCGGCTCGAACCGGAACCATGAAGGCCGGAGGGAGATATCCCCCCGTTTGGAGCTTCACTAGCTCATTGTGCGGAACAGAGCATCTCCTACAATCTCCTGGCAGAGGGTCGGGGCGCGAGAAGAGGAGCCGCGTTGACGGTCCATGTTGGAATGGATTCTTGGTCGAAAGCGCTCCGATGAGTATTCGCGGGAGGAAGATGGTGTGATTTGGATCTGGATTCTTGCCTCTCTTATAGGCAGATTATTCGCACAACTAGGGGGTAAAACATAAAAGACACCCTGGCTTTTCGCATTCGTGCGACGCGTGGAAGAAGGCCATTATTGGGCGTGGAAGCCAAGAAGCACAACATTGATGAGGAAGCCGGACACTGTTCGGCAGGTACATGGAACTTGAAGGAGAACCCGCCTTGCAACGCCGAAGACTACACACATGCTGGACTTATCGTCATTGAAGCCTGGTTCGGGGGCTACTGAGGGAGTCCTGGATTAGGGGGTGTCCGGATAGCCGGATTACCATCATCGGCCGAACTATCATCGGCCGGACTATCATCATCGACCGGACTCCAAGACTATGAAGATACAAGATTGAAGACTTCGTCCCGTGTCCGGATGGGACTTTCCTTGGCGTGGAAGGCAAGCTTGGCGATACGGATATGTAGATCTCCTACCATTGTAACCGACTCTATGTAACCCTAGCCCTCTCCGGTGTCTATATAAACTGGATGGCTCTAGTCCGTAGGACGAACAACATCAACCCTTACAATCATACCATAGGCTAGCTTGTAGGGTTTAGCCTCCTTGATCTCATGGTAGATCCACTCTTGTAAACATCCACAATATCAATATCAATCAAGCAGGACGTAGGGTTTTACCTCCATCAAGAGGGCCCGAACCTGGGTAAAACATCGTGTCCCTTGTCTCCTGTTATGAACCGCCTACGCACAGTTCAGGACCCCCTACCTGAGATCCGCCGGTTTTGACACCGACACCGGGCCTTCTTCACAGCCTCCGGGCCTTTCTTCGGGGAGGCAAGCTTCACGGGCATTGGCCCTCTTCCCAGGCTCCGGGCCTTTTCCAAAATGCGACAGCTTCACAGCCGTTCGCCTTCTTCACAGGCTCTGGGCCTTTTCCAAAAAGATGATCTTCACTGGCATTCGCCTTCTTCACAGGCTCTGGGCCTTTTCCAAAAAGATGATCTTCACAGGCATTCGCTTTCTTCACAGGCTCCGGGCCTTTTCCAAAAAGATGGTCTTCACAGGCATTCGCCTTCTTCACAGGCTCCGGGCCTTTTCCAAAAAGATGGTCTTCACAGGCATTCGCCTTCTTCACAGGCTCTGGGCCTTTTCCAAAAAGATGGTCTTCACAGGCTCTGGGCCTGTTCCAAAAAGATGGTCTTCACAGGCATTCGCCTTCTTCACAGGCTCCGGGCCTTTTCCAAAAAGATGGTCTTCACAGGCATTCGCCTTCTTCACAGGCTCCGGGCCTTTTCCAAAAAGATGGTCTTCACAGGCATTCGCCTTCTTCACAGGCTCTGGGCCTTTTCCAAAAAGATGGTCTTCACAGGCATTCGCCTTCTTCACAGGCTCTGGGCCTTTTCCAAAAAGATGGTCCTCACAGGCTCTGGGCCCTTTTTAGAGGTAAAACCTTCGGAGGTGCTGGATGTTCCACACATTCTAGACTGGCACCCCCTCCTGAGTCTCCAAGAGTGTGGAGCCAGGCCTGGAAACATGAACAACCTTGAACGGGCCCTCCCACACGGGAGAGAGCTTATGCAGTCCCTCCCTGGGGAGAACCCGCCTGAGCACGAGGTCCCCTACCTCAAGAGTCCTGGGGCGGATGTTGTGGCAGTGGTATTGCCGCAGCGCTTGTTGATACCTCGCCGCTTGCAACGCGGCTTCTCGGCGACGCTCCTCCCCCAGCACGAGGTCCATCCCCCGCATGGCGTCCTGCTGCGCTTCGTCGAACGCCAGGACCCGTGCGGAACGACGTCTAATCTCATGAGGGAGGACCGCCTCGGCTCCGTAGACCAAGAAGAACGGGGTCTCTCCAGTTGGCTTGGTTGCGGTCGTGCAGATGGACCACAACACGGACTGAAGCTCGTCATGCCAGCCTCTGCCACAGGCTTCCAGCTTCTTCTTGAATGTTCTGGTCTTGAGGCCTCTCAGGACCTCCACGTTGGCCCGCTCGGCCTGGCCATAGCTTCGGGGGTGCGCCACTGAAGCGTAGCATATCTGCGTTCCAAGGTTACCACAGTATGTTTTGAAGAGGTTACTGGTGAACTGTGAACCGTTGTCGGTGATGATGCGGTTCGGTACTCCGAACCGGCTCACGATGCCCTTGATGAACTTGACCGCTGAACCCGCGAGGATGGTGCGGACGGCTTCCACCTCGGCCCACTTGGTGAACTTGTCCACGGCGACGTAGAGGTAGCGATAGCCCCCTGGCGCCCGAGGAAATGGGCCGAGGATATCAAGCCCTCAGACTGCGAATGGCCACGTGAGGGGTATGGTCTGCAGACCTCCCGCCGGTTGATGGATCTGTTTTGCATGGAATTGACAGGCTTCGCAAGCCTTTACCAGTTCGACGGCATCACTGAGCGCAGTAGGCCAATAGAAGCCGCTGCGGAATGCCTTTCCCACGAGGGTTCGTTATAACGAGTGGTGCCCATAGTCTCCAACGTGTATATCCGCCAGCAGCACTTTCCCTTGCTCCCTGGAGATGCAGCGTAGGGACACATCATTTGGTCGCTACCGGTAGAGTTCCCCGTCCCTGATGCAGTACGCTGTAGCTTGATGCGCCACACGCTCTACTTCTTCTTCCTTCTCCGCCAGGGTCCCTTGCATTAAGTAACTCTGGAGCTCTGTGATCCAGCACCCCTCCTGAGGTTCCATTGTCAGGAGTAGGAGCGCTCCTAAGGCCGGGCCACAAGCCGGGGCTCCCAAGGCAGGTGGCTGGGGGAGCTCCTCCCGAGGCTGCGCCGCGTTTGATAGCGATGGCATGGCAGAGGGCTTGAAGAGCCGCTCCTCGAAGATGCCAGGCTCCTGAGGTAGCCGCCTAGATGCTCGTTTGGCGATGTCGTCGGCCTCTTGGTTAGTGCCGTGGGGCACGTGCTGTAGCTCCAACCCCCAAAACTGCTTTTCCATCCTGCGGACCTCCGCAAGATAGGCCTCCATGTGCTCATCTCGTGGCTCGTATACCTTGTTGGAGAAGTTGACGAGGATCTGCGAATCGCCCTTGATAGTAAGGCACTTCACTCCCAGGGCAGCGGCAGCCTTCAACCCCGCTATCAGTCCCTCGTATTCCGCTATATTGTTGGAGACCTTTTCACCCTGCTGGAAGCAGAGCTGCACGGCGTAGTATAGCTTGTCCTCATTGGGAGATATGAGCACTGCCCCAGCCCCAGCGCCATGCCTGGAGAACGCCCCGTCAAAGTACATGACCCAGCCTTCTGGCGCCTCGCTCCCCGGGGAGAGGGATTGTTCCTCGACGGTCTTGAGGTCTGGTGCTTCCGTCCATTCAGCCACGAAATCTGCTAGCGCGGCACCCTTGATGACCCTGGTCGTGCTGAATTTGATTTGAAACGCTTGCAGTTCAATGTTCCATTCGGTGACCCTTCCGGCCGAGTTAGGGCTCCTAAGCACCCTTTCCAAGGGGTATGCCGAGACAACCTTGATCAGGTGACCCTGGAAGTAGTGCCGCAGCTTGCGCGAGGCCACCAGCAGCGCGAGGAGGAGCTTTTGTGGCATGGGGTATCGTGCCCTTGCATCCCGCAACATCGTGCTGACGAAGTACACCAGGTGCTCGACGAGGCTTGGAGCGTCGGTACTGGCGGCGCCCTCCGGAGACCATGGCGCTTGCTGAGGCGATGGGGCCTCCGGAAGCTGGTTGCCTGGGGGAAGGGTGTCGGTGTCAAAACCGATGGATCTCGGGTAGGGGGTCCCGAACTGTGCGTCTAGGCGGATGGTAACAGGAGACAAGGGACGCGATGTTTTAGCCAGGTTCGGGCCCTCTTGATGGAGGTAAAACCCTACGTCCTGCTTGATTGATATTGATAATGTGGGTATTACAAGAGTAGATCTACCACGAGATCAAGGAGGCTAAACCCTAGAAGCTAGCCTATGGTATGATTGTTGTAATGGTTGTTGTGTCCTACGGACTAAAGCCATCCGGTTTATATAGACACCGGAGAGGGCTAGGGTTACATAGAGTCGGTTACAATGGTAGGAGATCTACATATCCGTATCGCCAAGCTTGCCTTCCACGCCAAGGAAAGTCCCATCCGGACACGGGACGAAGTCTTCAATCTTGTATCTTCATAGTCTTGGAGGCCGGCTGACGATGATAGTCCGGCTGTCTGGACACCCCCTAGACCAGGACTCCCTCAGTAGCCCCTGAACCAGGCTTCAATGACGATAAGTCCAGCACGTATGTAGTCTTCGGCGTTGCAAGGCAGGTTCTCCTTTAAGTTCCATGTACCTGTCGAACAGTGTCCGGCTTCCTTATCAATGTCACGCTCCTTGGCTTCCACGCCCCATAATGGCCTTCTTCCACGAGTCGCACGAATGCGAAAAGCCAGGGTATCTTTTATGTTTTACCCCCTAGCTGCGCAAATAACCTGCCTATAAGAGGGGCAGGAATCCAGATCCAAATCACACCATCTTCCTCCCGTGAGTACTCATCGGAGCGCTTCTGACCAAAAATCCATTCCATCATGGACCGTCGACGCGGCTCCTCTTCTCGCGCTCCCAGTCCTTCGCCAAGAGATTGGAGGAGATGTTCTGTTCCGCACAGTGAGCTGGTGATGCTCCAAGCGGAGGGATATCTTCCTCCGGCCTTTATAGTTCCGGTTCGAGCCGGGCTGGCCACCTACAAAGGTGGGAAGCAAGAGGAGGCCACCCCTAGTCCCTCTAAAGGGGAGCGGGTATGCTTCATCCCTTATCTAATAAGGGGGCTTGGATTTCCTGTACATCCGTTCCTCCGCGGGCTCCTGGAGTTCTACGGACTCCAGCTCCATCACCTAACGCCCGCCTCTATTCTGCATATCGTGGGTTTCGTAGCTCTTTGCGAGCTATTCCTGGGCGTCAAGCCCCATTTTATGCTATGGAAGAGGCTATTCTGCCTCGTACCCCGCTCTCACGAGGGGTCAATATATCAAGTGGGCGGTGCCGAAATATGGCGCATCGCCGGGACCGGATATCTATCCGGAACCCCTAAGAAGGCGTCCGAAGACTGGCCTTCGGAATGGTTTTATATAGAAGACGCTCCACTGCCGGACCCAGTTTGGATCGGCCTCCCTGAGTTTAGCAATACTCCCCTGAAGAAACGCTTAAGTTGGCGCCCACGGAGCCCTCAGCTGGAGGAAGACAAGAGCGTCCATTATTTGATGGGCCGGATAAGGTTGCTGGCCCATTCCGGATTAACCATGATCGGAGTCACGGCCACGTGCATTATGCGGGGGGTGCTGCCACTGCAATAACGGGGAGGACGATGCCACCCGCCATGGCCGTAAGTGGCCGGGATCGGCTAAGGATCTGGTGAAGATTCTGTACGGCCTATACAAGGGGGAGGAACAGGACTTCCTCCGTACGAGCCCATTGAATGGGTTCTCCATGAATAACCCTCGGAGCTGGGTAAGCGGACGTTTATCATCCGACCCATGCTTTCAAAGCCGAGTACCTTACTCTGTGATTTTGACGCAGGAACTGCGCCGGGATGTGGAGGACATTCACAGTCCGGCTCCACAACCCGAGGATCCGGGAAGATCCCTTGATCCTACCTCCGAAGAGGATCCGGATATAAAGGTGGAGCTAATTGACGGGGTGTTCCACCAACTCAGCATGGACAATGCTCTAGTCTCCATTACGGCCGACTTCCCCGGCTTATCACCGGCTTCCCAGGTACTTATGACCGAATTCTTAACACCATTACTCCATCTTCGCGCATTTCTGACCACCGTACACAATGGTGTCTTGCAGGCGGTACCTTCAAGGCGGGAAGCCGAACCCGCGGCGGCTGACCAACAAGGGTCAGTCCGGCCCAGTGGGCGGAAGAGGAGCGTGGCGAGGATTGAAACGTCGCCGCAAAGGTATAGCTCACGGTTCGTTATTTAGAGCAACGTTCCTAGGAAGCGTTTGAGTGCTCATAACTTTTGTAGGAGAAAAAGCGCCCGCCGGACTGCGGGCGCAGAGGTTGCCAACCCAACCTCTACCAGCCAAGCTCCAGCGCTTGGTCTGGAGGGGGAGGCGAGCACAAGGCGCGAGCCGGATACTCCTCCAACGGAGGATGCCGACAGACTGTCCGTCACCAAATCTGAGGTGGAGAGCGCCATGAACCACAGGCGCCGCCGGACAGTTTTTCGTGACGCGTGCTTCTCCCTTGAGGCATTGAATGCCTTTAACGCGGGGGACGCGCACCTCCGTGCCGCTCAAGATGGTTTGACCAGAGCCACGGAGCAGTATGTAAAAGACATACGAGTAATAAATTTTAATAGTTGTATATGCCAGTAGCCCCCGAGACTTAAAGTAGTTATATTAACTGATTTAAGGATCATTTAAACTGTAGGATCTTTCAAAGAAGAATACCCAACTGTCTCAGGAGCTGCAAGAGTGTAAGGCCCAACTTGGGGCCGCACTCGCTGCCGCAGGAGGAAACACAGGGACCCCTCCTGGTAACACATTATTTAAAAAGATAAGTGGTGTGCAGCCTGCGCGCAAGTCTAATAATGACGTTGCAGGTGCTGCCGGACAAGATCCAGACAGGCAAGAACTACTGCGCCAGCTGAAGGCTGGCGAGAGGGTGCTGCATAAGGTGCAACAAGAAAGGAACAAGCTCCAGGATGCCCACGCCCAGCTTGGAGAAGAGCTGAAAGGTGTTCGGGCCGAGCTGTCTGGCTCCGTTAAGGAGAATCAGCGGCTTCGTCGCGGCATCTATAGTAAGTGCTTGAGCGAACTCCTTTGAAAAGAAGAGTTCGGCGAGGAAGTCAATTGACAAAATATGTCTGTAGGTATACTCACAGGTCGCCCTGCAGAGGAGATGCTCGTATCAACGGGTGATCAACTTCCCGAGCTGTTGCAACTGCTCGAACGAGTTCGGCGAGCAATGAGCGGCGTCGTCCAGGCTTTATGGCCAGCCCTCTCCCTACCCGAGGGCCTTGGGGAGCTTGCGGAGAAGCTTCAGGGAGTGCGGCAGCGCTTCCGTTTATGGAAGAATTCAGCCTGCCGCCAAGGTGCCAGGGAGGCCTGGGCCATGGTAAAGACACGGTACAAGAAGGTGGATCCCAACCACATGGCCAAGGTCAGACCTATGGGGCCCGATGGGAGGGAGATCCCTTTGAGTTTAGTATACGGCCAAGTAGAGTTGGCCGCTAAATTTTCCCAACGGGACTGTAAATTAGACAGACTGTTAGACGGGATTGAGGAGGAATACAGTCAGTCGATTTGACAAGGTATTGTAAAATGACATGTAAAATGCCTTCTAGCCGGATTATAGATCGTTTGTCTTTGCCGACCTTTTCACTTCAACCTCGGGACCCTAGAGTCCGGAGTGTGTCCGAATACCTTCTCGGTTAAGAAACAACCGGGGCATGCATGGAGACCAGGCGTAGGGGTCATTAGTGCTTTATCAGACAAGTGCCCAACTAGTTATGTTATATTACATGGTTAGTAAGAAACATCTTCCAGGGAGAATAGTTCCGTTAAGGGTTCCTTTCCTCTGGGAGGCATGCCCTAAGGTGCATGTCCGGGCTGCGAAAAGAGCTGGATAACATCTGGGGGCAGATAAATAAATTGGTAAAAAATCATCTTTCAAATCACCGACCGAATATTCCCTTAAGAACGCTAGCTTTCGGCTTCACCCAGTCTGAGGTACAGATCCGGCTGACCCGGCAGTAACAATCGCAGAGGTGCTCCCTTTACCTCCTAGCTGAACAATCGGGAACGTAGGGTTAAGCACAGGAGCCAGGCAACCCAGCTTGGCCAAAACTTAAGTCATATCGATGCATATATTGGTGAATAAAAGGTACACGTGGAAGTTTGACACGCATGTTGGGCATGAAGCCCTTATAATTAAGCTTCTGGTAAGGAAGCCCCCAGGTATAATGAGTGCGGATAGCACATCAATTGCGTGCGAACGATGCGCAAGTAAGCTTTTTAAGGCTTTGATGAATAGGGGTGAGAGAAAAAAGATAAACAAAAGACAGCTGAAGTGTAAAAAAGAAATTTT
Organism: Triticum aestivum; assembly: GCF_018294505.1. NCBI lineage: Eukaryota > Viridiplantae > Streptophyta > Magnoliopsida > Poales > Poaceae > Triticum > Triticum aestivum. The sequence goes on from NC_057810.1 coordinate 101,701,507, forward strand.
GGATGGGGGAAAGGGACGAACTCTTAGTCCGGCACTAGGCATAGAATCTTTGGAAGCGGGCTGGGTTGCATGGGTTCGGCTCGAGTCGGTTGTCCGATGCATTTCGTAGACGGTACGCTCCGCCGGTCAAGACTTGATCGATGATGAAGGGGCCTTCCCATTTGGGCTTGAGCTTGTCCTTTCTCTTGTCCGGCAGGCGTAGAACTAGTTCGCCAACGTTGTAAGTCTTGGCCCGTACTTCTCTGCTTTGATATCTTCGAGCCTGCTGCTGATAGAATGCGGAACGAGCCTTGGCGACGTCGCGTTCTTCCTCCAATGCGTACAAGCTGTCCTGCCGATCCAACTCGGCTTCTCTTTCTTCGTACATGCGCACTCGAGGTGAGTCATGAATGATGTCGCAGGGCAGAACTGCCTCTGCGCTATATACCATAAAAAATGGTGTGAATCCGGTAGTACGGTTCGGTGTTGTCCACAGCCCCCAGAGTACGTAGTCGAGCTCCTCTACCCAGTGCGTGTCAGATTTCGTAAGGGACCGCACTAGTCTGGGTTTGATGCCGCTCATTATTAGACCATTTGCTCGTTCCACTTGACCGTTGGTCTGAGGATGATAGACTGAAGCGTAATCGAGCTTAATGCCCATATTTTTGCACCATGATTTAACCTCGTCGGCCGTGAAGTTCGTGCCGTTATCGATGATGATGCTATGGGGAACACCATAACGGTGTACTACCCCGGATATAAAGTCTATCACTGGTCCGGACTCTGCCGTTTTAACTGGCTTGGCCTCTATCCATTTGGTGAATTTATCCACCATGACCAATAGGTACCTTTGCTTGTGGGTTCCCCCTTTAAGTGGTCCAACCATATCAAGCCCCCAGACCGCGAACGGCCAGGTAATACGTATAGTTTTGAGGGTGGTGGGTGGCATATGGCTCTGATTAGCAAAGAGCTGACAACCGACGCATCTTTGGACTAAGTCCTGAGCATCTGCCCGGGCCGTCGGCCAATAAAATCCTATACGGAATGCCTTTCCTACAAGGGCCCAGGCTGCGGCGGGGTGTCCGCCAAGTCCGGCGTGAATTTCAGCCAGAAGGTCTTGCCCTTCCTCTTCGGAGATACACCTTTGAAGGACTCCGGTTGTGCTTTTCTTATAAAGTTCTCCCTCATGGACCTTGTAGGCTTTAGATCGCCAAACTATGCAGCGGGCCTCATTTTGGTCTTCGGGAAGTTCCTTCCTAAGCAAGTAGGCTAGGAATGGCTCTGTCCATGGGGCGATTACTGCCATTATGTCGTGGGCTGAAGGTGTTATTTCATCGGCTGAATCGCCGATTATGTCAGATTGCTCTGTGTCGGTTGGTGTGTCTGCTTCCGGTTTGTTATTTCCGGACTCCTCTTCCCATAGTACGGATGGCTTGAACAGCCATTCCAGGAAGATGTTTGCCGGGACAGCGTCACGTTTTGCGCCGATGCGTGCCAATACGTTGGCCGCTTGGTTATGATCCCTGGCTACGTGGTGGAATTCAAGTCCTTCGAACCGAGCTGACATTTTAAGGACAGCGTTACGATAGGCTGCCATTTTCGGGTCCTTGGCATCAAAGTCTCCATTTACTTGGGATATTGCGAGGTTTGAGTCCCTGCGCACCTCTAGGCATTGGATGCCCATGGAGATTGCCATCCGGAGGCCATGTAAGAGGGCCTCGTATTCGGCTGCATTGTTGGAGTCCGTGTACATTATCTGAAGTACGTATTGGACTGTGTCCCCGGTTGGGGACGTCAGTACGACGCCAGCCCCCAATCCGGCCAACATTTTGGAGCCGTCGAAATGCATAATCCAATTGGAGTATGCGCCGTACTCTTTAGGGAGTTCGACTTCAGTCCACTCAGCGACAAAGTCAGCCAAAACTTGCGACTTTATAGCTCGCCGGGGTTTGTAAGTTATATCGAATGGTAAGAGCTCAATGGCCCATTTTGCAATCCTGCCCCTCGCGTCGCGGTTGTTTATAATGTCATTTAGGGGTACTTCGAAGGCCACTGTTATCGAACACTCTTGAAAGTAGTGTCGGAGCTTCCGGGATGCCATGAACATCGTGTACGCTATCTTTTGATAGTGCGGGTAACGGGACTTGCAGGGAGTTAAAACAGTGGATACATAGTACACTGGTTTTTGAAGAGGGAATTTATGCCCTTCTGTCTCTCGTTCAACGATGAGTACCGCGCTTACGACTTGATGTGTTGCCATGATGTATAACAACATTGGTTCACCCAGTTTAGGTGCAGCCAGGACCGGATTTGTTGCCAATATGGCCTTTATTTCGTCGAGTCCGGCAGTGGCAGCATCCGTCCACTCGAAGTGTTCGGTGCGTCTAAGGAGGCGATAGAGGGGCAATGCCTTTTCTCCCACACGGGAGATAAAGCGGCTGAGAGCCGCCACGCATCCAGTCAATCTTTGGATCTGTTTGAGGTCTTTTGGAATATCCAGCTGTGACAGAGCTCGGATCTTGGCTGGGTTTGCTTCAATTCCTCTACCGGATACAATAAAGCCCAAGAGCTTTCCAGCTGGTACGCTGAAAACGCATTTTTCCGGATTCAGCTTGATGTCATATGTTCGGAGGTTGTCGAATGTGACCCTCAAGTCGTCTACTAGAGTTTCGACGTGTTTGGTTTTGATGACTACATCATCTAGGGATTATTCCTCTCAAGGTTGTGCTGCTTCACTCAATGCGGCTCCAGTCTATTTCAACTTTTTTGAAGAGTTTCCTCGTAGATGAGGTTTAATCTGCTGCCGCCGTCCATGAGTACCTTGGTAAGTTGAAAGCCGTCCACTATTGGACTGAGGACCAATGCGGCTGGTGCTCGGGCTGTTCGGAATTTAGGTTCGTCGCTGGCGTTGAAGGTGATGGCCGCGTTGCTCCAAGGATTTGTTGTTGCTACTTGGTAGACTTCGGCGAGGCTGCGAGTTGTTCGTTTCCGCATATTGTTTGATGCGAAAGTTTTGAACACTGTTGATACCGTACCGGTATTGTTGGTGTGGTTTTCCGGGGCTAGAAGCTCCTCGCCACTTTTGGCCACCTGCCGTAATATCCAACATTCTCGAAGGCTATGTGTTGGGGTGGCACCCACTGTACTGTGAATTGTACAGGGTCCGTTAAGCCATCCCTCCAGTACGGTTCTGAGCCTTTATGGGGTTTCTGCTTTTTGGTTTTTGTACCTGGTGCCTGAGTATAATGCACCCTTTTGTTGCGGACTAGGGTTGTATTCGGGGCCGGATTGTCCCAAAACTTATTTTCGGTTTTCCGGAAACTCTCCATCACACAGTACTTTCGTACTATGGATGCCAGGTCGGCGAAGCGTGTGATTTCACGACGGCTGACGGCGTTCAATATTCCCTTGTCCGTGCAATTATTGCAAAAAATTGAGATTGCGTTTTTCTCTCGGCAGTCCTTTATCCTGTCCATAACCAGGAGGAATCTGGCCCAGTAATGATGTACTGTTTCAGCGGGCTCTTGCCGGATTAGAGATAGATTGCATATGTCTGGGTAGGTGGGTCTAATTGAGTCTGGAACCCTACCCATCTCAAGGCTCAAGGGCTGAGAAGTTTCCGAATTCGGAAGCTTGGAAAGTGGAACGTTGTCCAACGAGTCCGGTCCGATGCCTGACTTTAGGTTCAGCGCTTGATCGAGGTCCGTCCCTCCGCGGGAATCCGGCATGGAGGGTTCGGAAGCCCGGACACGACTAGGTTTCGATATAGGAGAAGAGTCGCCGCGATGTTCCTCTACCACCGTGACATGGTGGGTTACCTGGGGAGAGTTAATCTCTCTCAGATCGGTTTTAAGCCTGATCTGATTGTAGTCTGTAGCGACTCCCAGGGCGGCGATGCGATCCAAGAGTTCGTTTACGGATGAGAGCTCTGTTGGATCTAGCTGCTCGGCAAATTCCGAGTTGACGTGAAGATTGTTTTTGATGACCCGAGAGGTCATCGTCGAAGTGGTGGCCGAACAGGCGGTCATGAGAAAACCACCTAGCCGGATAGTTTGGCCGGCGGCCAAGGCTCCTTTGGCGAAGATACCGTCCTTGAAGACGGGAAGAGGCATCCTTCTTATCGGTGACGGCACAGAGGAACTCTCAATGAAAGCACCAATGTCGGTGTCAAAACCGGCGGATCTCGGGTAGGGGGTCACGAACTGTGCGTCTAGGCGGATGGTAACAGGAGACAAGGGACACGATGTTTTACCCAGGTTCGGGCCCTCTTGATGGAGGTAAAACCCTACGTCCTGCTTGATTGATATTGATAATGTGGGTATTACAAAAGTAGATCTACCATGAGATCAAGGAGGCTAAACCCTAGAAGCTAGCCTATGGTATGATTGTTGTAATGGTTGTTGTGTCCTACGGACTAAAGCCATCCGGTTTATTTAGACACTGGAGAGGTCTAGGGTTACATAGAGTCGGTTACAATCGTAGGAGATCTACATATCCGTATCGCCAAGCTTGCCTTCCACGCCAAGGAAAGTCCCATCCGGACACGGGACGAAGTCTTCAATCTTGTATCTTCATAGTCTTGGAGTCCGGCTGACGATGATAGTCTGGCTGTCCGGACACCCCCTAGTCCAGGACTCCCTCAAAGGGCCTCTCCCGCTCCCGGCGTGTTCCCCTGCGGCGGCTCATCATCCTCAGCCGTAGTAGTCATCTTTGCAAGCCCTTCTTGGTCCTGCTTTGCCTTGGCACAGGTAGCTGCTGTGGCCTTGGTCCGACGCTCCTCCCTAACCGCGACCAGGGTCGCGCTGGCGGAGTAAGGAGTGGCGGCAAGGTAGAGTACCAAGGGCTCTTGAGGGCGTGGGGCCACCATCACCGGAGGGTTGGTTAGGTATCTCTTGAGATCTTGGAACGCCTTCTCGGCCTCTTCAGTCCATTTAAAGGGCCCCTTTTTCTTCATCAGCTGGAAGAAACGCAGCGCTCGCTCCCCTAACCTAGAGATGAAGCGCCCCAGCGCAGTCATGCTCCCAGTGAGCTTCTGCATCTCTCTGAGGGTCTTTGGCGGGCTCATGTCCTCGACCACCTTGACCTTTTCTGGGTTGGCCTTGATGCCTCGGTGGGACATGAGGAAGCCCAAGAGCTTGCCCAAGGGGACTCCAAACACACACTTCTCCGGGTTGAGCCGCAGGCTCACTGCGTTGAGGTTTGCAAAGGGTTCCTCCAGGTCTTGTATCAGGGTCTTGGCCTCGCGAGACTTCACTACAATGTCGTCAACGTAAGCTTCTACATTCTTCCCGAGTTGCGGGCCCAGGGTGATGTGCATGAGCCGCTGAAAGGTTGCCCCCGCATTGCGCAGCCCGAAGGGCATGCATGTATAGCAGTACACCCCACACGGGGTCAGGAAGGCCGTCTTCTCTACGTCTTCCACCGCCATCTTGATCTGGTTATACCCGGAGAAGGCATCCAAGAAGCATAACAGGTCACACTCAGCGGTGGAATCAACAATCTGATCGATGTGCGGGAGCAGGAACGGGTCTTGCGGGCATGCTTTGTTGAGGTTGGTGAAGTCGACACACATGCGTTCCTTCCCTCCCTTCTTTGGTACAACCACAGGGTTGGCCAACCAATCTGGATATCGGACCTCGCGTATAACCCCCGCGGCTTCTAGCTTGCGGGTCTCCTGAACAATGAAGGCCTGCTTTTCAGTGGACTGCCGCCTTGCTTTCTGCTTCACGGGGCGCACGTTGGGGCACACGTTGAGGTGGTGCTCAATCACGCCCCGTGGGATCCCTGCCAACTCATCGGGCTCCCAAGTGAACACCTTCTTGTTTGCACGTAGGAACTTGACCAGGGCTTCCTCCTGCTCAGGCCCGAGGTGGGCGCCTATGGTGAAAGTGGCGCTAGTGGACCCGTCCTCGTCGACGGGTATCTGCTTGGTCTCTGCCTTGTCTTGGGTGAACAACTGTTTCTTCTTGGCTGGAGCAGCCCCCTTGGGCTCGGGGGACCCCGCGTCGGTGAGCTGCACCGACGCCGCCGTCTTGAAGGCGAGCTTGAGCGCTCGCAGCGCAGCCCCGGCGTCCCCAGGCACGGTGAGGACTCCCGCTACTCCCGGGCATCTTCATAAGGTTGTATGTCGGGGTGAGTCGCGGCCATGAATTGGGCCGGTGCTGGATAGCCGAGGATGGCGTTGTAGGGGATGCCGATGAGGGCGATATCAAAATCAACCAGCTCCATGCGGAAGTTGTCGTAGGTGCCGAAAGTTACTGGGAGCCGGATCTGCCCCAAGGAGTTGGAAGACCCGCCCCCGACGCCCATGAAGGACCGGCTGGGCCGCAGCCGCTCCCGGGGTATGCGAAGGAGGTTGAAGGTCTCGACTGAGAGTGCATTCAGGCCCGCACCACCATCGATGAGGGTCCTGGTGACAGCCACCTGGCAGATGGTGGGGGTGCACAGCATGGGGAGCACACCCGAGCAGGCCGAGTTGGAGGGGTGGTCCTCCGGGCTAAAGGCTAGCCGGGCCTGCGGCTCCGACCGGTCCAGGGGAGCCCCCTGCCGCGTGGAGGCGGCGCCGACCCGGCGGATGAACGGCTTGACATGGTGACTGGAGGGTGGCGCCTGCGAGCCGCCCAGGAGGGCCGCGACGACCCGGGAGGCCGGCGCGACGTGGTGGGCGAGGGAGAGGTCGCGCGGCTTCCCCTGAGAGGCCACAGGAGGACGCAGGGGCGAGACCCGCTGCTCGTTCCCCGCCGAGCCGGTGGCCGTGTTGACGGAGGGCGATGGGGAACGACGAGGGCGTCCGCCGACGGGAGCCGTCTGGGCGACTCGAGCGGCGAGAGCAGCCCGACGAGCGTCAGACATGGATGCGACGGTCGGAGAAGCATAGGGCGACGGAAGACGAATTCCGGCGCACCCCTAACTGGTGCGCCAAATGTCGGATTTCGGGTTCCGGCAGACCCTTGTGGTTCGAACTCTGGGGTGCGCGCGAAGATTACGCCCTCTGCCTACCTGCTCCTCACCGAATCGCTGGGATCTAAACTACAAAAAGATCAACGCAAGAGACACAGGGTTTATACTGGTTCAGGCCACCATTGTGGTGTAATACCCTACTCTAGTGTGTGGTGTGGTGGATTGCCTCTTGGGCTGATGACGAACAATACAAGGAAGAACAGCCTCGCGAGGGTCTGTTCTTGGCTGGTGCGATGAACTGCTAGGAGGAGTTCAGTCGCCCTATCTTTCTATCTCTCTATCCTAGATGTATGCCGGATACCAGATGATGATCCCCTATCTTGGGGGTGGCTAGTCCTATTTATAGGCAAAGGCCCTGGGCCACTTCCCAAATATTGAGCGGGAAGGGAGCCAACAATTGGCCATTTTGAAGGGGAACAGTGGGTACAGTTATCCTGACTAAAGTTGGTCCTCGCCTGTCAAAGGCGCTGGTGGTGACGCCGGCTTGGGCTCCACGGTGACCTCCATCCTGCCCTTGGACTGGTCTTGGTCTTGTTGCACCGAAATGGAAGCCTTTGCTTGATGCTCTCGCCTGCGCTTGCTCCCTTGCACCAAAGAGGAAAGGAGGACACTGCACGGGCTGGCGCCCGACTAGCGCCCTTGGTCGTCATGGTTTGCGTCATGGGCACCTCGCGAGGTACCCTGCCTTGAACTCTCCGCCTCCTCGCGAGCCAGCCTGATGAGGCCATGCCTGAGGAAGCCCCTTGTCGTCCACCCCATGAGGCTTGGCCCCTCGCGAGGGTCTTGAGCTTGTGTTGATGAAGGTGGGCCGTGCTGGGCCCCTCTTTGAGCCACGCCGCGGTCCGCAGGAAGGCAAGTCTGGGGACCCCCGTTCCCAGAACGCCGACACTTAACCCCTGCCCCATTGTTCCCGGGCTAAGTACTGTACGACCCTTGCGCCCGGCTAGTTGAGCCTGTGTTGAGGCGGCATCTTCAGGCGTGTCCTGTGAGGATTTCATGAAGAGAGACTTTTTGCAATCCCTGCTACGACCCTGCCCGAGCATATCATCCATATCCTCATTAGCAAGCTGATAGCCCGATTCATTATATGGTTGACTCATCATATCTATGTCACAGTCATACGCGTTTGTATTGAGGAAACCCATAGGGTCGACCTCCGTCTCATCATCCATTCTCTATTCTACAGGAGAAATTACATCAGCCAGTACTATTGCACCCCCTTCATCATGTCGTCCGCCGCTCTCACCCGGCACTACAGGAGCTGGTAATTGCGTAGGCGGGGTGGTGGTCTCCGCACATGCTTGTTGATGTGTGGTAGTTATTGGTGTGCTCTCGGCCGGCTCCAGACGAATAAGATTCTTCGTCCATAGCAGCACCCAATTCTTGCAGCTTCCAATCTGCGGCGGGGTCTCGTCGTCCGCTCCCACATGCTGTACTGGAGGAGGCAAATCCTCGTGCCCCGATTTCACACTGGTCGAGCTAACCCTGAAGTGCCCAGCGGGGATCGGCTGGTTGTGGAACGTGCGCTGAGAGGGGTCCATTATCATCCCCTTTCCCATGTCCACCTTTTGGCCTTTGATCAAGTAGAGTATGGTGCACGGGGTTTCTTTCGCCTGCAAACACATATGTCTGAGGCGTAAAACAACCGAAAGGCAACAAAAATGGAATATTATATATATATATATATGTTGGTGCGACATGTAATTACCGTGACGGCGTCGAGCTCAGCCAAAGACGAAGGCCCACCTAGCGCGCCTGACACTGAGGACGGGCTGCTATGAGCGGGAGCGGCTGCGAGAGGAGGTCCGGTTGCATGAGCAAGTGATGGTCCGATGGTGTTGTTGTTCATGGAGTTTCTCCCGACGAAACTGGGCAACGGAAAATCATGTACCGTATTGTCTGAATTTTCCTTTGCCCAGTTGATGATAACTGGAACCAAGTTAGTAGCAAAATCATTTCTGCAGGTAGTTATAGCTGCATTGACTGCCTGCTGTAGCAACTCATATTTGTCCTCGGCTACTTTTTTCGCGTCCTCATCTGCTTTTTTCTCGACCGCAAGCTTCACCTTCGTGTCGATGTCCGCCTGACTAAACTTCTTTTTCTGCTTCCTGGCCTCCGGGCCCTCGTTGTAAAACACCTTCCATGTGGCGCCGTCTCCAGTGCCGTGCACACGACCATATTGCGGCCGCTGGTCCAAAGGGAGTCCCTTAAGTTCGTTCAAGGCCCGGTTGAGAGGGGTGTCCCACTTGGGCCTCATCGGAGAAGTAGGGCTTTCGGCTGCAAGCTGGTGTTGCTTCTCCGGTAGTCTAATCAATTTCTTCGTGATCTTGTCCGTGTAAAAAACCTTTTTCTCCTTGTCCCACTTGTAGCGGGCCCTGATGAAGTCACGCTCCAAGGGGTTGGTGAACTTCGCGAAGGGGTCTGGGAGACCCGCGGCTTCATGTTTCGCGTCCTCCTTATCCCATATGGGCCATTTACCGAGGTAGCCATGGCTTCTGAGGCGATGCTTCCCCGTGTTCCTTTGCTGAAGGCTCTTGAATTGTACAGCCTTAGCCTTGGCTGCCTCGGTAGCGCAAGTGTCCTTGAACTTTTCAAACTCCTCTTCCATAAGTGTCGGATTTTCCTCCAAAATCTTGGACAGGGGTCAATCAGTCTCAATACCTCGTTTCACCCTCCATTTCCAAGAGGCCAAATCATTGCTGAACATGCCCATGGCGTGATTGTTAATCTTTTTCATCTTCGGATCATCCCACGGTTGTTCTATGTTATCATCCCGGTCGGGGAACTTGAATCTCTTGTGCAACTTCGTTAGGAGCAACTGCGTCGAATGTTCTTTAGTCCTTAAGTCATCGTCGTTGATGCTCGCGCATTCCCGTAGGATGCATCCTACTTGGTTCCCATAGCACTTGCGAGGTTCTTCCGGCTCTAACGGCTCAAACTTGCCAGGTGCCATCTTTGTGATCACAAGTCGTCCAATCACTAGTTTATTAGGTTTTCGTATCCTCTGCTTCTTATGCTTCCTCTTTTTGGTAGCGGCATCAGGGCCGATACCTGCCCCGCCGGTACCTTCCCCACCAGTCTCGGTGCCGCCATCGGTGCCGGCGCCGTCGGTGTCGATGTCGGCGTCAGTACCATCATTGAGGCCGACCTGCAAACCTTGCTTAGCAGTCAAATAGTCGAGGTACTCTTGTTCACCCTCATAATCCATCTCGTCTGCATCTTGGTCAGAAGGCCCAGTTTCTTCGTTGTTCGACATGTTTCCTATGATTAAGTGTCCTCATTTATTTCTAAAAGTATGAATAAATGAGAAATGACATAAAAAGAAATCTATGTGCCAGCACTCGATATGCCAACTATGTAGCACAAATCATGCCTTTATTCACGGAAAATTTCGGCATGACCTTTGCTAAAAAATGGACATATCGAGCGCCTGAAATTCACCGGAACGGAAATGAATCAACATTCCGGCGTAACATAGGCCACTCGGATCATTTTCCAAACATTACATGTCCAAAACATGACATATGCACATATCACATGTCCAGTTCAAATTTGCAGATAAATTCAGCTAATTTTGAAACCTAGCTAAATTCATAACTAAATAGATAACCTAATTAACATACTGCCCTAACTAAAACCTAAGTAAATTAACCGAAGAACCCTAGCAGAGAGAGAGGGGGGGTTTACAGAGGGTGCAGGGGCGAGGAGGCAGGCCCGACGATGGCCGGGAGGGGAGAGGAGGGAGGCGAGGGCCGACGGGTCGGGGGCGAGCGTCGGCACTGGGGTCGGGGGCGAGGGTCGGGTCGGGGGCGAGCGCCAGGGTCGGGGTCGGGGGCGAGGGCCGGGTCGGGGGCGAGCGCCGGGGTCAGGGGCTAGCTCCGGCGCCGGAGTCAGGGGAGAGCACCAGGGCCGGGTCGAGCGCGACGGTGCGACGGGAGAAGAGAGAGTGGGGATTTGGGGGGAAAGGCGGGATGAAGCAGGCGAGTGAGAATTTTGGGTTAAGTGGACGTAACAGTAGCGCATTTGGACAAAACGCGCTGCTACTGCCTTCAGTAGCTGTAGCGCTTTATACGAAATGCGCTACTACTAACTTCAGTAGCTGTAGCGGTTTAGACAAAATGCGCTGCTACTACCTTCGCTACTGCCTGTTTTCCTTTTTCTTTTCCTTTATTTTATCCCACTTTTATTTCCTGAGGGCAGTGAACGAAGGGAGGGCGATATATACTGCATCATTTGATGGTTAAATATGTATGCAAAATAGGAACATATATATTACATCATTGGACCCATGCATAATAATGGCTAAGTGTGTATACAAAATAGGAACATATATATATATATATATATATATATAAACACTATTCTGATCACGGGATCAGAATAATATTCTGATCACAACCTGACCTGCCCCGCTAGTAGTACGTTGAACTTCTCCGTGAACTCGGTTGAACTTCCGCTAACATTGCCCAAACGGGGCTTGTGATATATCGTTTGAAAGCTATGGACACCAATATCATGACCAAACTTAAATTTTTGGCAAAATATAAGTGGTTTAAGAGCAGTTTTGAAAACTATTTTTTCTTCGCACAAAAAACGTGAATCATATTTTCGATCGCATTTCTAAACCATTTATCGGAATGAGGCATATAATATGGCATTGGAAAGCTGCTGCAAAACCACATGTTCAAAGTTTTTTCTAATTCCGTATGGTTAAAGAGTAATTTGAAGAAACGTAAAATTTCGTAAACCGAATAGCTGAGTTCGTTTTTTCGATGTCATCTCTAAACGGCTAAACCAATGGAGGCATATGATATGGCGTTGGAAAGCTTATGAAAATGCGCTACTTTTTTATCTTGAAAGTTTTTTTCTAATTTTGAATGGTTTAATAGTAATTTAGAAAATGGTCCAAGTCCTACCGAGTTCGTATTTTCGAGCTAATTTTTTAACCGTGCGTCCGAATGCAGCAAATGATATGGCGTTGGAAAGCTTGAACAAATGCGAAACTTTTTTGTATGTATTGTTTCTCACAATTCTTTACGGTTTTAAGTCAGTTTCGAAAATGGAAAAAAACTTATTTTCACCGTAATTTCTACGAACTTTATCGGAATTGGGCAAATAATATACCGTCGGAAAGCTACGGAAAATGCGAAACTTTTTTATGTTGACGATTTTCTTTGATTCCTAGCCGTTTTCAAGTAATTCCGAAAACGGAGGGATCATTCATTCTGCCTCTACCGCGAAACAGATTCTTCGGAAATGCACCGCGTGAAGAACCTGAACTTCTCGGTGCATGTACCTGAACTTCACTCTGTTTTTCACGTGATTTTTTTGCTCCAAGATCTTCATCCACTGCTCATTGCTCTCCATCCCACTCACAGAAATTGAGCGGGTGATATACAGATGGAAAGCTGCTGTAAACACGCAACTTTCCTGTGTTGATCATTTTTTCATACTCGCGACGATTTTGAAAGTTTTTCACCTGATATTCATTCAGCGTAGTAGTTGAACTTGATGCTATTTTCACGTTGAACTTTTGTGACGTATGTTTGTTTGTACACACGCCTGAACTTCCCTCTGTACAAACCCGACCTTTATCGGAATTTTGAAAACCGTTTTATCTTCATACAAAAAATGTGGATCGTATTTTCGATCGCATTTCTAAACCGTTTAGCAACTAAATACTCGTTTTAGATAGGAATCTTGCTCATAGGCGGATTTTGCACTCGGGTCGTGAAGAATCGCGTTTTTTGCGATTTTACTGCCTGAGTTGTTCGACCTGAACTTCCCCTTGTGCTAGGTTGAACTTCCCGCAACATTGCCCAAATAGGGCCTGCTATATACCGTTGGAAAGCTATGGACACGAGTATCATGACCCAAGTTAATTTTTTCGCAAAATGTAAGCGGTTTAAGAGCAGTTTTTAAAACCGTTGTTTCTTCACACAAAAAACGTGAATCGTAATTTCGATCGCATTTCTAAACCATTTATCGGAATGAGGCATATAATATGGTGTTGGAAAGCTACTGCAAAACCGCTCCTTCCACATGTTGAAAGTTTGTTCCAATTCCCTATGGTTAAAGAGTAATTTGAAAAAACGTAAAATTTCGTAACCCGAACAGCTGAGTTTGTTTTTTTGCTGTCATTTCTAAACGGCTAATTCAATGGAGGCATATGATATGGCGTTGGAAAGCTTATGGAAATGCTCTACTCTTTCATCTTGAAAGTTTTTTGCTAAGTTTGAATGGTTTAAGAGTAATTTAGAAAATGATCCAAGTCCTACCGAGTTTGTATTTTCAAGCTAATTTTTTAATTGTACATCCGAATGCAACAAATGATACGACATTGGAAATCATGAGGAAATGCGAAACTTTTATATATATATTGTTTCTCACAATTCCTTACTGTTTTAAGTCGATTTTAAAAATGGCTAAAAATGTATTTTTACCGTAATTTTTACAAACTTTATCTGAATTGGGCAAATAATATACCGTTGAAAAGCTACTGAAATTGCAAAACTTTTTCATGTTGATGGTTTTGTCTGATTCCTAGTTGTTTTCAAGTAATTTCGAAAACGGCGGGATCATTCGTTCTGCCTTTATCGAGAAGCAGATTTTTCAAAAATGCATCGCGTGAAGACTTGAACTTCACTCTGTTTTTCACGTGATTTTTCTTGCTCGTAGCTCTTCATCCACTGCTCGTAGCTCTCCATCCACTCACCGGAATTGAGCAGGTGATATACCGATGGAAAGCTGTTGTAAATACACAACTTTCCCGTGTTGAACATTTTTTCATACTCGCGATGATTTTAAAAGTTTTTCATCTGAAATTCATTCAGCGTAGTAGTTGAACTTCCTGCTATTTTCACGTTGAACTTCTGTGACGTATTTTTGTTTGTAATTTTGTCATGCATTTCGTCAGTGTTACACAAATGATATTCTTTTTGTACAAACCTCTCACAATACTTTTTAACTTTCTCCGTCTGAGGACTTGAACTTACACAAATGATATTCCTGCCGTTTTGAAATAAATTAGAAAATGACGATATCATGATTTCTGCCTTCATCGCGAATGGAAATGCACTGCGTGAAGTAGTTGAACTTCTTGGGCACATCTGTTTTGAACTTCACTCTGTTTTTGACATGCTGTTTTTTGCAATGCGTGAAGTAGTTGAACTTCTGGGGCGGTCTGTTTGAACTTCACTCTGTTTCACCTTATTGTATTTTTCTTATATGAAATACACACCATGTAGTACGTGAACTTCCGGTTGTTATCATTTTGAACTTCTCTCTGGTTTGAGAGAATTATTTTAAAACACAAAAAATAACATACTTTTACGTATTTTGGACATCTAAATACACGGTGAACCTCTCTCAGAAGAATTGTTCAACTTTTCCTCGCCGAGCACTTGAACTTCTAGCAACCATTTTTCCGTGTATGAGTTGTTTTTAAAAGTGCAAAAAATGGTGGTGTGTTTTTTATTTTTTGAACAGGTAAATCCTATGTTTAATTTGGACTTCTCTGATTTTTTGAAATGCTCCTCTTTTTTAATTTGGACTTCTCTGATTTTTGAAATGCTCCTCTTTTTTTAATTTGGACTTCTCTGATTTTTTTTTATAAACAAGGAAAATCCGTTATAAAGATTTTTGAAGTACCTTTTTATTTGAACTTCTTTCTCAAATTTTTGACCTTCCAAATTTGACTTCTAGGTATTAAAAACTTCATTTTTTTAACGTCGACATGTTTGGTTTTTAAATTTGAACTTCTTATAGAATTTTGTCATGACATTTTTATGCATTTTTTGCTTTTTAGTGAAATGGCCTCGGCGGTCTTGTTTTTCATTTGATGATTTTTCTTCTGTATGTACTACACATGAACTTCGGAATTTCTGAAACAAACTTCCCGTGCTATTTTTTTATGAAACTCCATAGTTTTTATTCTTTGAATTCCATGCTTTTTTTGTTTACATGAGAATATATACTTGAACTTCGAATCACAAGATTACATAGGAACATATATATCATGTGCACATACAGAGACAAAAGGTATGTGTATTACTTTTTCTCGCTTAATAAAATACTATTCTCTTGTGGGAATAAACACAAACACTTGTTGTGCACACAAGCTGGTTACAATATCTGAAACTTTTTCTTCAGTTCGTGTGCACACATACACCACACCATAACAATGCTCTAGCACAGGACGCACCCAACATAACAATGCTCCACGCTCCTCATCCTATCTGCGACAACACCCATCAGCTGCTCGTCTCCCCCGTAGTGGTTCGCATGAGCAACAGATCTCACTGTCCAGCAACAAAAAAATCAAATATGAATCAAACTCAGGAAGGTCAAAGTGGCCTCCACGAGAAGTACAACATGGCAACGGGGCGAAGCAGTTGGGGGTCGGGAGGAGGCTGGTGGTTGCCCATGGCGGCACGCCAGAGGCAGGGAGCTCCGTGGTGGTGGGGGTTGGCGGGTGGAAACAGCGTGTGGTGCTCCCTCCATGGGATCCAGTAGGAAACGGCAACCACGACCGCCGGGATCCAGCAGGAGGAACGGTGACATCTAGCGGAGAGGCGGGGGAGGCCTCTTGCCGGAGAAAGCAGGGGGTGGTGGTGCGCGGGAGAGACGGGGGCGGCCGCGCGCCAGAGGGGTTGGGGGCCGGCGGCGCGCCAGAGGAGGCGGGGGTGGAGGCGAGGCGGGGGCGGCAGCGCATCAGGGGCAGGGGGCGGCGGCGTACCGGATGGGGCGGAGGAGCGGCCGGAGGGGGCGGGGGCCAGCGGCGCGCCGGAGGAGGCGGGGGTGGGCGCGGTAGCGCGTCGAAGGGGACGGGGCGGCAGCGCGCCGGATGGGGCGGAGGAGCGGCCGGAGGAGGCGGGGGCGGCAGCGCGTCGGAGGGGAGGGGGTGGCGGGGTGCCGGATGGGGCGGAGCAGGCGGTAGCGAGATCGGGAAGAAGGTCTGCGAGGTGTGGGGGTGGTTGGTCTGATGTTTTTTTTTGTTCGAAGCACCTAATCGGGCCCTATATAGGGTGTGACGTGATCCAAATAGTTATTCTAATCCCGGGATTAGAATAGTGCTACTATATATATATATATATATATATATATGTATATGTATATATATATATATTACATCATTTGACCCATAACATACGCTTCCTCAGTGCTGACGTTTTCGTTTTTGAGTCAGCTTCTTTCCCTTCTTGTTCGTCGAAGAATAATTGAGCCCCTCATTGTGACTTTGCCTTTTCCATGGAGTACAATTTTTCTTAGGTAATGTAATATTGATTCTTCTTTTGACGTATACTTCATCATCATCGTCATCTTCCCTCATTGGGTTGCCGTACTGATCATAGTCTTCCTCGTTGGCGACTCCATCCATTCCAATGATGTTCATTTTGCCTCTCCTCACGACAACACGGCTGGGATTGCGTGGGTGAGTTATGAAGAAGCATTGTGTCACGTGCTTAGCGTGTACCCATGGCTCGTTTTTTGCGATAGCGTTCACGGTAGCGCTCTTGGCGTCAGGTATAGTCATGGTAGTGAAATCCGGCTTTCTCTTTTGACATTCTTAGCCCATCTGACACGGAACATCGCCGTGTTGTGCAGTCCAGAGTAGTCAAGCTCCCAGATCTCCTCGACCCTTCCATAAAATCATTCAGTTGCGTCGTTGTCGCTGTCGGTCATGCATTCCGTCGTCACCCCTGAGTTCTGATCATCACTGTCCATATCTTTGGCCTCTGTGTAGAACGTGTATCCGTTGATATCATATGCCTGATAGGTTACGAGGTTGGGCGAGGGGCCTTGTGCTAAGGCGTATATGAGCAATCCGTCCTTAGAGCCCTCCTCCGGGGGATTAGCAATAATATGCTCTTTGAACCAATGTAGGAAAGTGGAGTTGTGCTCTCTAGTAACTTCGGCGTCCGTCCTGCATACCCCCCAGTCACGATACTTCTTTGCGATAATTTCTTTGTGCAGTGCCACGAAAGGATCTACCTCGTCTACGTGTTGTAGCACTACCCAGTTTGCTCTGTCAAAGTCGCTGCATCGATCTGAGTATGCCACGTGCAGTTCCCTGCGACCGTTGCAGTGACCATCTCCTTCGAGCCTCCCATCGTGCTTGTTAACGGGCAAACCAACACTAACACCAGGCGGTTGGTCTGCGCCATATAGAAAATTCCCACAGAAAGAGATGCACTCTTGTGCCAAATAGCCTTGGACGATGCTTCCATCCGGACGGGACATGTTACGAACGAATCCTTTGATGATCCCATTCATCCTCTCATCGATTTCGGCACCGCTCCGCTTACGTGGAGGTCCTCGATGCTCAGTGTGACCATTGAATAGATCTCCATGGTTTCTCCACGGGTCGTCATGTCCAAGCCATCTTTGATGCCCCATGTACACGATTTTCCCAGACCCGCCATCTTTCCTTGACGTTAGCTGCTGAGACGTCGTATCATCCATGCACCACATGCATCCGCAATATCCATGGCACACCTGGCCTGCCACATATCCGTAATCGAGATAGTCATGCACTGTTGTGATCAGCGCGACTCTCATGTTGAAATACTCACCTTTGCTGGCGTCCCATGTCTTGGCCGGTGTTTTCTATAACGTGTCTAACTCCTCTTGAAGTAGCCCCAGATACAAATTAATATTATTTCCTGGTTTTTTCGGCCCTTGAATAAGCATGCTCATGTGAATGTACTTCGATTTCATGCACAACCAGGGGGGAGGTTGTACATCCATACAAACACGGGCCATGTGCTATGGTTGGTGTTCTGGTTGCCAAACGGATTCATGCCATCGGTACACGCGCCGAGCACGATGTTCCTTGCATCACATTCAAAATACCGATAGAAGTTGTTCAACACTCTCCACTGGCTTCCATCCTTCATGTGTCTCAGCTTCGGATCATCTCCATCGTCGGGCTTCTTCCTCTCCGCGTGCCAGCGCATTAGCTTTGCTTCCTTGGGATCTATAAAATACCTCTGGAGACGGGGAGTGATCGGTAAGTACCATACAACTTTCTGGGGACATTTCTTCCCGGCCTTCTTGTGTCGAGAAGCATTGCACACCGGACAACTTGTTTTTTCCGCGTGCTCCTTCCGATAAATTATGCAATCGTTGATGCATGCATGGTATCTAACGTTTGGCAGATCAAGAGGGCACACAATCTTCTTGGCCTCATCAACACTAGTAGGACATAGATTACCCATGGGAAGAACATCCTTTAGGTACTTGAGATGCTCATCGAGTCTAGTGTCGGTCCATTTGTTTTTAGCCTTCGTCTTCAGGAGTTGGAGCGTGAAACTCAAGCGGGTCACCTCAGGATTGCAACCATCATATAATGGAGTGTTCGAGTCTACCACCAGTTGCTCCAGCTTAGCCTCCTCTCTAGAAGCAGCTCTCTCAGTACTCGTCTCCTTGCGAAGCAATGCTTGAACATGAGGGTCTCGCATGATTGAACTTAGTACCGACGAACTCTGCTGCGTGGAGTCCATGTCGTTCTCTCCGCCTCCATGTCCAGCCCTTCTCCTCCGCCATGTCCGGCCCCTTCTCTGCCGCCATGTCCGGCCTCTTCCACGCCGCCATTATCGATCATCTCTTCGTCTTGCCCCGTGTCATCATTGTCTACCCCGTCGGCATCCTCAACATCGTCATCCTCATCTTCAGTTATCCACCGAGTATAGCCATCCATAAAACCAGTCATGAGCAGGTGCGCTTCTACACGACCATCGTCATAGGGGTCGAGCCAAACTATTCCTTTGCATTTTCGACACGGACATAAAACCTCTGTTAGGTTATTTTCTTTCATGTCCTGCACCGCCGACCGCAACCACCTGTCCACCATCGTTCCACTGACCATCATGAACGTCTGCACGGTAATAATAAAACAAATTGATTATAAAAATGCGTGCATGCATCAAAGTCATACAAAAATTTGGCATGACCTTCCCTAAAATAGGACATATATGGATCTAGAGTTTGCCCGGAATTCGCTGAAACGGAAATAAATCGACATTTCGGCAAAACATAGGCAACTCAAAAGCACAATTAGGCATCAACTCATGCCACACACACAATTTACACAAACATATCACACACACATAAACATATTTCCATTTTGCAAAAGATGAAATTTTCATCACCTCTATCTCGAGATCAAGCACGGTGATGAGATGATGATGTAGGAAGACCAAAAGTTCCCAAAGCTCTTCTTGACAAAGATAGATCTAGTTAGGGGGAAAATAGGTCACTTAACTAGATGCTACATCTACCTAGCTACCTAATTTGGGAGGAGACAACTTCAACTAGTGGAGGTGGAAGGAAAAAGAGAAAGGAGATGCATTAATGGAGATGGTGTAGTTAGGTAGGAGTAATGAAGAGAGAGAAAGGTAGGTAGAAGAGGGAGAGTAATGGGGGAGAAGTGTTGAGGAAGAAGAAGAGTGAGAGTGGGAGGATGTGAGAGGTAGGGGAAAGGGAAGAGAGGAGGGGAGGGGAGGGGACTGGTGGGGAAAAGGTGGTGGGTTGGTGCGGATAAGCAGTAGCGCGGGACGTAAAACGTGTTGCTGATACGAAAGTAGCAGCAGCGCGTTTTTGGCAAAAGCGCTACTGCTAACCGGGACAAAAAGTGTGTCCCATTTGAAAATTAGTAGCAGCGACCTCATAAAAAGCGCTATACTACTAAATCCATAGTAGTAGCGCGGCTCGCGGGACCGCGCTGCTACTAAATGGAGTTTGGGGGGCACTGTCGGTCGATATTTGTAGCAGCACGGGTAACACCAAGCGCGCTACTGCTAAACACTTGTCAGTAGCGAGTTTTACCCACCCGCGCTACTGCTAATTAGCAGCAACGCTCCTTTTTGAGCCGCGCTGCTGCTAAGATTCTGTGTATAGGCTTTTCCCTAGTAGTGTAAATGGTATTGCAATGATACGAAACAAGGCCTAGGGTTCATACTTTCACTAGTGCAAGTTCTCTCAACAATAATAACATAGATAGATCATATAACAATCCCTCAACATGCAACAAAGAGTCATTCCAAAGCCACTAATAGAGGAGAACAAACGTAGAGATTATGGTAGGGTACGAAACCACCTCAAAGTTATTCTTTCGGATCGATCTATTAAAGAGTTCGTACTAGAATAACACCTTAAGACACAAATCAACAAAAACCCTAATGTCACCTAGATACTCCATTGTCACCTCAAG
Source organism: Triticum aestivum (assembly GCF_018294505.1). Taxonomy (NCBI): domain Eukaryota; kingdom Viridiplantae; phylum Streptophyta; class Magnoliopsida; order Poales; family Poaceae; genus Triticum; species Triticum aestivum. The sequence continues at coordinate 101,721,659 of NC_057810.1, forward strand.
TATCCATGGACATGATTATACGATATGCATCACACAATATCAAATTCATCCAACCAACACAAAGTACTTCAAAGAGTGCCCCAAAGTTTCTACCGGAGAGTCAAGAAAACGTGTGCCAACCCCTATGCATAGGTTCATGGGCGGAACCCGCAAGTTGGTCACCAAAACATACATCAAGTGGCACGTGATATCCCATTGTCACCACAGATAAACACGGCAAGACATACATCAAGTGTTCTCAAATAAAGACTCAATCCAATAAGATAACTTCAAGAGGGAAACTCAATTCATCACAAGAGAGTAGGGGGGAGAAACATCATAAGATCCAACTACAATAGCAAAGCTCGCGATACATCAAGATCGTGCCATAGAGAGAACACGAGAGAGAACACGAGAGAGAGAGAGAGAGAGAGAGAGAGAGAGATCAAACACATAGCTACTGGTACATACCCTCAGCCCCGAGGGTGAACTACTCCCTCCTCATCATGGATAGCATCCGGATGATGAAGATGGACACCGGTGATGGGTTCCCCCTCCGGCAGGGTGCCAGAACGGACTCCCGGGAGGTTTTTGGTGGCTACAGAGGCTTGTGGCGGCGGAACTCCCAATCTATCTTGATATTCGATGTTTTTTGGGTACGTAGGCTTATATAGGCGAAAGAAGTCGGTCGGGGGAGCCTCGTGGGGCCCATGAGACAGGGGGTGCGCCCTACAAGGGGGGCGCGCTCACCTATCTCGTGGCTGCCTGGAGTATATTCTGACGTGAACTCCAAGTCTCCAGGATCATATTCTTCCAAAAAATCACGACACCGAAGGTTTCATTCTGTTTGGACTCCGTTTGATATTTCTTTTCTTCGAAATACTGAAACAGGCAATAAAACAACAATATGGGCTGGGCCTCCGGTTAATAGGTTAGTCCCAAAAGTAATATAAAAGTGTATAATAAAGCCCGTAATCGTTCAAAACAGATAATAAAATAGCATGAATGCTTCATAAATTATAGATACATTGGAGACGTATCAGCATCCCCAAGCTTAATTCCTACTCGTCCTCGAGTAGGTAAATGATAAAAGAAAGAATTTATGAAGTGTGAATGCTAGAAGGTGCGCAAGTTTGATCAATGATAATTTCAATCACCTTTTCTAGCATGATTATATGTCATAATAGTAGTTCATCTCATAAAACTTCTCACGATAAAGTAACAAGCAATTCACATGTCAAAGCATAGACCATAAACTTTCTTGAAAACTAGCAAACTTCATTCTCGGTCATTCAAACAATTGCAATTCATCTTATTTTCAGGAATAGCAAACTCCACATACTCAACTATCATATAGTCTTCTACAATTGCTAGCACTCACGCGATACTAATGGTTATGGAGTTTTAATCGAACACTGAGAAAGATAGGGGCTTATAGTGTTGCCTCCCAACGTATTCACCTTTGGGTGATGTCAACTATAATAGTTCATGCTAACTTACATCCAATTGGATATATATATTAGGATCACCCCAACACAAAGTCCTTACCAAAGGATAAAATGAAAAAGGGAAAGGTGAAGATCACCATGACTCTTGCATAAAAGTAAAAGACATAAAGTAAAAGATAGGCCCTTCGCAGAGGGAAGTATAGGTTGTCATGCGCTTTTAGGATTGGATGCACAAAATCTTAATGTGAATGAACGTCACTTTATATTGCACTTCCATATGGACCTTTATTATGCAGTCCGTCGCTTTTATTGCTTCCATAACAAGATCGTATAAAGCTATTTTCTTCACACCAAAATATCATACATATTTAGAGAGCAATTTTTATTGCTTGCACTGATGACAACTTACTTAAAGGATCTTACTCAATCCATAGGTAGGTATAGTGGACTCTCATGGCAAAACTGGGCTTAAGGATATTTGTAAGCACAAGTAGTATCTCTACTTGGTGCAAGGAATTTTGGCTAGCATGAGGGGGAAAGGCAAGCTCAACATGTTTGAATGATCCATGACAATATACTTTAACTGAGATGTCGGAAAACATAACCCATTACGTTGTCTTCCTTGTCCAACATCAACTCTTTAGCATGTCATACTTAATGAGTGCTCCCAATTATAAAAGATGTCTAGGATAATGTATTTATATGTGAAATCTCTCTTCCTTCAATTCTTTCATGAATTGTTCAAATGACCAATACAATGCTTGCTAACCTCCAATAAATTTACAACCTCTACTTCTTAGACATGAAGTCATTACTCCCCATGGTATAAGCAAATGAGGCATATATAATTTCAGATTTATGACAATCAACTCAATCAACAATTTACTCATAGGATATAAGTGGAGCACACGAGTAAATGAAAAACTACTCTAAAAAGATATAAGTGAAGATCAATGAGTAGCTAAATAATTATGTATCTATGTGAAGACTCTCTCTCATTAAATAATTTCATATCTTGGTATTGTATTCAAACATAAAGCAAAACAAAATAAAATGACATTGCAAGGATCCTCTCATATCATGGTTTCTCTTTTTATCAAAAGCTTCATCCACAACAAAACTCAACAAGAACTCGTGAGATAGGTTAATATAAACCAATGCAAAACCTCATCATTTTCTAATATAACAAATCACTAAAATTATTATTCAACATTGAATACTAAATGCCTCTGCATATTTAATACTCCTATCCTCAAATAGAATCTTTAAACAAGCAAATATATGCAAACAATGCAACCATAACAGCAATCTGCCAAAACAGTATAGTCTATAAAGAATGCAAGATTCATCATACTTCCCTAACTCCAAAAATTATGAAATAAAATTCCCACTGTAGTGAATTTATCAGATCTCAATATACAAAAGGTTTCAACATTATACCATTCTCTGAATTTTATAGGGAATTTTTGCAACAGCGGTAAACTTTATGTTTTCAAACAGCAACATGTATACTAGCAAAATAAGCATGGCAAAGGCTATCCTTGACTTTTTTATTGAAAATAAAGATGCAAAACATTATTCTAAATAACAGAAAGAAAATACTAACAAAAGAAAATGATGCTCCAAGCAAAACACATATCATGTGGCGAATAAAAATATAGTTCCAAGTAAAGTTACCGATGAACGAAGATGAAAGAGGCATCCCCAAGCTTAGGCTCTTGGTTGTCCTTGAATATTACCTTGTGGTGCCTTGGGCATCCCCAAGCTTAGGCTCTTTCCACTCCTTATTCCATAGTCCATCGAATCTTTACCCAAAACTTTAAAACTTCACAACACAAAACTCAACAGAAAACTCGTAAGCTCCGTTGGTATAAGAAAATAAAACCACCACTTAGGTACTGTAATGAACTCATTCTAAATTCATAATGGTGTAATATCTACTTTATTCTAACTTCTCTATGGTTCATACCCTCCGATACTACTCATAGATTCATCAAAATGAGCAAACCACACTTAGAAAACAGAATCTGTCAAAAACAGAACAGTCTGAAGTAATCTGTATCAAACGTGTACTTATGGAACTCCAAAAATCCTACAAAATTAGGAAGACCTAAGCAATTTGTGTACCAATCCATAGCAAAAAGAATCAGATATAAGCACGTTTCTATGAAAACTAATTTACTGGGTGCAAAAGTTTCTGATTCTCAGCAGGATCAACACAACTATCACCGTAAGCTATCCTAAAGGTCTTACTTGGCACTTTATTGAAACAAAAGCTATAAAACATGATTACTACAGTGGAATAATCAAGTGAACACACAAAAACATTAAGGATAATATTGGGTTGTCTCCCAAAAAGCGCTTTTCTTTAAAGCCTTTTCAGCTGGGCATGACGATGACAATGATGCTCACATAAAAGATAAGAATCGAAACATAACGGGAGCACCATAAAGCATATGACTAGCACATTTAAGCCTAACCCACTTCCTATGCATAGGGATTTTGTGAGCAAACAACTTATGGGAACAATAATCAACTATCATAGGAAGGTAAAACAAGCATAGCTTCAAGATTTTCAACACATAGAGAGGAAACTTGATATTATTGCAATTCCTACAAGCATATATTCCTCCCTCATAATAATTTTCAGTAGCATCATGAATTAATTCAACAATATAACCAGCACCTAAAGCATTCTTTTCATGATCTACAAGCATATAAAATTTACTACTCTCCACATAAGCAAAATTCTTCTCATCAATAGTAGTGGGAGCAAACTCAACAAAATAATTATCATGTGAGGCATAATCCAATTGAAAACTAAAATCATGATGACAAGTTTCATGGTTATCATTATTCTTAATAGGATACAAGTCATCACAATAATCATCATAGATAGCAACTTTGTTCTCATAATCAATTGGAACCTCTTCCGAAATAGTGGAATCATCACTAAATAAAGTTGACGCTCTTCCAAATCCACTTTCGTATTCAACACAATAAAATTCAACATCCTCCAAAATAGTGGGATCACTACTTCCTAAAGTTGACACTCTTCCAAACCCACTTTCATCAATATAATCATCATAAATAGCAGGCATGCTATCATCATAATAAATTTGCACATCAAAACTTGGGGGACTAAAAATATCATATTCATCAAACATATCTTCCCCAAGCTTGTGGCTTTGCATATCATTAGCATCATGGATATTCAAGGAATTCATACTAACAACATTGCAATCATGCTCATCATTCAAAGATCTAGTACCAAACATTCTAATGCATTCTTCTTCTAGCACTTGAGCACAATTTTCCTTTTCACCAAACTCACGAAAGATATAAAAAAGACGAAGCGTAAGAGACAAACTCAACTCCATTTTTTTGTAGTTTTCTTTTATAAACTAAACTAGTGATAAAACAAGAAACAAAATGATTCGATTGCAAGATCTAAAGATATACCTTCAAGCACTCACCTCTCCGGCAACGGCGCCAGAAAAGAGCTTAGTTGACGGGGTGTGAGTGAGTGCCGCTTACCTAGCCTCCCCGGCAACGGCGCCAAAAAAGAGCTTGATGTCTACTACAAAACCTTCTTCTTGTAGACGTTGTTGGGCCTGCAAATGCACAGGTTTGTAGGACAGTAGCAAATTTCCCTCAAGTGGATGACCTAAGGTTTATCAATCCGTGGGAGGCGTAGGATGAAGATGGTCTCTCTCAAGCAACCCTGCAACCAAATAACAAAGAGTCTCTTGTGTACCCAACACACCCAATACAATGGCAAATTGTATACGTGCACTAGTTTGGCGAAGAGATGGTGATACAAGTGCAATATGGATGGTAGATATAGGTTTTTGTAATCTGAAAAATATAAAAACAGCAAGGTAACTAATGATAAAAGTGAGCGTAAACGGTATTGCTATGATAGGAAACAAGGCCTAGGGTTCATACTTTCACTAGTGCAAGTTCTCTCAACAATAATAACATAGATAGATCATATAACAAGCCCTCGACATGCAACAAAGAGTCACTCCAAAGCCACTAATAGCGGAGAACAAACGTAGAGATTATGGTAGGGTACGAAACCACCTCAAAGTTATTCTTTCAGATCGATCTATTAAAGAGTTCGTACTAGAATAACAGACACAAATCAACCAAAACCCTAATGTCACCTAGATACTCCATTGTCACCTCAAGTATCTGTGGGCATGATTATACGATATGCATCACACAATCTCAAATTCATCCAACCAACACAAAGTACTTCAAAGAGTGCCCCAAAGTTTCTACTCAAGAAAACGTGTGCCAACCCCTATGCATAGGTTCATGGGCGAAACCCGCAAGTTGGTCACCAAAACATGCATCAAGTGGCACGTGATATCCCATTGTCACCACAGATAAACACGGCAAGACATACATCAAGTTTTCTCAAATAAAGACTCAATCCAATAAGATAACTTCAAGAGGGAAGCTCAATTCATCACAAGACAGTAGAGGGGGAGAAACATCATAAGATCCAACTACAATAGCAAAGCTCGCGATACATCAAGATCGTGCCATAGAGAGAACACAAGAGAGAACACGAGAGAGAGAGAGAGAGAGAGAGAGAGAGAGAGATCAAACACATAGCTACTGGTACATACCCTCAGCCCCGAGGGTGAACTACTCATCATGGATAGCACGGGATGATGAAGATGGCCACCGGTGATGGGTTCCCCCTTCGGCAGGGTGCCGAAACAGACACCCGAGAGGTTTTTGGTGGCTACAGAGGCTTGCAGTGGTGGAACTCCCGATCTATCTTGATATTTGATGTTTTTAGGGTACGTAGGCTTATATAGGCGAAAGAAGTCGGTCGGGGGAGCCTCGAGGGGCCCACGAGACAGGGGGGCATGCCCTCCTATCTCGTGGCTGCCTCGAGTATCTTCTGACGTGAACTCCAAGTCTCCACGATCATATTCTTCCAAAAAATCACGATGCCGATGGTTTCATTCCGTTTGGTCTCCGTTTGATATTCTTTTTCTTTGAAATACTGAAACAGGCAATAGAACAACAATATGGGCTGGGCCTCTGGTTAATAGGTTAGTCCCAAAAGTAATATAAAATTGTATAATAAAGCCCGTAATCATTCAAAACAGATAATAAAATAGCATGAATGCTTCATAAATTATAGATACGTTGGAGACGTATCAAGTTCTGTCAATTGCCCAGTAGTAATTGTTTTCCCACCGTTTGCTATTTTTCTCGACAGAAGCCACTAGTGAAACCTACGGCCCTCGGGTCTCTTTTCATCATATTTTCCTTTGCATTTATTTTCAGATCTATTAAACCAAAAATACAAAAATACCTTTCTGCAATTTATTTGTTCTGCGATCTATTTATCCTATCTACCACTTTTTACCTCAGGTTTTTGCCTATCTTAAGGCATCGTACCTAGAAGGGATTGACAACCCCTTTAACACGTCGGGTTGCGAGTTTTGTTATTTGTGTGCAGGTGTTATTTACGTGTTGTGAGGAGGTTCTCCTACTAGTTCGATAACCTTGGTCTCATCACTGAGGGAAATATCTACCGTCGCTATACTGCATCATCCCTTCCTCTTTGGGGAAATACCGATGTAGTTCTAGAAGACATCAGGGACCGTGTCTAATGGCACTGTGCGCCAGTTTTTTCGCTGAACCGATTCAAAATTTTCGGCTTCCGTGGAAATATCTACCTCCCTGCCCCCTCCCCCTTACCAAAAGCCACATTTCCCATGTTTCCGCCTTCCTTTCCAAGTTGAAACCTTCACTCCTTGCTTGCAGCACCGCCCCCCTCATCGGCGACCCTCTGATAACCCACAACTATAGGGGATCGTTTGTAGCCTTCTTCGATAAATAAGAGTGTCGAACCCAACGAGGAGCTAAAGGCAGAACAAATATTCCCTCAAGTTCTATCGACCACCGGTACAACTCTACGCACACTTGACGTTTGCTTTACCTAGAACAAGTATGAAGCTATTTTGCAAGAATAAAACTACGATTACTTTGCGAGCATAAAACTACAAATAAAATACAAGGTGGTAAAAGTGGATAGCTTTTGTCAACAAGAAAGTCATTTTGTCCCTAGGCAATCCGTAACAAGTAGTACCGGTAATCATTCTTGCAATTTTATATGAGGGAGAGCCATGAGCTAACATACTTTCTCTACTTGGATCATATGCACTTATGATTGGACCCCTAGCAACCATCTGCAACTACTAAAGATCATTAAGGTTGTGAAACTCAACCATAGCATTAAGTATCAAGTCCTCTTTACTCCCATACGCTATAACCCACTTATCCGCGTTTAGGATGCTGTCACCCCCGCAATACTGACAATATTGCAACACCCTACAGTGAGGCCCCTCATGTTTGCGTGATACGGAAGGCACCATAGGACAGCACCATAAATAAAATATACAATCATGCCAACTGTCGTGGAATTAACACATCAGATGTCCTCATGAAAGGACTTAGTCGTGGAACCATCGCAACGGGTTATCTTGAAGGGGTTAAACCGGACAAGGGACACGAGAATTTATACTAGTTTGGCCCCTTCGATGAAGGTAAACGCCTAGGTCTAGTTGTGATGGGATTGATTGGTTTTCGATGACCAGGGAGCGAAATACGCTTGCCTGAGTCTCGAGTTGTTGTCTGTTGTCCCTGAATCGTCGCCGAGTCGTCCCTTTATATACACAGGTTGACACCCGGCCAGTCTACAGAGCCCCGAGGCCGACTCATACAAAGTGTCCGGCTCAGTCTCTCCTTTCCTAACTTATATTACAAGTTTACATAGTCATGGCGGTTTACTACTACGGGACCTAATCTGCCCTTGGGCTGCGGGCTTCTAAGCTTCATTAGTAAAACACCGTCTTCTGGATCTTCATGGCCTTCGGCATAGTGGAGGGTGAACCGGGCCCTCCTGGCCGGTTTACACTCAGTAGCTATATCCTCAACATTAGGCCCCAGATTGATTTGAATTTTTTCATGTCAATCTTCAATGCTTCAAAGATATCTTGTAGGCGTCCTCTTATATTTTCATAAACCGCCATATTGTCTTCTCATGTAAATTTTGTAAACCGCCGTGACGTCATCTTCTGAACACAGCAACGGTCCAGCATGACATCATCTCTATATAAAATATTTAAAAGATTCCCTTCTTTTAATGGTTATCCCGAAAATCGAGGCGACAGGCGCACCCATTCTGCCGCTTCAGGCTCCTTGATTCTCGCGCCTGCCGTTTATTCTTTCCTCTATAAATAAGGCCCGAGGTCCCTTCTCTCTTTTCCCCTTCTGTGCCTTCTTCTTCCTCGCGACGTCCAAGCTCTGAGCTCCGCCACCATCCGCGACCCTTGAGAACTGCATCGACAAAGGCCGCTGCATCAACCTGAACGGATCAGAAACTTGTCGCACCCCTCCGCAGTAAATCTGCAGTGGTAAGTTTCCTCTTTCCTTCATCTTTAGATCTGTATTTAGGGTTCACGAGCTCATCTGTACAGTTCTTCATTCTTCCTCTTCGTCCTTCCTTCTGCCGTGGTAGTTTTGATCCAATAGCAGTGTAGATCTCATGTGGTAGTTATTCCGCATCCGTTTTTAATGCTAGCAGATCTTCCTTTTATTATGTAGAGCATACGACCTTCTCTGTTCTGCTTAACGCCTTTAGAGATCACAGAAAAAAATTGCTTTACAGATGTGCAGTAGATCCAAATAAATTTGAGCATTGTGTGAAACCTGTTTCTGTCAACACTTAGTAGAAATCTTGAATCTTGGCCCTTCTGCCTATGGGCGGTTTAACCTTTGATAGCCAATCGGCCATATATCATTAGCCCTCTCTTAAACCGCCAATTGAACCTTGTATAGTATTTTTCCGGTTTACCACTGACTTATACACTTTAAACAGTTTAAATTTTAAACCGGCATTTATTTTTCCTTTCAGTTCCCCCTTCCAGGATGTCAAAACAATGTTTTGCCTGCAATTGGGTTCCGTCCCGGATCACAGAAACTCAAATTAATGGTTACATCACCACGGGCGCCTTAGCCTCAAAAAGGGTTCTCCATTGGCGAGTTCCAGAATCAGAATGCCCACCTAAGCCTCAAGATGGAGAGGTGATTGTATTTATGCAACACTTAGACCGGGGATTCAATCTGCCCGGATACAAAAAATTCGGGATGTCCTCGCAAGCTTCCAACTCCATCCGCAAGATATTGGTCCGAACTCTGTGTCCAATATATGCAACTTTCAAGTATTCTGCGAAGTCTATCTTCAAGAAGAGCCAACCGTGGAGCTGTTCCGGGACTTTTTTCATCTGAACCGCCGTACAAAATTCTCAGACGGTCCCAACACAGAACTTGGTGGCATGTCAATTCAGAAAAGGAAAGAAGTTGATTTCCCTCATGCAAAACATCATAGCCATCCTAAAGATTGGAACCAGACCTGGTTTTACTGCCGGAACACTGCCCCTGATGGAGAAAATCCTTTGCCGGGTTATCGCCCTCACCGGCTTAGCAACGGCCACCCATTGCCTTCACGTTTGACCGCCGTAGAACGGAAGAACTTTGCACCTCAACTCACCAAGCTCCGGGCTCTGATGGCCAACGGTTTGACTGGCATTGATCTTGTCTGCTGCTGGGTTTCTTGGGGCATTTTGCCTTTAAGCCGCCGCCCCGGATTGATGCATGAATATACTGGCAATGTCAAAGACCCTCAACGATATCACGAAACGGTAATGACCGATCTTGAAATTACCGAATGTGTGAAGAAAATGCTTGATGAACCGATCCCTGCATGCAGTCAAACCGGGTTGCCTCCATTTTGCATCTCCAATAAACCGCCAGCGGTAAAGTTCATCTAAATACTGACTTGCCTTCGTATTAACTTTGTACTAACCTTTTCTTGTCTTAATTTCAGGCTAATAGCTCCTTTTGGAAACGGACTAAACCGGCCCGGGCTACTTGTGCAAAGACCAAGGCCACAAAGAAAGCTGGCAAGAAGAAAACCACCGAGTCTTCTGATCCGCCAGAAGATGAGGAATCAGATGCTAAGGTAGAACTTTACTCACTTGGTTCCCTTTTCGTACATCTTATTGACAATGACTATTCCCAGGATGATGCTGAGGCCAGCCATGCAGAACATGTTGAGGTAATCCTTCTTTCTTCCGATTCAGATCTTGTACCGGTTCAAAGAATTCGCTGCACAGTCCGAAAAGTAAAACAATCTCACCCCCTTGCTCATTTGGATCCAAAATTTTCTTTGAAGACACAGCATGTTGAAGAATGTCACACAACCCGGCATAGTGGTCAACAAATCACTTCGTCTGGTTTAGCTAATACGCCAACCCGGAAACACCTTCCAGAGGTGATTTGTTCTCCTAAAAACGTTATCCTTTGAAAGGTTTCCTTCGATGCCCTCTCAATCTGTCTGACCCGAATTACCAGGCTTCTTCCAACTCGTCTGGCGGTTCATCAACCACTCAGCTGCCTCCTCTCAAAGTCGTCGCTGGGTAAGTATATTACTCCTCAGTTTGTTTCTTTATTTGTCAGTTTACCATACTCTAAACTTTGATGTTATAGTGCCAAGGCTCGATTAAGTAAGAAAGCCAAGACTAGCGACCCTACTGTTGATGTTGATATGGAGAAGACTCCAGAGCATCATGGCGAAGACCCTGAAGTTGCCATAGACAGCCCTGCTGGGCAAAACCAAGATACTGATGCTAACCCGCCAGAGGTTGAACCGAATGTAGAGGTTTACACTTCACATCCTCCTGCTCCTCCAAGTCCAATAGTGGAACAACGGGGCTCAACTGCTGATCCGCCAAGCCCGGTTAACAAACCGCCGAGCCCTGCTGCTAAAGCGCCAAGCCCCGTGAATAATCAACCTATCAAACTCAGCCAAAGATGATGAAGTTGTTGTTACTGGCACTGGGTATATCGCCCCTGGTAATCCAGTTGCTCTATCTAAGCATACTGCCAAGGATGAATTCACTGCTATGAGCAAGGGGAAGGGGAAGACTGACTTGTCAGCTTATGTCAATCTCTCGGCCCAAGACCTTCACTCCGGCTTCCTAAACCGGCTTTACACCAGCCGTGATTATGAAGCTGGTTTAGTAAACTTGATGAAGGAGAGCTACGAGGTAAACAGTTTGATCTTTGCTCTATACCTTCATTGCATTGTAGCCCCCAAGGGCCGATTTGTCTTTAGAAAGTCAAACTGGGACTTTGTATATTCCATACTGTACAGTAAGAACCTTGTGCATTTTTGATCAAACACACATTAGCCCCCAAGTGCCATGATTAAAACTTGTATTAATCCTTGGGACTTCAATAATCAATAGAAAAATGATCCGCATTAGCCCCCAAGTGCCAAGTGTATAACTGGTTATACGTTTGGGACTTTAGCAAAGATATTGACATGCTCTTCTTACTGTTGCAGAGTGAGATAAACCAACAAGTCTCGCAAATAGCTGACCTTCAAGAAAATCTGAAATCCCAACAAGCAGAAACCACCAAGGCCAAGGATGAATTGAAAACCGCCTTAACCACCATGGAGCAGCTCAAAGAGTGGTTCAAGTCTGAGCAGGCCAACTTGGATACCGAAAAGGCCGGATTGCTGAAGCGGGTGGAAGACGCTGAATTAGCTCTTAAACCGGTGACAGAAGAGCTTACTAGATTAAAGCGCCAAGTCAATGCCATGACCTCTGCATTTTTTGGTAAGTACTGTTTGCCAAGGCTTTATGAATATTTCGCTTTGAAATTTCTCCGGTTTAACATGAACTTCCTAAACCGCTATAGGTAATCGCATTGCTCATCTGGGTTCTGATATGCGAAAGAAACTCAAGGCCGCGTATACACTGATTGAACAGCTATATACCGGCGTCCAACGGGTTATCTGTGCTACTTCATATGACAATGCGGCTCCAACACTGATCAAGGATACGTTGGACCGGCTATCTATGACGCCAGTGCAGATAGAAGAGTTGAAGCGATCCGCTGCCCGGGCTGGCACTTTATTAGCACTGACTCGAGCCAAGGCATGGATACCTGATCTTGATCTGGCTGATATAGCCAAGGGCTTCCCCAGTGCTCAAGTAAACAGTGAAGTATTTGACAATGATGCTCTCAGACGGGTAACAAGGGAGATGTGTCCTCTGGCGAGTCAGTTGGCAGAAGAGGCTAACCTGACGGTTCACCGATCCTTCTATGACGCAAACAACAGACGGGTTGAAGCTGTTATTCCTGAAGTGCAGAACCTTGTTCCCCCAATCCGTAAGCACACTTACGCCCCTCACATTGATCCGGCTGAGCTTATAAGTGAAGAGGCTGTCTTTCAGGCCTTAACCTGGATTGACTGGACCACCAATTACTTCCAACCATTGGATGGGGAGGAGGAGGCTGAACCGACGCCAGACAACCCATCTACTTCACATTAACCCGGCGATGAAGCTTAATCCGTCAATCCAATTGATATGTTAGAAACTGTCCATTGTGAAACAATTCCATATTTTGGGCCTCTGAGTGCCTTGTAATAGGGTAGCAAAAAACTTGATCTGCTGCCATCGTACAGTAAGAGTTACTTTATGTGATCCGCCATGTCAATGTCAATTTTGGTTTAGGTATCATAATATGCAATTCCTGTGTTTGCATAAAAAGAAACAGGGTCCTGGCGGTTTATCGCCGGACGGGTCATAACGCCCAAGAAAAAGCCTGATTGATAATCAAACCGTAAAAATATGAAATGGTTCATACCTGTGATGTAATATCACTTTGTAGTTGGCTGGTCAACTTTGATTGTAATAAGGGTGAAAACCCAAATCTGTAATTCTTGTATAACTCCATCATGTACTGATATAGTGAGTCATACCGGGTGATGATGCACACCAGATGATCCAAGCTGGTGACAGGTAGTCAAAGCCAGGCCGGGTTAACAAACTCCGGGTTAAGAATAAGGGCTATCAACGTGTAGTTGCAAAACAAGCCGTTTTAAAGAATACCGGGCTAATAAGATGATTGACCGGGCCAAGAAAATCGGTTTAACATAAATTCAGCAAAATGCAAATAAAACTGTGTAGTCAAGGCTTTTTGAGGGCTGCCAGGCCCAAATTCGAGGCTTTTTGTGGGCTGCTAGGCCGCTGAGTTGAACCATTTAACAAAGCCTTTTAAGTTGGACCTCCAACTAACCAATCACTGTTTTAACTTTGACAAGTGAGGGTCTCAATGAGAGTAACTGTCAAACGTTCGGAGGGCCGTGCCAGGATGACCTGGATAGGAGTGTCTTACTTGATTAAGGCAGGTTAACCCGGGGTTTTAGGTAAATATACTAGGCTTCCAAGCCGTGGGTCGATACCCAGCTACAAGGGTCCATTCAAACTCCTTGGTATTTGACACAAAGATCCCCCAAGTAACGTGATGAGCTGTGCTCATTGGGTGCCTATGTTTGAGTTGTGCATAGCATCCAAACTCTCTTTGGACCCTTGGGTGTGAAGCTCCCAAGCTATGTTGTGGCGTGATAGCCGGTTTAACAGGTAGTACTCCGCTTTGTCAGCTGAAGCCCCCATGTAACTCGAAGGATATTTGAGAAAAAACATCAGAGGCCCTGCTTAAAGCAACGATGCTGGTTTATTTATTGATCATAATATATACATTGTCGAAATATGTACATAAGAAGAGCCTATGGCTCAAGTGTAGTAAGGCCGGAGGAGAGCTATGTTCCACGGCCGCCGGGTCTCCTCCTCAGAGTTGCGTGAGTCATACCGAACGTTAACGAGGTAGTGTGATCCGTTGTGCAGATTCTTGCTGACCACAAAGGGCCCTTCCCAAGGCGGGGATAACTTGTGCATGTCGGTCTGATCCTGGATGAGCCGAAGCACCAAGTCACCTTCTTGAAAGGTTCTTGTCCTAACCCGACGGCTGTGATAACGCTGTAAGTCTTGTTGATAAACCGCTGATCGAGCCAGAGCCATATCCCGTTTCTCATCTAGCAGGTCCAGTGCCTCTTGGCGAGCTTGCTCGTTGTCCGCTTCAACATAATTAGCAACCCGGGGCGAGTCATGACATATATCACTTGGGAGAACTGCCTCTGCCCCATATACCATAAAGAAAGGCGTGTAACCTGTTGAGCGATTGGGGGTGGTGTTGATACTCCATAACACAGAAGGTAATTCTTCCACCCAACAACCCGGCGTCCGCTTCAAGGGAATCATGAGCCGGGGTTTAAGACCCTTCAAAATTTCTTGATTTTCTTGCTCCGCTTGACCATTGAATTGAGGGTGCGCCACAGATGCTATGTCAAGCCGGATGTGCTCTCTCTGACAGAAATCCTCCATCTCACCTTTGGATAGGTTGGTACCATTATCCGTGATAATACTGTGTGGAAAGCCAAAGCGGAAAATAATCTTTTTGAGAAATTGAACCGCCGTAGCTGCATCACACCTGCTAACAGGCTCCGCTTCAACCCACTTGGTGAATTTATCAACTGCCACCAACAGGTGGGTCTTCTTATCCTGGGAACGTTTATAGGGCCCTACCATATCATGCCCCCAAGTAGCAAAAGGCCAAGTGATAGGAATCATCCGTAGTTCCTGAGCCGGAACATGAGCTCTGCGTGAAAATTTCTGACAAGCATCACATCGCTTTACCAGATCCTCCGCATCAGCATGAGCTGTCAACCAGTAAAACCCATGACGAAAAGCTTTTGCAACCAGGGACTTTGAACCAGCATGATGACCACAATCCTGTAGGATCTCTTGGCCTTCTTCCGGAGAAACACAACACTGAAATACGCCTGAAACGCTATAGCGGTGTAACTCGCCATTGTGAATAACCATGGACTTAGATCGCCGGACTATCTGTCGAGCCAGAACTTTATCGTTGGGTAGCTCGCCCCGGTTCATGTACGCCAGATATGGAACCGTCCAATCCGGTACAACATGTAAAGCGGCCACCAACTGAGCCTCCGGATCAGGAATAGCCAAATCCTCTTCTGTAGGCAACTTAACAGACGGATTAGGCAACTTAACAGACGGTTTACGCTGAGATCCGAGCCGGCTTAAAGCGTCTGCTGCTTCATTTTTGCGCCGATCGATATGCTTGACCTGGTACCCTTTGAAGTGACCCGCCACAATATCCACTTCACGCCTGTAAGCCGCCATGAGTGGATCTTTAGAATCCCAAGTACCAGAAACTTGCTGAGCCACCAGATCAGAATCTCCGAAACAACGAACTTGACTTAAGTTCATCTCTTTGGCCACACGGAGACCATGGAGCAAAGCTTCGTACTCAGCTGCATTGTTAGTACAAGGGAACATCAATCGGAGAACATAGCAAATTTTATCACCTCGAGGGGAAGTAAGGACAACTCCAGCCCCCGAGCCTTCCAACTGCATGGATCCATCAAAATGAATAATCCATTATGTATTGTCCAGTTTGTCTTTTGGTGCTTGCAACTCGGTCCAGTCATTGATAAAATCCACAAGGGCCTGAGATTTTATGGTTGTTCGAGGTACATAATTTAAACCGTGTGGACCAAGCTCGATTGCCCACTTTGCAACTCGACCAGTTGCTTCCCTGTTTTCAATTATATCGCCCAAAGGAGCAGAACTAACCACTGTGATGGGATGGCCTTGAAAATATTGCTTAAGTTTTCGACTGGCCATAACAACCCCGTACACCAACTTCTGCCAATGTGGATAGCGTTGTTTTGACTCGATCAGGACTTCACTGATGTAGTATACAGGTCGTTGAACCAGATATTCCTTCGCAGCTTCTTTACGCTCAACCACAATTGCTACACTGACTGCTCGGGCATTGGCAGCCACGTATAATAGCAAAGGCTCATTATCAACTGGGGCTGCAAGAACCGGCGGTTCAACCAATTTCCGCTTTAGCTCCTCAAAAGCCGCATTGGCTGCATCACTCCAGACGAAATCATCTGTCTTTTTCAACATCTGATACAAAGGAATTGCTTTCTCTCCCAAACGACTGATAAACCGGCTAAGGGCTGCAATCCGACCTGCTAGACGCTGAACATCATTGATACACTTCGGTTTGGCCAGGGATGTGATTGCCTTATTTTTTTCCGGATTAGCCTCAATGCCCCTGTTGGACACAAGAAAACCGAGAAGCTTGCCTGCCGGAACACCAAACACACATTTATCCGGATTAAGCATCATCTTATAAACCCGAAGGTTGTCAAATGTCTCCTTGAGATCATCTATCAACGTCTCCTTCTTTCTGGATTTGACCACAATGTCATCCACATAGGCATGAACATTACGCCCAATCTGCTTGTGAAGACAATTTTGCACACAACGCTGATAAGTTGCCTGGGCACTCTTGAGCCCAAAGGGCATAGAAACATAGAAGAAGGCTCCAAAGGGAGTGATGAAAGCTGTTTTCTCCTGGTCCTTAACTGCCATTTTGATCTGATGATATCCTGAATAAGCATCCAAAAACCTCAGGCGTTCACAACCCGCCGTCGCATCAATGAGCTGATCAATATGCAGGAGAGCAAAGGGATCGGCCGGGCAAGCCTTATTCAAGTCCGTGTAGTCCACACACATACGCCAAGTGCTGTTTTCTTAAGAACCAGCACCGGATTAGCCAACCATTCAGGATGAAACACTTCGATGATAAACCCAGCAGCCAACAGCCGGGCTACCTCTTCACCAATTGCCTTGCGTCTTTCTTCATTAAAGCGACAAAGAAATTGCTTGACCGGTTTAAACTTCGGATCAATATTAAGAGTGTGCTCAGCGAGTTCCCTTGGTACACCTGGCATGTCAGAAGGATTCCATGTAAAAATGTCCCGGTTCTCACGGATGAACTCGATGAGCGCGCTTTCCTATTTTGGATCCAGATTGGTGCTGATACTGAACTGCTTGGACAAGTCGCCAGGAACGAAGTCAACAAGCTTAGTCTCGTCAGCCGGTTTGAAATGTAGGGTTGGGTCATGCTTAGTGGTGGGCTTCTTCAGAGGGGTCATATCTGCCGGATCAACATTCTCCTTATAAAACTTTAGCTCCTCCGTAGCACAAACTGCCTCAGCATAAGCCGCATCACCTTCCTCGCAATCCAACGTGATTTTTCGACTTCCATGAACCGTGATAGTCACTTTATGACCCGGCATCTTGAGCTGCAAATAAATATAACAAGGCCTTGCCATGAGTTTTGCATAAGCCGGGCGCCTAAACAGCGCATGATACGGGCTCTGGATTCTTACTACCTCAAAGGTCAATGTCTCAGACCTAGAGTCATGCTCATCACCAAACACAACCTCCAAAGCGATCTTACCTACGGGATATGCTGATTTACTTGGTACCACACCATGAAAAACAGTGTTGGACGATTTAAGATTCTTATCTGTCAACCCCATGCGACGGAATGTCTCATAATACAGAATATTGATACTGCTTCCTCCATCCATGAGTACTTTGGTGAACTTATAACCTCCCACCTGAGGCGCCACCACCAAAGTTAGTTGACCCGGATTGTCAACCCGGGGCGCATGATCCTCCCTACTCCACACAATAGGCTGTTCCGACCACCGCAGATAACGTGGAACTGCCGGTTCAACAACATTGACTGCCCTCTTGTGAAGCTTCTGATCATGCTTGCACAGACTAGTAGTGAACACATGATACTGCCCACCATTCAACTGCTTTGGGTGACTTTGGTAACCCGACTGCTGCTGATTCCCTTGATTATTCTGCTAGTTATTACCACCTTGGTTGTTCTGATTGCGGTCGGTGTCAAAACCGGCGGATCTCGGGTAGGGGGTCCCGAACTGTGCGTCTAGGCGGATGGTAACAGGAGACAAGGGACACGATGTTTTACCCAGGTTCGGGCCCTCTTGATGGAGGTAAAACCCTACGTCCTGCTTGATTGATATTGATAATGTGTGTATTACAAGAGTAGATCTACCACGAGATCAAGGAGGCTAAACCCTAGAAGCTAGCCTATGGTATGATTGTTGTAATGGTTGTTGTTGTGTCCTACGGACTAAACCATCCGGGTTATATAGACACCGGAGAGGACTAGGGTTACATAGAGTCGGTTACAATGGTAGGAGATCTACATATCCGTATCGCCAAGATTGCCTTCCACGCCAAGGAAAGTCCCATCCGGACACGGGACGAAGTCTTCAATCTTGTATCTTCATAGTCTTGGAGTCCGGCTGACGATGATAGTCCGGCTGACGATGATAGTCCGGTCGATGATGATAGTCCGGCTATCCGGACACCCCCTAGTCCAGGACTCCCTCAGTAGCCCCTGAACCAGGCTTCAATGACGATGAGTCCGGCGCGCATATTGTTCGGCATTGCAAGGCGGGTTCCTCCTCTGAATAATTCATAGAAGATTGTGAACACCAGGATAGTGTCCGGCTCTGCAAAATAAATTCCACATTCCACCGTAGAGAGAATAATATATACACAAGTTCAATCTGCTAATGTTTTTTGCGGCATGACGTCACACCACTACCAAGCCTTTACTTGAATCATTTTTTTTACTTTACCACCTCAGCGCGTTTAGCGAAGCGGTTTCCTTGGCACGTCTTGTCGAAGCAGAGATCGTGGTCCCCCTTATTCCGGGATTCTCATCAATACGGACGTGGGTAACCCAACCGCGCCCGTCGCCACGCCCCCTCTATCGAGGCGAGTTCCGAACGGTCACGGAGACGGCTCTCGGTATTCTCCCTCTTTATAACGGGACCAAGGCTCGTTCCTTTCCTTCAATCCTCCATCGAATCTTCTCCTTGCTCCAAGTTCCAACACCTAGAGCCCCAGATTCGAGCGCTTTGGACCTTCAAAAATGTCCGGTTCCGACCTCTAGGGCCGGTGGATGCCCTCCTTCGTCACGGAGGAGGACGTGCTAAAGCTGTGGGAGGCCAAGTACCCGACTTACGAGATTTTGCACAGGTTGCCCGCCGAAGGGCAGGCCATCCCCACCCCCGAGCCCGGCGAGTACGTCGTTTTTGTATCCCACCTCCGTCGGGGTTTAGGCTTCCCGATGGATCCTTTTGTGAGAGGGCTCATGTTTTACTATGGGTCGGAATTCCATGACTTGGCTCCGGAGTCCATCCTCCATATTTTCGCATTTATTGTCATCTGCGAAGCCTTCCTCCGCGTCACCCCCCACTTCGGCTTGTGGCTGGAGACCTTCAATGTGGAGCCGAAGATGATCGAGGGGCGTCAAGCAGAGTGCGGCGGGGCGGCCATAAGTAGGAGGGCCGATGCCCCATGGCCCGCGGGCTCCTTCCAAGAGGAGCTCGGCCTGTGGCAGCAGGAGTGGTTCTATATTACCGCTCCGAGGGGCAGCAGACAGAAGCCGCAGCCCTTATTCCGCTCGGGACCTCCATGACGGTTGATTTCGTGGGTCAACCAAGGGCTCAACTGGGGGCCGTCAAAGGACGTGCCCTTACTACAGGGCCGGATTTGAGATCTCCAATCGAGGGAGATCGATATGGTGATGGTAATGCAGGTCATGCTGATTAGGCGTCTCCTGCCCTACAAACGCCGCCCTCTCCGGCTATGGGAGTTTAATCCGGAGGGGCCACGGATTCTTCAACACTTCATGGGTATGACACCCATGGAGATGTACAAATTATTCTTCGGATCACAAGAGGCGTGTCCGGAATTGACCGAGGATGCTGGCCTAAGCTGCAATCGCCCGGATACTGAAGTAAGTAGCTCCGAGTCTGGACATACCGTTTGTTTGCCTTTCGATGATTCGCCTTATGACCAATTTCCTTCTAAACAGGAGTGGATAGCGCAAGCAAAACTGATATGGTGTCCGGCCCCCCTCCTAGAGACCGCGCCGGATTCTGTGCTGGTCAGGATGCTGGAGGTTGCGCCTTCAGAGGAAGGTGAAGGGGAAAGTAGAAGAGCTACCGCCTCGCCTAAGGAGGCTCTTTAAAGAGGGGGATCGAGAATCCCTCCCTCCAAGGGGAGAAGAGGACTGCCTCCGAGGACCCGGGGGCCAAAGCCCCTAAGCGGGGGAAGAAATCTTCGCTAGAGGGTCCTGCGTCCGGGGAGGCCCCGGCCGCATAGTCTCCCCTAAAGAATCAGCCCTCCAACGAGCCGTAAGTAGAAAGAAGGGAGTTTTATAATAAGGGACATCCCTATTTGCACTTCTGAGGATAACTCAAGTTTTTACCTTGTAGTTCGGATCTCCGTCCTTCGCAAATGAGCTCGTCTTTGGGGGACCTTCGTCTGGAGATGGTGGAGAAAGAGACGCCTCCGTCCGGGGCGCCGTCGGATAGGGCGGACGAGCCTGACGTGTCATCACGGAGGGAGCCCACGGGTTTGGCAAAGCCGGATAGTTCGGCACCAACTGGTGTACGGCTGAAGGATCTGCTTGAGAAGGCGTCTATCTCAGAAGATCACCATGCATTGATGAGTATGGTGATTGGAAGGATTTCGTCCGCCAAAGGCGGATTGCATAATTCCGTCGGGAGTTTGCTGGCGGGGTATGAGGTACGTAAAAATGACACACCTTTTGACAGTTTTGCATATAGAGTGCGTCCTGTATAGATAGTAGCCCCTGAGACTTGGTAGGTTGTCGAAAGCGACAGCGTGCCGAGGATCAAAATTGCAGGTTTCAATTTTCACCGTGCCTATGTAGGTGGCGGATCGTCCGGGGGCCAGCCGGACTGATGGAGTTGCTGAACTAAAGCGGCAACTCGACGTTGCGGATGCGGACATCGCGCTAGTCAACAGGCGACTTGATGAGTCGCAAGGTAAGTGTTTCTTTGCGGTCACTTGGTAAGGGAGCCGAAGCCCGCTCCTTACAACATGTGTGTGAAATGCAGATAGTGCCGCTGCTGTGGAGAGCCTTCGGGCCGAACTTGCTCAAGCCAAGGAGCAAGCCAGAAGGAGTAATGCGGCGGCCTCGAGGGCGGCCGAGGAGTTAGAAGCCGAAATGGCCGTGAAGTTAAAAGATGCTACCGACCGCAATGAGGCTCTTGAAAAGGAGCGCCTAGCGGGGCAAGAAGACCTGGGGAAGGCCACCGCCGAAGCCAAGGATGTCCGTTCTGCAATGCGGGCTATAAAGGAAGAGCTGCGCCAGGCCGGAGACATTGTAGCTGGCAAGCCTTTTCTGCTGCGCCGAAGGTTTACGGATCCAAAGTATGCTCAGCTGGGCCAGCTGTGGGGTCCGGAGGACCCTTATATGGACTTAGCAGCGAGTGCGGCAGATGTCGTTGTGCATTTTCGAAGTCAGAAGGATCACAAGACGGAAGAGCTGTTTTGGTCTCAATTCCATAGTCCGGAGCGTTCACTTCCGCTGACCGACCGGTTGGCCGAGTGGGCTGAGCTGAATAGGTTGTCCGGGCTTGCCATGATGGATATCGTGACCCATGTCTGGCCGGATAGGCCCAAGCCGAAGAGCTACTTTGGCTTATTGCAGCAATTTCTTGGGGCGGTGCCGCATATCAAGGCGATGAAGCGGTCGGCCTGCATAGAGGGTGTGTAGATGGCACTCGCCCATGTGAAGACACATTGGACAGAGATGTATGCCACCGCTGTTGCGACCCCGGGTTCGGACGATAGCCGGTAACCCGCCGAGCACTATTTTGGCGAAGTTCTGCGTGGTGCTCGTGTAATAGAGTCGCAGTGCTCAAAAAATGTTATGTTCAAATGAACGTTTTATGTTGTAAAACAATGTTTATGATGTAAGCGCCTTTTATACTTGTGTGTTCAAGTAGTGGAATATCTCCTGTGCGGCCGTTCATGTATAGGTGTGTATAACCTGAAAGATGGCAGTCGTCGGCTTCAGCCCCCACGCACAAGGTGTGGGGGTGTTTGCAAAAATAGCGCATTTTCACACTTAATCCGACGTCTCGGTCCTGTAAAGGAGGTGGTAGCATAGCAAACGAGGCAACCGGACTATAATGCTTTATCACTTTCACTTAGCCATGGGAGTTCGAGGGTGGGGCTACGATATAGCCCCTAGGGGCACCGCGCTCTCCGAATTTGGGGCGCGTATGTGCCTGACCGGGAAACGGCCCTTCGTCAAAGCGGAGGAATTCTAAACATTCCATTGGTCGATCGAGTGGTTGACCAATCTCTCGCTGTATCATGACAGTCAGTTTTCGGCTTTCTCTACTGAGGTGCTCGCCCAGCCGAACTGGGGCACAATCGCAGTAGTTCTCCTGGTGCCGCATTAGCCGATGATACTAAACGTAAGGCAGCAAAACACAGGAGCCGGGCAAACCCAACATTTGACCAAAGACATGATTCGGAGCTGATGCATATAAGGCCTAACTCGAGACGCCGAACACTCCTGAAGGTGTTCGGTCTTTATAATAACGGGCAGAACAATGCCCTAACCCCTTGTGTCCAGGTACGGGAAAGTTCCTCTGACGTGGTCGATGCCAAAACGCCAGTCTCCACTCTGGTTATAATGAGAAACCAGGGGATTATAGCAACAAGAGACAGTAAGAAAGGTTTACGTAGGGTCTTAGTCTGAAAAGAATCCTTGAAACGGGTCCCTACTGCACGTCTGTGCCTGTGTCTCCATTGTGCCGTATCCTGGACGGGTGTGCACGTTGTTCATCTATAAAAGGAGAGGAACTTAGTTTGAAAATAAATCATGCGAAAAAGTGCATAAAAAATTGAAATATAAATTAATAAAGCTGAGCCTATGCTAGCTCATTATAGCTTATATGCACAACCCCTTGTGAAGGGGTGTGCGGCTAGGTAGCCCCTAGCTTATTTATTCCAGACTCGTCCAGCCGTGTCCAGGGTCTTAGACGACCTTTTAATGAAATGATGCCACGTGGACCGGGCATTTTAAGTGTAAGAGACGCGTAGTGTGGTATTGCGTTAAAGCGGACGAAAGCTTCACGTCCCAATAGTGCTTGATAGCTATTTTTAAATGGGGCGACATGAAAGGTTAGCTTTTCGCGTCGGAAGTTGTCAGGTGACCCGAACACAACTTCTAGTAATAAGGAACCTGTGCACCTGGCGTAAGGGCCTGGCGCCACTCCTTTGAAGGAAGTGCGGCTATGTCGAATTGTAGTAAGGTCTATCCCCAACTTGCGGATTGTGTCCGGATATAGCAGGTTTAAGTCACTGCCGCCGTCTATCAGGACTTGTGTAAATTGCAGCCCATCTATTATAGGATCCAATATCAGAGCAGTCCATCCTGCGTTCTGGATACTTCTGGAATAATCCAGGTGGTCAAAAGTGATTGGTTTTGACATCCAATCTCGATGTTCCGCTGGGGTGGACCGTGCGACACCTATCTTAGCAGGTGCCGCATTGTATTTCCGTACTATCACATGAAGTGAGTTTACTGTTTTGACTTCTTGTGGGAAAGTCTTTTGTCTTCCGGTGCTCTGTTTGTGGGGTTCGTCATGGTCCTCGCTTGGCGCATCGAGCCCCTTGTGTTCGGCGTTGAGTCTGCCAGACTGTTTAAAAACCCAACAATCTCGGTTGGTATGGTTTGCAGGCCTTCCGGAGGTACTGTGGATTTGACATATCCGATCCAAAATTTTGTTGAAGTTGGATAGCTCATCACTGTTGTCCTTAAGAGACATTGTTTTATTGTTTGGCCGCGAGCTTTTGAATCCGGCGTTGACCGCCGTGCTCTTTGGGCTTTTTTCTTTATTCCGACGCTGATCTTTTATGCGCCGTGATTTTTCGTTTCCATCTCTGATCTCGGATGTACTCGGGTCGCTGGTGCTGCATCTTGCTAGCCAGTTGTCTTCCCCTGCGCAAAAGCGGGTCATGAGGCTTGTTAGCGCGGCCATTATTCTTGGCTTCTCTTGGCCGAGGTGTTTGGCGAGCCATTCGTCTCGGACATTGTGTTTAAAAGCTGCTAAGGCTTCCGCGTCCGGACAGTCGACTATTTGGTTCTTTTTGGTAAGGAACCTGTTCCAGAATTTGCGCGCTGACTCTCCGGGCTGTTGAGTTATATGACTTAGATCGTCTGCATCCGGAGGGCGGACATAAGTCCCTTGAAAATTTGCTCTAAATGCGTCCTCAAGCTCTTCCCAACTTCCAACAGTGTTTTCTGGGAGGCTTTTGAGCCAATGCCGAGCTGGCCCTTTTAGCTTGAGGGGTAGGTATTTTATGGCGTGGAGATCATCTCCTCTAGCCATGTGTATGTGTAGTGTGTAGTATCCAGACTCCGGGGTCTGTTGTTCCATCGTATGCCTCTATGTTTATGGGTTTGAACCCTGCTGGAAATTCATGATCCAGCACCTCATCGGTGAAACATAGTGGGTGTGCGGCGCCCCTGTATTTGGGTGTGCCGCTGTCTTCGAACACTTGCCGTGTTGTGTTGCTTCCTGGGGCCCTCTTTTTTGGCCCGTAAATAGACCTGACTGGGCCGTCTGTTTTCCCAGGATCGTAAATCGGATTGTGTGCGGCGCCGCTTGTCCTTTTTGGCCTGTCATCTGGCCGTCTATCCGGCCAGGCGGCCTCTTTGTTTTTTGACTGTGAGGGCTCTATGGCTTCCTCCTCAAATTCTGGCAGCAGCTTGCGCTTCGGATAGCTCTTTGTTTGGTGCCCATTGCCATATTTGTCTGCGGTCTTGAGTACTTTGCTTCACCTCTTTCTGAGTATGTCTTCCGCTGTTTTGAGCTTCCGCTTTTCCTTCTTCAGACTTCTTGCAGTGGCGACGAGTTCTTATGCTCCGATGGTGTGTCTGGCGTGAGGTTGTCCGGACTGTTGGTTTCGCCGGGCATGTCTTTATTATCCGATTCGTCCTATTCGGACGGTTGCTTGCTTGCATGATTGTCGTCCACTGGTTTGCCCTGCTCTATTGCTGGGTCATTAGGAATGTTGTTTTTGTCGAGGCGGGACTTAGGGTGGCGTCCGCGTCACCGTTTTGGTTGTTTATCGGCGGGATTATCCTTTGCCACGCCCCGTTGTTCCTCATTATTACTTCCTTTTGGGGTGTCCACCATATATATGTCATGTGACGGGGTGGCCTTCCAGTGCTCAGTGAACGTTGCTTCTTGATCGTCTCCGGCATCGTCGTCCATACCGTCGATGTCTTCGGAGTCGTAGTTTAGCATGTCGGTTAGATCGTCGACAGTTGCTATAAAGTGGGCGGTGGGTGGGCTTTGAATTTCTTCGTCGTCCGCCTCCCAACCGTCCTGGCCGTAGTCCGGCCAGGGCTCTCCGGATAGCGAGAGATGCTTTAGCGATTTTAAGATGTTGCCAAAGGGTAAGTGCTGAAAGATATCCGCAGCGGTGAACTCCATGATCGGCGCCCAATCAGATTCGATTGGCAGGGGCAGAGGAGGTTCGGAGTCCGGCAGGGAGTCTGGCACCTCGAAGTCATGAGCTTTATAAGGGACGAGGTCAGTGTTCGGCTCCATCGTCGTGGAAGTTGCAGCTCCCGAGGCGGTGTCCAGCCACCCGTCCTCGATCTGCGCAATTCGTGTACGGCCTCCAAGGTACTGTCTGGCGGCAGAGTTAGGTCGTGCCCATCGTGACAGTGCGGCACGCTCGGCTGCGGCTCGGATCCATCGAAGATCAAGTCTCCGCGGATATCGGCCGTGAAGTTTAGGCTTCCAAACCTGACCTGACGGCCAAGGGCGTAGCTTTCGATCTGCTCCAGATAGCTTTTGAAGAGGCCATCAAGCCTATCAGTGACGACACAGAGGAACTCTCAATGAAAGCACCAATGTCGGTGTCAAAACCGGCGGATCTCGGGTAGGGGGTCCCGAACTGTGCGTCTAGGCGGATGGTAATAGGAGACAAGGGACATGATGTTTTACCCAGGTTCGGGCCCTCTTGATGGAGGTAAAACACTACGTCCTGCTTGATTGATATTGATAATGTGGGTATTACAAGAGTAGATCTACCACGAGATCAAGGAGGCTAAACCCTAGAAGCTAGCCTATGGTATGAATGTTGTAATGGTTGTTGTTGTGTCCTACGGACTAAAGCCATCCAGTTTATATAGACACCGGAGAGGGCTAGGGTTACATAGAGTCGGTTACAATGGTAGGAGATCTACATATCCGTATCGCCAAGCTTGCCTTCCATGCCAAGGAAAGTCCCATCCGGACATGGGACAAAGTCTTCAATCTTGTATCTTCATAGTCTTGGAGTCCGGCTGACGATGATAGTCCGGCTGACGATGATAGTCCGGTCGATGATGATAGTCCGGCTATCCGGACACCCCCTAGTCCAGGACTCCCTCAATTGCCATGATTATTCTGAAACCTAGAGCTTGAACCGCCGCCACCATGAAAACCTGGACCTGAACCGCCCATTAGACCCTGATCATACCAGAAAATATCAGAGTTTTTGAACTCCTTCATAATGTTACAATCCTTCCAGAGCTGCGTTGCGGGAGCCTCCTTGGTCCCATGCTTTGGACAGGGCTGATTCAACAAATGCTCCAGATTCATCGCCCCGCCGCGCTGGGGTGGTTTACCTTTATGACGCTCCACATTAGCGTTAGCCACAAAATCTGAATCCGCTTTACGCTTACCATTATTCCCATGGCCTCCTTGGTTGTGCTGTTGTCCCTTTGCACCGCCATTCTTCTTTCCCTTCTCCGGTTTCTCATTATCAGAATCGGGATCCTTGGTATTATCAGAATCGGCATACTTTACCAAGGCTGCCATGAGGGTTCCCATGTCATTGCAGTGGCACTTGAGCCGTCCCAACTTCATCTTCAGTGACTTAAACCGGCAATTGCGCTCCAGTGTGATAATCGCTTGGCCAGCGTTAATCCGGTCGGACGAGTGCAGAACTTCTGAAACCCGGCGTACCCAGTGAGTCGTTGACTCGTTCTCCCCTTGAACACAAGCATCCATATCCACAATGGACATGGGCTGTTTGCACATGTCTTTAAAATTGGCTATAAACCGGGCCTTCAACTGATCCCATGACTCGATGGAATTAGCTAGCAGATTTTTCAACCAAGTACGGGATGTTCCTTCCAACATCATCGTGAAGTACTTTGCACAAGCCACTTCATCTACATCCAGCATCTCCATTGCCATCTCATAACTCTCGACCCACGCCTCAGGTGGCTGATCCGCCGTGTAATTAGGCACTTTGCGTTGACGCTTGAAATCCTTGGGCAGACGCACATTACGGAGAGCCGGAATAAGGCACAGGACTCCCCAGGAACTGAAGGCAAGCCCGGTGCCTCGGTCAACTGACGCTGCTGGCTGAACCGGGGCGGGTTGATAACAACCCAAAGCGGCATCCCTTCGTGCCCTGCCATGATCCACCACATCTTGAGGATTACGATGCCGCGCGCTGCTAGACACCTCCGGTTCATCCATACGCCTACTATAGCTTGGGCTCGGTCGAGGGGTTGAATGAATTCGATCCCGGCTATATGAATAAGCCTGCTGCTGCACCACAGCGGTTTGAAGAAGGTCTCTCGCCCGCCGCGTTTCAATTGCTGCTATTGAATCACCCTCCATCGGGATGGCTGCCAGGCGCGAGGCTGAGGCATTCATGTTATCCAGAGGGCTCGAGAAGTGACTCGGTGGTGTAGACACGTATTGCAGTGGGTTATCTGTTTGTCGGGGTGGCTCTGTTATCTGTAGTTGATCCGGAGTTGTTCTAGGCGCATCAGTCCGGTTTGCAGCTACCGGATTGCTCGGCCCAGCGCCTGGCGTCTGAAAGAGATTTAACCCTTCGTAAACCGGCGGCAGATGTGACCGGTACTTCCTTCGCATTACATCCTCTGATGCGGTCTGATCCAGCATGAGCTGGTAATTCTGTGCATGTATCCGCTGTGATTGGGCATCCAAAGAGGCCCGTTCTTCAGCCATCCTAGTATCCTCCGCTGCTAAGTCCTCTTTAGCCTGTGCTATTTGGTCCTTCAGTTTTGCAACGTCCGCATTATGCTGATCCTGTGTCTCTGGGGTGATTGTCACGGTTAACAAGGTCGCCCAGGCGTCCATCAATTCGGAGAGGACTTGCGCGGGTCGGCGCGCCGGGACTCCTGTCGCGGCTGCTGATCCGGTATTCATCACCGCGGTAGATGAAGACTGCAACGTGGGTTGTCTTCCGGCCATGTAAACAGCAACCCGACTTGGCGGTTCAAGGAGGTCCGGAGTACTGTTGCCATCGGAATATCCTTCGAACACACCGCTATGAATCTGGTACAAGGACTCAGTTTTGCCAGTGGATGACTCACCGTCGGAATATACTGTTGGAAATATGCCCTAGAGGCAATAATGAAAGTGTTATTATTATATTTCTTTGTTCATGATAATTGTCTTTTATTCATGCTATAACTCTATTATCTGGAAATAGTAATACACGTGTGAATACATAGACCATAACATGTCCCTAGTGAGCCTCTAGTTGACTAGCTCGTTGATCAACTGATAGTCATGGTTTCCTGGCTATGGACATTGGATGTCGTTGATAACGGGATCACATCATTAGGAGAATGATGTGATGGACAAGACCCAATCCTAAGCATAGCACAAGATCGTGTAGTTCGTTTTGCTAGAGCTTTTTCAATGTCAAGTATCTCTTCCTTAGACCATGAGGTTGTGTAACTCCCGGATACCGTAAGAGTACTTTGGGTGTACCAAACGTCACAACGTAACTGGGTGACTACAAAGGTGCACTACAGGTATCTCCGAAAGTGTTTGTTGGGTTGACACGGATCGAGACTGGGATTTGTCACTCCGTATGACGGAGAGGTATCTCTGGGCCCACTCGGTAATGCATCATCATAATGAGCTCAAAGTGACCAAGTGTAGGTCATGGGATCATGCATTACGGTGCGAGTAAAGTGACTTGCTGGTAACGAGACTGAACAAGGTATTGGGATACCGACGATCGAGTCTCGGGTAAGTAACGTACCGATTGACAAAGGGAATTGTATACGGGGTTTGATCGAATCCTCGACATCGTGGTTCATCCGATGAAATCATCGAGGAGCATGTGGGAGCCAACATGGGTATCATGATCCCGCTGTTGGTTATTGACCGGAGAGTCGTCTCGGTCATGTCTACATGTCTCCCGAACCCATAGGGTCTACACACTTAAGGTTCGGTGACGCTAGGGTTATTAGGAAGACTTTTATGTGATTACCAAAGTTGTTAGAAGTCCCGGATGAGATCCCGGACGTCACGAGGAGTTCCGGAATGGTCCGGAGGTGAAGATTTATATATGGGAAGTTGTCATACGGACACCAGAAGAATTCGGGGTCATATTGGTATTGTACCGGGGCCACCGGAGAGGTTCCGGGGGTCCACCGGGAGGGGCCACCCCTCTCGGAGGGCCACAAGGGCCGCAAGGGGCAGGGAGCCAGCCCCTGGAGGGCTGGGCGCGCCCCCCACCTTGGGCCCATGCGCCTAGGGTTGGGGGGGAAACCCTAAGGGGGGCGCCCCCCTTGCTTGGGGGGCAAGTCCCCCCTCCCTGCCCCCCACCCCCCCTCTAGATCCCATCTAGAGGGGCCAGCCCCCCTTTCCCCTTCCCCTATAAATAGAGGGGTGAGGGGAGGGCTGCTGGACACAACCAAGGCACAGCCCCTCCCCTCCCCAACACCTCTCCTCCTCCGTTACGTGCTTAGCGAAGCCCTGTCGGAGTACTGCTGCACCAACACCACCATGCCGTCGTGCTGCCGTTGGAGCTTTCTTCCACAACCTCTCCTTCCTCCTTGCTGGATCAAGACGGAGGAGACGTCATCCGTCACATACGTGTGTTGAACACGGAGGTGCTATCCGTTCATTGGTGATCTGAATCACGGCGAGTACGACTCCATCATCACCATCCCCTTGAACGCTTCCGCACGCGATCTACAAGTGGTATGTAGATGCAAACTCACTCCCTTGACTCGTTGCTTAGATGAACTCATAGATGGATCTTGGTGAAACCGTAGGAAAAATTTTAATTTTCTGCAACGTTCCCCAACAGTGGCATCATGAGCTAGGTCTATGCGTAGTTCTCTATTGCACGAGTAGAACACAATTTTGTTGTGGGCGTAGATCTTGTCAACTTGCTTGCCGCTACTAGTCTTATCTTGCTTCAGCGGTATTGTGGGATGAAGCGGCCCGAACCAACCTTACACGTACGCTTACGTGAGACCGGTTCCACCGACTGACATGCACTAGTTGCATAAGGTGGCTGGCGGGTGTCTGTCTCTCCCACCTTAGTTGGAGCGGATTCGATGAAAAGGGTCCTTATGAAGGGTAAATAGAAGTTGACAAAATCACGTTGTGGTTATTCGTAGGTAAGAAAACGTTCTTGCTAGAACCCAATTGCAGCCACGTAAAAGATGCAACAACAATTAGAGGATGTCTAACTTGTTTTTGCAGCAATTGTCATGTGATGTGATATGGCCAGAAGTTGTGATGAATGATGAATGATATATTGTGATGTATGAGATCATGTTCTTGTAATAGGATTCACGACTTGCTTGTCGATGAGTATGACAACCGGCAGGAGCCATAGGATTT
Organism: Triticum aestivum; assembly: GCF_018294505.1. Taxonomy (NCBI): domain Eukaryota; kingdom Viridiplantae; phylum Streptophyta; class Magnoliopsida; order Poales; family Poaceae; genus Triticum; species Triticum aestivum. Next base: position 101,752,493 of record NC_057810.1, read on the forward strand.
GTCTTTATTTTTTGTATGACCTGCGTGTCATTGAAGAACGCCATGTAAATTACTTTACTTTATTGCTAAACGCATTAGCCATAGAAGTAGAAGTAGTCGCTGGCGTGACAACTTCATGAAGACACGATGATGGAGATCATGATGATGGAGATCATGGTATCATGCCGGTGACAAGATGATCATGGAGCCCCGAAGATGGAGATCAATGGAGCTATATGATATTGGCCATATCATGTCACTACTATATAATTGCATGTGATGTTTATTATGTTTATACATCTTGTTTACTTAGAACGACGGTAGTAAATAAGATGATCCCTTACAAAAATTCCAAGAAGTGTTCTCCCCTAACTATGCACCGTTGCTAAAGTTCGTCGTTTCGAAGCACCACGTGATGATCGGGTGTGATAGATCCTTACGTTCACATACAATGGGTGTAAGACAGTTTTACACATGCAAAACACTTAGGGTTAACTTGACGAGCCTAGCATGTACAGACATGGCCTCGGAACACGGAGACCGAAAGGTCGAACACGAGTCGTATGGAAGATACGATCAACATGAGAATGTTCACCGACGATGACTAGTCCGTCTCACGTGATGATCGGACACGGCCTAGTCGACTCGGATCGTGTAACACTTAGATGACTAGAGGGATGTCTAATCTGAGTGGGAGTTCATTATAATAATTTGATTAGATGAACTTAATTATCATGAACTTAGTCTAAAACCTTTGCAAATATGTCTTGTAGATCAAATGGCCAACGCTCATGTCAACATGAACTTCAACGCATTCCTAGAGAAAACCAAGCTGAAAGATGATGGCAGCAACTATACGGACTGGGTCCGGAACCTGAGGATCATCCTCATAGCTGCCAGGAAAGCATATGTCCTAGATGAACCGCTAGGTGAAGCACCCATCCCACAGAACCAAGACGTTATGAACGTTTGGCAGACACGTGCTGATGATTACTCCCTCGTTCAGTGCGGCATGCTTTACAGCTTAGAACCGGGGCTCCAAAAGTGTTTTGAGCATCATGGAGCATATGAGATGTTCGAGGAGCTGAAACTAGTTTTCCAAGCTCATGCCCGGGTCGAGAGATATGATGTCTCTGACAAGTTCTATAGTTGTAAGATAGAGGAAAATAGTTCTGTCAGTGAGCACATACTCAAAATGTCTGGGTTACACAACCGCCTGTCCCAGCTGGACATTAACCTCCCGGACGAGGCGGTCATTGACAGAATCCTTCAGTCGCTCCCACCAAGCTACAAGAGCTTTGTGATGAACTACAATATGCAGGGGATGGTGAAGACCATTCCTGAAGTATTTTCCATGCTGAAGTCAGCAGAGGTTGAAATCAAGAAAGAACATCAAGTGTTGATCGTCAATAAGACCACTAAGTTCAAGAAGGGAAAGGGCAAGAAGAACTTCAAGAAGGACGGCAAGGAGGTTGCCGCGCCCGGTAAGCCAGTTACCGGGAAGAAGTCAAAGAATGGACCCAAGCCTGAGACTGAGTGCTTTTATTGCAAGGGGAAGGGTCACTGGAAGTGGAACTGCCCCAAATACTTAGTGGATAAGAAGGCCGGCAACACCAAAGGTATATTTGATATACATGTAATTGATGTGTACCTTACCAGTACTCGTAGTAACTCCTGGGTATTTGATACCGGTGCCGTTGCTCATATTTGTAACTCACAGCAGGAGCTGCGGAATAAGCGGAGACTGGCGAAGGACGAGGTGACGATGCGCGTCGGGAATGGTTCCAAGGTCGATGTGATCGCCGTCGGCACGCTACCTCTACATTTACCTACGAGATTAGTTATAAACCTTAATAATTGTTATTTGGTGCCAAGTTTGAGCATGAACATTGTATCTGGATCTCTTTTGATACGAGATGGCTACTCATTTAAATCCGAGAATAATGGTTGTTCTATTTATATGAGAGATATGTTTTATGGTCATGCCCCTATGGTCAATGGTTTATTCTTAATGAATCTCGAGCGTAATGTTACACATATTCATAGCGTGAATACCAAAAGATGTAAAGTTGATAACGATAGTCCCACATACTTGTGGCACTGCCGCCTTGGTCACATTGGTGTCAAGCGCATGAAGAAGCTCCATGCTGATGGACTTTTGGAGTCTCTCGGTTATGAATCATTTGACACATGCGAACCATGCCTCATGGGCAAGATGACCAAGACTCCGTTCTCCGGAACAATGGAGCGAGCAACCAACTTGTTGGAAATCATACATACCGATGTGTGCGGTCCAATGAGCGTTGAGGCTCGCGGAGGATATCGTTATGTTCTTACTCTCACTGATGACTTGAGTAGATATGGGTATGTCTACTTAATGAAACACAAGTCTGAGACCTTTGAAAAGTTCAAGGAATTTCAGAATGAGGTAGAGAATCAACGTGACCGAAAGATAAAATTCCTACGATCAGATCATGGAGGAGAATACTTAAGTCAAGAATTTGGTACACACTTAAGGAAATGTGGAATCGTTTCACAACTCACGCCGCCTGGAACACCTCAGCGTAACGGTGTGTTCGAACATCGTAATTGCACTCTATTGGATATGGTGCGGTCTATGATGTCTCTTACCGATTTACCGCTATCATTTTGGGGATACGCTCTAGAGACAGCTACATTCACTTTAAATAGGGCACCGTCTAAATCCGTTGAGACAACACCGTATGAATTATGGTTTGGGAAGAAACCTAAGCTGTCATTTCTAAAAGTTTGGGGATGCGATGCTTATGTCAAGAAACTTCAACCTGAAAAGCTCGAACCCAAGTTGGAAAAATGCGTCTTCATAGGATACCCTAAGGAAACCGTTGGGTATACCTTCTACTTAAGATCCGAGGGCAAGATCTTTGTTGCCAAGAACGGATGCTTTCTCGAAAAAGAGTTTCTCTCGAAAGAAGTAAGTGGGAGGAAAGTAGAACTCGATGAAGTACTACCTCTTGAACGGGATACTTGTGCAGCTCAGGAAAATGTTCCTGTGATGCCTACACCAACTGAAGAGGAAAATAATGATGATGATCAAGGTACTTCGGATCAAGTTGCTACTAAACTTCGTAGGTCCACAAGGACACGTTCCGCACTAGAGTGGTACGGCAACCCTGTCCTAGAAATCATGTTGTTAGACAACGGTGAACCTTCGAACTATGAAGAAGCGATGGCGGGCCCAGATTCCAACAAATGGCTTGAAGCCATGAAATCCGAGATAGAATCCATGTATGAAAACAAAGTATGGACTTTGACAGACTTGCCCGATGATCAGCGAGCGATAGAAAACAAATGGATCTTTAAGAAGAAGACGGACACGGATGGTAATATTACCGTCTATAAAGCTCGACTTGTCACTAAGGGTTATCGACAAGTTCAAGGGATTGACTACGATGAGACATTCTCTCCCGTAGCGAAGCTAAAGTCCGTCCGAATCATGTTAGCAATTGCCGCATACTATGATTATGAGATATGGAAGATGGACGTCAAAACGGCATTCCTTAACGGGCATCTTAAGGAAGAACTGTATATGATGCAGCCGGAGGGTTTTGTCGATCCTAAAAATGCTAACAAAGTATGCAAGCTCCAGCGATCCATTTATGGACTGGTGCAAGCATCTCGGAGTTGGAACATTCGATTTGATGAGATGATCAAAGCGTTTGCGTTTATGCAGACTTATGAAGAAGCCTGCGTTTACAAGAAAGTGAGTGGGAGCTCTGTAGCATTTCTCATATTATATGTAGATGACATACTCTTGATGGGAAATGATATAGAACTTTTGGACAACATTAAGGCCAACTTGAATAAGTGTTTTTCAATGAAGGACATTGGAGAAGATGCTTATATATTAGGCATCAAGATCTATAGAGATAGATCGAGACGCCTCATAGGTCTTTCACAAAGCACATACCTTGATAAGATTTTGAAGAAGTTCAAAATGGATCAGTCTAAGAAGGGGTTCTTGCCTGTATTGCAAGGTGTGAGATAGAGCTCGGCTCAATGCCCGACCACGGCAAAAGATAAAGAAGAGATGAGTGTCATCCCCTATGCTTCAGCCATAGGATCCATTATGTATGCCATGCTGTGTACCAGACCTGATGTAAACCTTGCCGTAAGTTTGGTAGGAAAGTACCAAAGTAATCCCGGCAAGGAACACTGGACAACGGTCAAGAATATCCTGAAGTACCTGAAAAGGACAAAGGACATGCTTCTTGTTTATGGACGTGACGAAGAGCTCATCATAAAGGGTTGCGTCGATGCTAGCTTCGACACAGATCTGGATGACTCTAAGTCACAAACCGGATACGTGTATATGTTGAATGGTGGAGCAGTAAGCTGGTGCGGCTGCAAGCAGAGCGTCGTGGCGGGATCTACATGTGAAGCGGAGTACATGGCAGCTTCGGAGGCAGCGCATGAAGCTATTTGGGTGAAGGAGTTCATCACCGACCTAGGAGTCATACCCAATGCGTCGGGGACGATCAAACTCTTCTGTGACAACACTGGAGCTATTGCCCTTGCCAAGGAGCCCAAGTTTCACAAGAAGACCAGGCACATCAAGCGTCGTTTCAACTCCATCCATGAAAATGTTCAAGATGGAGACATAGATATTTGCAAAGTACATACGGATCTGAATGTCACAGATCCGTTGACTAAACCTCTCTCGCGAGCAAAACATGATCAACACCAGAACTCTATGGGTGTTCGATTCATCACAATGTAACTAGATTATTGACTCCAGTGCAAGTGGGAGACTGTTGGAAATATGCCATAGAGGCAATAATGGAAGTGTTATTATTATATTTCTTTGTTCATGATAATTGTCTTTTATTCATGCTATAATTGTATTATCCGGAAATAGTAATACACGTGTGAATACATAGACCATAACATGTCCCTAGTGAGCCTCTAGTTGACTAGCTCGTTGATCAACTGATAGTCATAGTTTCCTGGCTATGGACATTGGATGTCGTTGATAATGGGATCACATCATTAGGAGAATGATGTGATGGACAGGACCCAATCCTAAGCATAGCACAAGATCGTGTAGTTCGTTTTGCTAGAGCTTTTTCAATGTCAAGTATCTCTTCCTTAGACCATGAGGTCGTGTAACTCCCGGATACCGTAAGAGTGCTTTGGGTGTACCAAACGTCACAATGTAACTGGGTGACTATAAAGGTGCACTACAGGTATCTCCGAAAGTGTCTGTTGGGTTGACATGGATCGAGACTGGGATTTGTCACTCCGTTTGACGGAGAGGTATCTCTGGGCCCACTCGGTAATGCATCATCATAATGAGCTCAAAGTGACCAAGTGGTTGGTCACGGGATCATGCATTACGGTACGAGTAAAGTGACTTGCCGGTAACGAGACTGAACAAGGTATTCGGATACCGACGATCGAGTCTCGGGCAAGTAACGTACTGATTGACAAAGGGAATTGTATACGGGGTTTGATCGAATCCTCGACATCGTGGTTCATCTGATGACATCATCGAGGAGCATGTGGGAGCCAACATGGGTATCCAGATCCCGCTGTTGGTTATTGACCGGAGAGTCGTCTCGGTCATGTCTACATGTCTCCCGAACCCGTAGGGTCTACACACTTAAGGTTCGGTGACACTAGGGTTATTAGGAAGACTTGTATGTGATTACCGAAAGTTGTTCGGAGTCCCGGATGATATCCCGGACGTCACGAGGAGTTCCGGAATGGTCCGGAGGTGAAGATTTATATATGGGAAGTTGTCATACGGACATCGGAAGAATTCGGGGTAATATCGGCATTGTACCGGGGCCACCGGAGAGTTTCCGGGGGTCCACCGGGAGGGGCCACCCCTCTTGGAGGGCCACATGGGCCGCAAGGGGCAGGGAGCCAGCCCCTGGAGGGCTGGGCGTGCCCCCCACCTTGGTCCCATGCGCCTAGGGTTGGGGGGGGGGGAAACCGTAAGGGGGGCGCCCCCCTTGCTTGGGGGGCAAGTCCCCCCTCCCTGGCCGCCGCCCCCCCTCTAGATCCCATCTAGAGGGGACGTCCCCCCTTGCCCCTTCCCCTATAAATAGAGGGGTGAGGGGAGGGCTGCTAGACACAACCAAGGTGCAGCCCCTCCCCTGCCCAACACCTCTCCTCCTCCATTACGTGCTTGGCGAAGCCCTATCGGAGTACTGCTGCACCGACACCACCACGCCGTCGTGCTGCTGTTGGAGCTTTCTTCCACAACCTCTCCTTCCTCCTTGCTGGATCAAGACGGAGGAGACATCGTCTATCCCGTACGTGTGTTGAACGTGGAGGTGTTGTCCGTTCAGCACTTGGTCATCGGTGATCTGAATCACGGCGAGTACGACTCCATCATCACCATCCCCTTGAACGCTTCCGCACGCGATCTACAAGTGGTATGTAGATGCAAACTCACTCCCTTGACTCGTTGCTTAGATGAACTCATAGATGGATCTTGGTGAAACCGTAGGAAAAATTTTAATTTTCTGCAATGTTCCCCAGCATATACGGTCTTCTCCCTTCAGACACCGGTTCAGATCCGATCTCATGGACACATCCTATGAACGCACGCTTCATAGTGGGCCTAACCCGGGCTGGACTCGCACGCTGAGCCGTCTCGACGAGGTCGGTGCAGATGTCCGGCTGAGGGCCCAGTTCGCCGACCTTGCCGATGAAGACATGAATTCCGCCGAAGGGGACCCGGTACCCGTACTCGATCGAGCCGGCCTCGGGGCCCCATCCTTCGTCGTTGATGAAGAGCTTGCCGCGACGACTCTTGGTCATCCGGCCGATCACGTACCCCTTAAGTCCTTTAGAGCAGCCCTTCAAGAACTCGACACCATCGTGCGATAGCCCCACGGTGGGCGCCAACTGTCGTGGAATTAACATGTCAGATGTCCTCATGAAAGGATTTAGTCGTGGAGCCATCGCAACGGGTTAGCTTGAAGGGGTTAAACCAGAAAAGGGACATGGGAGTTTATACTAGTTCGGCCCCTTCGATGAAGGTAAAAGCCTACGTCTAGTTGTGATGGGATTAATTGGGTTTCGATGACCAGGGAGCGAAATACGCTTGCCTGAGTCTCGAGTTGTTGTCTGTTGTCCCTGAACCGTTGCCGGGTCGTCCCTTTATATACACAGGTTGATGCCCGGCCGGTATACAGAGCCCCGAGGCCGACTCATACAAAGTGTCCGGCTCGGTCTCTCCTTTCCTAACATATATTACAAGTTTACATAGTCATGGCGGTTTACTACTACGGGCCCTAATCCGCCATTGGGCTGCGGGCTTCTAAGCTTCATTAGTAAAACGCCATCTTCTGGATCTTCATGGGCTTCGGCATAGTCGAGGGTGAACCGGGCCCTCCTGGCCGGTTTACACTCAGTAGCTATATCCTCAACACCAACCAAGATCACAATTAACCCATAGGACAAAACGAATCTACTCAAACATCATAGGATAACCATAGATCATTGGAAATAATATATGGAGTTGAGCACCATGTTTAAGTAGAGATTGTAGCGGGGAGACAGGGTGTTACACCGCTACATAGGGGGAGAGCTGGTGTTAACGGTAGCAAGATTGTTGATGTAGATCGTCGTCATGATCCTAGCCCCTGCGGCACTCCGGCGCCACCGGGAGAGAGGGGGGAGAGCCCCCCTCCTTCTTCTTCTTCCTTAGCCTCCCCCTAGATGGGAGGAGAGTTCCCCCTCTAGACCATGGCCTCCATGGCGGCAGAGGGGCAGGAGCCCCTCCGAGATTGGATCTCCCTCTCTATTCTCTTCTGTTTGGCACACCCTAGATCTATCCCTTCACGGTTTCTTAAATTCTCAGAGATCCGTAACTCTGATTGCGCTGATCTATTTACACGACTTGTTTTCCTGGATATAAGATTCCTTGCGCCTGAAGTATAGCTCTAGCCGACGTTTGAGGAGGGCATGATACACCAGGGCGCGCATGGGCCTAGTGGCGCGCCCTGGTGTGTTGTGGTGGCTTCGACCCTTCGTTTACGTTGATTCCACCTCCTAAAATTCACAAATATTCCAAAATAATTCTCCGTAGAGTTTCATCACGTTTGGACTTTGTTTGATATGGATTTTCTGTGATACAAAAACATGCAACAAACAGGAACTGGCACTGGGCACTGGATAAGTAAGTTAGTCCAAATAAATCATATAAAAAGTTGCCAAAAGTATGTAAAAGTTGATTAATATTGGCATGAAACAATCAAAAATTATAGATACGACGGAGACATATCAGCATCCCCAAGCTTAATTCCTGCTCGTCCTCGAGTAGGTAAATGATAAAGAAGATAATTTTTGATGTGGAATGCTACCTAGCATAAACTTGATCATATATCTAGTCATGGCATGAATATTCAGACACAAGTGATTCAAAGCAATAGTCTATAATTTGACATAAAGACATCAATACTCAGGCATCCCAACAAACAATCATGTCTTTCAAAATATCAACGCTAAAGAACGTTATCCCTAAAAAATCATATAGTCTTGTCATGCTCTATCTTCCTAACACAAAGTATAAATCATGTACTATCCCGGTGTCAGCCAAGCAATTGGTTCATACTTTTTAACGCGCTTCAGCTTTTTCAACCCTCACGCAATACATGAGCGCAAGCCATGGATATAGCATTACGGGTGGAATAGAGTATGATGATGGGGGTAAATATAGAGAAGACAAAAAAGTAAGAAAGTCTCACATCAATGCGGCTAACCAACGGACTATGGAGATGCTCATCAATTGATATCAACGTGAGGAGTAGGGATTGCCATGCAACAAATGCACTAAGAGATATAAGTGTATGAAAGCTCCATATGAAAACTAAGTGGGTGTGCATCTAATCCTATAATGAAATATTCCCACTAGTATATGAAAGTGACAACATATGAGACTCTCCATATGAAAAAATGGTGCTACTTTGAAGCACGAGTGTTGTAAAGGATACTAACAATGCCCCTTCTCTCTTTGTTTATTTTTTCTTTTTCTTTTTTTCTTTTTTTTCTTTTTTCCTTTTTTCCTTTTCTCTTTTTTTCCTTTTTTTCTCTCATTGTTCCTAGTATCATCCCGACTTGTGGGGGAATCATAGTCTCCATCATTCTTTCCTCACTAGGGCACTGCTCTAAAAATGATGATCATCACACTTCTATTTACTTATAACTCAAAAGGAATAAAATTTACAACTTGATACCTATAACAAAATATGACTCTATATGAATGCCTCTAGCAATGTACCAGGATGTGCAATGATCTAGCGTAACATATATGAAAAATGATGAACGGTGGCTAAGCCACAACTACTATGTCAGCTATATGATCATGCAAAGCAATATGACAATGAATGCTCAAGTCATCAAGCGGAAGCGGTGGAAGTTGCATGGCAATATATCCCGGAATGGCTATGGAAAGGCCATAATAGGTAGGTATGGTGGTTGTTTTGAGGAAGATATAATAAGGCTTATGTGTGATAGAGCATATCATATCACGGGTTTTGGATGCACCTGCGAAGTTTGCACCGTGTCTCAAGGTGAGAAAGGGCAATGCACAGTACCGTAGAGGCTAGCAAATTGCGGAAAGGTAAGAGTGTGTATAATCCATGGACTCACATTAGTCATCAAGAACTCATATACTTATTGCAAATGTTTATTAGCCCTCGAAGAAAAGTAATACTACGCATGCTCCTAGGGGGGAGGTTGGTAGGAGTTGATACGTCTCCGTCGTATCTACTTTTCCAAACACTTTTGCCCTTGTTTTGGACTCTAACTTGTATGACTTGAATGGAACTAACCCGGACTGACGATGTTTCAGCAGAATTGCCATGATGTTGTTTTATGTGCAGAAAACAAAAGTTCTCAGAATGACCTGAAACTCCACGGAATATCTTAGAATAAATAATAAAAAATCCTCACCAAAGAGGAAGACCAGGGGGCCCACACCCTATCCACGAGGGTGGGGGGCGCACCCCCCTACCTCGTGGGCCCCCTGGTGGCCCTTCGACGCCAACTCCAACTCCATATATTGGCTTTCAGGGAGAAAAAAATCAGAGAGAAGAAATAATCACGTTTTACGAAACGGAGCCGCCGCCAAGCCCTAATCTCTCTCGGGAGGGCTGATCTGGAGTCCGTTCGGGGCTCCGAAGAGGGGGATTCGTCGCCGTCGTCATCATCAACCATCCTCCATCACCAATTTCATGATGCTCACCGCCGTGCGTGAGTAATTCCATCGTAGGCTTGCTGGACGGTGATGGGTTGGATGAGATTTATCATGTAATTGAGTTAGTTTTGTTAGGGTTTGATCCCTAGTATCCACTATGTTCTGAGATTGATGTTGCTATGACTTTGCTATGCTTAATGCTTGTCACTAGGGCCCGAGTGCCATGATTTCAGATCTGAACCTATTATGTTTTCATGAATATATGTGTGTTCTTGATCCTATCTTGCAAGTCTATAGTCACCTACTATGTGTTATGATCCGGCAACCCCGAAGTGACAATAATCGGGACCACTCCCGGTGATGACCATAGTTTGAGGAGTTCATGTATTCACTATGTGCTAATGCTTTGTTCTAGTTCTCTATTAAAAGGAGGCCTTAATATACCTTAGTTTCCAATAGGACCCCGCTGCCACGGGAGGGTAGGACAAAAGATTTCATGCAAGTTCTTTTCCATAAGCACGTATGACTATATACGGAATACATGCCTACATTACATTGATGAACTGGAGCTAGTTATGTGTCACCCTATGTTATGATGGTTACATGACGAACCGCATTCGGCATAATTATCCATCACTAATCCGGTGCCTACGAGTTTTCCATATACTGGTTCTCGCTTATTTACTTTTCCGTTGCTACTGTTACAATCACTACAAAATACCAAAAACATTACTTTTGATGTCTTTACTTTTGTTACCGTTACCACCACTATCATATTACTTTGCTGCAGATACTAAGTTTCCAGGTGTGGTTGAATTGACAACTCATCTGCTAATACTTGAGAATATTCCTTGGCTCCCCTTGTGTCGAATCAATAAATTTGGGTTGAATACTCTACCCTCAAAAACTGTTGCGATCCCCTGTACTTGTGGGTTATCAAGACCTTTTTCTGGCGCCGTTGCCGGGGAGCATAGCTCCATTCTTTGAGTCACTTGGGATTTATATCTGCTGGGCACTATGAAGAACTTGAAAGATGATCGAACTACTATTTTGCCCTCAACTACGAGGGGAGGTAAGGAACTGCCATCTAGCTCTGCACTAGATTCTCCTTCCGTTATAAGTAAGCTTGCGACACCTAAACCTGCTACTGCTATGAATTCTGATATGTCGCATGTTATTGATGATGCCACTTCTGCTATGCATGATACTTATGATGAAACTACTTCTATGCCTGATAATACTTTGCCCCTTGGTGAATTTCTTGATGAGCAAATTGCTAGGTCTAGAGAAAGAGAAATTATTGAATCTGAATATGATGATGAGAGTGATGATGAAAATATGCCTGCTATTCCTGAGGGTTATCTTTTTGATGTGGAATCCTCTTGTCAGGACCCCGACTCGATGTCACATCGATCTAGCCGGTAACACCTCATATCACTTTGCGGCCTCACGCACGGTATCCCCACGGGTGTCGTCTTACCTTTTCCCGGGACCGTTTGCGCCTTTTGGCTCACGTATATGATAGTGTCGCTAGCATCCATATGATAAGGAGCCCGGGCTGACATGACTAGTCGTAAACCCAAAGTGGCACAGACTTACAGGGACAGGCATCCATGATCCAGCTTCGAACGTGTCGGTCATCAGCAAGTGGGTCCGGGCTGTAGCACTGGGCTAGCAGGACTTCGGTAAACCGGGCTGTAGCGGGCTAACAGGACTCCGGTACTCAAAGCGTGACATTTCCCCGAAGGGACAGACACAGGAACGAAGAAGGACACATGCCGGCCAGCCTAAGTGTTCCAGAGCAGTAGCAAGCTACCATGGCTCAGCGGTAACACTAGGAGACATTTCCCGGTAAGAGAGGCTACTAAAGATAAACAACTAGATAGTCAGATCCCACACATAGCACTACACATTACACGTACGCATAACATGCAAGTATGTGCTGTACAACATGGCATCACAGCATAACTCAACAATTATATAGATAAAGGCTCAGAAGAGCCGTCATAGCATTTATTGCAAACAGGGGTCACAAGACCCATCATACAGAGCATACAAGCAACAAGCGGAAGCATTACATGTCTGGGTACAGACATCTACAAATGAAAAGGCTGAAGAGCCTGACTATCTACAACATCCGATCAAGATCGTAGCTGAGGTACTAGCTACTAGTCGAAGTCCACGAGAACACTAGTAAGACCGAAGTCTCCGCTGCAAAAACATAAATAAAGCAACATGAGTACAAAGGTACTCAGCAAGACTTACATCAGATCCTATCATACATGCATTTGTATCAAGAGGTAATGTGGGGTTTAGTTGCAGCAAGCCAGCTTTGACTCTGTGGCTATCCTGTTCTACGACTACCAGAAACTCTTGAGGTGAAACAACGTACACGAGTCCACTAATCACCACACAATACACTACTATGGATTCATCCCCGTCTCCCTACGAGAAGGCCATCCATAGCACTCACACTTGTCTTGAGCATTTTATAGTATCCACTTCAAGTTGTCTATGTACCATGTAAGCATCCAAGAAGTCCATAACCGCGGACCCGGCTATTCGAATAGATCATGTTAACCCTGCAGGGGTGTACTTCTTCACACACGCTCTCGCCACTTACCGCCATGTACACGTCATGTATCTCGGCAACCTTCAAGCGGAAGCCTGGCGAGGGTGTCGGCCACGACCTGACTAACCACACAAGACTCTAGTCCAGGTTTATCGCCTATTCGGGTTCCATCCGCAAGGAGATCCGGCCGGGGTGTCGCTCACGGCCCCAAACGATGTGAGCAGGGTTCCCGAGCCCACCAACCGGGTGCCACTCGGTACACCGTGCCACGTGTGCCTAGTCTGTCCCAAGCCCACCCTGCCGGGTGCCACTTGGTAGAAAAATAGCACTACCTACAAACACCAGAAACTAGTTGCGACTCCTGGACAGAGACCAAGTTGGTTAATAAGTCGAGAGGGGTCGAGTTACCGGAACCCAATGTGTGGTAGTATCGAGTCATTGGACAACATACACAGAACTCAGTGCTTAAGGACGGTTCCAGTGAGACAACCCACCATGTACTCCTACATGGCCTCTCACCGCTACCTTTACCAAATCGTGTTCACACACTTAACTCTCAGCATCAGAACATATCGTGACACTCCAATTCATTCCCAATGAACCAGACCTGACACAACTCTAAGCAATAGCAGGCATAGCATGGTAGGAACACATCAGTGGCTTCAATCAACTCCTACACATGCTAGTGGGTTTCAACTATTTACTGTGGCAATGACAGGTCATGCAGAGGAATGGGTTCAACTACCGCAGCACAAAGTAGCAGATGAATCGTTGTTGTCCTAATGCAATAACTGAGAGCAGGAGCGAGAGAGTAGGGTTTTATCGAAATGAACAAGGGGGTTTGCTTGCCTGGTAAATCAACAAGGGAGGCACTGCTTCACAGACAGGTACTCTGGAACGTCTCCGGAGCAGGACCTATCGAGAAGGAACGGTGCCGGCAATCAATACACAATCATATGCAACAATATGATGCATGAACATGGCATGTAGATGTGATGCTGTTGAGCTAATGCAACTAGTGTTCAATTGGTTTGAAGTCCATTTGAACCAAAGGTTCAAATGCATTTCTAAATTAGGTCTCTTATATATGCCATAATGTGTTTTCCCATATTCAGCATGTATAAGTTGGTTTTTCATGCATGAAACTAGTACAGATGGAAAGGTTGCATTTTTCTGATAATTTTTCATATATAAATTATTTAAATCTGAGCTACGGTTGAATTGATATGAATTTTTGAAGTTTAAATCAATTTCTGGATTTTCTGAATTATTTTAATTCCAGAAAATGTATAATTGCGTCAGCATGACGTCATCATTGCATCAGCGGTCAACGCGGCTGTCCAGGTCAATCCTGACGTGTGGGGTCCACACGTCAGTGACACTGGGGTTAAACAGGGGTTAAACTAACTTAATTAAAAGGTTAGGGGCACCGGGGCCCACATGTCAGCCTCAGGGGGGGGGGGTTAGCGCGGTTGACCGGTCAATCCCGCCGGCGTTTAGCCGCCGGCGAGGCCGAGCGCGGCGGAGGGGCTCGGGATCGCCGTTCCGGCGACCATTCGGGCGGCGGAGAGGCTCTACGGGTAGCTGGGAGGGCGCCGCGTCTTCCTGTGGAGTCGGTTGGGGTCGGGGCGGCCGGAATCGGCGCCGGCGTCGACCTAGGTGGCCGCCGGAGTTCGGCCAAGGTCGAACGCGGCGCTGCGGTGCACTAGAGGGGAAACGGAAAGGCTCTGTGGGCTCCTGGGAGGGCGGCGAACTCGGTAACGTGCTCGGGCGCTAGCTGGGGTGACCCTGGCCACGGTAGCGCCATGGCCGGCGGCGAGGAGCAATCGGCTCCGGTGAGAAGGCGGCTGGAGTGCGGGAACGAGCGCGGGGAGGAGGGGAAATGGAAGAGGAGCTCACTGTGAGGTCGATGAGCAGCTCGGTGGTCTCGGGGAGGCGGCGGAGGCGGCGAATCGAAGACGAGGTCACCGGCGGCCGAAGGTTGAAGAAGAGCTCGAAGTCGACGCTGCAGGGCTTCCGGCGGGGCGTGGTTCGGTGAGGGGGTCGAGGACGACGTCGCGGAGCTCGTGGGCACAACCGAGGGGCGAGGGGGTGGCTGTGGCCGTGGTGGTTCTCGTCGGCGGCGGCGGTGGTTCTCGGGTGAGAGAGAGAGAGAGCAGGGGGAGAGGAGGAGGGCGAGGGAGAGTGAGAGCGGTGCGGGGCAGCTGCGTGGCTTCGTCCGGGGCATCGAGGGAGTCCGGGGAAGCAGGAGGTGGCTAGCAGGGGGGAGGTGGCGCGCGCGCGTGCCGGCGAGCGTCGGGCACACGCCCTCGTCCTTCTGTCCGAGGAGGGAGACGACAGAAGGCAGCGGGGGTGGGCTGGGCCGCCAGCTGGAGATGGGCCAGGTAAGTGGCCCAGGTAAGTTTCTCTCCCCTTTTCTGTTTTCTTTCTAATTTTCTGACATTTGTTTGATTTAATAAATATATTAAATCATTTAATTTTATTATGCCAATTTTTGTAGGGGCTAATGGTATTATTCCAGAGCTCTTTTATAATTGGCATAATTTTTGGACCATATTTCATATATATAGAAATATATTTCCAATGCAAATATTTATCGAATTAATCCAAATGGCCAAAGTAAATGTCCATGAGCTCCTAAAAATATTGTTTTGATTTTTATCTCTGTCCAATATTTTCAGAGGGCAACATGAGCATTTTCTTGGACCCTTTTGGAGAAATTTTTATTTGGGTCATTTTCAAAAATGATTCTGAGGGTTCCACCAATCCTCATTTCAAATTTAAATGAAATTTAAATATGATGCACAAATGGCTAGCTAGCCTAGGTCATACCAGACTAGGGATGTGACAACTCGCCCCCACTTGAAAGAATCTCGTCCCGAGATTCAGGGGTCGACGGAAAGAAAGCGGGGTACTCCAGTCGAAGACGATCTTCTCGCTCCCAAGTAGCCTCTCTCTCGGAATGATGAGACCACTGAACTTTGAGAAACTTGATGTTCTGACGTCGAGTAACACGCTCTGCTTGATCAAGAATGCGAACCGGGTACTCTCGGTATGTGAGGTTATCTTGGAGATCAAGCGTTTCGTGGTCCACTCCGCGGATGGGATCCGAGAAGCAACGCCTGAGTTGAGAGACGTGGAAGACATCATGAACTCGAGAAAGATGTGGGGGTAGTTCCAATTGGTAGGCAACCTCTCCTCGTTTAGCGAGAATGCGAAAAGGACCAATGTAACGAGGAGCCAACTTGCCCTTGATACCGAAACGATGGGTACCCTTTAAAGGAGTAACCCGAAGGTAAGCTTGGTCGCCAATTTCATAAGTCATATCCTTATGATGACGATCGTACTGACTTTTCTGACGAGACTGGGCTGTTTTCAAATTCTCACGAATGATGCGAACTTGCTCTTCTGCCTCCTGGATCATATCCGGTCCAAAGAATTGTCTTTCACCGGTTTCTGACCAGTTCAAAGGTGTTCGACATCTTCGTCCATAGAGAACCTCAAAAGGAGCTTGCTTGAGGCTGGATTGGTAGCTATTGTTATAAGCAAACTCGGCGAAAGGAAGACATTTCTCCCAATCCATACCGAATGAGATAACGCAAGCTCTGAGCATGTCTTCGAGAATTTGATTGACCCGTTCCACCTGACCACTCGACTGAGGGTGGAAAGCGGTACTGAAGGAAAGATGGGTTCCCATGGCAGTTTGGAAACTCTCCCAGAAATGAGAAGTGAAAAGACTGCCACGGTCTGAATTGATCTCTAGTGGAACACCATGAAGTGACACTATTCGAGAAATATATAAGTCAGCAAGCTGACTAGCAGTGATACTCTCTCGAACAGGGAGGAAGTGAGCCACTTTGGAAAGACGATCAACGACTACGAAGATAGCGTTATTCCCTCTTTTGGTCCTGGGAAAGCCGGTGATGAAGTCCATACCAACTTTATCCCATTTCCATTCAGGAATAGCTAAAGGCTGAAGGGTGCCAGCAGGTCTTTGATGCTCTGCCTTAACGCGACGACAAACGTCACATTTAGCAATGAACTCAGCGATTTCTCTCTTCATCCTAGTCCACCAGAACCTCTGGCGTAGGTCCTGATACATCTTAGAGCTACCGGGATGAATTGTGAGAGGAGATTCATGCGCCTCCTTAAGAATCAACTGCCGAAGATGTTGCTTCTTGGGAACCACCAAGCGATTCTCAAAGAAAACAACACCGCGATCATCCATAGAGAAACATCCACCAACTCCCTTCTTAATGTTCCTCTTGATCCGGGTAATCCCCGTATCATGTTTCTGGGCTTCGATGATAAGATCCACAAGGGTAGGTTTCGCCACCAAGGTAGAAAGGAATCCGCGAGGCGCAATGTGAAGGTTAAGCTTACAGAATTCCTCATGGAGAAGTGGTTGGCCTTGCTGCAACATGAGATTGTTGCAATAGGATTTACGGCTTAGAGCATCAGCCATGACATTGGCTTTGCCTGGGGTGTAGGTAATCCCTAGATCATAATCTGTGATCAACTCCAACCAACGTCTTTGCCTAAGGTTCAGATCCGGTTGGGTGAAGATATACTTGAGACTCTGGTGATCGGTGTAGATCTCGCAACGTTTACCAAGGAGGTAATGTCGCCAGGTCTTGAGTGCATAGACTACGGCTGCAAGCTCTAGATCATGTGTAGGATAATTCTCCTCATGTGGATGCAACTGTCGAGATGCATAGGCAATCACATGACGATCCTGCATAAGAATGCAACCTAGTCCCTGTCGTGAGGCGTCGCAGTAGATAATAAAGTCTTTAGTGAAATCCGGTGGCACAAGTATGGGAGCAGAAGTCAGGCGTCTTTTCAGTTCCTGAAAACTGTACTCACACTGTGGGGACCACTCAAACTTTTTATCTTTCTTGAGAAGTTCCGTGAGGGGTTTGGCTACTTTGGAGAAGTTTTCAACAAAGCGGCGACAATAGCTGGCTAGACCAAGGAAACTCCTAACTTGTTTCACGGTCTCAGGTGGAGTCCAATCGAGAACGGCTTGAACTCTCTCGGGATTGACAGCAATGCCCTTACCAGAGATTACGTGGCCTAGGTAGGTCACTTCTGGCAACCAAAATTCACACTTGGAGAACTTGGCATAAAGGCGGTGCTCTCTGAGTTTTTCTAACACAAGTCTAAGATGTTCGGCATGCTCTTCCTCGTTCTTCGAGTAAATAAGAATATCATCGAGGTAAACCACGACGAACTTATCTAAGTACTCCATGAAGATCGAGTTCATCAAGCGGGAGAATGTGGCTGGGGCGTTGGTTAGGCCAAAGGACATGACGGTGTACTCGTACTGACCATAACGAGTGACAAAAGCTGTCTTGGGAATGTCCCCATTTCTGATCTTGATTTGGTGGTAGCCTAACCTTAAATCCATCTTGGAGAAGACTGAGGATCCAGCGAGCTGATCATACAGGTCGTTGATCCTGGGAAGCGGATACTTGTTCTTTATCGTGACCAAATTAACGGGACGATAATCTACAACCATCCGGTCCGTACCGTCTTTCTTCTTGACGAAGAGGACGGGGCAAGCCCAAGGAGAAGAACTAGGACGGATGAAACCCTTTTGCAAGGACTCATCGAGTTGTTTCTTAAGCTCGGCTAGTTCTAGGGGTGCCATCTTGTAAGGTCTCCGGGAGATTGGAGCTGTTCCTGGGATAAGATCTATGACGAACTCTACATCTCTGTCAGGTGGAACACCTGGCAGTTCCTCTGGAAAGACATCCGGAAAGTCACGGACTACCGGGATATCTTCAAGGTCTGGAAGAGGGCTGGCATTAAGAGAATAGAGCTGACGCTTTGCAACTCTAGTGGAGACGGTGACTATCTTGCCAGATGGGTGTGTAAGCTGAACAGATCTTGTGTAACAATCAATCTTGGCATGATGAGCTGTCATCCAGTCCATACCCAAGATGATGTTAATATCTGAAAACTTGAGGGCTACAAGTGATGCAAGGAATACAAGTCTATCAACAAGGATTTCGTTACCATGGCTTACACTAGAGGTTTGCCATTTGGATCCAGGAGTTTGGATGACTAGCGGAGTTGGCATTCACAAAATGACAGGTTGTGCAAGTTAGCATAGCTTTCAGAAATGAAGGAGTGAGATGCTCCAGTATCAAATAGAACTGATGCTGGGTGACAATTGACAAGGAGTGTACTAAGAACGACATCTGGATCATCATGAGCGTCTTTAGCTGAGACGTGATGCACACGTCCACGTTCGGTGGGGGCTGACTTGACACTGATCATCTTGCGTGATGGCTTAATGCAGCCAACAGTCTTCTCGGGCTGGGGTGGAGCATAACTAGTCTGAGAGCAGTCACGTGCATAGTGTCCTGGCTTCCCGCATGTGAAGCAAGTCCCTGAGGTTGGACGGGGACCCGCACTGACAAACGGTCTACCAGTAGGCCCGGGTGGAACATACGACTGAGCTGGAGAAGGCACCACGTAGGATGGCCTCGGTGCATATCCGGAAGGAAGAGCGGAGTTTGGAACCCAAATCCGGTGCTTCTGGGAACTAGAACCGGAGGAAGATCCCAAATCACGGGTGTGCTTACGAGACTCCTCGTAAGTGAGTTGAGCTGTCTCTGCATTGATGGCCTTGTTCACAAGGGCTTGGAATGTATCACAATGATGCAGGTGGAGATCACGACGCAACTTGGGGTTGAGACCCTTCCGGAACCTAGCTTGCTTCTTGGCGTCCGTGGACACTTCTTCTGTGGCATAGCGGGCAAGGTTCTCGAATTCTCTGCTATAAGCATCAACAGCCATCTTACTCTGGGTGAAACTACAGAACTCTTCTCTCTTGCGATCAATGAGGGCCTGGGGAATGTGATGCTCGCGAAAAGCCTCAGTGAAATCCTTCCAGGTAGGAATCTGGCCAACTGGAAGCATAGCCTCATAGTTCTGCCACCAAAGACTAGCAGGACCTTCCAGGTGGTATGTGGCATAAGTGACCTTGTCATCTTCAGCTACGTTCGCAGAACGCAGCTTATGGGTGATGCTACGGAGCCAGTCATCTGCATCGAGTGGCTCGATGGAATGATGAAAAGTAGGTGGGTGCAAGCGAATGAAATCATGAATGGTAGCAGACCCTTTGAACTGATGTGCGGTGTTCTCCTCGATACGTGCCAACAAACGATTAGACTCACGCTTGTTCCTCTCCATCTCTAGCATGAGCTCTGTCAACGAAGACTGGTCGGGAGGATCCTCATCCCTACCATCTCCATGGTTCTGGCTACGAGCGACGGAACTTCGCTTAGCTGATGACATCCTGAGAAACGAACCAAGGACGGAATCAACATCAACTATAGGACTGTAGAATGTAGGACAAGGAATTAGTATCTCTCGAACTCCTAGGGAAATTTCGGCAGCATAACGGCAGTAAAATGCTCAGAATGAGACATCATACTAAAAATGGGGTAGTACAACAACTCAACATCACCACTCAAGGTTCTGGGATAGTACTAAACAGACTACACCGGAAATACTCAAAACTGGGGTATGACTCTGATCAACCAATCCTATGGGACTACGGAGTAGTAACACGTGATCCTGATAGACGGAAGAGAAGCCTAGTTCCTTAATCCCGTAGGAAAGATAGGATGACTCAGATCAGAAGGTCATGAGGTATAAGGAGTAAAAAGAGCCTTACGTTCCTTCCCACAATCAATTCCCTTACATAACTAAAGATTTTCTAGACTCAACTTCGACCAGTTTGGCTTGGTAATCCTACAGGCAGTCAGGCTCTGATACCAAAGCTGTCAGGACCCCGACTCGATGTCACATCGATCTAGCCGGTAACACCTCATATCACTTTGCGGCCTCACGCACGGTATCCCCACGGGTGTCGTCTTACCTTTTCCCGGGACCGTTTGCGCCTTTTGGCTCACGTATATGATAGTGTCGCTAGCATCCATATGATAAGGAGCCCGGGCTGACATGACTAGTCGTAAACCCAAAGTGGCACAGACTTACAGGGACAGGCATCCATGACCCAGCATCGAACGTGTCGGTCATCAGCAAGTGGGTCCGGGCTGTAGCACTGGGCTAGCAGGACTCCGGTAAACCGGGCTGTAGCGGGCTAACAGGACTCCGGTACACAAAGCGTGACATTTCCCCGAGGGGACAGACACAGGAACGAAGAAGGACACATGCCGGCCAGCCTAAGTGTTCCAGAGCAGTAGCAAGCTACCATGGCTCAGCGGTAACACTAGGAGACATTTCCCGGTAAGAGAGGCTACTAAAGATAAACAACTAGATAGTCAGATCCCACACATAGCACTACACATTACACGTACGCATAACATGCAAGTATGTGCTGTACAACATGGCATCACAGCATAACTCAACAATCATATAGATAAAGGCTCAGAAGAGCCGTCATAGCATTTATTGCAAACAGGGGTCACAAGACCCGTCATACAGAGCATACAAGCAACAAGCGGAAGCATTACATGTCTGGGTACAGACATCTACAAATGAAAAGGCTGAAGAGCCTGACTATCTACAACATCCGATCAAGATCGTAGCTGAGGTACTAGCTACTAGTCGAAGTCCACGAGAACACTAGTAAGACCGAAGTCTCCGCTGCAAAAACATAAATAAAGCAACATGAGTACAAAGGTACTCAGCAAGACTTACATCAGATCCTATCATACATGCATTTGTATCAAGAGGTAATGTGGGGTTTAGTTGCAGCAAGCCAGCTTTGACTCTGTGGCTATCCTGTTCTACGACTACCAGAAACTCTTGAGGTGAAACAACGTACACGAGTCCACTAATCACCACACAATACACTACTATGGATTCATCCCCGTCTCCCTACGAGAAGGCCATCCATAGCACTCACACTTGTCTTGAGCATTTTATAGTATCCACTTCAAGTTGTCTATGTACCATGTAAGCATCCAAGAAGTCCATAACCGCGGACCCGGCTATTCGAATAGATCATGTTAACCCTGCAGGGGTGTACTTCTTCACACACGCTCTCGCCACTTACCGCCATGTACACGTCATGTATCTCGGCAACCTTCAAGCGGAAGCCTGGCGAGGGTGTCGGCCACGACCTGACTAACCACACAAGACTCTAGTCCAGGTTTATCGCCTATTCGGGTTCCATCCGCAAGGAGATCCGGCCGGGGTGTCGCTCACGGCCCCAAACGATGTGAGCAGGGTTCCCGAGCCCACCAACCGGGTGCCACTCGGTACACCGTGCCACGTGTGCCTAGTCTGTCCCAAGCCCACCCTGCCGGGTGCCACTTGGTAGAAAAATAGCACTACCTACAAACACCAGAAACTAGTTGCGACTCCTGGACAGAGACCAAGTTGGTTAATAAGTCGAGAGGGGTCGAGTTACCGGAACCCAATGTGTGGTAGTATCGAGTCATTGGACAACATACACAGAACTCAGTGCTTAAGGACGGTTCCAGTGAGACAACCCACCATGTACTCCTACATGGCCTCTCACCGCTACCTTTACCAAATCGTGTTCACACACTTAACTCTCAGCATCAGAACATATCGTGACACTCCAATTCATTCCCAATGAACCAGACCTGACACAACTCTAAGCAATAGCAGGCATAGCATGGTAGGAACACATCAGTGGCTTCAATCAACTCCTACACATGCTAGTGGGTTTCAACTATTTACTGTGGCAATGACAGGTCATGCAGAGGAATGGGTTCAACTACCGCAGCACAAAGTAGCAGATGAATCGTTGTTGTCCTAATGCAATAACTGAGAGCAGGAGCGAGAGAGTAGGGTTTTATCGAAATGAACAAGGGGGTTTGCTTGCCTGGTAAATCAACAAGGGAGGCACTGCTTCACAGACAGGTACTCTGGAACGTCTCCGGAGCAGGACCTATCGAGAAGGAACGGTGCCGGCAATCAATACACAATCATATGCAACAATATGATGCATGAACATGGCATGTAGATGTGATGCTGTTGAGCTAATGCAACTAGTGTTCAATTGGTTTGAAGTCCATTTGAACCAAAGGTTCAAATGCATTTCTAAATTAGGTCTCTTATATATGCCATAATGTGTTTTCCCATATTCAGCATGTATAAGTTGGTTTTTCATGCATGAAACTAGTACAGATGGAAAGGTTGCATTTTTCTGATAATTTTTCATATATAAATTATTTAAATCTGAGCTACGGTTGAATTGATATGAATTTTTGAAGTTTAAATCAATTTCTGGATTTTCTGAATTATTTTAATTCCAGAAAATGTATAATTGCGTCAGCATGACGTCATCATTGCATCAGCGGTCAACGCGGCTGTCCAGGTCAATCCTGACGTGTGGGGTCCACACGTCAGTGACACTGGGGTTAAACAGGGGTTAAACTAACTTAATTAAAAGGTTAGGGGCACCGGGGCCCACATGTCAGCCTCAGGGGGGGGGGGTTAGCGCGGTTGACCGGTCAATCCCGCCGGCGTTTAGCCGCCGGCGAGGCCGAGCGCGGCGGAGGGGCTCGGGATCGCCGTTCCGGCGACCATTCGGGCGGCGGAGAGGCTCTACGGGTAGCTGGGAGGGCGCCGCGTCTTCCTGTGGAGTCGGTTGGGGTCGGGGCGGCCGGAATCGGCGCCGGCGTCGACCTAGGTGGCCGCCGGAGTTCGGCCAAGGTCGAACGCGGCGCTGCGGTGCACTAGAGGGGAAACGGAAAGGCTCTGTGGGCTCCTGGGAGGGCGGCGAACTCGGTAACGTGCTCGGGCGCTAGCTGGGGTGACCCTGGCCACGGTAGCGCCATGGCCGGCGGCGAGGAGCAATCGGCTCCGGTGAGAAGACGGCTGGAGTGCGGGAACGAGCGCGGGGAGGAGGGGAAATGGAAGAGGAGCTCACTGCGAGGTCGATGAGCAGCTCGGTGGTCTCGGGGAGGCGGCGGAGGCGGCGAATCGAAGACGAGGTCACCGGCGGCCGAAGGTTGAAGAAGAGATCGAAGTCGACGCTGCAGGGCTTCCGGCGGGGCGTGGTTCGGTGAGCGGGTCGAGGACGACGTCGCGGAGCTCGTGGGCACAACCGAGGGGCGAGGGGGTGGCTGTGGCCGTGGTGGTTCTCGTCGGCGGCGGCGGTGGTTCTCGGGTGAGAGAGAGAGAGAGAAGGGGGAGAGGAGGAGGGCGAGGGAGAGTGAGAGCGGTGCGGGGAAGCTGCGTGGCTTCGTCCGGGGCATCGAGGGAGTCCGGGGAAGCAGGAGGTGGCTAGCAGGCGGGGAGGTGGCACGCGCGCGTGCCGGCGAGCGTCGGGCACACGCCCTCGTCCTTCTGTCCGAGGAGGGAGACGACAGAAGGCAGCGGGGGTGGGTTGGGCCGCCAGCTGGAGATGGGCCAGGTAAGTGGCCCAGGTAAGTTTCTCTCCCCTTTTCTGTTTTCTTTCTAATTTTCTGACATTTGTTTGATTTAATAAATATATTAAATCATTTAATTTTATTATGCCAATTTTTGTAGGGGCTAATGGTATTATTCCAGAGCTCTTTTATAATTGGCATAATTTTTGGACCATATTTCATATATATAGAAATATATTTCCAATGCAAATATTTATCGAATTAATCCAAATGGCCAAAGTAAATGTCCATGAGCTCCTAAAAATATTGTTTTGATTTTTATCTCTGTCCAATATTTTCAGAGGGCAACATGAGCATTTTCTTGGACCCTTTTGGAGAAATTTTTATTTGGGTCATTTTCAAAAATGATTCTGAGGGTTCCACCAATCCTCATTTCAAATTTAAATGAAATTTAAATATGATGCACAAATGGCTAGCTAGTCTAAGTCATACCAGACTAGGGATGTGACACTTCTGCAGCCATTTTTGCTTGCCAGGATAGATACGAACTTAAGAGGCTGCTAGTTAAATGGGGTAAAGAATCTCTTAGAGATAGAATGAGACCCAACCCTGCTTTTGCTACTTCACCTATCTGTGTTCCTGATAAGGATTATTATGAATTTTCTATTGATCCAGATATAATTACTTTGGTTGAATCTGATCCTTTCTATGGCTATGAATCTGAAACTGTTGTGGCACATCTTACTAAGTTAAATGATATAGCCGCCATGTTTACTAATGATGAGAGATCGCGCTACCTTTATTTACTCATTAAATGGTGATGCTAAGATATGGTTTAATTCTCTTGATCCTGGTTGTGTACGTAGTCCCCAGGATATGATTTATTACTTCTCTGCTAAATATTTCCCTGCTCATAAGAAACAAGCTGCCTTGAGGGAAATATACAACTTCGTGCAAATTGAAGAAGAGAGTCTCCCACAAGCTTGGGGGAGGCTTCTCAAGTTACTTAATGCTTTGCCTGATCATCCTCTTCAGAAACCTGAAATACTTGATACCTTTTATAATGGACTAACTGATGCTTCCAGAGATTACCTGGATAGTTGTGTTGGTTCTCTTTTCGGGGAAAGGACACCCGATGAAGCTGAAATTGTATTGAATAATATGTTGAAAAATGAAAATAATTGGGCACCTCCCGAGCCACCTCCTGAGCCAATTACTCAGCCTATTCCTAAACCAACTCCGAAGAAGAGAGGTGTTCTATTTCTCAGTCCCGAAGATATGCAAGAGGCAAAGAAATCTATGAAAGAAAAAGGTATTAAAGCTGAAGATGTTAAGAATTTACCTCCTATTGAAGAAATACATGGTCTTAATTCACCGCCTATTGAAGAAGTATATGATCTCAATTACTTATTCACTGAAGAACCTCCTGATCTCGATATCCCGACACAGGTAGTAAAGGTAAATTCTCTCTATAGATATGATAAAGCTGAAGTTCCTCCTACTAAAATTGCTAGTCAGTGCTTGGATGAGTTTGATGACTTTATGTTTAAGCAAGATGACTTTAATGCTTATTTTGGTAGACAATTAAAATAGAATACCTTTATGATTAAACGCTTGGGTGATTATATGGCTGATATTAGAGGTGAACTTAAACTTGTTAGCAAACATGCTTCTATGGTTACCACTCAAGTAGAACAAGTACTTAAAGCTCAGAAAGAAGTGCTTGATGAAATGAATAGTAAGAAAAATTATTATGCTGTTAGAGTGGCTACTAGAACTGGTAGAATGACTCAGGAACCTTTGTATCCTGAAGGCCACCCTAAGAGAATCGAGCAAGATTCTCAGAGAAATAATATTGATGTACCTAGTTCTTCTAAAAGGAAGAAAAAGAAAAATGATAGGACTTTGCAAACTTCTAGTGAACCTATTGCTGAACCACCTGAGAATCCAAATGATATCTCTATTTATGATGTTGAAACACAATCAGGTGATGAACATGAACCTAATGATAATGTTAATGATAATGTTCATGTTGATGCTCAACCTAGTAATGATAATGATGTAGAGATTGAACCTGTTGTTGATCTTGATAACCCACAATCAAAGAATCAACGTTATGATAAAAGAAACTTCGTTGCTAGGAAACATGGTAAAGAAAGGGAACCATGGGTTCAGAAACCCATGCCTTTTCCTCCGAAACCATCCAAGAAAAAGGATGATGAGGATTTTGAGTGCTTTGCTGAAATGATTAGACACATCTTTTTGCGTATGCGATTAACTAATTTGCTCAAAACAAATCCTTATGCTAGGTATATGAAGTATATCATTACTAATAAAATAAAGATACCATAAGCTGAAATTTCCACCATGCTTGCTAATTATACTTTTAAGGGTGGAATACCAAAGAAACTTGGAGATCCAGGAGTGGCTACTATACCATGCTCCATTAAGAGAAATTATGTTAAAATTGCTTTATGTGATCTTGGAGCCGGTGTTAGTGTTATGCCTCTCTCTTTATATCGTAGACTTGACTTGAATAAGTTGACACCTACTAAAATATCTTTGCAAATGGCTGATAAATCAACTGCTATACCTGTCGGTATTTGCGAGGATGTGCCTATTGTAGTTGCGAACATTACTATTTTAACAGACTTTGTTATTCTTGATATTCCTGAGGATGATAGTATGTATATTATTCTTGGAAGACCTTTCCTTAATACTGCAGGGGTTGTTATTGATTGCAACAAAGGCAATGTCACTTTCCATGTTAATGGTAATGAGCACACGGTACACTTTTTGAGGAAACAACCTCAAGTTTATAGTATCAACTCTATTGGAAAAATCCCATCGATTATATTTGGAGGTTTTGGATTTCCTCTCCCTACTGTCAAGAAAAAGTATGATATTCTTATTGTTGGGGATTTTCATATCCCCTTTGAGGTAACTTAGTGTTATTCAAAATTTCTCCGGTTCCGTGTTATTCGGAATGAGTTTGTTAACAAGACTTGATCAACCTTGTTAGTGGGTTCATTTTGATGATCACGAGATGGATGAAACTAGAAGCACAATTTTCTGTACTCACTTTTTATTTTCTGTTATTTAGTAGAAATAAAGTGAAATAGTATTTTTTTTGTCTGTTCCCTGACTTATTCGTGCAATATAAAAATATCCCGAAAATAAAAGTCCTCAGAATGCCATGCCAATTTAATATGATTTTTTTGGGAATATTTGAGGATTTACTATGCAAAAATCACCACGGGGGGAGCTGCCATCTGGTCACGAGGGTGGAGGGCGCGCCCTACCCCCCTGGGCGCACCCCCTACCTTGTGGGCCCATGGTGGCCCTCCTCCACTTATCCTTGCACCCATCTTCTTCCTCTACCTCACAGAAACACGAAAAACTAACTCAAGCACGAGTTTTAGCCCCCGTTGCTGTGATTTTCGATCTCCTTGCTCAAAGCACCTCTCGCAAAACTGCTTGGGGAGATTGTTCCTTGGTATGTGACTCCTCCATTGGTCCAATTAGTTTTTGTACTAGTGCTTTATTCATTGCAAATTTGTGCTGCATAGGTGACCATGTTCTTGAGCTTGCATGTCAAATTTTATGGTTCCAAGTAGTTCTAATGCTTGATATAGGCTCTAGGCACTTGTTGGAGTTGTTGCTATCAATTTTATTGAAGTTGGTTCACTTTTATTTGAAGTTACTAAAAATTTCAGAAATTTCAGAGGAAACAATATGTTTAGGAAGATGTTCCAAGGTGGTTCTTCAAGGAAGCAAGGTCCCAGGCTTGCAATGCGTGATGCTGATAAGGAACCACCAAGAGACGCTCCTGTGAGGCCCTGTGAATGGCCTTCAGAAAATTTTATGAATCAAGCAGGAATCAAAGAAGACTTTAGTGCATATTTGCGTAATGCCGGTCTCAAGGACTTTGAAACTGACAAATGCCCCCAATATCATGATCTCACAAGTTCATTTGTGAGGAGGTTTGAGTTTTCATCTTTGCGTAATTCTCCTTCAGTCATGTTTGACCTTTATGACAAATCTTATACCATGGACTTAGAGGATTTCACTTCTGCTTGCAAACTTCCACCTTGGGATAGTGTCAGGGATCCCCCTAAATCTGAATATAGAGACTTTCTTGCTAGAATAACTATGGGGGAATCTAGAGATATAGCGCAAGCCACTATAGGGAGCATTCACTTTCCTACTATACATTATTTTGCTCTCTTCATAGGTAGATGCATAAATGCTAAGGATGAAGCATATCACATGTGTGTCCCTGATCTCAGCATTCTCAGGAGTGCTGTGTTAGGAGACCAATCTTATCATATGGGAGCCATTGTAGCTCGCAAGTTGCATCAGAATAGACATAACGGAGATTTCTTTGGAGGAATTTATGCAACCCACTTAGCTAACTTTCTTGAGATAGACATTCGTGAGGGTGATATGGAGTTACCCCCTACTTATTTAGATTTTGATTCTATGGTATCCCACCAGTTTGTTGAGACGACTGAACCACCTCTCCAGTATCGATTAATCTTTAACAAACGGCGTGTTATCCGTATTACTCTTCCTGCTCCTGCCTTCTTTGATTTTCAGACAAAAGGAAGATACATTATTACCAGAGAGGAGGCAGATGAGTACGAGAGGAGAGCGGAGGCTGCTCGATGCCACGCTACAGCTCAGGCGGCGATAGCCGCTGCATCGCAGTATGACCCCAGCTTCACCTATGGGTATCCGCTAGGCTATCCCTGGCAATAGACCAACTTAAGCCAAAAGCCTAAGCTTGGGGGAGTACGTATTTCTCACCGACTTTACATTCATGTTCACACACTAGTCGTCGGTGCTCATACTCTTTCATTGTATTATCCATGCTAGTTTATTTTCTTTTTCATGTTTTCTTCTTGTGTGTTTAATAAACCTTAAGAAAAAACCAAAAAAATTAGTAGTAGTTTATTTCTTTGCTGTAGTAATTAAAAAGTGAACCCAAAAAAAATATTTCATGTTCTTCTTTTACTCGTTGGGAGCTTTCCCGTGTAAATAGTTTTATTTTCTTTTCTTTCTTTTGGGGGTCGAGAAGACCATATTGAAAATGCTTAGTGGCTCTTATATGCAGGATTGTTTATTTAAACTTAGGGCCCATATTACTTGTCTTCTCTCTTGAGTTGAATGCTTGCAGATTCCAGCTTAGTCCAATGCACGTGCACTCTTATTATTATACACATCGTTCGGTCGTGCAAGTGAAAGACAATAATGATGATATATGATGGACTTATTGGGATGAGAAAAGCTAGTATGAACTCGACCTCTCTTGTTTTTGTAAATATGATGATTCATCATTCCTGAGTCAGCTATTATGAAGTAAACATATTGCAATGACATTTAGAGATTATAGTTGCTTGTGCCATGCTTGATTAGCTATGAGTTATAATGGTTTACCTTGCGTGCCAACATGCTATTAGAATGATTATGATGTGGTATGATGGGATGGTATCCTCCTTTAAATGAATGGAGTGACTAGACTTGGCACATGTTCACGCATGTAGTTGAATCAAATCAACATAGCCTTCATGATATTTATGTTCATGGTAGATTATATCCTACTCATGCTTGTATTCGGTGTAAATTAATTTTAATGCATGTTTACGACTGTTGTCTCTCTCTCAGTTGGTCGCTTCCCAGTCTTTTGCTAGCCTTCACCTGTACTAAGCGGGAATACTCCTTGTGCATCCAAACTCCTTAAACCCCAAAGTTATTCCATATGAGTCCACCATACCTTCCTATATGCAGTCTCTACCTGCCGTTCCAAGTAAATTTGTATGTGCCAAACTCTAAACCTTCAAATAAACATTTTGTTTTGCATGCTCGAATAGCTCATGTGTCAACTAGGGCTGCCCTTATCTTCTGTGTTAGGCGGGTTATTCTCAAGAGGAGTGGACTCCGCTCCTCATTCACGAGAAAATGGCTGGTCGCTGGGATGCCCAGTCCCATGCTTTATGCAAACTAAATCAAAATAATTGCAAACAAAACTCCCCCTGGGACCCGTTGAATGTTGGAGGCAGTCGTTGTTTCGAGCAAGCCATGGATTGATGCTTGTGGAGGAGGGGGAGTATAAGCTTTACCATTCTGTTTGGGAACCGCCTATAATTTGTTTAGCATGGAAGATATCGTCATCACTTAGTTGTTGTGTTGACAATGAAAGTATGCCGCTCAAAATATAATTTATCTCTATTTCAAAATCGAGCTCTGGCACCTCTACAAATCCCTGCTTCCCTCTGCGAAGGGCCTATCCATTTACTTTTATGTTGAGTCATCATCCTTCTTATTAAAAGCACCCGCTGGAGAGCACACTGTCGTTTGCATTCATTATAATTGGTTTATATTGGGTATGACTTGACTGGATCTCTTTTACCATGAATTACAATGTTTAGTCAGTCCTTGATATTTAAAGGTGCTCTGCATTTATGTTTTGCGGTCTCAGAAAGGGCTAGCGAGATACCATTTTGTTATATCATGTTATGATTATTTTGAGAAAGTGTTGTCATCCGAGTTTTGTTATTATAGCTCGCTAGCTGATTATGCTATTGATATGAGTAATTGTGAGACCTATGTGTTATTGTGAGTATGGTTAGTTCATAATATTTGCTGAAACTTGAATGCTGGCTTTTCATGTTACAACAACAAGAGCAAACAGAGTTTGTAAAAGTTTTTCTTTTTCTCTTTCAGTTTGTCAACTGAACTGCTTGAGGACAAGCAAGGGTTTAAGCTTGGGGAAGTTGATACGTCTCCATCGTATCTACTTTTCCAAACACTTTTGCCCTTGTTTTGGACTCTAACTTGTATGATTTGAATGGAACTAACCCGGACTGACGCTGTTTTCAGCAGAATTGCCATGATGTTGTTTTATGTGCAGAAAACAAAAGTTCTCGGAATGACCTAAAACTCCACGGAATATCTTAGAATAAATAATAAAAAATCCTCGCCAAATATGAAGACCAGGGGGGCCACACCCTGTCCACGAGGGTGCCCCCCCTAGGACGCACCCCCCTACCTCGTGGGCCCCCTGGTGGCCCATCGACGCCAACTCCAACTCCATATATTGGCTTTCGGCGAGAAAAAAATCAGAGAGAAGAAATAATCGTGTTTTACGATACAGAGCCGCCGCCAAGCCCTAATCTCTCTCGGGAGGTCTGATCTGGAGTCCGTCCGGGGCTCCGGAGAGGGGGATTCGTCGCCGTCGTCATCATCAACCATCCTCCATCACCAATTTCATGATGCTCACCGCCGTGCGTGAGTAATTCCATCGTAGGCTTGCTGGACGGTGATGGGTTGGATGAGATTTATCATGTAATCGAGTTAGTTTTGTTAGGGTTTGATCCCTAGTATCCACTATGTTCTGAGATTGATGTTACTATGACTTTGCTATGCCTAATGCTTGTCACTAGGGCCCGAGTGCCATGATTTCAGATCTGAACCTATTATGTTTTCATGAATATATGTGTGTTCTTGATCCTATCTTGCAAGTCTATAGTCACCTACTATGTGTTATGATCCGGCAACCCCGAAGTGACAATAATCGGGACCACTCCCGGTGATGACCATAGTTTGAGGAGTTCATGTATTCACTATGTGCTAATGCTTTGTTTCGGTTCTCTATTAAAAGGAGGCCTTAATATCCCTTAGTTTCCAATAAGGACCCCGCTGCCACGGGAGGGTAGGACAAAAGATGCCATGCAAGTTCTTTTCCATAAGCACGTATGACTATATACGGAATACATGCCTACATTACATTGATGAACTGGAGCTAGTTCTGTGTCACCCTATGTTATGACTGTTACATGACGAACCGCATCCGGCATAATTATCCATCACTAATCCGGTGCCTACGAGTTTTCCATATACTGGTTCTCGCTTATTTACTTTTCCGTTGCTACTGTTACAATCACTACAAAATACCAAAAACATTACTTTTGATGTCTTTACTTTTTTTACCGTTACCACCACTATCATATTACTTTGCTACTAAACACTTTGCCGCAGATACTAAGTTTCCAGGTGTGGTTGAATTGACAACTCAGCTGCTAATACTTGAGAATATTCTTTGGCTCCCCTTGTGTCGAATCAATAAATTTGGGTTGAATACTCTACCCTCGAAAACTATTGCGATCCCCTATACTTGTGGGTTATCAGGAGTTAACCATCGTGCGCCTCCGACCTTCACACAAAGATAGACAATCAAGGATAAATTATGCTCCAACTTCCTGGCATAACGAGAGACTATACATGCATGCTTCGGGAATCACAAACCTTAATACCAATATTCTTACTAACCACAACCGTTTACTAGTACTTCCAACATATTCCATCTCTATATCACAAAACTATTGCAAGGAATCAAACATATCATATTCAGTTATCCATAAGTTTTATGTAGGATTTTTTTGACTAACCATGCAGATGACCAATTCCAGTTGTCTCTCTAAATAGATATAAGTGAAGCATGAGAGTTCAATTCTTTCTACAAAAGATCATGCTATAATAAGTATAAGTGAAGCAAAAGAGCATTCTACGAACATCAGTTTTCTATGTCAAGAGAAACAGGCAATCCAAACTTCAAATGATATAAGTGAAGCACATGAAGCATTCTATAAAGCCATACTCAAAATATATAAGTGAAGTGCAATGAGCATTCTATAAATCAACCATGGACTATCTCATACCAGCATGGTGCTTAAAACAAAAATGAAAACTAAATGCAAAATACGCTCCAAGATTTGCACATATCACATGAACGAAACAAAGACGAAAACATATTGATACTTGTTGAAGAAAGATGGGATGCCTTCCGGGGCATCCCCAAGCATAGACACTTGAGTCTCCTTGAATACTTACTTGGGGTGCCATGGGCATCCCCAAGCTTGAGCTCTTGCCTCTCCTCCTTCTCCTCATATCGATACCTCCTCGATCTTTGATCACTTCATCCACACAAAACTCAACAGAAAGCTCGGCAAGATCCGTTAGTATAATAAAGCAAATCACTACTCTAAGTTCTATTGCAAACCAATTCATATTTTGTTTTTTCATTGTAGCTACCGTAATATAACTTTTCCATGGCTTATACCACCGATAGAATCAATAGTTTCATCAAAACAAGCAAAACAATGCATCAAAAACAAAATTTGTATTAAACAGGACAGTGTGTCACTAGTAGAAAAAGGGTCAAATGTGAAGCACATTAGTGTCGGTTTGATTTTGAGCCGGCACTAATGTGTCCATTAGTACCGGTTCCAATGGCTAGCCGGCCGCTCTCATTAGTACCGGTTTGTGGCGAACCTTTAGCACCGGTCCGTGCCACGAACCGGTACTAAAGAGAGTGGTGGCAGGATGTTGTCAGTCTGGGGCCCCTCCAGCACCTTTAGTACCGGTTCGTGGCACGAACCGGTACTAAAGGTCGTCGTACATAAACCCTTCGTCCACCTAAGCTCGCTCTGTTCTTCCCCTTTCCCCTCTCCTCCTCTGTTCTTCCCCTCTCTTCCTCGAGCTCATCACACATTTTGCCCAAAATTTGTCAAGATTTGAAGCCCCCCATCCATTCAAATGATCACAAAGGTTAGCAACTTTGTCCTTTCATCTCTCATTGCTAGATTAGCTCTTACAATGCTTTGTATAGTGATTAATTTGTGAGTTTAGTAATTTGGGAGGAATTATATGTGCTAGTGTTTGATTTATATGCAATTTGAGGTCAAAAATAACACTTAGTTTGCATATGTAGGTGTGGTTTACTTAGTGCCTTCTAAATTTCCGTTGTAACCACCGTCGATCGCCCGCACCATCCCGTCGCCGGCACCACCTTGTGCTGAGGATCTTGTTCATGAATGTTTTACATTACCAAATTGATGTTTGTGTGATTTGGATATATAGTTACTCGTATAATTATCTTACCCGTACGTTATTTGTTATACATAGTGCCATGGTTTTGATATCCGTTCCCGTCGGCCCTCGTCCTTATTATGATTCAGATGTGGTATATTCTCTTTTAAAACTAGTTGTTGCATTTCGTGTTTATGACAAATTATGCCCATCAAGTTGACATAGATATTTTTATCTAGGAGGTATGTGAACTGGAAATTCCAACCGACCCTAGTGTCGAGAGGTTAAATTTAGTTGAAAGAGAAAATGAGTATTTGAAAGAAAAATTGAAAAGAATTGAGGGGGAGAAGATGGAATTGGAGTTGCATGTTGCCAATGTCGTCGATGATCACAAGATCAAGATGGAGAAAATGTGGTTGAAGATTAGAAAGATTAGAAAATATGCCATTGATAGTGTGGCTTGGTATCATTATGCTGTTGGATCAATTGTTACCTTAGTTGTGATCTTGATCGCATTTGTTGTTGCATTTAAATTCTTTAGCTAGAGAGTTGTTTGTATGTTGCATTTAATTAAGTGTTGTATATGAACTTTATGTATGAACTGTATATATGAACTTGTATTAATTTGGTCTATTCGGTGTTGTGTAATGAAGATGAGCCGACAATGGATGTATGATAATCGATGCTCTCCCGAGTTCATTAATGGCGTGCATACTTTTATGCTTGTCGCTGAAGCAAACAAGCGGGCGGATGGTTTTATGCCTTGTCCATGTGCTGGCTGTAAGAATGGTCACAATTACTCTACGTCAAGAACCATTCACGTCCACCTATTTGAGTCCGGTTTCATGCCCCACTATAATGTTTGGACCAAGCACAGAGAAAGAGGGGTTATGATGGAAGACAATGAAGAAGAAGAGGACAACGACAGCTATCCTGGCCATGGGTTCCCTGAATACGATGATACAACAATGGGGGGAGAAGCTGAGCCGGCAATGCGGGAAGAAGCTGAAGAAGAGGCATCAGATGAGCCCACTGATGATCTAGGTCGGGACATTGCTGATGCAAAGAGAAACTGCGCAAGTGATTTGGAGAAGAAGAAGTTGCAGCGCATGTTAGAGGATCACAAGAAATTATTGTACCCGAACTGCGAAGCTCACAAAAAAAAGTTGGGCACCACACTGGAATTGCTGCAATGGAAGGCAGAGAATGGTGTATCTGACAAGGGATTTGGAAAGTTGCTGGTAATGATAAAGAATATGCTTCGAAAGGACAACGAATTGCCCGAGAGTACGTATGAAGCAAAGAAGGCTATCTGCCATCTAGGGTTAGAGGTGCAGAAGATACATGCATGCCTAATGACTGCATTCTCTACCGCGGTGAGTACGAGGATTTGAACGCTTGCCCGGTATGGGGTGCATTGCGTTATAAGATCAGTCGCGATGACCCTGGTGATGTCGAGGGCGAGCGCCCTAGGAAGAAGATTCCTGCCAAGGTGATGTGGTATGCTCCTATAATACCACGGTTGAAACGTTTGTTCCAAAACAAAGAGCATGCGAAGGCGATGCGGTGGCACGGAGAAGACCATAAGAAAGATGGAAAGTTGAGAGTACCCGCTGACGGTTCGCAGTGGAGAAAAATCGAGAGAAAGTACAAGGAGGAGTTTGCAGGTGACCCAAGGAACGTATGGTTTGGTCTAAGCGCAGATGGCATTAATCCTTTAGGGGAGTAAAGCAGCAACCATAGCACCTGGCCTGTGACTCTATGTTTGTATAACCTTCCTCCTTGGTTGTGCATGAAGCAGAAGTTCATTATGATGCCAGTGCTCATCCAAGGCCCTAAGCAACCCGGCAACGACATTGATGTGTAGCTAAGGACATTAGTTGAAGAACTATTACAGCTGTGGAATGGAACAGGTGTACGTGCGTGGGATGAGCATGGACAGGAAGAATTTGACCTAAAGGCGTTGTTGTTCGTGACCATCAATGATTGGTCTACTCTCAGTAACCTTTCAGGACAGACAAACAAGGGATACCGCGGATGCACACACTGTTTGGATGATACCGACAGTATATATTTGGATAGTTGTAGGAAGAATGTGTACCTGGGACATTGTTGATTTCTTCCGAGCAGGCATCCCGTAAGAAAGAAAGGCAAGCATTTCAAATGTGAGGCGGATCACCGGACGAAGCCTCACCACCGTACTGGTGCTGATGTACATGATATGGTCAAGGATTTGAAGGTAATCTTTGGAAAGGGTCCTAGCGGACAACCTGTTCCGAAGGACGCTGACGGACGCGCACCCATGTGGAAGAAGAAATCTATATTTTGGGACCTGCCATATTGGAAAGACCTAGAGGTCCGCTCCGCAATCGACATGATGCACGTGATGAAGAATCTTTGTGTGACCCTGCTTGGCTTCTTGGGCGTGTATGGGAAGACAAAAGATACACCAGAGGCACGGGAGGACCAGCAACGTATGCACGGAAAAGACGGCATACATCAGGGTCAGGCCAGCTACGCTCTTACCAAAGAAGAGAAGGAAATCTTCTTTGAATGCCTGCAGCATGAAGGTACTGTCTGATTTCTTGTCGAATATAAAGGGAATAATAAATATGGCAGAGAAAAGGTTCCAGAACCTAAAGTCTCATGATTGCCACGTGATTATGACGCAACTGCTTCCGGTTGCATTGAGGGGGCTTATACCAAAAAAAGTTCGATTAGCCATTGTGAAGATATGTGCATTCCTCAATACAATCTCTCAGAAGGTAATCGATCCAGAAATCATACCAAGGTTACAGAATGAATTGGTGCAATGTCTTGTCAGTTTCGAGTTGGTGTTCCCACCATCCTTCTTCAACATCATGACGCATGTCCTAGTTCACCTTTGCGAAGAGATTAACGTTTTGGGTCCTATATTTCTACACAATATGTTCCCCTTTGAGAGGTTCATGGGAGTCTTGAAGAAATATGTTCATAACCGTGCTAGGCCAGAAGGAAGCATCTCGAAGGGCCATGAAAATGAGGAGGTCATTGAGTTTTGTATTGACTTTATTCCTGACCTTAAGCCGATTGGTGTTCCTGAATCGCGGCATAAGGGCAGACTGGATGGAAAAGGCACGCTAGGAGGGGATCAAATAATATGTATGGACGGGTATTCTCTCACTGAATCACACTACACAGTTCTACAGAATTCTGCCTTGGTGGCTCCGTATATGGAGGAACACAAGAATTTTCTACACTCCAAACACCCGAAGAAGTCTGACGACTGGATTACACGTGAACAAACGAGGACTTTCACCGGTTGGTTGCAGAAACGTGCCATGCATGATGGCGATATTGAAGATGACCTGTACTCGTTGTCCCAGTTACCATCTTCGAATATAATAACTTTCAAAGGGTACCAGATAAATGGGAATACATTTTACACGATCGCCCAAGATAAGAAGAGCACCAACCAAAACAGTGATGTCTGCTTTGATGCAACAACCAACACGGGAAATGAAACATATTATGGTTACATAGAGGACATATGGGAACTTAACTATGGAGGTGGTTTGAAGGTCCCTTTGTTTCGGTGCAAATGGATCAATATGACACGAGGCGGGGTAACGGAAGACCCGCAGTACGGAATGACAACAGTGGATCTCAACAATCTTGTGTATGTGGACGAACCATTCGTCCTAGCCAATGATGTGGCGCAGGTTTTTTATGTGAAAGACATGTCTACCAGGCCGAGAAAAAGAAAAGATAAGGAAGCGAATGGATCATACGACGAGCCAAAGCGCCACATAGTTCTTTCAGGGAAAAGAAACATCATGGGAGTGGATGACAAGACAGACATATCAGAAGATTATGAAAAGTTTAACGAAATTGCTCCATTCACAGTGAATATTGACACGAGCATCCAGTTAAATGATGAAGATTTTCCATGGCTACGGCGCAAAGGGACACACGCGAAGAAAAAGTTTCACACCCAAAGATCTGGGATGTGATCGGCTTCACTATCATCACTTTCTTCTGTGTTTCACACCCAGGAGGGAATCTGTGTAATAGTTAGGGTAGTTATGTGTTTTGGCATTTGAAACGTGAAAAATTTTATGTGCAAACAAAAATCTTTCATGCATTTACTGATTTTTTCAGCTAAATGACCCAGAAAGTGAACAGCATTTCAAATGAACTCAGAAAAGGTTGAAAGTTGGCATGGTATCATAATTTCACCCACATAGCATGTGAAAAAAAGTAAAGAGGGTTACGGCAAAAACTGGATGCACTTCGTGTACAAAATGGACAATCTCTTTCGAAGTATCAGGGTTTCGGATGAAAACTCATCTGTTACAAAGGCATTTTATTTTTTAAATAACCTAAGCATTACCAAAACTATTATTATTATTATATATAAAAGGTAGTTTACGGGTTAACCAAAAAAAAGAAAATAATCTAGAAATTCTCACAAAAATCAAAAAAATCTAGCCATCAATTAACTTAATTAGCCGATCACAACCGATGGATCTATGAAATAATCTATTTACCTCAAACTTTAAAATAATTGCCCACCTATGCCATCGATAAGTTACACAAGATCGCAGACTCCAGCTGCGGTAACCTCTGAAGCTCGATGGCAACGTCCAGCTCCTGGGTCGTACAAACTGAATGTGGATGCGTCCTTCTTCGAGGACGGGAGTGGGGCTGCAGCTGCTGTTCTTCATAATTGCCGTGGAGAAGCGATTGTCGGGGTCTCAGAGCTTATAGATAACACTCTTAGTGCACAATCAGCTGAAGCAATTGCTCTTCGCTTGGGGCTACGGCTGGTTTATGCAGTGGGGTGCAGGAATATTGAAGTAGAATCAGACTGTGAAGAACTGGTACATGCATGTAATGGAGAGACAGAAATTTGGAGCCCCTACTCAGCTACCCTTGCTGATTGTTTTCATCTCTCCCATGGCATCCCGAATATTTCTTTTGCTCATTGTCCGAGAGAAGCAAACAGAGTTGCACACTTCCTAGCTAGGCGATGCTATGATTCAAAAATATGTGAAGAGTGGTTAGATGAGATGCCTTCTTCTTATTACCTCATGTAATCTTTGATGTAACACTTTCCCAAATTGAATAAAATGCCACAAGGCTTTTCCCTCAAAAAAAAAAGAAAGACAAAAAAATAGGATTACAGGCTCCGTGAAAAGAAAGACAGAAAAATTAGGGTTACAGTCTCCTCCGTATGATCTCACGCATGCAATGGCCGCCATCATGTTTCTTGGGTACCCAGCCAGTCAACCCAACCTCCAACATGCGTATACACGATCTGAGCTTCCAGACCTACGGCATGCATGTAGCCCCATAGCATGGAGCATTGGAGCTAGGTACGTACCAGATGCACTGAAGACTATCTATTATCTGATTTACAGTGCGGCTTTGGTTGGAGCGTATATACATTGCGCGTTTCCGGCCGGCCGGTCACAGATTAATTAACTAGAATGGCAAACATGTCCGGGAGAAATCAATTGGGAAAGCCACGTATATACGCTATGCGTCCGGCCGGAGCTTTGTCACGGAGAATCAATCAGGAAGTCAGCTCTAGCACATGCGTGATGTGTTGTATAATGAGGATAGATCAAGCTAGCTTTCATGTCCCCTGGGCAGGTATATTCTACTTCATGGTAGATTTATTTCTCTCTAGCACCATCACAGGATCCTCAGGTGCAATCGATTTGGTCATGCTATATGATTTTGATCATAAACAAACACATAGGCAGAAAAAGCTTGGAGATCGATTTTAATTACAAACAAACACAGAGACAGAGAAATCTTGGAGATCGGTTTAGCTATATATCTCTTTCTTGGGAGTTGATAAACTCATGTGTCAAGTTTGCAGTGACGACCTTCTCGCGAGACGAATGGTGGCATCGTCGCTGGTGCACTTAAATGTGAAGCTTAACTGTCATGGAGAGACCAACGATCGGTCCACCGCCAACTAACTTCTCCCTAATGACAACAAGATGAAAAGGAAGAGGAAGGCACATACACACATGTACAATGATAGCCATATGGATAAAGGGAATTGGGTCTTGGTGGAACGTACATGGCTAGGTCGTGGAAGAAGGATAGGAGGAAAATCACATGTGCAACATACATAGCTAGGCAATCAAAGAAGGATAAGAGTAAAAGCACATGCACGAGTCAGCAATCTGGTGCCGATGATATGGCCCAGCCGTTTCACACAATAGAGGTTCAGGAACCCGTCCAGATTAAACTAACGTAAAAAGTAGTGTTGCCAGGAACTGTTTCAAGTTTCATCACTACTCACCTAGCTCCTCTTGATAACCAAGTGCAACTCTTCTCCAAAATCCTTTATCGCCGGACGTGCCGATGCAATATCAAGAGCAAAAAAGTTGACTGTCGAATGCTAAGAAATATAAGGTACACGTGTAGTTTGATAAGCTGGAGCTTCTGAAGATAATCATTAATGATGTGCCATGGCATGCAAGCTACATTCTTCAGGTGACCATCCACATAAAGTTAATTTCTTCATGAGTTTCGCATATGAGGCAACAATAAGAGACAGCTAGCTGAACTCTGAAGTTGCAGTTTTCACCTTACGAATTGTTCAATGTAGTATTAGTCTATAAAAAAGTGTCTATGTTAAATTATTATGCATTTCAAACATGTGTTTACGGACAAAACTTGGCATTTGTGTTATATAGTTGTTGTCGAAAGGCATCAACCATTAGTCGGAAATTCTATCACAGAAATATGTTTTTCCATTGGGATAATTTTTCTTTTATGTTCAATTTAAGTGTAAAATTACCCAACTTTGCCATTACATAGCCCACCAAAGGTTATTTTTATTTGTGTAGCGTATTCCTTCTTTAAAGATTATATTACTTAATTGTTAAAAAAGAAAATATTATATTCCTTTGAGTATCTTCATCCTTCCCTACAGATTTGGTTCTCTTACCCTAACAATCAGGGGAGATAAATTAGGATATGAAGACAGCGGTGCCCATAAAAAAAATCAACAATTCGAAGGAGCTTGGCGAGTCAGCGACCGGCCACTCTTACCCTAGCAATCACGGAGGATAAATTAAGGTATGAGGCCAGCGGCACCGACCAGAGAAATACGACTAAGTCTAGCAACCAAGCATGAACCAATCTTAGCGAGTCAGCGTCCTGTTTATATACCGGC
Organism: Triticum aestivum; assembly: GCF_018294505.1. Taxonomy (NCBI): domain Eukaryota; kingdom Viridiplantae; phylum Streptophyta; class Magnoliopsida; order Poales; family Poaceae; genus Triticum; species Triticum aestivum. The sequence continues at coordinate 101,793,613 of NC_057810.1, forward strand.
TGGCAGGGAATTGGCGGCACTGTGGACCAAAGATTCCTGGCCCCGGACACCTCTCCGCTTGAAGGGCCAGGTCGGTCTCATCCATGCAATATCATATCTAGCTAGCGGACTATCCTAACGCAAACAACCCAACTTAGGTTCGTACTGTTGTATCTATTACACATAACACATGTACGACATACAGTCTCCTGAATCCTGATGCATGCACGTGAGCATCTCACACATGTACGTCATACAATCTCCTGAATCCTAATGCAAGCACATGAGCATCTCACGTACCATGCTTGCTGCCCTATGCACACACGACTGCATACATTCTCTATTAAATATGCATGTACATCGTCCAATCTTTAAAAAAAATTCAGCGATAGGATCAGTATAGGCAATGTAAAATAGATGTGCATATCTATCATGACTATGTGTATGCCGATTCCACTAGAAACATGTCACATGCAAATTTAAAATTCCAGTGCAAATAACTCTAGCTTATTAGTACTTCTTATTATTATTTTGTAGAAGTCGAGGTATAAGCTATATTTTTATGTAATACAAAATCCACAGAAACATATATTTTAATTTATAGATAAAATTGTTTGATTTGTCTTCCAAACTGAGATATATCATGTCATATCGTTCAATTAATTGTACTTTATCTGCATTAATCTTCTATTATATATTAAAAGGGCTAAACATTCATAAAAAATTATTCTAGATAGATCCATTTGAGTGACAACTAATATGGATCGAGTAATATTATTCACTACCTTAATTACATAGGTTCAACAGTACAAACACAGGAAAAGAACAAGAAAAACAGGGAAATATTGACATGAACTGGAAAGGGGGGACAGTTGGACCTCCATATGGAAGATGGCTGCCGCTATAGAGGAAAAAGACGACATGTAAACCGACCTCGATTTTCACTAATATGAATGCGTGTTATGGAGGTTGAACTCAATCTGGATCAAAGCTAGCTACGGGAGATGAACGTTGCTCTTTGCGTAGCTCAACATCAGCCGGCGGCACAAATCTGAGAGTCAACAGAGAAAACAAGGAAAGGAGGGTATCGTTCGATCCGGGAGTCATCAACTGAGAAAAGAAGGAAAAGAGAGAAAGGGGACAAAAGGGATCGGGTAAGACCAGCCTCTCTGTGAAGGTGTGGAGTGAGAGATTTTTTTAACGGGGTGAGAGATGTTTGAACGCTGTTTGCATCAGTGCATGTGCGTCAGCCTATTGGGCTAAAATCTCAGAGGCAGAAAAATAATTTTACTACAAACAACACAAATATAATAAAACATACTCCCTCTAATCCAAATTAATTCACGCACACTTAGTACAACTTTAGTACAAAGTTATACTAAATGTGCATATCAATTATTATGGATTGGAGGGAACGCAAATAATCAGCTACAAATTTCCCTGAGAAAAATAACCAGCTTCAAATTATTCAAAAAGACCTCTATGAATACGTACAGGTCACCGTGTACATCATATGAGAAAAAAGTATTGTTCAAGACTAATGAAAGGAAGATATTTCCCTAACTGTGATTTTATGCAGGCAACAACTCCTAAATCTTCATCTGCCATATGGAGAGCCATAGTTGCTGGCCGTGAAGCTCTCCATGTTGGCCTGCTAAAACGCATCGGGGATGGTGCGTCTACTTCCATCTGGGAGGAGTGGATCCCGTCTACCACCACCATGCGGCCGCTCTTCAGGCCACCGGCTGCGATGGTTACAATGGTGAATGACCTGATCGATGAGGTCAACTGAACCTGGAAACATGATCTTGTGCGCGACACCTTCATCGCGTCGGATGCACAAGCCATCTTGAACATCCCACTCCGGCAGGGTGGTGGAGAAGATTTCTTGGCTTGGGCACACGAGAGAACCGCCATCTACTCTGTTAAATCAGCCTATCGAGCTCTGATGAACAAAAAAGAGCGCTTAGCTCTTGAAGAGGGGCAGATAGCAACGCCATCAATGAGTGAACAACAGATGTGGAGCCAACTGTGGAAACTCAAAGTTGTCCCAAAAGTACGGGTATTCTGGTGGCGGGTACTTAAGGGGATCATCCCTGACGAGTGTACTCTCCACTACCGGCATATCAAAGTTAACAGCTTATGCAAATTGTGTCTTGCTATGGACGAAGACCTGATGCACGCCCTAGTGCATTGCTCCCATGCACGAAGCTTCTGGGAGGAGGCAAGGATATTGTTTGATATCAGACTGCCTCAGCTCCACCCCAACACTTCGGCGTGTGATATCCTTTGTGAACCAAGTTTTACTGACAAGGATCGTGCTACGATCATCACAGTCATGTGGGCAATATGGATGTCTCACAACAGAAGGACGCATGACCAAGAAAACATTGATCCTGCGAGCTCGGTTCGTCGCATCCGCGAGGACCTAGCGCTGCTTGATATACCCCGGCAGGTGTTCATACCACTACCGGGTCATGGATGGCGACCCCCCGAAGATTCCCATATGAAAATCAACATAGATGCGGCAATACAGTTTGATACTGCTTCGGCCGGATTGGGGGGTGTGGCTCGCTCTTCCTCGGCTCTCCTGGGTGCATGGTGTAAACCCCAACTGGGGACAACGGATCCTTTCATTGCTGAGATGCTTGCGCTTCGTGAAGGCGTCATCTTTGCCAAGCTTCGTGGCTTTTTACACGTGCAAATGGAGACCGGCTGTCTTGAGGCAGTCAACCTCTGGAACCTTGGCTACGTCAATCGGTCGATAGTAGCTCCAATAGTTGCTGAAATTAGAGAGCTCTCTGCTAGCTTTTTGTCTTTCAATATTTCTCATGTAATAAGAGCCGCTAACGGTCCTGCACATTTGTGTGCTAAGCGTGCCTGTACGCTTACTATGACTGAAAACTGGCTGGACTTCACCCCTAGCTTCCTGGTCAGCAGCCTCCTGGCTGACTGTTCAGCGAATGCCTTTGTTTAATAAAGCTCTCTAAAGTTCCCCGCAAAAAAAAAGAGCACATAGGTGTTCTTAGAAAAAACTTAACATAGTTTAGTGTATATGGAATTTTTAAAAAGGCAAACTTAACATAGTTTGACCAAGTTTATGTACAAAACTATCTATATGTACAATAACAAACCTATACAACACGAAAATTTAGCTCAAACATATCCAGTGATATGAGTGGTATTATAAATGTAAATATTTTAATCTCTAATCAGGTTAGAGTTTGCAAAGTTTGACATTTGAACAAATCTATATGCACTATATTATAAAACAAAGGGAGTACAATTTTTGGTGCTGCAGATTTTAAATAATCATGCTGCATGGGAATATGAATGAAAAAATATCTTACTGTTACAAATACCGATGCTTATAGACTTAATTATGATGCATATGGAACTTCTATGGTAAAAATATATATATACTAAAACTAAAAACCTTTAATATGGCACAATGGGACAGTCAAGCCTGCCCCACCCCACGAACACAATAATGCTCCAGCATCAGGCAAACCCACAGATTCAAGCATGGTTACCACTAAAAAAGATCAACAGCAACACAACTTTCAGATAATGGCCTGAAACATGAAAGGGGCGCGTCTTATATCCTAAAAATAACAAGCTCACGACTAGCCCAAAGGTCCAGCAACTATTTACTTCTTTCAAAATAACTTTATTAAATACTAGCCCTCGCAAAGAGTGGACCACTTTGCTAGTTGAATATAATGATAAAACACACTCATATTAAACATAAGAAAAAAAATCACTGAAAAATCTATTTTCAAAGTTAAGTTATTCACAAACTAGTGATTCACACAAATTTCAAATAATTCAAAATTTAAACTATTCAAATTTGAAAACTACCGGCACTAACAGAAAGTTTGTAATTTTTTGTACCTAAAGCAAAAATATTCACAAAGAAACTCTAAATACAGCAAAAAACTACTCAAAAATAAATAAAGCAAAAAAATAAGAAAATAAAAAAGCCCGCCTGCTGGGCCAGAGCGGCCTGCATACGACTAGAAACACAACGTTTTGTTGGGCCAGGATGCAGGCCCGCAAAGTCCCAGTAGGCCCACAGGGCAGCAGAGAACAGGTAGGCCCAGTAGGCCTACTTTGGAGAGGAGCTCGAGAGAGCTACCGCGCTGGGGCTTATAAACCAGTGCGAACGCCCCTCGGCTAGCGAGGTGGGACTAAACTTGCTGCACCACACCTGCGCCAGTACACCCCTTCAGTACCGGGTGGTGGATGCAACCGGTACTAAAGAGGGGGCCTTTAGTACCGGTTGGTGCCACCACCCGGTACTAAAAGGGGGGCGCTTCCCGCCGCTTGGCCTGGCCAAAACAGACCTTTAGTACCGGTTGGTGGTTCCAACCGGTACTAAAGGGGTGTTGTATATAAGAAATTGCGTCAAAAAAATTGATTTCTCATCTCTCCATCTGCTTCTTTCTCTGCCCCATCGCCGCCACCCCTCGTCGCCGCCCCCGTCGCCGTCCGCGTTGTTGTCCCCGCCCCTCGTTGCCGCCCCCGCCGCTGTCGCCGCCCCGGCCGTCCCCGTCCCCGTCGCCGCGCCCTGCCCCGTCGTCGCCGCCCCGTCCCGTCATCCCGTCGTCCCCTCTCGGCCCTTCCCCGTCCCCGTCGTCGCCGCCCGGTCCCCATCCCCGTCGTCACCGCCCGTCGCCGTCCCCGTCCCCGTCGACGCCCCCCCATCGCCGAGCCTCGCCGGTGAGCTCATGCCCCGACCGCCATGTCCACACACACACACACATTAGTTTTTTAGTTATAAATTTTAGTTATAGAAATTTTTCTGTTTTAGTTATAGAAATATCTATAGAAATGTTAGAAATGTTTCTGTTTTTTAGTTATAGAAATATTATAAATGTTAGTTATATAGAAATGTTAAAAAAAATTGTTTTTTAGTTATAGAAATATTTATAGAAATGTTAGCAATTTTTCTGTTTTTTAGTTATAGAAATATTAGAAATGTTAGTTATATATATAGAAATGTTAGAAATTTTAGAATTAGTTTTAGTTAGATGAATTAGATTAATGTCAAATTGTTAGAATTTGCACATAGAATTTTAGTTATCACAATCCAATCATTTAAAAACATGTTACTTTTTGCGGGCATATAGTATTTGTTCTCGACGATATGCCCGGCCCGCATCCTCGCCGTCGACCCGTTCGCGACGACGTCCTGCTTCAGAGGACCCATGTCCGGGACTGGGCTCCGCCGGGCTGGCACTAGGAGGTGCTACCTGGAGGGGCGCGCCGCTTGGTGAGGAACCCGGCCTCGGGTCCCGTCGTCGACCCTGATCTCCTTTGGTGGTGTTCGCGTGGGCCACATTCGATGCAGAGGGAGCCGGCCCCGCCGGAGCTGGTGCGTCACCGTGTCAGGGAGGAGGACGAGCACGTCCATCGCTACATGGCTGCTATGAACGTCAGGTTCTCCAATACTTGGCAGGTTCTTTGGGCAGATGACAGGAGATATGATCCTGTGATGGTTCCTTCTCTTTGGGTGTCCACCGCCCGCGCCCCAGGAACCGCGAGTGGCCTAGATTCTTCTGTAGTACTCGATCTTTATTAGGTACCTAGCCAGTGATGTATTCGATATATAATATTCAAGATTATGTATTCGAGATTATATATATTATTCGAGATGATGATGTATTCGAGATTATATATTAATTGAGACGATGCATATTATGTACTATATGATTCAGTTTTTCCTTATTGATTGCATCCATGCATTGTAATTTGAATACTAAATTGTTTTATATTTCTTCTGTATTAGTTAAGTAAAAGCTATGGCGGACAATACCGGCAGAGAGAGAGAGAAGAGGAATTGTTCGACATCATACGCAGCTCTCGCAGGCTAGATGATCTGAATGAAGCAGATGACGGCTCCCAATATCTGAACAATACCGGAGAGGGTGATGAAAAGATATTCGATCTCGGCGACCGAGCTGATGAAGTCATGAACTATGATTATGATTATGATGACACAGACAATGTTTATGATGACACAAACAATGCTGATCTTCAAATAACAAAGACTACCGGCGAGGTATATTTATATAAGCAGGCATCTGGTGATCATCACATTTTATTTATTTGAAGATATATTAACGAATCGATCTTTCTTTTTTCAGCCCTCTGGATCGAGCAAATCTGCTTCTACAGACAGCAGGACAAAGCGATGCCCGGGCAAAAAGTTGAAGGAGGGTGTAAAGTACAACATCGACTCCATCAAACCTAGTGGCAAACCCCTCACGCCTAAGAACATTGCGAACAAGTGGACTCGTCAGTGTGAAGTTCTTGTGAAGGACCAACTCCCGATCTCCATTCAAGAATGGAAAGAGCCAAAAACTAAACGTCCAGGTGTTACTTGGGTCGATGACAAAGCAAATAAACCCTTTGGGAATCTTTGATTGAACATTTCACCCTACCAGATTATTTCACTGAAGCAAATGTGCAGAAAGTCAAGGGCGCTGCTCTTAAGAAGATGGCAATTGCATTCAACACCCACAAGAAAACTGTATGGGCCAACTACCTCGCTGCAGAAAGGAAGGCTCCAGAATTCACGGGAACACTGGAGAAGCAAAGAGAATTTCGTGAAATTCAAGGAATCAGAATTATCTAAGGAACGGTCGATAAAAAACAAGGCCAATGCCGCAAAAAAGACGCAGTTCCATAGGCTGGGTCCAGGTGGCTACGCCGTGGGAATGCCTAAGTGGGATAAGTCTGAGCAAGAGATGAAGGATGCAGGGGTCACTCTGATTACTAGGAGCTGGCCCCCCAGGTGCAGAACTTGGTTCTATGCGCATAGGGGGGGCATTGGACTCGAAGACGGGCCTGGTTTCGCAGAAGGCAAGTCTAAAAGGAGCCGAACAAAAGATACTTGACGCAATAGAAGAAGCTCGAACGGGGGTGTTCACGCCCAACAGAGAGAACGACGAGCTTACGCGCGCCCTGGGAAATCCTGAACACCCAGGAAGAACACGAGGCAAGTGCGTTATTCCCTGGTATGAGGGCTTTTCGGAATGGAACGACGACTACAGGTCCCGTGCAAGAAAGAATATGGGGGAGGAGAAGAAGAGGAAGCTGGAGGAGGAGCAGAGGAAGCAGGACGCAGAACACCTTCAAGGCCTAGAAGCAAGGCACGCGGACTTGGCACTCAAATTCCAGCAGCAGCAGCAGATCGACTCACTTAGCCAGGAAAGGGGGTCTCAGCAGCGGCAGCAACAAGTGGATGATCATCCAGCATTGGATAGCACCGTCCCATCCATGCCGAGAAGCAGCATTGGTTCTGCCCCGGGCAACACACTGCTGGATACATACCCTATGTATGACATCATAGAGAACACTAACTGTGAGCTACACTCCAAAATGAAGAACATATCCATCAAGGTGGCAGACACTGTTGCTTTTACAATTACCCCCGAAGCAACCTTCCACTGCACCCCGGCCGATTCCAGAGGGCTATGCTCGTGTCTTGGTTGATGAGGTGGTGGACCCATATTCGGGGCTACAGCTTGACATTCCTGGAGGTGACGATGAGCACACACTGGGAGAGGCCATACATCGTATCATCCTATGGAGAAAGGATTGCATCATCTTTTGAAGTCCACCGACACCGCGTCGTCTGCCGACTCCTCCTCGAAGTCCGCCACCGAGTCAGCAGACTCCCGCTCCTCCAAGTCCACGAACGCGTGAGCCGACTCCTCCTCGAAGTCCGCCACCTCCTCCAAGTCCCCGAACGTGTGAGCAGACTCCTGCTTCAAGTCCGCCACAGCGTCAGGCCACTCCTCCGGTTTCAAGTCTGACACTGTGCCAGGCCACACCTCCTGCTTCAAGTCCGGCACAGCGTCAGGCCACTCCTCCTGCTCCAACTCAGCCACGTCAGCCATCTCCGCCATCTCAGCAATCGCAAAAGAGACACGCCGCAGCTATGGTGCGTAGCGGTACGAGTCAAGGTAGTACAGGAAGTACAGACGGAGACAAGCGATATAAATATGGTCCAAGCCTCGCTCCTCTTCCTCAGAGGCCTTACGACATGACCGAGGAGCAAAACGCAGTCATAGTGCAGGCCCAAGTGGACGCCCATTTTGGACTGAAACCGGCACCGCCGCCAAGGGAGAAAGTGCCTGAGGAAAAGATTGACCACTTCATTCGTATGGCTAGAGCACCAGCTCCCAAGCCTGTTGACTCAGACTATGAGCGCCAAATCAGGAAGTCACATCGAGCACGACTACAGAAGGAAGCGAGCTCGAGCTCGAGCCAACAAGCAGCTGGCAAAAAATGCGGGAAAACCGTTCCCCAGCTAGGAGAACAGGCGGCGCAATCGATCCCCCCGCTTGTTGTGCCAACAACACATGAGAGGAGTACGCGCGCCCAATATTATTGTGGGCAAACCGTTAACGTTCCCCAGCTGGGCGATGTGGTAATAACGGAGGAGCATATAATGCAGGCTGAAATGCTCAAGATCACTGTTGGACAACTCCTCGAAATCGAGCCCATGTCTCCGCCTAGAGAGGAGGAAATAAAACGGAAATATATCCGGGGCCAACCTTTGGTCGAGCCAGACAAGGTCAAGAACCTCCCAACGAGAATGTATGAATTGCATCAATGGTACATGAACATTACCAAGATTTCCAATCGAGAGTCCCTCATGGTGAATGTCAAGGAGGAGCATTACTTCCATGAGAAAGCTTTGTCCGTTGAGTATTCGGAACTATTTCAGTTATACAATCAAGACGCACTCAACAAATCTATCATCAGTTGCTATTGTCTGTAAGTGATTTTATTCTGTAATTTAAGTCTCAAGCTAGCTGTACTGATCATTTTAATCAATCATTACATGTAATTATCCTCACTATATATTCTTTTCTGTGGTATTACATGCAGGATGAAGATGTATGAAATGAAAAAATCTAGACGCTATGGCATTTGGTTCATTGACCCAAATACCATTAATGAGTACACATGGAATCTTCCAACTTCTCGAGTAAGTTTAGAGGAAAGCATGCTAGAGTTCTTCAAGTGCCTCAATACCAATGAAGATAAACTGCTTCCTTACAACTTCATGTGAGTCACACTGTCTTGTACTACAAATTTTGTTTTTGCTTACTAGCTAGCTAGATGTTAATAATTAAGTGTATAGGATTTACGATAGTTGATTAGTGTTATGCACATGCCCGCTTAATTAAGACATGCAAACGTGTGCGCATGCAGTTTTCACTGGATCTTGTTAGACATTAAAGTTGACAAAGGAACAGTTGAAGTACTAGACTCACTACTTAAAGAAGAAAAAGACTACACCATCGTGAAGGGGATAGTTAACAGGTAATTTCAATTATTATTAACTATATATATGCCTATTTAGTTCTTCATTTCCTGATATGAACTATTTAATAACCCCTTTATTAATTTTCTTTGTCGGCGGGCAGGGCTTGGGCAAAGTTCATCAAGGTGACTCCAAGCAAATGGGCAAAAAAGTTGTTCTGGTATCGACCAAAGGTAAGTAATTAAGTAGTACTAGCTAGCTAGCTAGATACCATCTCTTTAATTCTTGTTTCAATACCATTAATTAATTATCATGCTTGATTAATCATTATCTGATTCAATTCTATTCTCGTGAAGGCCCTGAAGCAGGCGCAGGGAAATGATCTGTGTGCATTCTACGTTTGCGAGAACATTCACATGATGGCGTCCAAAAGGAGCAGATCTCAAATACAGGACTGGGTACGTTTGTCAAAACACTATTCACACCATTATCGATATCTAGTCACACAACTAATACACATGCATATTGATCTCCTTCTTAACCGTTCAGAGAGGTGCGGGAGCAGCTCCTACCAGCGGACCTCATACTAGCACTTCAAGAGGAAATAGCGGGATATTTACTCGACCAGGTCATAGATCCCAAAGGAGAATACTATTACCTGGTACCGCCCCCATGAACCACTTGTCATCGTGCTCCGAAGGCACCAAGGCAACATATAGGAGAAATTGTATATATATATACATGTGTATGTTTGAATAATTAATGGTGTTCGTTGTGAGACATTCGATGATATATATATATATATATATATATATATATATATATATATATATATATATATATATATATATATATATATGCGGTTCTACATACGAGAAAATCTATTTATATATGTGCATAACGTGTACAATTGTAGTATCGTAAAATACCAGCAAACAAAAAAGAATTAAATGGAAAACATAAAATTAATGGAAAATAAAAAATGAAACCAACCCCCCCCCCAAACATTTAGTACTGGTTAGTGTTACCAACCGATACTAATGGTCTAGCAGGACCCGGGCCTGGCTCGTGCCACATGGTGGCACTTTAGCGCCGGTTTGTGTCGAACCGGTAGTAAGGGGGGGGGCTTTAGTCTCCACTCTTTAGTGCCAGTTGTAGAACCGGCACTAAAGGCCCTTACGAACCGGCACTAAAGCCCGGTTCTGCACTAGTGTGTAGCAACCTGAATATCTACCATACTTATGGTACTCCAAAAATTCTGAAAAAATTATGAGAAAATAAACAATTTGTATAGCAAGACTATGCAAAAAGTTTCAGAACCTTTCGACGTTCCAGTAAAAATGTAAAATCGCGCGCTACAGCCAAAGTTTATGTTTCTGCACCGCACATACCAACAAACAATCTACCCATCCTAAAGGCAAATCCTAGCACATTATTTTTATAATACAATGGATTTGTACAATGGAATAATTATTTTTGTGAGAATCTTCATGAAAAATTCTACATTGTTTCCATGAGCATGAACATAAATGTTCAAGGTCGACCCTCACTTCCGCAATGCATCACCTTTCAATCGCTTATCTTTTTGAAAAAGTTTTTAAGTTCCCCTCTATATTTTTTTGATTTTAAACTTTATAAAAGCACTCAACAGAAATAAATGACTCTCTAAAACTTCCGGATTGTCTCCCTGCCAGCGCTGTCTTTAAAGCCATTAAGCTAGGCATAAAGTGCTCAAGTAATGGATCCACCCGGATCCCAAGGTATATCAAAGCCAATTTGAATTAACAATGATTTGGCATTTAATAGTGAGCACAAAGCAACATATATCAAGCAATGACGAAGTCTAACTCTCTTCCTATGCATCGGCATGTCATACAAGAACAATTCATGCACATCAAGTCAAGGCCAATACATAGCATAAATAGTTTCTTGCAATTTTATCGTGTTGGAAACATAGAGAAGCGGAGGTGTGGTTCCTCTCTCATAATAATTGCAAGTAGGAGCAGCAAGCACATGAATATCATATTCATCAAAAACATCATGTGCAACGGCAAAAGGCAACCCATCAATATAATCCTTGATAAGAATAAACTTCTCCGATATAGTGTAGTTTGGAGAATTTAAAAAGATAATGGGACTATCATGTGTGGGTGCAATAGCAAAAAAATTATGTTTAACATAAAGAACAATAGCAAGTTCATCTCCAATAGCATAATTCATATTGGCATCATGGCCACAATCATCAAGTTCATCAAAAAGGGATATTTCAAAAGAATCAACGGGATCATAACAATTATCATAGCATTCATCCTTCGGTAAGAACGAAGGGACATTAAACAATGTATGAGTTGAAGAGTTACTCTCATTAAAAGGTGGGCACGGGTGATCAATCTTCTCTTCCTCCTTTTGTTCTTCGCTCTCCTCATCATCTTTTTCATCCAATGTGCTCACAGTTTCATCAATTCCTTCTTCGATAGACTCCTGCAAAATATTAGTCTCTTCTTGGACAACAGAGATTTTATCAATAAACGCATCAATATCGGAATTGTATTTGTAATTATCATAGCAATATTTAAGGATGGCAAAATTTTCAGGTCTATAAATTGAATCATCAAAATCTTCATACTTTAAAAACAAAGATTCAATTTCATAAGCACCCTTAAAAGGAACAAATTCTTCTATTTGTTCCACATCATAATAATCATATATACCATTGGCATAAGAAGCCAAGGTTTCATTATCATTAAATTTGCATGAAAAGGGAAGGTCTGGAGCATTCATCCTAGAGCAACAAGTAAAATCATTTCTAGAGCATAAATTCCAAGCATACCAATGCAACATATCAATTTGATCCCATAAAAGTTTCCCTTTTTGTGTCAAGCGATAATCCCTAAAGTATTCACATTGATCCAATGTTACTCCCGTTATCAAGTTGAATGGGGTTTTCTCAGGATTATCAAAGTAGTGCATAATATTTTTCACATAACGAGCATCGAGGGTTTTAGGAGGTTCCTGATGACCCGCAAGTATACGGGATAGTTGTAGCCTCTTTCGATAAGTAAGAGTGTCGAACCCAACGAGGAGCTAAAGGTAGAACAAATACTCTCTCAAGTCCTATCGGACACTGATACGACTCTATGCACGCTTGACGTTCACTTTACCTAGAACAAGTATGAAACTAGAAGTACTTTGTAGGTGTGATAGGATAGGTTTGCAAGATAATAGAGAACGCGTAAATAAAAGCTAGGGGCTGTTTAGATAAAGAAGCAATAAAGTAAATATTAGTAGAGAGCTTTTTGTTACGAGAAGGTTATTTGTCCAAGGCAATCGATAACTAGACCGGTAATCACTGTTGCAATTCTATTTGAGGGAGAGGCATAAGCTAACATACTTTCTCTACTTGGATCATATGCACTTATGATTGGAACTCTAGCAAGCATCCGAAACTACTAAAGATTCATTAAGGTAAAACCCAACCATAGCATTAAAGCATCAAGTCCCCTTTTATCCCATACGCAACAATCCCCTTACTCGGGTTTGTGTTTCAGTCACTCACGCAACCCACTATAAGCGAATCATGAACGCATTGCAACACCCTACAACGGGAATCCCTCACGCTTGCGCGACACGGAGGGCACCATAGGACAGCACCAATAACAAAACATGCAACTCAAACCAATCACGATCATCAATTAACCCATAGGACAAAATGGATCTACTCAAACATCATAAGATAGCCATACATCATTGGGAAATAATATATAGCATTGAGCATCATGTTTAAGTAGAGATTACAGCAGGTAAGAGACAGGTTACACCGCTGCATAGAGGGAGGAAGAGTTGGTGATGAAGGCGGTGAAGTTGTTGGTGAAGATCGCGGTGATGATGATGGCCCCCGGCAGCGTTCCGGCGCCACCGGAAGCAAGGGGGAGAGAGCCCCCCTTCTTCTTCTTCTTCCTTGACGTCCTCTGTCGGGGGTTGGGAGCGACATATGCCAATGGATGGCTTATCATGGTGGGAGCGAGTAGAACGTCGCCGGCGCCTGGAAGCGGGATAAGGCGTAGGCACGAACGCCGGCGGACTTTACCAGGTTCGGGGGCAAGGCTCAGCTCTCTCCTGCTCTATGGGGTGGCTAGTGCTAATGGGGTCGAACCCTTTGCATGGGTGGCCTGGAGGGTTTATATAGGCCTATCCCCAGGGGTACAATGGTAATCTGGCCGGCTATGGGGCCCGTCTGTCAGTGTCTCCAGCCTCCGGCTTCTCTGCCGACCTCTGGGGCCCGCCGCCTGGTGGGACCCCGCCGGCTGGTTGGTGGCTACTTACTGTAGCCATGTCATTGGTGACGAGGGCTTGATCACCTTTGCATGGCTACAGTCCCGCCACCTGGCGGGGGGCTACTGTAGCCAGATTCTTATCGACTTAATGGCATGCGTGCCTCGGGACAAGGGACGGCCGCCTGCTGGAGGCCGGCTCCTGTTGAACCCGCTTGGTCGAGCTTCCGCCGCCTTCCTTGAAGTTGCTGCCTGGTAGGGCCTGCCTCTGGCAGGCCGTACCGACAGGACACCCTAGGGAACAGGACTCCGCCTTCCCGGAGCAACGTCAGAGGAGACATGGCACAGTGCCCCGCCGTGCGGAGATCTCCGTCTGTACGAAGCACTGTAGCCATGCTCGTCCTGAGTATTGGAGGTGACGTGCCTTACTGTAGCCATGCTCCGTCTTGTACTCTCAAAGGAAGCTCGGCCACGCTGCGGCCGGGGGGGCGGCCGCCTGCTTGTTGCCGCCCTCTCTGGAGGGAGGCTGCCAGGAACCGGCCGCCCGGAGCGCCGTAGTCTTGGGTTACCCGGCCTCTGGCAGCCGGCCACTGAGCCAGCCGGCCCCAGAGGGCGGAGTTCGGCTTGGGCCTCAGCTAGGCGGAGCTGGCCCAAAGTCTTGGCAAATCTTGGGACTCGGGTGAGTCTACCCGTGGCCCATTACTCCGACAGTAGTCCCGGAAGCCGGTGATGCGTCGTGGTCGAGGGGCCGCGAGGTCTCAGCGGCTTCTCCCCTCCTAGAGCTCTAGAAGAAATGTCGGTTCGCCTGGTGGCCAGCCGACCGCTCCAGCCGGCCTCCACCAGGCGGAGCTATACGGTTGATTTTGAACTTCCAGGCAGGAAACAGGTGGCGTGCCTGTTAAGCTCCCTAGGAAGCCGCCCACCACGGGCGCTCCACGCGGCGTGCATCAGCCTGGCAAGCCTGCCATCCCACGCTCTGGATGGGACGTGACACCAGGCCGGGCCCGCCACTACCACGCCTGGGCAACCGAGCGGATTTACTGCGCGAGAGGGTGCGGTTGCCATCCTCATGACGGTAAATGACGTGGTAAATGCGCGTGGGAGACGGGGGGATCATGGGGACGTGGGCGCAGTAAATCCCACGACCCCACGCCCCGCCCCCTCGGCTTCATAGCCCGGGCGCTATAAGTAGGGAGGGGGGAGGTGCGGCAAAGTTCCTGCACCCCCTCCCACTCTTCTTCTTCTCCCCCAGCTCCTGTTGCTGCTGCCGTAGTTGCTCGTCGTCGTTGCCGCCGACGCGTTTCTCCCCTTCGTGCCGCCAGCCGAGGCCATGGGCGATTGGGATGGGTCGACGGTGATCGACGACCATATCACTTTCCTCCGCGACACGCGCCGGATGCCCAGCGCGGCCTTTGTCAAGGCGCAGGTACCGCCGGAGACGGAGATCAGGCCGGCGCCGCAGGAAGGCGAGCGGGTCGTCTTTCGCTCGCATTTCCTGCGGGGCTTCGGCCTCCCGGCGAGAAACTTCTTCCGCACCTTCCTGGACTTCTACAACCTCCAACCCCACCATCTCACGCCCAACACCATGATCCTGCTCTCCGCCTTCGTCATGGCGTGCGAGGGCTAACTCGGCATCCTCCCCACCGTCGAGTTGTGGGCGGCGTTCTTTTATGGGAAGCTCGGCACCTCCGCTAGGGAGACGGCGGCCGAGTGCGGGGGCTATGTCGCCGTGCGCCGACCGGCGAAGCAACGCCTTCCCCACGATCAAGTTGGCACAGTCGGTGAAGATGTGGCAGCAGTCCTACTTCTATATTGAGAACGTGGACCCGGCTGCCGACTTCCTCAACCTGCCGGCCTACGAAGCCGGCCCTCCCAGTGGGGCTCGGCCCACCTGAGGGTACAAGCCGAAGTCGGTGTTGGCGGACGCGGCCGCCGCCATCGGCCGACTCCGGGTGCTCTAGGAGTCGGAGGGCCTCGTGGCCTCTGACCTCCTCGTCGCCTTTGTCGAGCACCGGATCCTCCCGCTCCAGAGCCGCCCTCATCCGATCTTTCGGATGGGCGGCCACCGAGATCCGTGCCGGCTGTGCACGAAGGGAATGCCACCTGCCGAGGTCTTGTGGATGGTGAAGAGATCTCCGACCTCAAGATCTCAGAGAAGGAATGGCGGTACTGGAAGCGGCCGTACTCGCGCCACAACTCGCCCCCTGTGGTAAGTTTCTTGTCTTTGCCTTTTGAGCCACTCTTTTTTGCTTTGTCTCTCTCCGTGGCGCCGCCCTTCGAGGCTTGACTTCTTCTTGGTTGCAGATCTATATGTTCGAGGCAATGGCCGCCCTCCTGGGGTCGGGTGATAACCTCCAGGCGGACAGGGCGGAGAGCGATGCGGACGACCCCGACTTGGGGACGGCCGCCCTGGTCGACGACGCAACAGGCGGCGGAAGCAGAGCGGACGGCGGTAGCGGAGCAGGCGGCTCCGAGGGAGGCGGCGGCGTGGAGGCTTGGCCTGATGATGATGAAGACGACGACGAGCCGCGCCCGGCCCGGAGCTCTACCACCACCGTCGCCGGCCCCTCTTCTGGGCCGCCCGCCCCAGGCGGCAAGCGCAAACGGAAACAGGGCTCGACCCTATTCGGCAGCGCTCCCAAGAAGCCCAAGAATCCGGCCGCGACGACCAGGCAGAGAGAGACTGCGGCCAAGGCGGTCCAGTATCAGAGGCAGCCCAAAGTGCCTGTCATGGTGTCGGTGTAAGCATCATTCCCTTACGCCTTGTTCTTTGTCAACCTGTCGTGGAAATATTCTGACTTGTCTTCTGATTTCAAGGCCTCGCTGACCCTTGAGAAGTCGGGCGCCGGCTCAGTCCTTAGGTCGGCTGCGACCTCTTCGACCAGCCGACGCATCGACCCGGCCGCCGACCTCCGGGAGGCGACAGAGCGGAACACGCAGGAGGCGCGTGAGGAGGTGGAGGCCGAACGCCTGGCCAAGAAACAGGCATACTTGTCCGCTGCGTCCGCCGAGAGGGTGCTGGCGCAGGTGGAGGCCCTGGTCGCGGAGAAGGAACGGCTTGCGGAGGCCGCCCGCCGCCAAGAGCCTATACTTGTGAGCCCTCTGGATACCGCGCCGCCTCCACCAGATTTCGAGGCAATGGCCCAGGGAGCCGGCGGCGACTTCCCGATCCGCGAGTAGGGGGCGGGGACGTAGCAATGCCGGACATCTTTGTGCCGCCGCCCCCTCCGCCGCCTCTGCCAGCCAGCGAGCTGCAGGGCGAACAGCCAGTGGCGCCGCCAGTGCCACCAATCGGGACTCCAGTGGCAACGGTCCTGGTTCCCACGGTCCGCATTCCCACGCGCCGCTATCTGGAGAAGGCGGCCTCGGCGCGGCGGCCGCAGGAGATCGGCACCTCGAGCTCGTCCGCCCTTGAAACCGAGGCAACCAGTGCCGCGCCCGTAGGCTAGGTACACGGAGGCGGAACTGGCGCCCTAAATGAGGCGTCACTTGACGTCCTGGCCAAGCTCCGGACAGAGGAAGTGGCGCTCAAGCGCTGCAACGAGGCCTACTTGGAGTCGCGCACCGCCATCCGGGTAAGCCGTCCTTTAGTTTCTTCTCCGAGTCCTCTTCTTTGCTTCTCTCGTGGGGGCGCGCAAGCGCACCCACTGGGTGTAGTCCCCAAGTTCCGGGCCGGCTGCTGAGCAGGCGGATCGGAACTTCAACTTGTGATTGCCGATTGCTGAGTTTATTTCGATGTTTCTTCTTGCAGGACTACCGCAACCTTCGGGCGACCGCCTACAACTCCAAGGTTCGGGAGCTGGAGGCGCAGGCGACCCATCTCGCCGAAAGCCGGAGTGAGTCTCTTTCTTCTTTCTTCGCGGGGGCGCACTGGCGCACCCGTGGGCTGTAGTCCCCGAGGTTCGAGCCGACTGCCGAGCAATCGGGCCGAATCTCCTTGATCGGTTCTTTCCTTTATCTTTTATGCTTGACTGATGCCCCCTTCTCTTCTTTCTTTCTTTAGAGGCCAATGCCGCCCTGCAGCTGCAGCTGGGCGAGGCCCAGACCGCCCTTCGCGGCAAGGAGGCGGAGTGCGGCAAGCTGGCGGAGGAGCGGGATCGCCTGGTCACCCAACTTGTCGAACAGGCGGAAGCCCTCAAGGCGGCCCAGCAGAAGGCGGAGACAGCGGAGACCAGCCTCCTTGCCAAGTTCGAGATCGAACGCTCCGCCTGGGCCGACAGGGAGGCCCAGGTGACGGCCTGCTTCGGCAGTATTGAGGACTTGGTCGACGGTAAGCTCTGCTCTCCTGGCTTCTTGCTTTGAGCAGCCGGCCCCTGCTTTCGGTCTTGTCCTTTTTTCCTTCTTCTGCCCGTGCAGACTTCTTCCCGGGCCATTCCGTGGCCGCGATCCAGATGATCGAGGTCCAGCATGAGGAGCAGAGAGCGGGAGGTGCGCAGATCGCCGCAGATGCCCCGCGGACTCTTGGCGAATAGGTCCTCAGCATTCAAGCCCGGCTTCGTCCTGCCCACCGCCTGTTGCGCCGCCTCCAGTGCGCCGGAGCTCACGCGGTCTCCACCCTCTGGCCGGGCCTGCCAGCTCCGCGTACCCCAAGTCAGACTGCCGACTGGCTAGGGGTGGCGGCCGGCCGCTTGGAGGCCTGGAAAGGCTCAGCAGCCCGGGCAGGAGCGCGCCGAGCCTTAGAATTCGTCAAGGCGTGGTACCCCGGGCTAGATCTAGCCCAGTTAGCCACGTTCCGGCTGGAGGCGCAGGAGGAGCTGGTGGCGGTGGAAGCCGAACTCGTCAACAGGGCGGCGGCGATCGCCGACTTCACCGACACCAATGTCTTCGCGCCGGAGGTGGTCGAGGAAGGTGGCGTGGTTCCGCATGAGTTTCTCGGGCTGAACCCGGCGGACGGCAAGGATTCTGCTGAAGTCATCGACTCCAGCAACGAAGGGGGGCGGGGAGGAGGAAGACAAGAGCGACATCGACATGCCGGAGGTCGGGGCTGACGGTCAGCCCCAACCTGACCGAGCCTCCAGCAACGAGCCGTGCGCCGAGGCGTCGCCTGCTACTGGAGGTGCTCAGGTGGGGGCGGACCCGCCGCCCGTTCCTCCGACGGATGCCACTGACTCCGTCCTCCAACACTCCGACGCCCGGCCTACCGCCGGCGACCCCTCTGCCCAGACGGAGCCGCCAGCCGCGCCATCCGGCACCGCTCACCCGGAGTCCTCCGCTGCGCCAGCCGGCACCGCCCAGCCAAAGTCCTTTGCTGCGCCAACCGGCACCGCCCAGCCGGAGCCTTCTGCTGCTCCTTAGGCTTTTTACCTACTTTCTGTTTGTGCTCTGAACACTTTGTTAAATTTGCGCAATTCCACCCGCGGGGTGTATATCAAACTTTGTTTGAATGCTAGCTAGAGGCCTTTATCTATGTAAAATATTTTATCATTGCTCATGCTTACTGTGCCGACCTCCAACCTTTTTTCCTTTTCCTCCTTGGAGTTTTTTCCTTTGCCGCCGACCTTTTGGCTTTGCCTTCACCAGCCAGACGGCCGCTCTACGAACCGTGGCTGGTTTGAGTTTTCTAGCCATTTGTGAAGGGGGCTAGGACTTAGCCATTCAGAGTTTTGGGTAGTGAGGTGGAGGATGGCCATCTGGCTACCAAGCAGCCACACGGCAAGGTGCGAGGCCGCCTGCTACCATATGTGTTTTCCTCCTTAGTCATTCTTTCGTGCGGGGCACCTCTTTGCAACCTTTGCCTGCCATGCAGCCATTCTGCAAGTTGCGGCTTCTGACAAAGGAAGCTTTGGTGCCGGCACACTACTTGTCCGGCTGCAAGAGGCGGCATGTTGTAGAAGGCGGTGAGGCTCCGGGCCGACTGATCGAACCCGGTGCCAGGCGGAAAAAATAGAGTATACATTCTCATAGGCATGATACTTATCATATAGATAAAAAGAGGGCAGTCCCCGAGCTCTTCTCGGGGACCAGGAGTCTTTATACATAGCACAAAAGGTAGCATGATACATACTGCTTTCAACTGTAAAACCTTCGAAGGAGGTTTGCGTTCCACGGCCTCTCCGTTTCTTTGCCTGAATCATCTCTCTTGCGCGCCTTGGGCTTCTGCGCATCGATCAGATAGTAGGCATCGTTGCCTAGCACCTTACTAACGATGAAAGGGCCTTCCCAGGGTGCCGAGAGCTTGTGTTGTCCGGCTGTTCGCTGGATTAGCCGGAGCACAAGGTCTCCCTCCAGGAAGGACCTTGGCTTCACCTTGCGGTTGTAGTATCGGCATAGACTCTGCTGGTAGATGGCTGACCGGCTGAGTGCCAACAGCCGGCCATCCTCCAGCAAGTCGATGCCGTCTTCTCGTGCTTCCTTGGCGTCCGCCTTGGTGTACATTGTGATTCTTGGAGAGTCGAACTCGATATCCGTCGGGATGACGGCTTCGGCATTGTAGACGAGGAAGAAAGGCGTGAAGCCCGTTGATTTGTTTGGAGTTGTGCGCAGGCTCCAGAGGACGGGTGACAACTCGTCGAGCCAGCAGCCGGCTGAGCACTCCAGAGGCTCGACCAGTAGGGGCTTGAGGCCGGACAAAATGAGGCCGTTTGCGCGTTCCACCTGGTTGTTTGACTGTGGGTGGGCAACGGACGCTAGGTCCAGGCGGATGCCCTGCGTCGCACAGAAACGAGCCAAGGCTCCCTTGGCGAAGTTGGTGTCGTTGTCGGTGATGATGCTGTGTGGGATGTCGTACCGCGTGGTGATGTCGGCGATGAAGGTCACGGCAGTCGGCCCATTCAGCTTCTTGATTGGTTTTGCCTCTATCCACTTGGTGAACTTGTCCACCACAACCAGCAAGTGAGTCATGCCACCACGGGCCGTCTTGAACGGTCCCACCATATCTAGTCCCCATACGGCAAAGGGCCAGGCTATGGGAATGGTCTTGAGTGCAGAAGCCGGCTGGTGTGGCTTGGAACAGAATCGCTGGCACCCTTGACACTTCTTGACCAGCTCTTTGGCCTCTTCCAGGGCGGTCGGCCAGTAGAAACCATGGCGGAAGGCTTTGGCCACCAGTGCTCTTGAAGCCGCGTGGTGGCTGCACTCGCCCTGGTGGATATCTCTGAGTATTGCTTGGCCTTGGTCCGACTCCACGCATCGCTGGTAGACTCCTGTGACGCTTCATCGTACCAGCTCTTTATTGACTATGGTGTAGGCTGCGGCTCGCCTCTGTACCTGTTGGGCTAAGATTTCATCCATTGGCAGCTCTTTATTCACCAGGAACTTCAGGATCGGCTGGGCCCATGATGGCGCCGCAATTTCTTTGACTGCGACCTCTGCGACTTGCACGAGGGCGATTGGGCCGGAAGGCGGTGGGTTGGCGGCAGCTTCTGCCTGTTGCGCTGACAAAGTCCCCAGGCCGACTGGTGCACTCCCCGGGGCGGGCTCTGAAGTCCCCGGGTCGGCCATGGCTGTAGCAGTCCCCGGGCCGCCTGTCAAAACCCCCGTGCCGGCCTTTGGAGTCAGTAAGTCGGATCCGAGTGCTTCGGGGGGGTGGCACAAAGATGGAGTCCGAATCAGGAGACAGCTTGACAGACGGCTTCAGAAGGCGGCGTAGGGCGACGCCGGCTGGTATTGCTTGTCGGGTGGAGCCAATCCGCGCTAAGGCATCTGCTTGCTCATTGTCATTTCTTGGTACGTGAAGGAACTCGCACCCATCAAAGTATCCGCTGAGTTGCTGCACTAGAAAGCGGTTGCTCGCCATGTTTGCATCCTTGGCGTCCCAGTCGCCCGAAGACTGCTGGACCACCAAGTCGGAGTCACCATAACACAGGATCCGGCAAATGCCGAGCTCCTTGGCAAGCCGGAGCCCGTGTATGAGTGCCTCATACTCTGCTACATTGTTGGAGGCGGCGAAGTGGACTTGCAGCACGTATTTAAGCTTGTCGCCTTTGGGAGAGGTGAGGACGACGCCGGCTCCCAGACCAGTGCCAATTTTTGAACCATCGAAATCCATTCACCAGTGAGTGGGGTCTGGTGCAGGCGGCAGATATTGGGTTTCGGCCCAATCGACGAGGAAGTCGGCCAACACTTGTGTCTTGATGGCGGTGCAAGGTTGGTAATAGATGGTGTAAGGGGCCAGATCAATAGCCCATTTGGCCACTCGGCCTGAGGCATCCCGGCTTCCAATGATCTCAGCAAGCGGGGTTGTGCAGATGACAGTTATGGGGTGCTCTTGGAAGTAAGGCTTCAGCTTCTTGGCGGCAAAGTGCACGCCATAACACATCTTCTGGTAGTGGGGGTAGTTTTGCTTGGAGGCGGACAATACTTCGCTCAAGTAATACATCGGTCTCTGGACCGGCAATGCTTTGTCCTTCTCCTTGCGCTCCACCACCATGACTATGCTGACAACCTGACTGGTGGCTGCGATATAGAGGAGCATGGGCTCCTTTTCAGTCGGAGCTGCCAGGACAGGCGGGGTTGCCAACATCTTCTTGAGTTGGAGAAATGCTTCGTCCGCCTTGTCGTTCCACTCGAAAAAAGTGGTCTTCTTCATGAGTTGGTACAGGGGAAGGGCTTTCTCGCCCAGCCGGCTGATGAAATGGCTGACTAACGCCAGGCAGCCGGTGAATTTCTGCACGTCCAGCAGTCGGATGGGCACCTTCATCATCTCAATGGCGTTGATCTTCACCGGGTTGCACTCAATGCCGCGCTCTGAGACCAGAAAGCCAAGAAGCTGGCCGGCTGGTACTCCAAAGACACATTTCTCCGGGTTGAGCTTAATCTGGAATCGGCGCAGGCTCTCAAAGGTCTCCTTGAGGTCCTCCAGCAGAGTGCCATGCTTCTCTGTCTTCACCACCACATCATCCACATATACATGGGCATTTCTGCCGAGTTGCTTGAGGAGGCACTTCTGCATGCAACGCTGAAACGTGGCACCGGCATTTCTCAAGCCGAACGTCATGGTCAGGTAGCAGAAGGCCCCAAATGGCGTGATGAAGGCGGTCTTCAGCCTGTCGGACGGGTTCAACTTTATCTGGTGGTATCCGGAGTATGCATCCAAGAAACTCAACAGCTTGCATCCAGCTGTGGAGTCGATCACCTAATCAATCCTCGGCAGAGCAAAGGGATCCTTGGGGCAGGCTTTGTTGAGGCTGGTGTAGTCAATGCACATGCGCCACTGCTTGTTCTTTTTCAACACTAGGACTGGGTTGGCCAGCCATTTTGGAAAAAACACTTCCATGATGAATCCGGCTGCTAGGAGCCGGGCTATCTCTTCTCCGACAACTCTTCTCTTTTCTTTTGACAGGCGGCGCAAGGGCTGCCAGACCGGCTTGGCGTCAAGTCGGACATGTAGCTTGTGCTCGGCGAAATCCGTCAGAACACCCGGCATGTCCTTGGGGGACCATGCGAAGATGTCCCGATTCTCACGGAGGAAATCGACGAGCTCGCCTTCCTATTTCCTATCAAGGCCTATGCCTATGACAGCTGCCTCTCCGGGTGCTCCGGGTCCAAGGGTATCCTCTTTGTTTCCTTGGCCGGCTTGAATGAGCCCTCGGCTTCCGACTCCTGGGACGTGGGCGGCATTTCCGGCTTCTTGCCTGCCAACGCCACCACCCGGTCAAGGAGCTGCTTCTCGGCTGCAATCACGAGGGACTCGGCCAGCTGGCTACTATTTGCGGCACAGGCGACCAACTTCTTGTAGTCTCCGGCTACTGTCAGGATCCCCTTGGTACTCGGCATCTTCATCTTGAGGTAGGCGTAGTGGGGAACTGCCATGAATTTGGCTAGAGCAGGCCGCCCTAGCAATGCATGGTAGGGGCTCTGAAGGTCCACCACTTCAAAGCAAACTGGCTCTCGGCGAAAGTGATTCTTGTCTCCGAAGAGGACGTCAATTTGTGTCTTGCTGATTGGTGAGCAGGAAAGGCCAGGGACTATGCCATGGAATATAGTCCGACTGGGGACGAGCTGCTTCCGCTTGATTCCCAACTTCTCCATTGTGTCAAGATACAGGATGTTGATGTTGTTGCCGCCATCTATCAAGACTCTGGAGAAACGGGCTACTCGTCTCTCTGTTGCAAGGGTCGCTTCTAGGACCAGGGCATACGAACCAGGGGAAGGCATCACTTCCGGGTGGTCGACCCTGCTCCAACTAATGGGCTTCTCGGACCAATGCATGAACTCTGGGGTGTCGGAGGCCACCGCTTGTACTTCTTGTTGCTGTTGCCGTCTGCTGCGTCTATCATCGGCCACGCTGGTGAACACAACATAAGCTCCGTGTTCCTCCGGGTACTCGTCTTGGATGGCGCCGATTGGCCAGGCCGCCGGCTGCTGGGGCTGAGGAGGCGGCGGTCCAGCAGGTGGAGGAGGCAGGAGTCCATCTCCCTTAGCAATCCTGGTGAGCCAGTGACACTTCCAAGTGGTATGGTTGGAGGGCTTTGCTCCGCTATGGAACTTGCAGGGTGCATCTAAAGTTTGCTCGTAAGAGAAGGCGGGCAACCAGTTGGGCTTGCCGCCCTTCTACCGCTTGGAGGCTGGCTGCCCTTCCGGTTGCTAATCCTCGACCGTTGCCACCTACCGACTAGTGGAAGCCGACTGAGTGGCCTTTCGCTTGTTATCTCCTGGCTGCTGTCGCCGACTGGTGTCGCCAGCCGGAGTCCGAGGTGCCTGGGGCGCCACCTTTCCAGACGCGTCAACCAGGATTTCCGCCTTCATGGAGGAGTCGGCCGTAGCATGCTTGTCAGCGATGACCAGCAGCTCATCAAGGGTCTCGGGCTCATCGCAGAGGAGGCGGTGCTTGAGGAGGGTGCCCTCTCGGCACCCGGCAGTAAAGTACTTGATTGTCTGCACCTCATGCACGCCCTCGCAGAAATTGCGCAGCTCGGTCCAGCGCGTGAGGTAGTCGCGAGTGGACTTGGTGGGCCCTTGGACGCATAGAGAGAGCTGTCGGGGCTTGGGGGCCCGCTTGTAAGTGCTGGTGAAGTTGCGGATGAAGGCCTCGGTGAAATCAACCCAGCTGTTGATGCTGCGGCGCTTCAGGCTGTTGAGCCACGTCCGAGCAGTGCCTTGAAGCATGAGCGGGACGTACTTCACGGCAACGCTCTTGTTGCCATTTGCTATGCTGACGGCGGTGGAGTAGTCGACCAGCCAATCCTCCGGCTTCACGGAGCCGGTGCATTTGGGCATGTCTTGCGGGAGGGTGAACCCTTTGGGGAAGGGCTCATCGCGGATTCGAGGGCCGAAGCAGGGCGGGCCCAGCGCATCTTCCTCTTCAAGCGCCAGGGATCGGTTGAGGCGATCAATCCGGTGGCGAGCATCATTCTCTCCGACTCCCTCTCGGCGGCCAAGGCGGTCACCGAGTGTCGGGTGCATGACAGGAGGCGGAGTGGGGTATCTTGCTCCACGAGGCGGGGGAGGCGGCAGGTCGCCTCGCCGCTCTACTGCACGAGGGAGGCCTTCCTCGTCCCGCTCGATGGAGATGCGTGTCCGACTGCGGCTGGCAGCCGGCTCGTTGCCCTTTCCTCCGCGGGCGCCACCAGTCGGTGTTTGGGAGGTCGCCCCGTGATCTCGGCATGGGGGCGGCTCGTTGTCTCGTCCGGCTGGGTCTTCAGCACGGCAGGCGGCCTCGTCCTGCGCGGCTGCCGTGTCCAGAAGTTGTTGGACTCGCTTGGTCATGTAGCGGAGCTCGTCGCCGTCGTACTTGTTCAACTCATCCGTCACCGCCTAGGAGGCCCGGATGATCTCTACAGGTGTGGCGTCGATGGGGCTCTCTACCCCGAACATGGTGGCAACGACCGCGCCATGCTGCCGAACCATGCCGAGACAGCTAGGCCCCCCAGGAGCCGGCGTGCCGCCTATGGCCCGGTCCATCTCGCGCCGATAGGCGTCCGACAGCCAACGCATGCTGGCCAGGCGGCCAGCACTCTCGCTAAGCTGAAGGCGGCGTGCCTCCAGCACCTCAGCATCTGCGCCCTCAGGAAGAGGCGCCGAGAGGTCGCACAGGGTGGCCTCAAGGGAATCTTGAGCACGCCCGTCCGAGTGCTCCTCGCTGTTAATGACGAGCACCTCCATGACGGTGCTCCCGCCGTTGTACTCGTGAGGAGGAGGCTTGTCGTAGACCACCACGTTGGTGGGAAACGCGTCGAGCGACGCCGTGTCGGAGTCGACGATCATCGGATCAGTCGAGCCGACGGACTCCAGGTCCACAGCGGGCTCGCTGGCAACATGGAGCTGGTCGAGGAGGCTGGCAAGGCGGCTCTCGGGGCAGCTTGTGCC
Source organism: Triticum aestivum (assembly GCF_018294505.1). NCBI lineage: Eukaryota > Viridiplantae > Streptophyta > Magnoliopsida > Poales > Poaceae > Triticum > Triticum aestivum. The sequence continues at coordinate 101,819,392 of NC_057810.1, forward strand.
CGCGTCGGAGGCCGGCTCGTCGGAGAGGTCGATCTCGCCGACGAGGTCAGCAAGGCAACTCGCCGCGCAGGCGATCCCCGCACCATGCAGCGCGTCAAGGCTGACGCCATCGGGCGTGCTGGGCTGGCTTCACTCGCCAGGAAGGAACAGGGTTCCCGTCCAGAGCAGATCTCCGGGAGACGGTGCACCTCGCCCCACGGTGGGTGCCAAATGTCGGGGGTTAGGAGCGACATATGCCAATGGATGGCTTATCATTGTGGGAGCGAGTAGAACATCGCCGGTGCCTGGAAGCGGGATAAGGCGTAGGCACGAACACCGGCGGACTTTACCCAGGTTCGGGGCTCTCCTAGGAGATAACACCCCTAGTCCTGCTCTGCGGGGTCTCCCCATGATCACTAACGGACAAGTGATACAATGGTGCTCCTCGAGCTGTGTGCTAGAGGCACGAGGGGGAAAGGCTCAGCTCTCTCCTGCTCTATGGGGTGGCTAGTGCTAATGGGGTCGAACCCTTTGCATGGGTGGCCTGGAGGGTTTATATAGGCCTACCCCCCAGGGGTAAAATGGTAATCTGGCCGGCTGCGGGGCCTGGCTGTCAGTGTCTCCGGCCTTCGGCTTCTCCGCCGACCTCTGGGGCCCGCCGCCTGGTGGGACCCCGCCGGCTGGTTGGTGGCTACTTACTGTAGCCATGTCGTTGGTGACGAGGGCTTGATCACCTTTGCATGGCTACAGTCCCGCCGCCTGGCGGGGGGCTACTGTAGCCACATCTGGTCTTATCGACTTAATGGCATGCGTGCCTCGGGACAAGGGACGGCCGCCTGCTGGAGGCCATCTCCTCTTGAACCCGCTTGGTCGAGCTTCTGCCGCCTTCCTTGAAGTCGCTGCCTGGTAGGGCCCGCCTCTAGCAGGCCGTCGTGGGGAACAGGACTCTACCTGCCCGGAGCAACGTCAGAGGAGACATGGCACATTGCCCCGCCGTGCGGAGATCTTCGTTTGTACGGAGCACTGTAGCCATGCTCGTCCTGAGTATTGGAGGTGACGCGCCTTACTGTAGCCATGCTCCGTCTTGTACTCTCAAAGGAAGCTCGGCCACGCTGCGGCCGGGGGGGCAGCCGCTTGCCTGTTGCCGCCCTCTCTGGAGGGAGGCTACCAGGAACCGGCCGCCCAGAGCACCGTAGTCTTGGGTTACCCGCCCTCTGGCAGCCGGCCACTGAGCCAGCCGGCCCCAGAGGGCGGAGTTCGGCTTGGGGCTCAGCTAGGCGGAGCTGGCCCAAAGTCTTGGCAAATCTTGGGACTCGGGTGAGCCTACCTGTGGCCCATTACTCCGACATCCTCCCTAGATGGGAGAAGGGTTTCCCCTCTGGTCTATGGCTCCCATGGCTTGGGAGGGGCGAGGCCCCTCCGTGATTGGATCTATCTCTCTGTTTCTGCATTCTCAGATTCTACCCCTTCACCGTTTCTTAAATATCCGGAGATCCGTAACTCCGATTGGGGTGAATCTTTCGCCCAGATTTTTCTCATAAAATTAGCTTTCTTGTGCCAAAACAAGAGCGTCAACCGCCTTACGGGTGGCCCATGAGATCCCAGGGCACGCCCAGGGGGGAGGGCGCGCCCCCCCTGTCTCGTGGCCACCCCGGACACCGTTTCGCGTTGATTCTTCCTCCCAAAAATCACAAATATTCCAAAATAATTCTCCGTCCGTTTTTATCCCGTTTGGACTCCGTTTGATATTGGGTTTATGCGAAACAAAAAACATGCAACAGACAGGAACTGGCACTGGGCACTGGATCAATATGTTAGTCCCAAAAATAGTATAAAAAGATGCCAAAAGTATATGAAAGTTGAAGAATATTGGCATAGAACAATCAAAAATTATAGATACGACGGAGACGTATCAGCATCCCAAAGCTTAATTCCTACTCGTCCTCGAGTAGGTAAATGATAAAAAGGATAATTTCTAATGTGGAATGCTACCTAGCATAATCTTGATCATATGTCTAATCATGGCATGAATATTAAGACACGAGTGATTCAAAGCAATAGTCTATCATTTGACATAAAAGCAATAATACTTAGGGCATCCCAACAAACAATCATGTCTTTCAAAACATCAATGCTTCAGAAAGTTATCCCTACAAAATCATATAGTCTTGTATGCTCCCTTTTGTTAACACAAGGTACCCCTCATGCCTATCCCGGTGTCAGCCAAGCAATTGTTTCATACTTTAGTATTCTCAAACTTTTTCAGCCTTCACGCAATACATGAGCGTGAGCCATGGATATATCACTATGGGTGGAATAGAATATGATGATAGAGGTTATGTGGAGAAGACAAAAAGGGAGAAAGTCTCACATCAATGTGGCTAATCAACGGGCTATGGAGATGCCCATCAATTGATGTCAATGTGAGGAGTAGGGATTGCCATCCAACGGATGCACTAAGAGCTATAAATGTATGAAAGCTCAACAAAAGAAACTAAGTGGGTGTGCATCCAACTTGCTTGCTCATGAAGACCTAGGGCATTTGAGGAAGCCCATCGTTGGAATATACAAGCCAAGTTCTATAATGAAAATTCCCACTAGTATATGAAAGTGACAACATAGGATACAATCTATATGAAGAACATGGTGCTACTTTGAAGCACAAGTGTGGAAAAAGGATAGTAGCATTGCCCCTTTTCTTTTTCTTTTTTTTCTTTTTTTTCCTTTTTTTTCTTTTTCGGTGGGATTCTTTGGCCCCCTTTTTTATTTAGGCTTCTTTGGCCTTTCCTTTTTTTCTTTTTTTTCCTTTTTTTCATGGGGCAATGCTCTATAATGATGATCATCACACTTTTATTTACTTACAACTCGATACTAGAACAAAGATATGACTCTATATGAATGCTTTCGACGGTGTACCGGGATGCGCAATGATCTAGCATAGCAATGACATCAAAAAACGAACAAGCCATGAAAGCATCATGCTAGCTATCTTACGATCATGCAAAACAATATGACAATGAATGCTCAAGTCATGTATATGATGATGATGGAAGTTGCATGGCAATATATCTCGGAATGGCTATGGAAATGCCATAATAGGTAGGTATGGTGGCTGTTTTGAGGAAGATATAAGGAGGCTTATGTTTGATAGAGCGTATTGTATCACGGGGTTTGGATGCACCGGCGAAGTTTGCACCAACTCCTGAGGTGAGAAAGGGCAATGCACGGTGTCGAAGAGGCTAGCAATGATGGAAAGGTAAAAGTGCGTATAATCCATGGACTCAACATTAGTCATAAAGAACTCACATACTTATTGCAAAAATTTATTAGCCCTTGAAACCAAGTACTATGCGCATGCTCCTAGGGGGAGTTTGGTAGGAGTTAACCATGGCGCGCCCCCGACCTTCACGCAAAGATAAACAATCAAAATACAATGCACGCCAATTTGGTTACATAGTTAATAGACCATACTTGCATGCTTCGGGAATCACAAACCTTAACACCAACATCCTTACTAAACACAACCATCTACTAGTACCTCCCACATATTATCACCTCTATATCGCAAAACTATTGCAAGAAATCAAACATATCATATTCAGTGATCCACAAGTTTATGTAGGATTTTATGACTAACCATGTGAATGACCAATTCTTGTTATCTCTCTAAATAGATATAAGTGAAGCAAGAGAGTTTAATTCTTTCTAAAAAAGATATGCTACGCTCTCACAATTATAAGTGAAGCAAAAGAGCATTCTACAAATGGCGGTTTTCTATGCGAAGAGAAACAGGCAATCCAAACTTCAAATGATATAAGTGAAGCACATGAAGCATTCTATAAAGCCATACTCAAAAGATATAAGTGAAGTGCAATGAGAATTCTATAAATTAACCAAGGACTATCTCATACCAGCATGGTGCATAAAAGAAAATGAAAACTAATTGCAAAAAATGCTCCAAGACTTGCACATAATGCATAAACGAAACGAATACGAAAACATACCGATACTTGTTGAAGAAAGAGGGGATGCCTTCCGGGGCATACCCAAGCTTAGACGCTTGAGTCTCCTTGAATATTTACTTGGGGTGCCTCGGTCATCCCAAAGATTGAGCTCTTGCCTCTCTTCCTTTTCCTCATATTGAGACATCCTCGATTAGACACTACATCCACACAAAACTTCAACAGAAAACTCGGTAAGATCCGTTAGTATAATAAAGCAAATCACCACTCTAAGTACTGTTGCAAACCAATTAATATTTTGTTTTTGCATTGTGTCTACTGTAACATAACTTTTCCATGGCCTAATCCACTGATATAAAATGATAGTTTCATCAAAACAAGCAAACTATGCATCAAAAACAGAATCTGTCAAAAACAGAACAGTCTGTAGCAATCTGAACATCCACCATACTTCTGGTACCCCAAAATTTCTACCAAAATTAGTACAAATAAACAAGTTGTATAGAAAGACAGTGCAGAAGGAATCAGAACCAATTGACGTTCCAGTTAAAAATGTAAAATCGCGCACTACAGCCAAAGTTTCTGTCCTGCACCGTACAAACCAACAAGCATTGTAAACATCCTAAAGGCAAACCTTGGCACATACAATGGAATTGTACAAGGGGATAATTATTTTTGATGAAAAGTTTCTGTAATCAAGATTCACAAAGTTTCCGTGAGCATGAACAAAGTTCAAGGAGCTCTCCCACTTCAAAAATGCTTGTCTCTCTCACTTTCACTTTCCTTTTTGAAAAGTTTTTAGGTTACCCTCTTTATTTTATTTTGTTTTTAAACTATATGAAAGCACTCAACAGAAATAAATGACTCTCTAAAACTTCTGGGTTGTCTCCCTGGCAGCGCTTTCTTTAAAGCCATTAAGCTAGGCATTTGGTGCTCAAGTAATGAATCCACCCGGATCCCAAGGTATATCAAAGCCAATCTTAATTAACAATGATTTGTAATTTAGTAGTGAGCACAAAGTAACATATATCATGCAACAACGAAGTATAACTCTCTTCCTATGCATCGGCATGTCATAAAAGAACAATTCATGCACACATAGTAAAGGCCAATGCATAGTATAAACAGTTTCTTGCAATTCTATCGTGTTGGAAACATAAAGAGGCGGAGATAGAGTTCCTCTCTCATAATAATTGCAAGTAGGAGCAGCAAGCACATGCATATTGCATTCATCAAAATCAACATGTGCAACGGTAAAGGGCAACCCATCAATATAATCCTTAATAAGCACAAACTTCTCCGATATAGTGTAGTTGGAAGAATTCAAAAAGATAATAGGACTATCATGTGTGGGTGCAATAGCAACAATTTCATGTTTAACATAAGGAACTATAGCAAGTTCATCTCCATAAGCATAATTCATATTGGCATCTTGGCCACAAGCATAGCAAGCATCATCAAAAAGGGATATTTCAAACATATTCAAGGGATCATAGCAATCATCATAGCAATCATCCTTCGGTAAGCACGAAGGGGAATTAAATAATGTATGAGTTGGAGGGTTACTCTAATTAGAAGGTGGGCACGGGTAGCTAATCCGCTCTTCCTCCTTTTTTTCCTCGCTCTCCTCATCGTCTTTTTCATCCAATGAGCTCACAGTTTCATCAATTTCTTCTTCCATAGCTTCCTGCAAAATTTTAATCTCTTCTTGGACAGCGGAGACTTTCTCAATAAATGCATTAATATAGTAATTGTATTCATAATTTTCATACCAATATCTAAGTATAGCAAGATTTTCAGGCCTATAAGCATCATCATCTAAAGCTTCATACTTTTCAAACAAAGATTCAATCTCATAAGCAGCCTTAAAAGCAACAAATTCTTCTATTTCTTCCACATCATAGTAATCATATATACCATTGGCATAAGAAGCTAAGGTTTCATTATCATTAAATTCGCATGAAAAGGGAAGGTGTGGAGCCTCCATCCTAGAGCAACAAGTAATATCATATCTCAAGCAGTGATTCCAGGCATACCAATGCAACATAATAAATTGATCCCATAATAGTTTCCCTTTTTGTGTCGAGCGATAATCCCTAAAGTATTCACATTGATCCAACGTGTCTCCCATTATAAAGTTGAATGGGGTTTTCTCAGGATTATCAAAGTAGTATATAATATCTCTCGCATAATGAGAATCAAGGGTTTTAGGAGTTACCCCATCCTCATGAGTAGCAAGTACAGCTAATTTTTTTGGTATTTTGCGTTCCATATCCATAACTAAAGATAGAGAACAACTAAGAACAGCAAATAAAATTACTTAGTGATAAAGCAAACAAGCACACACGAGAATATTCACCCCACGCTATGACTCCCCGGCAACGGCGCCAGAAAAAGGTCTTGATGACCCGCAAGTATACGGGATAGTTGTAGCCTCTTTCAATAAGTAAGAGTGTCGAACCCAATGAGGAGCTAAAGGTAGAACAAATACTCACTCAAGTCCTATCGGCCACTGATACGACTCTATGCATGCTTGACGTTCGCTTTACCTAGAACAAGTATGAAACTAGAAGTACTTTGTAGGTGTGATAGGATAGGTTTGCAAGATAATAAAGAACGCGTAAATAAAAGCTAGGGGCTGTTTATATAAAGAAGCAATAAAGTAAATATTAGTAAAGAGCTTTTTGTTACGAGAAGGTTATTTGTCCAAGGCAATCGATAACTAGACCGGTAATCATTGTTGCAATTCTATTTGAGGGAGAGGCATAAGCTAACATACTTTCTCTACTTGGATCATATGCACTTATGATTAGAACTCTAGCAAGCATCCACAACTACTAAAGATTCATTAAGGTAAAACCCAACCATAGCATTAAAGCATCAAGTTCCCTTTTATCCCTGATGTCTACTACACAACCTTCTTCTTGTAGACGTTGTTGGGCCTGCAAGTGCACAGGTTTGTAGGACAGTAGCAAATTTCCCTCAAGTGGATGACCTAAGGTTTATCAATCCGTAGGAGGCGTAGGATGAAGATGGTCTCTCTCAAACAACCCTGCAACCAAATAACAAAGAGTCTCTTGTGTCCCCAACACACCCAATACAATGGTAAATTGTATAGGTGCACTAGTTCGGCGAAGAGATGGTGATACAAGTGCAAAATAGATAGTAGATATAGGTTTTTGTAATCTGAAATAATAAAAACAGCAAGGTAACAAGTGATAAAGTGAGCGTAAACGGTATTGCAATGATAGGAAACAAGGCCTAGGGTTCATACTTTCACTAGTGCAAGTTCTCTCAACAATAATAACATAGATAGATCATATAACAAGCCCTCAACATGCAACAAAGAGTCACTCCGAAGCCACTAATAGCGGAGAACAAACGTAGAGATTATGGTAGGGTACGAAACCACCTCAAAGTTATTCTTTCGGATCAATCTATAAAAGAGTTCGTACTAGAATAACACCTTAAGACACAAATCAACCAAAACCCTAATGTCACCTAGATACTCCATTGTCACCTCAAGTATCCGTGGGCATGATTATACGATATGCATCACACAATCTCAGATTCATCCAACCAACACAAAGTACTTCAAAGAGTGCCCCAAAGTTTCTATCGGAGAGTCAAGAACGTGTGCCAACCCCTATGCATAGGTTCCCAATGTCACGAAACCCGCAAGTTGATCACCAAAACATACATCAAGTGGCACATGATATCCCATTGTCACCACAGATAATCACGGCAAGACATACATCAAGTGTTCTCATAAAAGACTCAATCCGATAAGATAACTTCAAAGGGGAAACTCAATTCATCACAAGAGAGTAGAGGGGTGAAACATCATAAGATCCAACTGCAATAGCAAAGCTCGGGATACATCAAGATCGTGACATAGAGGGAACACGAGAGAGAGAGAGATCAAACACATAGCTACTGGTACATACCCTCAGCCCCGAGGGTGAACTACTCCCTCCTCGTCATGGATAGCGCCGGGATGATGAAGATGGCCACCGGTGATGGGATCCCCCTCCGGCATGGCGCCGGAACAGGCTCCCGAGAGGTTTTTGGTGGCTACAGAGGCTTGCGGCGGCGGAACTCCCGATCTATCTTCTGTTCTGGAAGTTTTAGGGTACGTAGGTATATATGGGTGTAGGGGGTGCGTCGGAGGAGCTACGGGGGCCCCACGAGGTAAGGGGCGCACCCGGGGGGGTGGGCACGCCCCCACCCTCGTGGGCAGCCCATATCTCCCCTGACGTGCACTCCAAGTTCCCTGGGTTGCTTTCCTTTCAAAAATAACTTCTCTAGTTGATTTCGTTCCGTTTTGACTCCATCCGATATTCCTTTTCCTCGAAACACTGAAATAGGCATAAAACAGCAAATCTGGGTTGGGCCTCCGGTTAATAGGTTAGTCCCAAAAATAATATAAAAGTGGATAATAAAGCCCAATATTGCCTAAAACAGTAGATAAAGTAGCATGGAGCAATCAAAAATTATAGATACGTTGGAGACGTATCAAGCATCCCCAAGCTTAATTCCTGCTCGTCCTCGAGTAGGTAAATGATAAAAAAGAATTTTTGATGCGGAGTGATACTTTGGCATAATTTCAATGTAAATCTTCTTAATTGTGATATGAATATTCAGATCCGAAAGATTCAAGACAAAAGTTCATATTGACATAAAAATAATAATACTTCAAGCATACTAATCAAAGCAATCATGTCTTCTCAAAATAACATGGCAAAAGAAAGTTCATCCCTACAAAATCATATAGTTAGGCTATGCTTCATTTTCGTCACACAAAGATGTTCCCAACTTCTATACCCCCGATGACAAGCCAAGCAATTGTTTCATACTTAAATAATCTCAAACTTTTTCAACCTTCACGCAATACATGAGCGTGAGCCATGGATATAGCACTATGGGTGGAATAGAATATGATGATGGGGATTGTGTGGAGAAGACAAAAAAGGAGAAAGTCTCACATTGACGAGGATAATCAACGGGCTATGGAGATGCCCATTAATTGATGTCAACATGAGGAGTAGGGATTGCCATGCAACAGATGCACTAGAGCTATGAATGCTCAACAAAAGAAAACTAGTGGGTGTGCATCCAACTTGCTTGCTCATGAAGACCTAGGGCATTTGAGGAAGCCCATCGTAGGAATATACAAGCCAAGTTCTATAATGAAAAATTCCCACTAGTATAAAAAGACAACTTATGAGACTCACTACATGAAGAACAAGGTGCTACTTTGAAGCACAATATATGAGACTCACTACATGAAGAACAAGGTGCTACTTTGAAGCACAAGTGTGGAAAAAGAGATAGTAGCATTGCCCTTTTTATTTTTTTTATTTTTTTGGGGCCTTTCTTTTTTTGGCCTTTCTCTTTTTTTTGGGCAATGCTCTAAATGATGATCATCACACTTCTATTGATTACAACATAAGGATTACAACTCGAAACTTAGAACAAGATATGACTCTATATGAATGCCTCCGGCGGTGTACCGGGATGGTGCAATGAATCAAGAGTGACATGTATGAAAAATAATGCATGGTGGCTTTGCCACAAATACGATGTCAACTACATGATCATGCAATGGCAATATGACAAAAGTAATGTATGTCATGATATGATGATGGAAGTTGCATGGCAATATATCTCGGAATGGCTATGGAAATGCCATGATAGGTAGGTATGGTGGCTGTTTTGAGGAAGATATAAGGAGGTTTATGTGTGATAGAGCGTATCGTATCACGGGGTTTGGATGCACCGGCGAAGTTTGCACCAACTCTCAAGGTGAGAAAGGGCAATGCACGGTACCGAAGAGGCTAGCAAAGGCGGAAAGGTGAGAGTGCGTATAATCCATGGACTCAACATTAGTCAAAAGAACTCATATACTTATTGCAAAAATTTAGAAGCCATCAAAAATCAAGTACTACGCGCATGCTCCTAGGGGGATAGATTGGTAGGAAAAGACCATCGCTCGTCCCCGACCGCCACTCATAAGGATGCACAAGCCAGGTACACTTCATGTTTCAAATTTGTTACACAACTTTAACCATACGTGCATGCTACGGGACTTGCAAACTTCAACACAAGCATTTCTCAAATTCACAATTACCCAACTAGCACGACTTTGATATTATCACCTCCATATCTCAAAACAATTATCAAGCATCAAACTTATCTTAGTATTCAATTCACTCAAAAGAAAGTTTCACATATCTTGAACACTAAGTATATTAACATTAAGCAAATTACCATGCTATTAATGACTCTCAAAATAATCTAAGTGAAGCATGAGAGTTCATATATTTCTTCAAAATAAAACTAGCACCATGCTCTGAAAGATATAAGTGAAGTACTAGAGCAAATGACAAACTACTCCGAAAGATATAAGTGAAGATCAATGAGTAGCTAAATAATTATGGCAACTATGCGAAGACTCTCTCTCATTTAATAATTTCAGATCTTGATACTTTATTCAAACAGCAAGCAAAGCTAAAGAAAACTACATTGCAAGGATAGCACAACTCATGTGAAGAAGCAAAAACTTAGGCTCAACCGATACTAACCGATAGTTGTTGAAGAAGAAAGGTGGGATGCCTACTGGGGCATCCCCAAGCTTAGATGCTTGAGACTTCTTGAAATATTATCTTGGGGTGCCTTGGGCATCCCCAAGCTTGAACTTTTGTGTCTCCTTAATTCCTCTCATATCATGGTTTCTCTTTTTATCAAAAGCTTCATTCACAACAAACTCAACAAGAACTCGTGAGATAGGTTAGTATAAACCAATGCAAAACCTTATCATTTTCTACTGTAACAAATCACTTAAATAATTATTCAACATTGCATACTAAATGCCTCTGCATATTTAATACTCCTATCCTCAAATAGAATCATTAATCAAGCAAACATATGCAAACAATGCAACCATAACAGCAATCTGCCAAAACAGTACAGTCTGTAAAGAATGCAAGAGTATCAATACTTCCCTGACTCCAAAAATTATGAACTAAAATTCCCACTGTAATAAATTTATCAGAGCTCAATATGCAAAAAGATTCAACATTATACCACTCTCTGACTTTTCTAGGGAATTTTTGCAACAGCGGTAAACTTTCTGTTTTTCAAACAGCAACATGTATACTAGCAAAATAAGCATGGCAAAGGCTATCCTTGACTTTTTATTGAAACTAAAGATGCAAAACATTATTCTAAATAACAGCAAGCTAATACTAACAAAAGAAAATGACGCTCCAAGCAAAACACATATCATGTGGTGAATAAAAATATAGCTCCAAGTAAAGTTACCAATGAACGAAGACGAAAGAGGGGATGCCTTCCGGGGCATCCCCAAGCTTAGGCTCTTGGTTGTCCTTGAATATTACCTTGGGGTGCCTTGGGCATCCCCAAGCTTAGGCTCTTGCCACTCCTTATTCCATAGTCCATCGAATCTTTACCCAAAACTTGAAAACTTCACAACACAAAACTCAACAGGAAACTCGTAAGCTCCGTTAGTGAAAGAAAACAAAACCACCACATTGGTACTGTAATTAACTCATTCTAAATTCATATTGGTGTAATATCTACTGTACTCCAACTTATCTATGGTTCATACCCTCCGATACTACTCATAGATTCATCAAAATAAGCAAACAACACATAGAAAACAGAATCTGTCAAAAACAGAACAGTCTGTAGTAATCTGTATCAAACGTATACTTCTGGAACTCCAAAAATCCTACCAAATTAGGAAGTCCTAAGAAATTCGTATACCAATCCAGATCAAAAAGAATCAGATCAGAAGCACGTTTCTGTGAATTAACAAAACTAATTTACTGGGTGCAAAAGTTTCTGATTTTCAGCAGGATCAACACAACTATCACCGTAAGCCATCCTAAAGGTCTTACTTGGCACTTTATTGAAACAAAAGCTATAAAACATGATTACTACAGTAGCATAATCATGTGAACACACAAAAACAGTAAGGATAAGTATTGGGTTGTCTCCCAACAAGCGCTTTTCTTTAATGCCTTTCTAGCTAGGCATGATGATGACAATGATGCTCACATAAAAGATAAGAATTGAAACATAACGGGAGCATCATGAAGCATATGACTAGCACATTTAAGTCTAACCCACTTCCTATGCATAGGGATTTTGTGAGCAAACAACTTATGGAACGATAATCAACTAGCATAGGAAGGTAAAACAAGCATAGCTTCAAAACTTGAAGCACATAGAGAGGAAACTTGATATTATTGCAATTCCTACAAGCATATGTTCCTCCCTCATAATAATTTTCAGTAGCATCATGAATGAATTCAACAATATAACCAGCACCTAAAGCATTCTTTTCATGATCTACTAGCATAGAAATTTACTACTCTCCACATAAGCAAAATTCTTCTCATGAATAGTAGTGGGAGCAAACTCAACAAAATAACTATCATGTGATTGAAAATTAAGATCAAGATGACAAGTTTCATGGTTATCATTATTCTTTAGAGCATACGTGTCATCACAATAATCATCATAGATAGGAGGCATGCTTTCATCATAGTAAATTTTCTCATCAAAGCTTGGGGGACAAAAATATCATCTTCATCAAACATAGCTTCCCCAAGCTTGTGGCTTTGCATATCATTAGCATCATGGATATTCAAGGAATTCATACTAACAACATTGCAATCATGCTCATCATTCACATATTGTATTGCCAAGCATTCTATGTAATTCTTCTTCTAGTACTTGAGCACAATTTTCCTTCCCATCATTTTCACGAAAGACATTAAAAAGATGAAGCATATGAGGCATCCTTAATTCCATTTTTTTGTAGTTTTCTTTTATAAACTAAACTAGTGATAAAACAAGAAAAAAAAGATTCGGTTGCAAGATCTAAAGATATACCTTCAAGCACTCACCTCCCCGGCAACGGCGCCAGAAAAGAGCTTGATGTCTACTACACAACCTTCTTCTTGTAGACGTTGTTGGGCCTGCAAGTGCACAGGTTTGTAGGACAGTAGCAAATTTCCCTCAAGTGGATGACCTAAGGTTTATCAATCCGTAGGAGGCGTAGGATGAAGATGGTCTCTCTCAAACAACCCTGCAACCAAATAACAAAGAGTCTCTTGTGTCCCCAACACACCCAATACAATGGTAAATTGTATAGGTGCACTAGTTCGGCGAAGAGATGGTGATACAAGTGCAAAATAGATAGTAGATATAGGTTTTTGTAATCTGAAATAATAAAAACAGCAAGGTAACAAGTGATAAAAGTGAGCGTAAACGGTATTGCAATGATAGGAAACAAGGCCTAGGGTTCATACTTTCACTAGTGCAAGTTCTCTCAACAATAATAACATAGATAGATCATATAACAAGCCCTCAACATGCAACAAAGAGTCACTCCGAAGCCACTAATAGCGGAGAACAAACGTAGAGATTATGGTAGGGTACGAAACCACCTCAAAGTTATTCTTTCGGATCAATCTATAAAAGAGTTCGTACTAGAATAACACCTTAAGACACAAATCAACCAAAACCCTAATGTCACCTAGATACTCCATTGTCACCTCAAGTATCCGTGGGCATGATTATACGATATGCATCACACAATCTCAGATTCATCCAACCAACACAAAGTACTTCAAAGAGTGCCCCAAAGTTTCTATCGGAGAGTCAAGAACGTGTGCCAACCCCTATGCATAGGTTCCCAATGTCACGAAACCCGCAAGTTGATCACCAAAACATACATCAAGTGGCACATGATATCCCATTGTCACCACAGATAATCACGGCAAGACATACATCAAGTGTTCTCATAAAAGACTCAATCCGATAAGATAACTTCAAAGGGGAAACTCAATTCATCACAAGAGAGTAGAGGGGGAGAAACATCATAAGATCCAACTACAATAGCAAAGCTCGGGATACATCAAGATCATGCCATAAAGGGAACACGAGAGAGAACACGAGAGAGAGAGAGATCAAACACATAGCTACTAGTACATACCCTCAGCCCCGATGGTGAACTACTCCCTCCTCGTCATGGATAGCGCCGGGATGATGAAGATGGCCACCGGTGATGGGATCCCCCTCCGTCAGGGCGCCGGAACGGGCTCCCGAGAGGTTTTTGGTGGCTACAGAAGCTTGCGGCGGCGGAACTCCCGATCTATCTTCTGTTCTGGAAGTTTTAGGGTCTGTAGGTATATATGGGTGCAGGGGGTACGTCGGAGGAGCTACGGGGGCCCCACAAGGTAGGGGCGCGCCCGGGGGGTGGGCGCGCCCCCCACCCTCGTGGGCAGCCCATATCTCCCCTGACGTGCACTCCAAGTTCCCTGGGTTTCTTTCCTTCCAAAAATAACTTCTCCAGTTGATTTCGTTCCGTTTTGACTCCGTCTGATATTCCTTTTCCTCGAAACACTGAAATAGGCATAAAACAGCAAATCTGGGCTGGGCCTCCGGTTAATAGGTTAGTCCCAAAAATAATATAAAAGTGGATAATAAAGCCCAATATTGCCTAAAACAGTAGATAATATAGCATGGAGCAATCAAAAATTATAGATACATTGGAGACGTATCAATCCCATACGCAACAATCCCCTTACTCGGGTTTGTGTTTCAGTCACTCACGCAACCCACTATAAGCGAATCATGAACGCATTGCAACACCCTACAGCGGGAATCCCTCACGCTTGCACGACACGAAGGGCACCATAGGACAGCACCAGTAATAAAACATGCAACTCAAACAAATCATGATCATCAATTAACCCATAGGACAAAACGGATCTACTCAAACATCATAAGATTGCCATACATCATTGGGAAATAATATATAGGGTTGAGCACCATGTCTAAGTAGATATTACAGCAGGTAAGAGAGAGGTTACACCGCTGCATAGAGGGAGGAAGAGTTGGTGATGAAGGTGGTGAAATTGTTGGTGAAGATCACGGTGATGATGATGGCCCCCGGCAGCGTTCCGGCGCCACCGGAAGCAAGGGGGAGAGAGCCCCCCTTCTTCTTCTTCTTCCTTGACCTCCTCCCTAGATGGGAGAAGGGTTTCCCCTCTGGTCCTTGGCTCCCATGGCTTGGGAGGGGCGAGAGCCCTTCCGAGATTGGATCTATCTCTATGTTTCTGCGTTCTCAGATTCTACCCCTTCACCGTTTCTTAAATATCCGGAGATCCGTAACTCCGATTGGGTGAATCTTTCGCCCAGATTTTTCTCGTAAAATTAGCTTTCTTGTGCCAAAAGAAGAGCGTCAACCGCCTTACGGGTGGCCCACGAGAGCCCAGGGCGCGCCCAGGGGGAGGGCGCGCCCCCTGTCTCGTGGCCACCCCGGACACCGTTTCGCATTGATTCTTCCTCCCAAAAATCACAAATATTCCAAAATAATTCTCCATCCGTTTTTATCCCGTTTGGACTCCGTTTGATATTGGGTTTCTGTGAAACAAAAAACATGCAACAGACAGGAACTGGCACTGGGCACTGGATCAATATGTTAGTCCCAAAAATATTATAAAAAGATGCCAAAAGTATATGAAAGTTGAAGAATATTGGCATGGAACAATCAAAAATTATAGATACGACAGAGACGTATCAGTTCCCCATCTCCATGAGTATCAAGTACCACTAATTTTTTTGGTGTTTCGTGCTTCCATATCCATAACTAAAGATAGAGAACAACTTAGAACGGGAAATAAAAACTACTTAGTGATAAAGCAAACAAGCACACATGAGAATACTCACCCCATGCTATTGCTCCCCGGCAACGGCGCCAGAAAAAGGTCTTGATAACCCACAAGTATAGGGGATCATTTGTAGCCTTCTTCGATAAATAAGAGTGTCAAACCCAACGAGGAGCTAAAGGCAGAACAAATATTCCCTCAAGTTCTATCGACCACCGATACAACTATACGCACAGTTGACGTTTGCTTTACCTAGAACAAGTATGAAACTATTTTGCAATAATAAAACTATGAGTACTTTGCGAGAATAAAACTACAAATAAAACGCAAGGTAGTAAAAGTGGATAGCTTTTGTCAACAAGAAAGGCATTTGTCCCTAGGCAATCGATAACAAGTACCGGTAATCATTCTTGAAATTTTATATGAGGGGGAGGCATGAGCTAACATACTTTCTCTACTTGGATCATATGCACTTATGATTGGACCCCTAGCAAGAATCCGGAACTACTAAAGATCATTAAAGTCATGAAACCCAACCATAGCATTAAGTATCAAGTCCTCTTTACTCCCATACACCATAACCCACTTATCCGCGTTTAGGCTGTTGTCACCCCCGCAACACTGACAATAAGCAAACCATGAACATATTGCAACACCCTACAGTGGGGGCCCCTCACATTTCCGCGAGACGGAGGGCATCGTAGGACAGCAACATAAATAAAATATACAATCATACCAACCAAGATCACGATTAACCCATAGGACAAAACGGATCTACACAAACATCATAGGATAACCATAGATCATTGGGAAATAATACATGGAGTTGAGCACCATGTTTAAGTAGAGATTACAACAGGGAGAAGGGGTGTTACATGATAATCCCCAAGTGCAGGGAATCATAGCAATTTCCAAAGCTGGAAGTGATAAGCATGGAGTGTCGAACCCACAAGGAGCTAAAGGTAAGATCAATATTCTCTCAAGTCCTATCTGCCACTGATACAACTCTACGTACACCGAATGTTTGCTTCCAACTAGAAACGAGAAATAAAACTATGTTGTGGGTATGAAGAGGGTAACTTTGCATCGTATCGGAGAGCTAAAATATAAAAGTCGGTGTTGTTATCGTAAAGTTAGAATATATTACTTAAGTATTATAAATAGCGAGTGTGGAATAATGATGGGTCGGTGTGCGGAATTGTCCTAGGTAATTATTAACAAGATCGGTAGTCGTCATTGCAATTTCATATGAGGGAGAGGCATAAGCTAACATACTTTCTCTACTTGGACCATATGCACTTATGATTGGAGCTCTAGCAAGCATCTGGAACTACTAAAGATCATTAAGGTAAAACCCAACCATAGCATTAACATATCAAGTCCCCTTTATCCCATACGCAACAACCCCCTTACTCGGGTTTATGCTTCTATCACTCAAGCAACCCACTATAAGTGAATCATGAACGTATTGCAACACCCTACAGAGGGAATCCCTCACATGTGCGCAGCACGGAAGGCACAATAGGACAACACCAAAATAAAACATACAACTCATACCAATCTAGATCATCAATCAACCCAAAGACAAAGGATATCTACTCAAAACATCATAGGATGGCAACACATCATTGGATCATAATATGTGGCATAAAGCACCGTGTTCAAGTAGAGATGAGGATGGTGATGATGATGGTGATGTTGATGAAGACGATCACCGCGGCGATGATTCCCCTCCCGATGGCACTCCGGCGCCACCGAGAGAGAGGAGGAGAGGTTCTCCCCATTGTGCTTCCTCCTCCATGGCCTCCCCCTGGATGGGGAGAGGTTCTCCCGCTGGTTCTTAGCCTCCATGGTGATGATGGCCCCTCCGAGATCCTCCCCCATGGCCTCTGGTGATGATGGCCCCCTCCGGCAGGGTGCCAAAGAGGGCCTAGATTGATTTCTCGTGGCTACAAAGGCTTGTGGCGGCAGAATTTCTGATATCTCTTCTGTTTGGGGGTTTTCTGGATTTATAAGAGGGGTTGGCATTGGTTTCACGTTAGGGGGCCTCACAGCGAGTCCACGAGGTAGGGGGCGCGCCCTAGGGGCGCCCTCCACCCTCGTGGTGGCCTCGGGACTCCCCTTCGATAGCTTTTTGTTCCAGTATTTTTTATATTTTCCAAAAATATTCTCCGTTGATTTTCAACGCATTCCGAGAACTTTTATTTCTGCACAAAAACAACACCACGGTAGTTTTGCTGAAAACAACATCAGTCCGGGCTAGTTCTAATCAAATCATACCAAAATCATGTAAAAATATTATAAACATGGCATGAATACTTCATAAATTATAGATACGTTGGAGACGTATCATTACACCACTGCATAGAGGGGGGGAGACTTGGTGTTGACGGTAGCAAGATTGTTGATGTAGATCGATGTCACGATCCTAGCCCCGGCGGCACTCCGGCACCACCGGCAGAGATGGGTGAGAGACCCCCTCCTTCTTATTCCTTGGCCTCCCCCCTAGATGGGAGGAGAGTTCACCCTCTGGTCCATGGGCTCCATGGCGGTGGAGGGGCGGGAGCCCCTCCAAGATTGGATCTCCCTCTTTGTTCTCTTCTGTTTCGCGCTCCCTAGATCTGGTCCTTCACGGTTTCTTAAATTCCTGGAGATCCGTAACTCTGATTGCACTGATCTTTTTACACAATTCTTTTTCGGATATAAGCTTCCTTGCGCCCGAAGTATAGCTCCAATCGACGTTCAAGGAGGGCACAATACACCAAGGCGTGCCTGGGCCTAGTGGCGCGCCCTGGTGGGTTGTGGTGGCCTCGGGCCTCCGTTTACGTTGATTTCACCTCCTAAAATTCACAAATATTCAAAAATAATTCTCCATCGAATTCCATCACGTTTGGACTTCATTTGATATGTATTTTCTGTGATACAAAAACATGCAACAAACAGGAACTGACACTGGGCACTTGATAAGTAAGTTAGTCCAAATAAATCATATAAAAAAGTTGCCAAAAGTATGTAAAAGTTGAATAATATTGGCATGAAATAATCAAAAATTATAGATAGGACGGAGATGTATGACCCTCCTTCATGTTGCCCGGCCTCGTCTATCCAGGCAGGTAATCCACACCAGACCCCCATCCTCCTCCTCCTTCCACATTTCACATGCCCCGACCGCCGGCGCAACACCTTCCACGTAAATCACCAGCCCCTCCACCAAATAAGCGCCGCCCTAAGCCATGGTCACGCAGTATAGCCAGGAGCTCAAGGAGCATTTGGCAGCGGAGAAGCAAATCGCGGCCGTACTCGCGGTTGAGGTCGCGATGGCTACCATTCGTGCGGACCCCCGGATCTTGGAGGAGTACCTTGCCATTTGCTAGCTACGCCAGTTAAGCATGTTCTGTTTACCTGTTGCATGTGCTGCTCCTGCCTTTCCTTAACAAATTCTAGCAAATTGTGCTATCTAATTTTACCATGCAATCTATTGCTCCTGTGTATGTGTTCTATATGTCATGCAGTGTGGTGCTCACTTATGAACTGTTTGGTTAATTAGTTGTCGTCTTCAGTTAACTGTTTGGTTCAATTCTGCAAATGTGATGTTCAATTCTTCAGGCTGCAATTTTGTATTGTCTTCCATGTGAGAAATAAATCGAATTTATCTTTACAAAATACATGAGAAACGTATACAATTGCTATATTTCCAAGTTGTCAAGCATGCTTGGTTTGGTTATACATTGTCCAATGTGGTGCTCAGTTAATGTTTGGTTCATTTGTGTTGTGGTGTTTAGTTAATTATTTGGTTCAATTCTGCAATGCAATGTTCAATAGTTGTGGGTGCATTCTGCTATTGTATACCATGTGAGAAGTAAATTGAATTTGGTTGTATTAAATACATGACAAACAAATACAATTGCTATATTTCCAAGTTGTTAAGCATGCTTGGTTTTGTTAATTGTCTGATCTTATATTAGGAGTATGTTATATTGTCCAATGTGGTGCTCAGTTAATGTTTGGTTCATTGTTGTGGTGTTTAGTTCACTGCTTGGTTCAATTCTGCAATGTGATGTCCAATTGTCGTGGGTAGAATTTTGTATTGTTGTGCATGTGAGGAATAAATCAAATTTGGCTGCACTTAATACATGAGAAACATATACAAGTGCTATATTTCCTAGTTCTTAATTATGCTTGGTTTGAATAAATGGGTTTTCCATTTGGCTTGAATTAATCTGATGAATCTGCAATGTGCTTATTTTTCATCAACATATTTTACTCATAGCATGCGAACCCTTACTTAACCTGATGACTAACTACCTTATTTGTGTTGTAGGGAAATAATGGGAAGCACTGAGGTTTACAATCGAGGTTAGCACGTGCATGATCCGTTGTCTAAAAGCACATTATTATGCAATTGCAGGAACCATTCTAATATTTAGGTTTTTAACAATTTGGTCTTGCACATGTAGGTCCTGCTGTCAAAGGTTTTGACCCACTGTTCGACCCTTTTTGCATATGGGGAAATGAGTTGTCCACGAATATCAATCAAGTCAAGAAACTCAAAAAGATTGTTAGGATAAAGAAATTAGCGACAAAAAATAAGAAGATCTTTGTCTGCACAATGAAGAAGACATCAGTTCACTACAAGATGGTACTAACTATTATACCTTGCCTTTTTTTTGCTTTGCCCCATTTCCAATATAGAGAAGATATTTATGCACATCCTTGTTTTCAGGCCTTTCCAAAGCAGTTCACTGATTATTACCTCTCAAACCACCTCTATGGTCAGGAGGCGAGGAAGGTTTTCATACAACATCCACAGTTTAATATTGAAGTGTTCCTGAAGAGGACGAAGGATGGACAGTCAATCATCCACATGCACTGGCCTAAAGTTGCAAAGACCTTCAATATCAATGAAGACTCTTGAGGGAGTCCTGGATTAAGGGGTCCTCGGACAGCCGGACTATATACTTTGGCCGGACTGTTGGACTATGAAGATACAAGATTGAAGACTTCGTCCTGTGTCCGGGTGGGACTCTCTGTTGCGTGGAAGGCAAGCTTGGCAATTCGGATATGTAGATCTCCTTCTCTGTAACCGACTCTGTGTAACCTAGCCCCCTCCGGTGTCTATATAAACCAAAGGGTTTAGTCCGTAGGACAACAACAATCATAATCATAGGCTAGCTTCTAGGATTTAGCCTCTACGATCTCGTAGTAGATCAACTCTTGTAATACTCATATCATCAAGATCAATCAAGCAGGAAGTAGGGTATTACCTCCATCGGGAGGGCCCGAACCTGGATAAACATTGTGTCCCCACCTCCTGTTACCATTAGCCTTAGACGCACAGTTTTGACACCGACATTGGTGCTTTCATTGAGAGTTCCACTGTGTCATCACGATAAGGCTTGATGGCTCCTTCAATCATCTTCAACGATGCGGTCCAGGGTGAGGTTTTCCACCCCGGACAGATCTTCGTATTCGGC
Source organism: Triticum aestivum (assembly GCF_018294505.1). Taxonomy (NCBI): domain Eukaryota; kingdom Viridiplantae; phylum Streptophyta; class Magnoliopsida; order Poales; family Poaceae; genus Triticum; species Triticum aestivum. The sequence continues at coordinate 101,840,512 of NC_057810.1, forward strand.
GGCTTCATACTGCGGGCCAACTCGCTTGGCCATCTGGAGCAGATCGATAGCTACGCCCATGGCCATCAGGTCAGGTTTGGAAGCTTGAACTATACTGCCGACATCCGCGGAGACTTGATCTTCGACAGATTCGAGCCCATGACAGGTGCGCCGAACAGTCACGACGAGCATGACTTAGATCTGCCATCAGACAGTGTTTGGGAGATCACACCTGCGGCTGCCCCGGCCCTCAATCCGGAGCAGATCGTGCCATCCAAGGACGGGCGGATGGACCCCGCCACGGAGGCCGCACACTCAGCGGCGATAGAGCCGAACACTGACTTCACCTCTTATGAGGCCAGTGTCATCGGACCCTCGGACTCATCTCCGGCCACAGGCTCCGAACCGCGTGCGTCCCTGCCTATCGAATCTGATTGGGCACCGATCATGGAGTTTACCTTCGCGGATATCTTTCAGCACTCGCCCTTGGGCGACGTGCTAAATTCATTGAGGTCTCTCTCCTTGTGAGGAGACTCTTGGCCGAACTATGTCCGACTGGAGTGGGAAGCGGACGTCGAAGAAATTCGTTCCCCACCCACCACCCACCTAATAGCCACCGTCGATGACTTAACCGACGTGCTTGACTTCGACTCCGAAGACATCGACGGTATGTACGACGATGCAGGATAAGAACAGGAACCACCGCCTAAAGGGCGCTGGACAGCCACCTCATCATATGACATATACATGGTGGATACACCCAAGGAAAACAACGACGAGGATGCAATGAAGGATAATCCCCTCGAGAAGCCACCAAAGCGACGACGTAGGTGCCGCTCTAAATCCCGCCACAATAAAAACAGTGAAAATAGCGCAAGAAAGAATAATACCCCGGTCGACTCCAAAGGAAACAGCGACCCCATGGACCCAGCGATGGAGCAGGATGAGCCAGGGGACGGTGAACATAGTCCAGAGCCGACATCCGATGACGCCGATCCCGAGGGTAAAATTCATCAACCTGTCTCCGGAGAGGAGAACAGTCCGGACGACGATGCACTCATCATCCCGGAAAAACTCTTGGAACAAGAGAACCTCCATAGAAGGCTTATTGCCATCGTGAGGAGCTTGAAGAAGCTGAAGCAAAGGCTTAAGGCCGCGCAGGACACACTCAACCGTAGATGGAACAAAGTGCTCTTCACTGAAGAAAAATATGGTGGTCATCGCCACACAAAGAGCTATCCAAGGCGCAAGCTGCTGCCCGAATTCGATGACGAGGCTATAGAGCCCATCCAGCCAAAAAATAAAACGGCTGATCAGCTGGACCGACCACCCCGTGGCCGAGACAGGGCGGCTAATGATGCCGCACACAAGTCAGCACATGATTTACGTGAGCTCCTGGACAAAAAAGGCTGTATGGCCAGGTCCATCTATGGATCTAGGAAGCGTGCTCTGGCGCAGGATCACAGCCACCAAAATGATCATATTGATCGAATACCATCTCGGAATCAACACCGAACACAACAACCATCGACAGCATGCCATGACACATCCAAATACAGGGGTGTCGTGCACCCCCTGTGCTTCACCGATGAGGTGCTGGATCATGAATTTCTAGAGGAATTTAAACCCGTGAATATAGAGGCATACGACGGAACGACAGACCCTGGGGTCTGGATTGAGGACTTTATCCTTCACATCCACATGGCTCGCGGAGATGATCTCGATGCCATAAAATACCTGCCCCTCAAGTTGAAAGGACCAGCTCGGCACTGGTTGAAAAGCCTCCCCGAAAACTCAATTGGAAGTTGGGAGGAACTTGAGGATGCTTTCAGGGCCAATTTTCAAGGGACCTATGTCCGACCTTCGGATGCAGACGATTTAAGTCACATAATCCAACAACCCGGAGAGTCAGCCCGTAAGCTTTGGAATAGATTTCTCACTAAGAAGAATCAAATTGTCGATTTCCCGGATGCCGAAGCCTTAGCGGCTTTCAAGCATAGTGTGCGGGAAGAATGGCTTGCCAGACACCTTGGCCAGGAAAAGCCGAGGACAATGGCAGCCCTAACAAGCCTTATGACCCGCTTTTGCGCGAGCGAAGACAGTTGGCTGGCCCGTAGCGGCACCAGCGACCCAGGCACATCCGAAGTCAGGGATGGCAATGGGAAGCCGCGACGCAATAAAAACAAGTGTCGAAACAACAAAGACAGCCCAGATAACACGGCGGTCAATGCCGGATTCAGGGGCTCTCGACCCGGTCAATGGAAAAAGTCATTTAAAGGTAGCAGAGATGGACCGTCCAGCCTAAATAAGATTCTAGACAGATTATGTCAGATTCATGGCACCCCTGAAAATCCTGCAAATCACACCCACAGAGAATGCTGGGTTTTCAAGCAGGCCGGCAAGCTAAACGACGAACACAAAGGGAGGGAGACGCCAAGTGAAGACGAGGGTGAGCCTTGCCGGCCATCACCGGGGGACAGAAAAAATTCCCACCAGAAGTCAAAACAGTGAATATGATTTACGCAACTCACATACCAAAGAGAAGGCGCAAACGCGCACTTCAAGACGTATACGCTATAGAGCCCGTCGCCCCCAAATCCAATCCTTGGTCAGCCTGCTCGATCACTTTTGATCGCGGGGATCATCCAACTAGTATCCGGCACGGAGGATCGGCTGCCTTGGTGCTCCATCCAATAATTGACGGATACCATCTCACCCGAGTCCTTGTGGACGGCGGCAGTAGTCTTAATCTGATATATCAGGACACTGTCCGCAAAATGGGGATAGACCCGTCAAGAATCAGCCAAAGTAATACTACCTTTAAAGGAGTAATACCAGGCATAGAGGCCCGCTGCATAGGCTCTCTAGTACTAGAGGTTATATTCGGTTCTCCCGACAACTTCAAAAGCGCAGAATTAATCTTCGACATCGCTCCATTCCGAAGAGGCTATCACGCAACGCCTAAACTCCGCGACGATATGACCGAGGTGGAATATGGTGGAGGGGGGCACCGCACACGGCTAAGGAACGATCCGTAGATCAACTTGTGTTGTTTTTTCTAGAGGTTCCCCCCTACCCCCGTATATAAAGGAGCAAGGGGGGAGGGGGCGGCCGGCCTAGGAGGGGCACGCCAAGGGGAGTCCTACTCCCACCGGGAGTAGGACTCCCTCCTTCCTTGTTGGAGTAGGAGAAGGGGGAAAGAGGGGGAGAAGAGGAAGGAAAAGGGGGCCGCACCCCTTGTCCAATTCGGACCAGAGGGGGGCTGCTCGCCTCCTTCCTTTCGGCCTCTCTCCTCTATTCCCGTATGGCCCAATAAGGCCCATATACTCTCCGGCGAATTCCCGTAACTCTCCGGTACTCCGAAAAATACCCGAATCACTCGGAACCTTTCCGAACTCCGAATATAGTCGTCCAATATATCGATCTTTATGTCTCGACCATTTCGAGACTCCTCGTCATGTCCCCGATCTCATCCGGGACTCAGAACTCCTTCGGTACATCAAAACTCATAAACTCATAATATAACTGTCATTGTAACGTTAAGCGTGCGGACCCTACGGGTTTGAGAACTATGTAGACATGACCTAGAACTATTCTCAGTCAATAACCAATAGCGGGACCTGGATGCCCATATTGGCTCCTACATATTCTACGAAGATCTTTATCGGTCAAACCGCATAACAACATACGTTGTTCCCTTTGTCATCGGTATGTTACTTGCCCGAGATTCAATCGTCGGTATCCAATATCTAGTTCAATCTCGTTACCGGAAAGTCACTTTACTCGTTACGTAATGCATCATCCCGCAACTAACTCATTAGCTACATTGCTTGCAAGGCTTATAGTGATGTGCATTACCGAGAGGGCCCAGAGATACTTCTCCGACAATCGGAGTGACAAAACCTAATATCAAAATATGCCAACCCAACATGTACCTTTGGAGACACCTGTAGTACTCCTTTATAATCACCCAGTTACATTGTGACGTTTGGTAGCACCCAAAGTGTTCCTCCGGTAAACGGGAGTTGCATAATCTCATAGTTACGGGAACATGTATAAGTCATGAAGAAAGCAATAGCAATATACTAAACGATCAAGTGCTAAGCTAACGGAATGGGTCATGTCAATCACATCATTCTCCTAATGATGTGATCCCATTAATCAAATGACAACACATGTATATGGTTAGGAAACATAACCATCTTTGATTAATGAGCTAGTCAAGTAGAGGCATACTAGTGACGTTATGTTTGTCTATGTATTCACACACGTATCATGTTTCCGGTTAATACAATTCTAGCATGAATAATAAACATTTATCATGAAATAAGGAAATAAATAATAACTTTATTATTGCCTCTAGGGCATATTTCCTTCAGTCTCCCACTTGCACTAGAGTCAATAATCTAGTTCACATCGCCATGTGATTTAACACCAATATTCATATCTGTATATGATTAACATCCATAGTTCACATCGTCATGTGACCAACACCCAAAGGGTTTACTAGAGTCAATAACCTAGTTCACATCGCTATGTGATTAACACCCAAAGAGTACTAAGGTGTGATCATGTTTTTCTCGTGAGAGAAGCTTAGTCAACGGGTCTGTCACATTCAGAGTCGTATGTATTTTGCAAATATTCTATGTCCACAATGCTCTACACGGAGCTACTCTAGCTAATTGCTCCCACTTTCAATATGTATCCAGATTGAAACTTAGAGTCATCTGGATCAGTGTAAAAGTTTGCACCGATGTAACTTTTACAACGAACTCTTTTATCACCTCCATAATCGAGAAACATCTCCTTAGTCCTCACTAAGGATATTCTTGACCGCTGTCCAGTGATCTACTATTAGATCAAAATTGTATTCCTTTTGCCAAACTCGGAGCAAGGTATACAATATGTCTGGTTCACAGCATAGCATACTTTATAGAACCTATGACTGAGGCATAGGGAATGACTTTTCATTCTCTTTCTATTTTCTGCCATGGTCGGGTCTTGAGTCTTACTCAACTTCACACCTTGCAACACAGGAAAGAACTCCTTCTTTGACTGTTCCATTTTGAACTACTTCAAAAATTTATCAAGGCATGTATTCATTGAAAAATCTTATCAAGCGTCTTGATCTATCTATATAGATCTTGATGCTCAATGTGTAAGCAGCTTCAATGAGGTCTTTCTTTGAAAGAACCCCTTTCAAACAGTCCTTTATGCTTTGCAGAATAATTCTACATTATTTCTGATCAACAATATGTCATTCACATATACTTATCAGAAATGATGTAGTGCTCCCACTCACTTTCTTGTAAATACAGGCTTCACCGTAAGTCTGTACAAAACTATATGCTTTGATCAACTTATCAAAGCGTATATTCCAACTCTGAGATGCTTGCACCAGTCCATTGATGGATTGCTGGAGCTTGCACACTTTGTTAGCATCTTTAGGATTGACAAAACGTTCTGGTTGCATCATATACAACTCTTCTTTAATAAATCCATTAAAGAATGCAGTTTTGACATCCATTTGCCAGATTTCATAAAATGTGGCAATTGCTAACATGATTCGGACAGACTTAAGCATCGATACGAGTGAGAAAATCTCATTGTATTCAACATCTTGAACTTGTCTGAAAAACCTTTTTGCGATAAGTCGAGCTTTGTAGATAGTAACACTACTATCAACGTCCGTCTTCCTCTTGAAGATCCATTTATTTCTATGGCATGCCGATCATCGGGCAAGTCCACCAAAGTCCACACTTTGTTCTCATACATGGATCCTATCTCAGATTTCATGGCCTCCAGCCATTTCGCGGAATTTGGGCTCATCATCGCTTCCTCATAGTTCGTAGGTTTATCATGGTCTAGTAACATGACTTTCAGAACAGGATTACCGTACCACTCTGGTGCGTACCGTACTCTGGAAGACCTACGAGGTTCTGTAGTAACTTGATCTGAAGTTTCATGATCATCATCATTAGCTTCCTCACTAATTGGTGTAGGAATCACTGGAACTGATTTTAGTGATGAACTATTTTCCAATTCGGGAGAAGGTACAGTTACCTCATCAAGTTCTACTTTCCTCCCACTCACTTCTTTCGAGAGAAACTCCTTCTCTAGAAAGGATCCATTTTTAGCAACGAATATCTTACCTTCGGATCTGTGATAGAAGGTGTACCCAACATTTTCCTTTGGGTATTCTATGAAGACGCACTTCTCCGATTTGGGTTTGAGCTTATCAGGGTGAAACTTTTTCATACAAGCATCGCAGCCCCAAACTTTAAGAAACGACAGCTTAGGTTTACTGCTAAACCATAGTTCATACGGTGTCGTCTCAACGCATTTAGATGGTGCCCTATTAAACGTGAATGTAGCTGTCTCTAATGCATAACCCCAAAATGATAGTGGTAAACCGATAAGAGACATCATAGATCACACCAAATCTAGTAAAGTACGATTACGATGTTCGGACACAACATAACGTTGTGGTGTTCCAGGTGACGTGAGCTGTGAAACTATTCCACATTGTTTTAATTGAAGACCAAACTCGTAACTCAAATATTCGTCTTCCGCGATCAGATCGCAGAAACTTTATTTTCTTGTTACGATGATTTTTCCACTTCACTCTGAAATTCTTTGAACCTTTCAACTATTTCAGACTTATGTTTCATCAAGTAGATATACCCATATCTGCTCAAATCATCTTGTGAAGGTCAGAAAATAATGATACTTGCCACAAGCCTTCAACACTCATTGGATCTGCATACATCAGTATGTATTATTTCCAACAAGTCAGTAGCTTGTTCCATTATTCCGAAGAACGGAGTTTTAGTCATCTTGCCCAAAAGGCACGGTTCGCAAGCATCAAATGATTCATAACCAAGTGATTCCGAAAATCCATCTTTATGGAGTTTCTTCATGCGCTTTACACCGATATGACCTAAACGGCAGTGCTACAAATAAGTTGCACTATCATTATTAACTTTGCATCTTTTGGCATCATTATTATGAATATGTGTATCACTACGATCGAGATCCAACAAACTATTTTCATTGGGTGTATGACCATCGAAGGTTTTATTCATGTAAACAGAACAACAATTATTCTTTGACTTTAAATGAATAATTGTATCGCAATAAACATGATCAAATCATATTCATGCTCAACGCAAACGCCAAATAACATTTATTTAGGTTTAACACTAATCCCGAAAGTATAGGGAGTGTGCCATGATGATCATATCAATCTTGGAACTACTTCTAACACTCATTGACACTTCCCCTTCAACTAGTCTCTGTTTATTCTGTAACTCCTGTTTCGAGTTACTAATCTTAGCAACCGAACAAGTATCAAATACTCAAGGGCTACTATAAACACTAGTAAGGTACACATCAATAACATGTATATCAAATATACCCTTGTTCACTTTGCCATCCTTCTTATCCACCAAATATTCAAGGCATTTCCGCTTCTAGTGACCATTTCCTTTGCAGTATAATCACTCAGTTTCAGGCTTTGGTCCAGCTTTGAGCTTCTTCGCGGGAGTGACAACTTACTTGCCATTCTGCTTGAAGTTCCCTTTCTTTCCCTTTGCCCTTTTTCTTGAAACTAGTGGTCTTGTCAATCATCAACACTTGATGCTTTTTCTTGATTTCTACCTTCGTCGATTTCAGCATCACGAAGAGCTCGGGAATCGTTTTTGTCATCCCTTGCATTATAGTTCATCACGAAGTTCTACTAACTTGGTGGTGGTGACTAGAGAATTCTGTCAATCACTATCTTATCTGGAAGATTAACTCCCACTTGATTCAAGCGATTGTAGTACCCAGACAATCTGAGCACATGCTTACTAGTTGAGCGATTCTCCTCCATCTTAGGCATGAATATTAAGACACGAGTGATTCAAAGCAATAGTCTATCATTTGACATAAAAGCAATAATACTTAGGGCATCCCAACAAACAATCATGTCTTTCAAAACATCAATGCTTCAGAAAGTTATCCCTACAAAATCATATAGTCTTGTATGCTCCCTTTTGTTAACACAAGGTACCCCTCATGCCTATCCCGGTGTCAGCCAAGCAATTGTTTCATACTTTAGTATTCTCAAACTTTTTCAACCTTCACGCAATACATGAGCGTGAGCCATGGATATATCACTATGGGTGGAATAGAATATGATGATGGAGGTTATGTGGAGAAGACAAAAAGGGAGAAAGTCTCACATCAATGTGGCTAATCAACGGGCTATGGAGATGCCCATCAATTGATGTCAATGTGAGGAGTAGGGATTGCCATCCAACGGATGCACTAAGAGCTATAAATGTATGAAAGCTCAACAAAAGAAACTAAGTGGGTGTGCATCCAACTTGCTTGCTCATGAAGACCTAGGGCATTTGAGGAAGCCCATCGTTGGAATATACAAGCCAAGTTCTATAATGAAAATTCCCACTAGTATATGAAAGTGACAACATAGGATACAATCTATATGAAGAACATGGTGCTACTTTGAAGCACAAGTGTGGAAAAAGGATAGTAGCATTGCCCCTTTTCTTTTTCTTTTTTTTCTTTTTTTTCCTTTTTTTTTCTTTTTCGGTGGGATTCTTTGGCCCCCTTTTTTATTTAGGCTTCTTTGGCCTTTCCTTTTTTTCTTTTTTTTTCTTTTTTCATGGGGCAATGCTCTATAATGATGATCATCACACTTTTATTTACTTACAACTCGATACTAGAACAAAGATATGACTCTATATGAATGCTTTCGACGGTGTACCGGGATGCGCAATGATCTAGCATAGCAATGACATCAAAAAACGGACAAGCCATGAAAGCATCATGCTAGCTATCTTACGATCATGCAAAACAATATGACAATGAATGCTCAAGTCATGTATATGATGATGGAAGTTGCATGGCAATATATCTCGGAATGGCTATGGAAATGCCATAATAGGTAGGTATGGTGGCTATTTTGAGGAAGATATAAGGAGGCTTATGTTTGATAGAGCGTATTGTATCACGGGGTTTGGATGCACCGGCGAAGTTTGCACCAACTCCTGAGGTGAGAAAGGGCAATGCACGGTGTCGAAGAGGCTAGCAATGATGGAAAGGTAAAAGTGCGTATAATCCATGGACTCAACATTAGTCATAAAGAACTCACATACTTATTGCAAAAATTTATTAGCCCTTGAAACCAAGTACTATGCGCATGCTCCTAGGGGGAGTTTGGTAGGAGTTAACCATGGCGCGCCCCCGATCTTCACGCAAAGATAAACAATCAAAATACAATGCGCGCCAATTTGGTTACATAGTTAATAGATCATACTTGCATGCTTCGGGAATCACAAACCTTAACACCAACATCCTTACTAAACACAACCATCTACTAGTACCTCCCACATATTATCACCTCTATATCGCAAAACTATTGCAAGAAATCAAACATATCATATTCAGTGATCCACAAGTTTATGTAGGATTTTATGACTAACCATGTGAATGACCAATTCTTGTTATCTCTCTAAATAGATATAAGTGAAGCAAGAGAGTTTAATTCTTTCTAAAAAAGATATGCTACGCTCTCACAATTATAAGTGAAGCAAAAGAGCATTCTACAAATGGCGGTTTTCTATGCGAAGAGAAACAGGCAATCCAAACTTCAAATGATATAAGTGAAGCACATGAAGCATTCTATAAAGCCATACTCAAAAGATATAAGTGAAGTGCAATGAGAATTCTATAAATTAACCAAGGACTATCTCATACCAGCATGGTGCATAAAAGGAAAATGAAAACTAATTGCAAAAAATGCTCCAAGACTTGCACATAATGCATAAACGAAACGAATACGAAAACATACCGATACTTGTTGAAGAAAGAGGGGATGCCTTCCGGGGCATACCCAAGCTTAGACGCTTGAGTCTCCTTGAATATTTACTTGGGGTGCCTCGGTCATCCCCAAGATTGAGCTCTTGCCTCTCTTCCTTTTCCTCATATTGAGACATCCTCGATTAGACACTACATCCACACAAAACTTCAACAGAAAACTTGGTAAGATCCGTTAGTATAATAAAGCAAATCACCACTCTAAGTACTGTTGCAAACCAATTCATATTTTGTTTTTGCATTGTGTCTACTGTAACATAACTTTTCCATGGCCTAATCCACTGATATAAAATGATAGTTTCATCAAAACAAGCAAACTATGCATCAAAAACAGAACAGTCTGTAGCAATCTGAACATCCACCATACTTCTGGTACCCCAAAATTTCTACCAAAATTAGTACAGATAAACAAGTTGTATAGAAAGACAGTGCAGAAGGAATCAGAACCAATTGACGTTCCAGTTAAAAATGTAAAATCGCGCACTACAGCCAAAGTTTCTGTCCTGCACCGTACAAACCAACAAGCATTGTAAACATCCTAAAGGCAAACCTTGGCACATACAATGGAATTGTACAAGGGGATAATTATTTTTGATGAAAAGTTTCTGTAATCAAGATTCACAAAGTTTCCGTGAGCATGAACAAAGTTCAAGGAGCTCTCCCACTTCAAAAATGCTTGTCTCTCTCACTTTCACTTTCCTTTTTGAAAAGTTTTAGGTTACCCTCTTTATTTTATTTTGTTTTTAAACTATATGAAAGCACTCAACAGAAATAAATGACTCTCTAAAACTTCTGGGTTGTCTCCCTGGCAGCGCTTTCTTTAAAGCCATTAAGCTAGGCATTTGGTGCTCAAGTAATGAATCCACCCGGATCCCAAGGTATATCAAAGCCAATCTTAATTAACAATGATTTGTAATTTAGTAGTGAGCACAAAGTAACATATATCATGCAACAACGAAGTATAACTCTCTTCCTATGCATCGGCATGTCATAAAAGAACAATTCATGCACACATAGTAAAGGCCAATGCATAGTATAAACAGTTTCTTGCAATTCTATCGTGTTGGAAACATAAAGAGGCGGAGATAGAGTTCCTCTCTCATAATAATTGCAAGTAGGAGCAGCAAGCACATGCATATTGCATTCATCAAAATCAACATGTGCAACGGTAAAGGGCAACCCATCAATATAATCCTTAATAAGCACAAACTTCTCCGATATAGTGTAGTTGGAAGAATTCAAAAAGATAATAGGACTATCATGTGTGGGTGCAATAGCAACAATTTCATGTTTAACATAAGGAACTATAGCAAGTTCATCTCCATAAGCATAATTCATATTGGCATCTTGGCCACAAGCATAGCAAGCATCATCAAAAAGGGATATTTCAAACATATTCAAGGGATCATAGCAATCATCATAGCAATCATCCTTCGGTAAGCACGAAGGGGAATTAAATAATGTATGAGTTGGAGGGTTACTCTAATTAGAAGGTGGGCACGGGTAGCTAATCCGCTCTTCCTCCTTTTGTTCCTCGCTCTCCTCATCGTCTTTTTCATCCAGTGAGCTCACAATTTCATCAATTTCTTCTTCCATAGCTTCCTGCAAAATTTTAATCTCTTCTTGGACAGCGGAGACTTTCTCAATAAATGCATTAATATAGTAATTGTATTCATAATTTTCATACCAATATCTAAGTATAGCAAGATTTTCAGGCCTATAAGCATCATCATCTAAAGCTTCATACTTTTCAAACAAAGATTCAATCTCATAAGCAGCCTTAAAAGCAACAAATTCTTCTATTTCTTCCACATCATAGTAATCATATATACCATTGGCATAAGAAGCTAAGGTTTCATTATCATTAAATTCGCATGAAAAGGGAAGGTGTGGAGCCTCCATCCTAGAGCAACAAGTAATATCATATCTCAAGCAGAGATTCCAGGCATACCAATGCAACATAATAAATTGATCCCATAATAGTTTCCCTTTTTGTGTCGAGCGATAATCCCTAAAGTATTCACATTGATCCAACGTGTCTCCCATTATAAAGTTGAATGGGGTTTTCTCAGGATTATCAAAGTAGTGTATAATATCTCTCGCATAATGAGAATCAAGGGTTTTAGGAGTTACCCCATCCTCATGAGTAGCAAGTACAGCTAATTTTTTTGGTATTTTGCGTTCCATATCCATAACTAAAGATAGAGAACAACTAAGAACAGCAAATAAAATTACTTAGTGATAAAGCAAACAAGCACACACGAGAATATTCACCCCACGCTATGACTCCCCGGCAACGGCGCCAGAAAAAGGTCTTGATGACCCGCAAGTATACGGGATAGTTGTAGCCTCTTTCAATAAGTAAGAGTGTCGAACCCAATGAGGAGCTAAAGGTAGAACAAATACTCTCTCAAGTCCTATCGGCCACTGATACGACTCTATGCATGCTTGACGTTCGCTTTACCTAGAACAAGTATGAAACTAGAAGTACTTTGTAGGTGTGATAGGATAGGTTTGCAAGATAATAAAGAACGCATAAATAAAAGCTAGGGGCTGTTTATATAAAGAAGCAATAAAGTAAATATTAGTAAAGAGCTTTTTGTTACGAGAAGGTTATTTGTCCAAGGCAATCAATAACTAGACCGGTAATCATTGTTGCAATTCTATTTGAGGGAGAGGCATAAGCTAACATACTTTCTCTACTTGGATCATATGCACTTATGATTAGAACTCTAGCAAGCATCCGCAACTACTAAAGATTCATTAAGGTAAAACCCAACCATAGCATTAAAGCATCAAGTTCCCTTTTATCCCTGATGTCTACTACACAACCTTCTTCTTGTAGACGTTGTTGGGCCTGCAAGTGCACAGGTTTGTAGGACATTAGCAAATTTCCCTCAAGTGGATGACCTAAGGTTTATCAATCCGTAGGAGGCATAGGATGAACATGGTCTCTCTCAAACAACCCTGCAACCAAATAACAAAGAGTCTCTTGTGTCCCCAACACACCCAATACAATGGTAAATTGTATAGGTGCACTAGTTCGGCGAAGAGATGGTGATACAAGTGCAAAATAGATAGTAGATATAGGTTTTTGTAATCTGAAATAATAAAAACAGCAAGGTAACAAGTGATAAATGTGAGCGTAAATGGTATTGCAATGATAGGAAACAAGGCCTAGGGTTCATACTTTCACTAGTGCAACTTCTCTCAACAATAATAGCATAGATAGATCATATAACAAGCCCTCAACATGCAACAAAGAGTCACTCTGAAGCCACTAATAGTGGAGAACAAACGTAGAGATTATGGTAGGGTACGAAACCACCTCAAAGTTATTCTTTCGGATCAATGTATAAAAGAGTTCATACTAAAATAACACCTTAAGACACAAATCAACCAAAACCCTAATGTCACCTAGATACTCCATTGTCACCTCAAGTATCCGTGGGCATGATTATACGATATGCATCACACAATCTCAGATTCATCCAACCAACACAAAGTACTTCAAAGAGTGCCCCAAAGTTTCTATCGGAGAGTCAAGAACGCGTGCCAACCCCTATGCATAGGTTCCCAATCTCACGAAACCCGCAAGTTGATCACCAAAACATACATCAAGTGGCACATGATATCCCATTGTCACCACAGATAATCACGGCAAGACATACATCAAGTGTTCTCATAAAAGACTCAATCCGATAAGATAACTTCAAAGGGGAAACTCAATTCATCACAAGAGAGTAGAGGGGGAGAAACATCATAAGATCCAACTGCAATAGCAAAGCTCGGGATACATCAAGATCGTGCCATAGAGGGAACACGAGAGAGAGAGAGAGATCAAACACATAGCTACTGGTACATACCCTCAGCCCCGAGGGTGAACTACTCCCTCCTCGTCATGGATAGCACCGGGATGATGAAGATGGCCACCGGTGATGGGATCCCCCTCCGGCATGGCGCCGGAACAGGCTCCCGAGAGGTTTTTGGTGGCTACAGAGGCTTGCGGCGGCGGAACTCCCGATCTATCTTCTGTTCTGGAAGTTTTAGGGTACGTAGGTATATATGGGTGTAGGGGGTACGTCGGAGGAGCTACGGGGGCCCCACGAGGTAGGGGGCGCACCCAGGGGGTGGGCACGCCCCCCACCCTCGTGGGCAGCCCATATCTCCCCTGACGTGCACTCCAAGTTCCCTGGGTTGCTTTCCTTCCAAAAATAACTTCTCTAGTTGATTTCGTTCCGTTTTGACTCCATCCGATATTCCTTTTCCTCGAAACACTGAAATAGGCATAAAACAGCAAATCTGGGTTGGGCCTCCGGTTAATAGGTTAGTCCCAAAAATAATATAAAAGTGGATAATAAAGCCCAATATTGCCTAAAAAGTAGATAATATAGCATGGAGCAATCAAAAATTATAGATACGTTGGAGATGTATCAAGCATCCCCAAGCTTAATTCCTGCTCGTCCTCGAGTAGGTAAATGATAAAAAGAATTTTTGATGCGCAGTGATACTTTGGCATAATTTCAATGTAAATCTTCTTAATTGTGATATGAATATTCAGATCCGAAAGATTCAAGACAAAAGTTCATATTGACACAAAAATAATAATACTTCAAGCATACTAATCAAAGCAATCATGTCTTCTCAAAATAACATGGCAAAAGAAAGTTCATCCCTACAAAATCATATAGTTAGGCTATGCTTCATTTTTGTCACACAAAGATATTCCCAACTTCTATACCCCCGATGACAAGCCAAGCAATTGTTTCATACTCAAATAATCTCAAACTTTTTCAACCTTCATGCAATACATGAGCGTGAGCCATGGATATAGCACTATGGGTGGAATAGAATATGATGATGGGGATTGTGTGGAGAAGACAAAAAAGGAGAAAGTCTCACATTGACGAGGATAATCAACGGGCTATGGAGATGCCCATTAATTGATGTCAACATGAGGAGTAGGGATTGCCATGCAACAGATGCACTAGAGCTATGAATGCTCAACAAAAGAAAACTACTGGGTGTGCATCCAACTTGCTTGCTCATGAAGACCTAGGGCATTTGAGGAAGCCCATCGTAGGAATATACAAGCCAAGTTCTACAATGATAAATTCCCACTAGTATAAAAAGACAACTTATGAGACTCACTACATGAAGAACAAGGTGCTACTTTGAAGCACAATATATGAGACTCACTACATGAAGAACAAGGTGCTACTTTGAAGCACAAGTGTGGAAAAAGAGATAGTAGCATTCCCCTTTTTATTTTTTTTATTTTTTTGGGGCCTTTCTTTTTTTGGCCTTTCTCTTTTTTTTGGGCAATGCTCTAATGATGATCATCACACTTCTATTGATTACAACATAAGGATTACAACTTGAAACTTAGAACAAGATATGACTCTATATGAATGCCTTCGGCGGTGTACCGGGATGGTGCAATGAATCAAGAGTGACATGTATGAAAAATAATGCATGGTGGCTTTGCCACAAATACGATGTCAACTACATGATAATGCAATGGCAATATGACAAAAGTAAAGTATGTCATGAATATGATGATGGAAGTTGCATGGCAATATATCTCGGAATGGCTATGGAAATGCCATGATAGGTAGGTATAGTGGCTGTTTTGAGGAAGATATAAGGAGGTTTATGTGTGATAGAGTGTATCGTATCACGGGTTTTGGATGCACCGGCGAAGTTTGGACCAACTCTCAAGGTGAGAAAGGGCAATGCACGGTACCGAAGAGGCTAGCAAAGGCAGAAAGGTGAGAGTGCGTATAATCCATGGACTCAACATTAGTCAAAAGAACTCATATACTTATTGTAAAAATTTAGAAACCATCAAAAATCAAGTACTAAGCGCATGCTCCTAGGGGGATAGATTGGTAGGAAAAGACCATCGCTCGTCCCCGACCGCCACTCATAAGGATGCACAAGCCAGGTACACTTCATGTTTCAAATTTGTTACACAACTTTAACCATATGTGCATGCTACGGGACTTGCAAACTTCAACACAAGCATTTCTCAAATTCACAATTACCCAACTAGCACAACTTTGATATTATCACCTCCATATCTCAAAACAATTATCAAGCATCAAACTTATCTTAGTATTCAATTCACTCAAAAGAAAGTTTCACATATCTTAAACACTAAGTATATTAACATTAAGCAAATTACCATGCTATTAATGACTCTCAAAATAATCTAAGTGAAGCATGAGAGTTCATCTATTTCTTCAAAATAAAACTAGCACCATGCTCTAAAAGATATAAGTGAATTACTAGAGCAAATGACAAACTACTCCGAAAGATATAAGTGAAGATCAATGAGTAGCTAAATAATTAGGCAACTATGCGAAGACTCTCTCTCATTTAATAATTTCAGATCTTGATACTTTATTCAAACATCAAGCAAAGCTAAAGAAAATGACATTGCAAGGATAGCACAACTCATGTGAAGAAGCAAAAACTTAGGCTCAACCGACACTAACCGATAGTTGTTGAAGAAGAAAGGTGGGATGCCTGCCAGGGCATCCCCAAGCTTAGATGCATGAGAATTCTTGAAATATTATCTTGGGGTGCCTTGTGCATCCCCAAGCTTCAACTTTTGTGTCTCCTTAATTCCTCTCATATCATGGTTTCTCTTTTTATCAAAAGCTTCATTCACAACAAACTCAACAAGAACTCGTGAGATGGGTTAGTATAAACCAATGCAAAACCTTATCATTTTCTACTATAACAAATCACTTAAATAATTATTCAACATTGCATACTAAATTCCTCTGCATATTTAATACTCCTATCCTCAAATAGAATCACTAATCAAGCAGACATATGCAAACAATGCAACCATAACAGCAATCTGCCAAAACAGTACAGTCTGCAAAGAATGCAAGAGTGTCAATACTTCCCTGACTCCAAAAATTATGAACTAAAATTCCCACTGTAATAAGTTTATCAGAGCTCAATATGCAAAAAGATTCAACATTATACCACTCTCTGACTTTTCTAGGGAATTTTTGCAACAGCGGTAAACTTTCTGTTTTCAAACAGCAACATGTATACTAGCAAAATAAGCATGGCAAAGGCTATCCTTGACATTTTTATTGAAACTAAAGATGCAAAACATTATTCTAAATAACAGCAAGCTAATACTAACAAAATAAAATGACGCTCCAAGCAAAACACATATCATGTGGTGAATAAAAATATAGCTCCAAGTAAAGTTACCAATGAACGAAGACGAAAGAGGGGATGCCTTCCGGGGCATCCCCAAGCTTAGGCTCTTGGTTGTCCTTGGATTATCTTGGGGGTGCCATGGGCATCCCCAAGATTAGGCTCTTGCCACTCCTTATTCCATAGTCCATCGAATCCTTACCCAAAACTTGAAAACTTCACAACACAAAACTCAACAGGAAACTCGTAAGCTCCGTTAGTGAAAGAAAACAAAACCACCACATTGGTACTGTAATTAACTCATTCTAAATTCATATTTGTGTAATATCTACTATACTCCAATTTATCTATGGTTCATACCCTCCGATACTACTCATAGATTCATCAAAATAAGCAAACAACACATAGAAAACATAATCTGTCAAAAACAAAACAGTCTGTAGTAATCTGTATCAAAAGTATACTTCTGGAACTCCAAAAATCCTAACAAATTAAGAAGTACTAAGCAATTTGTGTACCAATCCAGAGCAAAAAGAATCAGATCAGAAGCACGTCTCTGTGAATTAAGAAAACTAATTTACTGGGTGCAAAAGTTTCTGATTTTCAGCAGGATCAACACAACTATCACCGTAAGCCATCCTAAAGGTCTTACTTGGCACTTTATTGAAACAAAAGCTATAAAACATGATTACTACAGTAGCATAATCATGTGAACGCACAAAAACAGTAAGGATAAGTATTGGGCTGTCTCCCAACAAGCGTTTTTCTTTAATGCCTTTCTAGCTAGGCATGATGGTGACAATGATGCTCACATAAAAGATAAGGATTGAAACATAACGGGAGCATCATGAAGCATATGACTAGCACATTTAAGTCTAACCCACTTCCTATGCATAGGGATTTTGTGAGCAAACAACTTATGTGAATGATAATCAACTAGCATAGGAAGGTAAAACAAGCATAGCTTGAAAACTTGAAGCACATAGAGAGGAAACTTGATATTATTGCAATTCCTACAAGCATATATTCCTCCCTCATAATAATTTTCAGTAGCATCATGAATGAATTCAGTAATATAACCAGCACCTAAAGCATTCTTTTCATGATCTACTAGCATGGATATTTTATTACTCTCCACATAATCAAAATTCTTCTCATGAATAGTAGTGGGAGCAAACTCAACAAAATAACTATCATGTGATTGAAAATTAAGATCAAGATGACAAGTTTCATGGTTATCATTATTCTTTAGAGCATACGTGTCATCACAATAATCATCATAGATAGGAGGCATGCTTTCATCATAGTAAATTTTCTCATCAAAGCTTGGGGGACTAAACATATCATCTTCATCAAACATAGCTTCCCCAAGCTTGTGGCTTTGCATATCATTAGCATCATGGATATTCAAGGAATTCATACTAATAATATTGCAATCATGCTCATCATTCACATATTGTATTTCAAGCATTCTATGTAATTCTTCTTCTAGTACTTGAGCACAATTTTCCTTCCCATCATTTTCACAAAAGACATTAAAAAGATGAAGCATATGAGGCATCCTTAATTCCTTTTTTTGTAGTTTTCTTTTATAAACTAAACTAGTGATAAAACAAGAAACAAAAAGATTCGGTTGCAAGATCTAAAGATATACCTTCAAGCACTCACCTCCCCGGCAACGGCGCCAGAAAAGAGCTTGGTGTCTACTACACAACCCTCTTCTTGTAGACGTTGTTGGGCCTGCAAGTGCACAGGTTTGTAGGACAGTAGCGAATTTCCCTCAAGTGGATGACCTAAGGTTTATCAATCCGTAGGAGGCGTAGGATGAAGATGGTCTCTCTCAAACAACCCTGCAACCAAATAACAAAGAGTCTCTTGTGTCCCCAACACACCCAATACAATGGTAAATTGTATAGGTGTACTAGTTCGGCGAAGAGATGGTGATACAAGTGCAAAATAGATAGTAGATATAGGTTTTTGTAATCTGAAATAATCAAAACAGCAAGGTAACAAGTGATAAACGTGAGCGTAAACGGTATTTCAATGATAGTAAAACAAGGCCTAGGGTTCATACTTTCACTAGTGCAACTTCTCTCAGCAATAATAACATAGATAGATCATATAACAAGCCCTCAACATGCAACAAAGAGTCACTCCGAAGCCACTAATAGCGGAGACCAAACGTAGAGATTATGGTAGGGAACGAAACCACCTCAAAGTTATTCTTTCGGATCAATCTATAAAAGAGTTTGTACTAGAATAACACCTTAAGACACAAATCAACCAAAACCCTAATGTCACCTAGATACTCCATTGACACCTCAAGTATCCATGGGCATGATTATACGATATGCATCACACAATCTCAGATTCATCCAACCAACACAAAGTACTTCAAAGAGTGCCCAAAGTTTCTATCGGAGAGTCAAGAACACGTGCCAACCCCTGTGCATAGGTTCCCAATGTCACGAAACCCGCAAGTTGATCACCAAAACGTACATCAAGTGGCACATGATATCCCATTGTCACCACAGATAATCACGGCAAGACATACATCAAGTGTTCTCATAAAAGACTCAATCCGATAAGATAACTTCAAAGGGGAAACTCAATTCATCACAAGAGAGTAGAGGGGGAGAAACATCATAAGATCCAACTACAATAGCAAAGCTCGGGATACATCAAGATCATGCCATAAAGGGAACACGAGAGAGAATACGAGAGAGAGAGAGATCAAACACATAGCTACTAGTACATACCCTCAGCCCCGATGGTGAACTACTCCCTCCTCGTCATGGATAGCGCCGGGATGATGAAGATGGCCACCGGTGATGGGATCCCCCTCCGTCAGGGCGCCGGAACGGGCTCCCGAGAGGTTTTTGGTGGCTACAGAAGCTTGCGGCGGCGGAACTCCCGATCTATCTTCTGTTCTGGAAGTTTTAGGGTCTATAGGTATATATGGGTGCAGGGGGTACGTCGGAGGAGCTACGGGGGCCCCACAAGGTAGGGGCGCGACCGGGGGGTGGGCGCGCCCCCCACCCTCGTGGGCAGCCCGTATCTCCCCTGACGTGCACTCCAAGTTCCCTGGGTTTCTTTCCTTCCAAAAATAACTTCTCCAGTTGATTTCGTTCCGTTTTGACTCCGTCTGATATTCCTTTTCCTCGAAACACTGAAATAGGCATAAAACAGCAAATCTGGCCTGGGCCTCCGGTTAATAGGTTAGTCCCAAAAATAATATAAAAGTGGATAATAAAGCCCAATATTGCCTAAAACAGTAGATAATATAGCATGGAGCAATGAAAAATTATAGATACATTGGAGACATATCAATCCCATACGCAACAATCCCGTTACTCGGGTTTGTGTTTCAGTCACTCACGCAACCCACTATAAGCGAATCATGAACGCATTGCAACACCCTACAGCGGGAATCCCTCACGCTTGCACGAAACGAAGGGCACCATAGGACAGCACCAGTAATAAAACATGCAACTCAAACAAATCACGATCATCAATTAACCCATAGGACAAAACGGATCTACTCAAACATCATAAGATAGCCATACATCATTGGGAAATAATATATAGGGTTGAGCACCATGTCTAAGTAGAGATTACAGCAGGTAACAGAGAGGTTACACCGCTGCATAGAGGGAGGAAGAGTTGGTGATGAAGGTGGTGCAATTGTTGGTGAAGATCACGGTGATGATGATGGCCCCCGGCAGCGTTCCGGCGCCACCGGAAGCAAGGGGGAGAGAGCCCCCCTTCTTCTTCTTCTTCCTTGACCTCCTCCCTAGATGGGAGAAGGGTTTCCCCTCTGGTCCTTGGCTCCCATGGCTTGGGAGGGGCGAGAGCCCTTCCGAGATTGGATCTATCTCTATGTTTCTGCGTTCTCAGATTCTACCCCTTCACCGTTTCTTAAATATCCGGAGATCCGTAACTCCGATTGGGTGAATCTTTCGCCCAGATTTTTCCCGTAAAATTAGCTTTCTTGTGCCAAAAGAAGAGCGTCAACCGCCTTACGGGTGGCCCACGAGAGCCCAGGGCGCGCCCAGGGGGAGGGCGCGCCCCCTGTCTCGTGGCCACCCCGGACACCGTTTCGCATTGATTCTTCCTCCCAAAAATCACAAATATTCCAAAATAATTCTCCATCCGTTTTTATCCC
This sequence comes from Triticum aestivum, assembly GCF_018294505.1. NCBI lineage: Eukaryota > Viridiplantae > Streptophyta > Magnoliopsida > Poales > Poaceae > Triticum > Triticum aestivum. The sequence continues at coordinate 101,861,723 of NC_057810.1, forward strand.
GTTTGGACTCCGTTTGATATTGGGTTTCTGTGAAACAAAAAACATGCAACAGACAGGAACTGGCACTGGGCACTGGATCAATATGTTAGTCCCAAAAATATTATAAAAAGATGCCAAAAGTATATGAAAGTTGAAGAATATTGGCATGGAACAATCAAAAATTATAGATACGACGGAGACGTATCAGTTCCCCATCTCCATGAGTATCAAGTACCACTAATTTTTTTGGTGTTTCGTGCTTCCATATCCATAACTAAAGATAGAGAACAACTTAGAACAGGAAATAAAAACTACTTAGTGATAAAGCAAACAAGCACACATGAGAATACTCACCCCATGCTATTGCTCCCCGGCAACGGCGCCAGAAAAAGGTCTTGATAACCCACAAGTATAGGGGATCATTTGTAGCCTTCTTCGATAAATAAGAGTGTCGAACCCAACGAGGAGCTAAAGGCAGAACAAATATTCCCTCAAGTTCTATCGACCACCGATACAACTATACGCACAGTTGACGTTTGCTTTACCTAGAACAAGTATGAAACTATTTTGCAAGAATAAAACTATGAGTACTTTGCGAGAATAAAACTACAAATAAAACGCAAGGTAGTAAAAGTGGATAGCTTTTGTCAACAAGAAAGGCATTTGTCCCTAGGCAATCGATAACAAGTACCGGTAATCATTCTTGAAATTTTATATGAGGGGGAGGCATGAGCTAACATATTTTCTCTACTTGGATCATATGCACTTATGATTGGACCCCTAGCAAGAATCCGGAACTACTAAAGATCATTAAAGTCATGAAACCCAACCATAGCATTAAGTATCAAGTCCTCTTTACTCCCATACGCCATAACCCACTTATCCGCGTTTAGGCTGTTGTCACCCCCGCAACACTGACAATAAGCAAACCATGAACATATTGCAACACCCTACAGTGGGGTCCCCTCACATTTCCGCGAGACGGAGGGCATCGTAGGACAGCAACATAAATAAAATATACAATCATACCAACCAAGATCACGATTAACCCATAGGACAAAACGGATCTACACAAACATCATAGGATAACCATAGATCATTGGGAAATAATACATGGAGTTGAGCACCATGTTTAAGTAGAGATTACAACAGGGAGAAGGGGTGTTACATGATAATCCCCAAGTGCAGGGAATCATAGCAATTTCCAAAGCTGGAAGTGATAAGCATGGAGTGTCGAACCCATAAGGAGCTAAAGGTAAGATCAATATTCTCTCAAGTCCTATCTGCCATTGATACAACTCTACGTACACCGAATGTTTGCTTCCAACTAGAAACGAGAAATAAAACTATGTTGTGGGTATGAAGAGGGTAACTTTGCATCGTATCGGAGAGCTAAAATATAAAAGTCGGTGTTGTTATCGTAAAGTTAGAATATATTACTTAAGTATTATAAATAGCGAGTGTGGAATAATGATGGGTCGGTGTGCGGAATTGTCCTAGGTAATTATTAACAAGATCGGTAGTAGTCATTGCAATTTCATATGAGGGAGAGGCATAAGCTAACATACTTTCTCTACTTGGACCATATGCACTTATGATTGGAGCTCTAGCAAGCATCTGGAACTACTAAAGATCATTAAGGTAAAACCCAACCATAGCATTAACATATCAAGTCCCCTTTATCCCATACGCAACAACCCCCTTACTCGGGTTTATGCTTCTGTCACTCAAGCAACCCACTATAAGTGAATCATGAACGTATTGCAACACCCTACAGAGGGAATCCCTCACATGTGCGCAGCACGGAAGGCACAATATGACAACACCAAAATAAAACATACAACTCATACCAATCTAGATCATCAATCAACCCAAAGACAAAGGATATCTACTCAAAACATCATAGGATGGCAACACATCATTGGATCATAATATGTGGCATAAAGCACCGTGTTCAAGTAGAGATGAGGATAGTGATGATGATGGTGATGTTGATGAAGACGATCACCGCGGTGATGATTCCCCTCCCGATGGCACTCCGGCGCCACCGAGAGAGAGGAGGAGAGGTTCTCCCCATTGTGCTTCCTCCTCCATGGCCTCCCCTGGATGGGGAGAGGTTCTCCCGCTGGTTCTTAGCCTCCATGGTGATGATGGCCCCTCCGAGATCCTCCCCCATGGCCTCTGGTGATGATGGCCCCCTCCGGCAGGGTGCCAAAGAGGGCCTAGATTGATTTCTCGTGGCTACAAAGGCTTGTGGCGGCAGAATTTCTGATATCTCTTCTGTTTGGGGGTTTTCTGGATTTATAAGAGGGGTTGGCATTGGTTTCACGTTAGGGGGCCTCACAGCGAGTCCACGAGGTAGGGGGCGCGCCCTAGGGGCGCCCTCCACCCTCGTGGTGGCCTCGGGACTCCCCTTCGATAGCTTTTTGTTCCAGTATTTTTTATATTTTCCAAAAATATTCTCCGTTGATTTTCAACGCATTCCGAGAACTTTTATTTCTGCACAAAAACAACACCACGGTAGTTTTGCTGAAAACAACATCAGTCCGGGCTAGTTCTAATCAAATCATACCAAAATCATGTAAAAATATTATAAACATGGCATGAATACTTCATAAATTATAGATACGTTGGAGACATATCATTACACCACTGCATAGAGGGGGGAGACTTGGTGTTGATGGTAGCAAGATTGTTGATGTAGATCGATGTCACGATCCTAGCCCCGGCGGCACTCCGGCACCACCGGCAGAGAGGGGTGAGAGACCCCCTCCTTCTTCTTATTCCTTGGCCTCCCCCCTAGATGGGAGGAGAGTTCACCCTCTGGTCCATGGGCTCCATGGCGGTGGAGGGGCGGGAGCCCCTCCAAGATTGGATCTCCCTCTTTGTTCTCTTCTGTTTCGCGCTCCCTAGATCTGGTCCTTCACGGTTTCTTAAATTCCTCGAGATCCGTAACTCCGATTGCACTGATCTTTTTACACAATTCTTTTTCGGATATAAGCTTCCTTGCGCCCGAAGTATAGCTCCAATCGACGTTCAAGGAGGGCACAATACACCAAGGCGTGCCTGGGCCTAGTGGCGCGCCCTGGTGGGTTGTGGTGGCCTCGGGCCTCCGTTTACGTTGATTTCACCTCCTAAAATTCACAAATATTCAAAAATAATTCTCCATCGAATTCCATCATGTTTGGACTTCATTTGATATGTATTTTCTGTGATACAAAAACATGCAACAAACAGGAACTGACACTGGGCACTTGATAAGTAAGTTAGTCCAAATAAATCATATAAAAAAGTTGCCAAAAGTATGTAAAAGTTGAATAATATTGGCATGAAATAATCAAAAATTATAGATAGGATGGAGACGTATGACCCTCCTTCATGCTGCCCGGCCTCGTCTATCCAGGCAGGTAATCCACACCAGACCCCCATCCTCCTCCTCCTTCCACATTTCACATGCCCCGACCGCCGGCGCGACACCTTCCACGTAAATCACCAGCCCCTCCACCAAATAAGCGCCGCCCTAAGACATGGTCACGCAGTATAGCCAGGAGCTCAAGGAGCATTTGGCAGCGGAGAAGCAAATCGCGGCCGTACTCGCGGTTGAGGTCGCGATGGCTACCATTCGTGCGGACCCCCGGATCTTGGAGGAGTACCTTGCCATTTGCTAGCTACGCCAGTTAAGCATGTTCTGTTTACCTATTGCATGTGCTGCTCCTGCCTTTCCTTAACAAATTCTAGCGAATTGTGCTATCTAATTTTACCATGCAATCTATTGCTCCTATGTATGTGTTCTATATGTCATGTAGTGTGGTGCTCACTTATGAACTGTTTGGTTAATTAGTTGTCGTCTTTAGTTAACTGTTTGGTTCAATTCTGCAAATGTGATGTTCAATTCTTCAGGCTGCAATTTTGTATTGTCTTCCATGTGAGAAATAAATCGAATTTATCTTTACAAAATACATGAGAAACGTATACAATTGCTATATTTCCAAGTTGTCAAGCATGCTTGGTTTGGTTATACATTGTCCAATGTGGTGCTCAGTTAATGTTTGGTTCATTTGTGTTGTGGTGTTTAGTTAATTATTTGGTTCAATTCTGCAATGCAATGTTCAATAGTTGTGGGTGCATTCTGCTATTGTATACCATGTGAGAAGTAAATTGAATTTGGTTGTATTAAATACATGACAAACAAATACAATTGCTATATTTCCAAGTTGTTAAGCATGCTTGGTTTTGTTAATTGTCTGATCTTATATTAGGAGTATGTTATATTGTCCAATGTGGTGCTCAGTTAATGTTTGGTTCATTGTTGTGGTGTTTAGTTCACTGCTTGGTTCAATTCTGCAATGCGATGCCCAATTGTCGTGGGTAGAATTTTGTATTGTTGTGCATGTGAGGAATAAATCAAATTTGGCTGCACTTAATACATGAGAAACATATACAAGTGCTATATTTCCTAGTTCTTAATTATGCTTGGTTTGAATAAATGGGTTTTCCATTTGGCTTGAATTAATCTGATGAATCTGCAATGTGCTTATTTTTCATCAACATATTTTACTCATAGCATGCGAACCCTTACTTAACCTGATGACTAACTACCTTATTTGTGTTGCAGGGAAATAATGGGAAGCACTGAGGTTTACAATCGAGGTTAGCACGTGCATGATCCGTTGTCTAAAAGCACATTATTATGCAATTGCAGGAACCATTCTAATATTTAGGTTTTTAACAATTTGGTCTTGCACATGTAGGTCCTGCTGTCAAAGGTTTTGACCCACTGTTCGACCCTTTTTGCATATGGGGAAATGAGTTGTCCACGAATATCAATCAAGTCAAGAAACTCAAAAAGATTGTTAGGATAAAGAAATTAGCGACAAAAAATAAGAAGATCTTTGTCTGCACAATGAAGAAGACATCAGTTCACTACAAGATGGTACTAACTATTATACCTTGCCTTTTTTTTGCTTTGCCCCATTTCCAATATAGAGAAGATATTTATGCACATCCTTGTTTTCAGGCCTTTCCAAAGCAGTTCACTGATTATTACCTCTCAAACCACCTCTATGGTCAGGAGGCGAGGAAGGTTTTCATACAACATCCATAGTTTAATATTGAAGTGTTCCTGAAGAGGACGAAGGATGGACAGTCAATCATCCACATGCACTGGCCTAAAGTTGCAAAGACCTTCAATATCAATGAAGACTCTTGAGGGAGTCCTGGATTAAGGGGTCCTCGGACAGCCGGACTATATACTTTGGCCGGACTGTTGGACTATGAAGATACAAGATTGAAGACTTCATCCTGTGTCCGGGTGGGACTCTCTGTTGCGTGGAAGGCAAGCTTGGCAATTCGGATATGTAGATCTCCTTCTCTGTAACCGACTCTGTGTAACCTAGCCCCCTCCGGTGTCTATATAAACCAAAGGGTTTAGTCCGTAGGACAACAACAATCATAATCATAGGCTAGCTTCTAGGATTTAGCCTCTACGATCTCGTAGTAGATCAACTCTTGTAATACTCATATCATCAAGATCAATCAAGCAGGAAGTAGGGTATTACCTCCATCGGGAGGGCCCGAACCTGGATAAACATTGTGTCCCCCACCTCCTGTTACCATTAGCCTTAGACGCACAGTTTTGACACCGACATTGGTGCTTTCATTGAGAGTTCCACTGTGTCATCACGATAAGGCTTGATGGCTCCTTCAATCATCTTCAACGATGCGGTCCAGGGTGAGGTTTTCCACCCCGGACAGATCTTCGTATTCGGCGGCTTCATACTGCGGGCCAACTCGCTTGGCCATCTGGAGCAGATCGATAGCTACGCCCATGGCCATCAGGTTAGGTTTGGAAGCTTGAACTATACTGCCGACATCCGCGGAGACTTGATCTTCGACCGATTCGAGCCCATGACAGGTGCGCCGAACAGTCACGACGAGCATGACTTAGATCTGCCATCAGACAGTGTTCGGGAGATCACACCTGCGGCTGCCTCGGCCCTCAATCCGGAGCAGATCGTGCCATCCAAGGACGGGCGGATGGACCCCGCCACGGAGGCCGCACACTCAGCGGCGATAGAGCCGAACACTGACTTCACCTCTTATGAGGCCAGTGTCATCGGACCCTCGGACTCATCTCCGGCCACAGGCTCCGAACCGCGTGCGTCCCTGCCTATCGAATCTGATTGGGCACCGATCATGGAGTTTACCTTCGCGGATATCTTTCAGCACTCGCCCTTGGGCGACGTGCTAAATTCATTGAGGTCTCTCTCCTTGTGAGGAGACTCTTGGCCGAACTATGTCCGACTGGAGTGGGAAGCGGACGTCGAAGAAATTCGTTCCCCACCCACCACCCACCTAATAGCCACCGTCAATGACTTAACCGACGTGCTTGACTTCGACTCCGAAGACATCGACGGTATGTACGACGATGCAGGAGAAGAACAGGAACCACCGCCTAAAGGGCGCTGGACAGCCACCTCATCATATGACATATACATGGTGGATACACCCAAGGAAAACAACGACGAGATGCAATGAAGGATAATCCCCTCGAGAAGCCACCAAAGCGACGACGTAGGTGCCGCTCTAAATCCCGCCACAATAAAAACAGTGAAAATAGCGCAAGAAAGAATAATACCCCGGTCGACTCCAAAGGAAACAGCGACCCCATGGACCCAGCGATGGAGCAGGATGAGCCAGGGGACGGTGAACATAGTCCGGAGCCGACGTCCGATGACGCCGATCCCGAGGGTAAAATTCATCAACCTGTCTCCGGAGAGGAGAACAGTCCGGACGACGATGCACTCATCATCCCGGAAAAACTCTTGGAACAAGAGAACCTCCATAGAAGGCTTATTGCCATCGTGAGGAGCTTGAAGAAGCTGAAGCAAAGGCTTAAGGCCGCGCAGGACACACTCAACCGTAGATGGAACAAAGTGCTCTTCACTGAAGAAAAATATGGTGGTGATCGCCACACAAAGAGCTATCCAAGGCGCAAGCTGCTGCCCGAATTCGATGACGAGGCTATAGAGCCCATCCAGCCAAAAAATAAAACGGCTGATCAGCCGGACCGACCACCCCGTGGCCGCGACAGGGCGGCTAATGATGCCGCACACAAGTCAGCACATGATTTACGTGAGCTCCTGGACAAAAAAGGCTGTATGGCCAGGTCCATCTATGGATCTAGGAAGCGTGCTCTGGCGCAGGATCACAGCCACCAAAATGATCATATTGATCGAATACCATCTCGGAATCAACACCGAACACAACAACCATCGACAGCATGCCATGACACATCCAAATACAGGGGTGTCGTGCACCCCCTGTGCTTCACCGATGAGGTGCTGGATCATGAATTTCTAGAGGAATTTAAACCCGTGAATATAGAGGCATACGACGGAACGACAGACCCTGGGGTCTGGATTGAGGACTTTATCCTTCACATCCACATGGCTCGCAGAGATGATCTCGATGCCATAAAATACCTGCCCCTCAAGTTGAAAGGACCAGCTCGGCACTGGTTGAAAAGCCTCCCCGAAAACTCAATTGGAAGTTGGGAGGAACTTGAGGATGCTTTCAGGGCCAATTTTCAAGGGACCTATGTCCGACCTCCGGATGCAGACGATTTAAGTCACATAATCCAACAACCCGGACAGTCAGCCCGTAAGCTTTGGAATAGATTTCTCACTAAGAAGAATCAAATTGTCGATTCCCGGATGCCGAAGCCTTAGCGGCTTTCAAGCATAGTGTGCGGGAAGAATGGCTTGCCAGACACCTTGGCCAGGAAAAGCCGAGGACAATGGCAGCCCTAACAAGCCTTATGACCCGCTTTTGCGCGGGCGAAGACAGTTGGCTGGCCCGTAGCGGCACCAGCGACCCAGGCACATCCGAAGTCAGGGATGGCAATGGGAAGCCGTGACGCAATAAAAACAAGTGTCGAAATGACGAAGACAGCCCAGATAACACGGCGGTCAATGCCGGATTCAGGGGCTCTCGACCCGATCAATGGAAAAAGTCATTTAAAGGCAGCAGAGATGGACCGTCCAGCCTAAATAAGATTCTAGACAGATTATGTCAGATTCATGGCACCCCTGAAAAACCTGCAAATCACACCCACAGAGAATGCTGGGTTTTCAAGCAGGCCGGCAAGCTAAACGACGAACACAAAGGGAGGGAGACGCCAAGTGAAGACGAGGGTGAGCCTTGCCGGCCATCACCGGGGGACAGAAAAAATTCCCACCAGAAGTCAAAACAGTGAATATGATTTACGCAACTCACATACCAAAGAGAAGGCGCAAACACGCACTTCAAGACGTATACGCTATAGAGCCCGTCACCCCCAAATCCAATCCTTGGTCAGCCTGCTCGATCACTTTTGATCGCAGGGATCATCCAACTAGTATCCGGCACGGAGGATCGGCTGCCTTGGTGCTCCATCCAATAATTGACGGATACCATCTCACCCGAGTCCTTGTGGACGGCGGCAGTAGTCTTAATCTGATATATCAGGACACTGTCCGCAAAATGGGGATAGACCCGTCAAGAATCAGCCAAAGTAATACTACCTTTAAAGGAGTAATACCAGGCATAGAGGCCCGCTGCATAGGCTCTCTAGTACTAGAGGTTATATTCGGTTCTCCCGACAACTTCAAAAGCGCAGAATTAATCTTCGACATCGCTCCATTCCGAAGCGGCTATCACGCAACGCCTAAACTCCGCGACGATATGACCGAGGTGGAATATGGTGGAGGGGGGCACCGCACACGGCTAAGGAACGATCCGTAGATCAACTTGTGTTGTTTTTTCTAGAGGTTCCCCCCTGCCCCCGTATATAAAGGAGCAAGGGGGGAGGGGGCGGCCGGACTAGGAGGGGCACGCCAAGGGGAGTCCTACTCCCACCGGGAGTAGGACTCCCTCCTTCCTTGTTGGAGTAGGAGAAGGGGGAAAGAGGGGGAGAAGAGGAAGGAAAAGGGGGCCGCACCCCTTGTCCAATTCGGACCAGAGGGGGGCTGCTCGCCTCCTTCCTTTCGGTCTCTCTCCTCTATTCCCGTATGGCCCAATAAGGCCCATATACTCTCCGGCGAATTCCCGTAACTCTCCGGTACTCCGAAAAATACCCGAATCACTCGGAACCTTTCCGAACTCCGAATATAGTCGTCCAATATATCGATCTTTATGTCTCGACCATTTCGAGACTCCTCGTCATGTCCCCGATCTCATCCGGGACTCCGAACTCCTTCGGTACATCAAAACTCATAAACTCATAATATAACTGTCATTGTAACGTTAAGCGTGCGGACCCTACGGGTTCGAGAACTATGTAGACATGACCTAGAACTATTCTCAGTCAATAACCAATAGCGGGACCTGGATGCCCATATTGGCTCCTACATATTCTACGAAGATCTTTATCGGTCAAACCGCATAATAACATACGTTGTTCCCTTTGTCATCGGTATGTTACTTGCCCGAGATTCAATCGTCGGTATCCAATACCTAGTTCAATCTCGTTACCGGAAAGTCTCTTTACTCGTTGCGTAATGCATCATCCCGCAACTAACTCATTAGCTACATTGCTTGCAAGGCTTATAGTGATGTGCATTACCGAGAGGGCCCAGAGATACTTCTCCGACAATCGGAGTGACAAAACCTAATATCAAAATACGCCAACCCAACATGTACCTTTGGAGACACCTGTAGTACTCCTTTATAATCACCCAGTTACGTTGTGACGTTTGGTAGCACCCAAAGTGTTCCTCCGGTAAACGGGAGTTGCATAATCTCATAGTTACGGGAACATGTATAAGTCATGAAGAAAGCAATAGCAACATACTAAACGATCAAGTGCTAAGCTAACGGAATGGGTCATGTCAATCACATCATTCTCCTAATGATGTGATCCCATTAATCAAATGACAACACATGTCTATGGTTAGGAAACATAACCATCTTTGATTAATGAGCTAGTCAAGTAGAGGCATACTAGTGACACTATGTTTGTCTATGTATTCACACATGTATCATGTTTCCGGTTAATACAATTCTAGCATGAATAATAAACATTTATCATGAAATAAGGAAATAAATAATAACTTTATTATTGCCTCTAGGGCATATTTCCTTCAGTCTCCCACTTGCACTAGAGTCAATAATCTAGTTCACATCGCCATGTGATTTAACACCAATATTCATATCTGTATATGATTAACATCCATAGTTCACATCGTCATGTGACCAACACCCAAAGGGTTTACTAGAGTCAATAATGTAGTTCACATCGCTATGTGATTAACACCCAAAGAGTACTAAGGTGTGATCATGTTTTGCTCGTGAGAGAAGCTTAGTCAACGGGTCTGTCACATTCAGAGTCGTATGTATTTTGCAAATATTCTATGTCCACAATGCTCTGCACGGAGCTACTCTAGCTAATTGCTCCCACTTTCAATATGTATCCAGATTGAGACTTAGAGTCATCTGGATCAGTGTAAAAGTTTGCACCGATGTAACTTTTACAACGAACTCTTTTATCACCTCCATAATCGAGAAACATCTCCTTAGTCCTCACTAAGGATATTCTTGACCGCTGTCCAGTGATCTACTATTAGATCAAAATTGTATTCCTTTTGCCAAACTCGGAGCAAGGTATACAATATGTCTGGTTCACAGCATAGCATACTTTATAGAACCTATGACTGAGGCATAGGGAATGACTTTTCATTCTCTTTCTATTTTCTGCCATGGTCGGGTCTTGAGTCTTACTCAACTTCACACCTTGCAACACAGGAAAGAACTCCTTCTTTGACTGTTCCATTTTGAACTACTTCAAAAATTTATCAAGGCATGTATTCATTGAAAAATCTTATCAAGCGTCTTGATCTATCTATATAGATCTTGATGCTCAATGTGTAAGCAGCTTCACCGAGGTCTTTCTTTGAAAGAACCCCTTTCAAATAGTCCTTTATGCTTTGCAGAATAATTCTACATTATTTCCGATCAACAATATGTCATTCACATATACTTATCAGAAATGATGTAGTGCTCCCACTCACTTTCTTGTAAATACAGGCTTCACCGTAAGTCTGTACAAAACTATATGCTTTGATCAACTTATCAAAGCGTATATTCCAACTCTGAGATGCTTGCACCAGTCCATTGATGGATTGCTTGAGCTTGCACATTTTGTTAGCATCTTTAGGATTGACAAAACGTTCTGGTTGCATCATATACAACTCTTCTTTAATAAATCCATTAAAGAATGCAGTTTTGACATCCATTTGCCAGATTTCATAAAATGTGGCAATTGCTAACATGATTCGGACAGACTTAAGAATCGATACGAGTGAGAAAATCTCATCGTATTCAACACCTTGAACTTGTCGAAAACCTTTTTTTTGACAAGTCGAGCTTTGTAGATAGTAACACTACTATCAACGTCCGTCTTCCTCTTGAAGATCCATTTATTTCTTATGGTTTGCCGATCATCGGGCAAGTCCACCAAAGTCCACACTTTGTTCTCATACATGGATCCTATCTCAGATTTCATGGCCTCCAGCCACTTTGCGGAATCTGGGCTCATCATCGCTTCCTCATAGTTCGTAGGTTTATCATGGTCTAGTAACATGACTTTCAGAACAGGATTACCGTACCACTCTGGTGCGGACCGTACTCTGGAAGACCTACGAGGTTCTGTAGTAACTTGATCTGAAGTTTCATGATCATCATCATTAGCTTCCTCACTAATTGGTGTAGGAATCACTGGAACTGATTTCAGTGATGAACTATTTTCCAATTCGGGAGAAGGTACAGTTACCTCATCAAGTTCTACTTTCCTCCCACTCACTTCTTTCGAGAGAAACTCCTTCCCTAGAAAGGATCCATTTTTAGCAACGAAAATCGTGCCTTCGGATCTGTGATAGAATGTGTACCCAACAGTCTCTTTTGGGTATCCTATGAAGACACATTTCTCCGATTTGGGTTCGAGCTTATCAGGTTGAAGTTTCTTCACATAAGCATCGCATCCCCAAACTTTAAGAAACGACAGCTTAGGTTTACTGCTAAACCATAGTTCATACGGTGTCGTCTCAGTGGATTTAGATGGTGCCCTATTAAACGTGAATGTAGCTGTCTCTAATGCATAACCCCAAAACGATAGTGGTAACCGATAAGAGACATCATAGATCGCACCAAATCTAGTAAAGTATGATTACGATGTTCAGACACACCATTACATGGTGTTCCAGGTGGCGTGAGTTGTGAAACTATTCCACATTGTTTTAATTGAAGACCAAACTCGTAACTTAAATATTTGTCTTCGCGATCAGATCGCAGAAACTTTATTTTCTTGTTACGATGATTTTTCCACTTCACTCTGAAATTCTTTGAACCTTTCAACTATTTCAGACTTATGTTTCATCAAGTAGATATACCCATATCTGCTCAAATCATCTTGTGAAGGTCAGAAAATAACGATACTTGCCACGAGCATCAACACTCATTGGATCGCATACATCGGTATGTATTATTTCCAATAAGTCAGTAGCTTGTTCCATTGTTCTGGAGAACGGAGTTTTAGTCATCTTGCCCAAAAGGCACGGTTCGCAAGCATCAAATGATTCATAACCAAGTGATTCCGAAAATCCATCTTTATGGAGTTTCTTCATGCGCTTTACACCGATATGACCCAAACGGCAGTGCCACAAATAGGTTGCACTATCATTATTAACTTTGCATCTTTTGGCATCAATATTATGAATATGTGTATCACTACGATCGAGATCCAACAAACTATTTTCATTGGGTGTATAACCATTGAAGGTCTTATTCATGTAAACAGAATAACAATTATTCTTTAACTTCAAATGAATAACTGTATCGCAATAAACATGATCAAATCATATTCATGCTCAACGCAAACGCTAAATAACATTTATTTAGGTTTAACACTAATCCCGAAAGTATAGGGAGTGTGTGATGATGATCATATCAATCTTGGAACTACTTCCAACACTCATCGTCACTTCCCCTCAACTAGTCTCTGTTTATTCTGTAACTCCTGTTTCGAGTTACTAATCTTAGCAACCGAACAAGTATCAAATACTCAGGGGCTACTATAAACACTAGTAAGGTACACATCAATAACATGTATATCAAATATACCCTTGTTCACTTTGCCATCCTTCTTATCCACCAAATATTCAGGGCATTTCCGCTTCTAGTGACCATTTCCTTTGCAGTATAATCACTCAGTTTCAGGCTTTGGTCCAGCTTTGGGCTTCTTCGCGGGAGTGACAACTTGCTTGCCATTCTACTTGAAGTTCCCTTTCTTTCCCTTTGCCCTTTTCTTGAAACTAGTGGTCTTGTCAATCATCAACACTTGATGCTCTTTCTTGATTTCTACCTTCGTCGATTTCAGCATCACGAAGAGCTCGGGAATCGTTTTCGTCATCCCTTGCATTATAGTTCATCACGAAGTTCTACTAACTTGGTGGTGGTGACTAGAGAATTCTGTCAATCACTATCTTATCTGGAAGATTAACTCCCACTTGATTCAAGCGATTGTAGTACCCAGACAATCTGAGCACATGCTCACTAGTTGAGCGATTCTCCTCCATCTTTTAGCTATAGAACTTGTTGGAGACTTCATATCTCTCAACTCGGGTATTTGCTTGAAATATTAACTTCAACTCCTGGAACATCTCATATGGTCCATGACGTTCAAAACGTCTTTGAAGTCCCGATTCTAAGCCGTTAAGCATGGTGCACTAAACTATCAAGTAGTCATCATATTGAGCTAGCCAAACGTTCATAACGTCTGCATCTGCTCCTGCAATAGGTTTGTCACCTAGCGGTGCATCAAGGACATAATTCTTCTGTGCAGCAATGAGGATAAACCTCAGATCACGGATCCAATCCGCATCATTGCTACTAACATCTTTCAACACAATTTTCTCTAGGAACATATCAAAATAAACATATGAAAGCAACAACGCAAGCTATTGATCTACAACATAATTTGCAAAATACTACCAGGACTAAGTTCATGATAAATTTAAGTTCAATTAATCATATTACTTAAGAACTCCCACTTAGATAGACATCCCTCTAATCCTCTAAGTGATTACGTGATCCATATCAACTACACCATGTCCGATCATCACGTGAGATGGAGTAGTTTCAATGGTGAACATCACTATGTTGATCATATCTACTATATGATTCACGCTCGACCTTTCGGTCTCCGTGTTCCGAGGCCATATCTGTATATGCTAGGCTCGTCAAGTTTAACCTGAGTATTCCGCGTGTGCAACTGTTTTGCACCCGTTGTATTTGAACGTAGAGCCTATCACACCCGATCATCACGTGGTGTCTCAGCACGAAGAACTTTCGCAACGGTGCATACTCAGGGAGAACACTTCTTGATAATTAGTGAGAGATCATCTTAAAATGCTACCGTCAATCAAAGCAAGATAAGATGCATAAAGGATAAACATCACATGCAATCAATATAAGTGATATGATATGGCCATCATCATCTTGTGCTTGTGATCTCCATCTTCGAAGCACCGTCGTGATCACCATCGTCACCGGCGCGACACCTTGATCTCCATCGTAGCATCGTTGTCGTTACGCCATCTATTGCTTCTACGACTATCGCTACCGCTTAGTGATAAAGTAAAGCAATTACAGGGCGTTTGCATTTCATACAATAAAGCGACAACCATATGGCTCCTGCCAGTTGCCGATAACTTCGGTTACAAAACATGATCATCTCATACAATAAAATATAGCATCACGTCTTGACCATATCACATCACAACATGCCCTGCAAAAACAAGTTAGACATTCTCTACTTTGTTGTTACAAATTTTACGTGGCTGCTACGGGCTTTAGCAAGAACCGTTCTTACCTACGCATAAAAACCACAACGATAGTTCGTCAAGTTGGTGATGTTTTAACCTTCGCAAGGACCGGGCGTAGCCACACTCGATTCAGCTAAAGTGAGAGAGACAGACACCCACCAGCCACCTTTAAGCATGAGTGCTCGTAACGGTGAAACCAGTCTCGCGTAAGCGTACGCGTAATGTCGGTCCGGGCCGCTTCATCTCACAATACCGCCAAACCAAAGTATGACATGCTGGTAAGCAGTATGACTTGTACCGCCCACAACTCACTTGTGTTCTACTCGTGCATATAACATCAACGCATAAAACCTAGGCTCGGATGCCACTGTTGGGGAACGTAGTAATTTCAAAATTTTCCTACGCACACGCAAGATCATGGTGATGGCATAGCAACGAGATGGGAGAGTATTGTCCACGTACCCTCGTAGACCGTAAGCGGAAGTGTTATGACAACGCGGTTGATGTAGTCGTACGTCTTCATGATCCGACCGATCCAAGCACCGAACGTACGGCACCTCCGAGTTCAGCACACGTTCAGCTCGATGACGATCCCCGGGCTCCGATCCAGCAAAGCTTTGGGGATGAGTTCCATCAGCACAACGGCGTGGTGACGATGATGATGTTCTACCGGTGCAGGGCTTCGCCTAAACTCTGCGATGATATGACCGAGGTGGAATATGATGGAGGGGGGCACCGCACACGGCTAAGGAACGATCCGTAGATCAACTTGTGTTGTTTTTTCTATAGGTGCCCCCTGCCCCCGTATATAAAGGAGCAACGGGGGAGGGGGCGGCCGGCCTAGGAGGGGCGCGCCAAGGGGAGTCCTACTCCCACCGGGAGTAGGACTCCCTCCTTCCTTGTTGGAGTAGGAGAAGGGGGGAAGAGGGGGAGAAGAGGAAGGAAAAGGGGGCCGCACCCCTTGTCCAATTCGGACCAGAGGGGGGCTGCGCGCCTCCTTCCTTTCGGCCTCTCTCCTCTATTCCCGTATGGCCCAATAAGGCCCATATACTCTCCGGCGAATTCCCGTAACTCTCCGATACTCCGAAAAATACCCGAATCACTCGAAACCTTTCCAAACTCCGAATATAGTCGTCCAATAGATTGATCTTTACGTCTCGACCATTTCGAGACTCCTCGTCATGTCCCCGATCTCATCCGGGACTCCAAACTCCTTAGGTACATCAAAACTCATAAACTCGTAATATAACTGTCATCGTAACGTTAAGCGTGCGGACCCTACGGGTTCGAGAACTATGTAGACATGACCTAGAACTATTCTCGGTCAATAACCAATAGCGGGATCTGGATGCCCATATTGGCTCCTACATATTCTACGAAGATCTTTATCGGTCAAACCGCATAACAACATACGTTGTTCCCTTTGTCATCGGTATGTTACTTGCCCGAGATTCAATCGTCGATATCCAATACCTAGTTCAATCTCGTTACCGGCAAGTCTCTTTACTCGTTATGTAATGCATCATCCCGCAACTAACTCATTAGCTACATTGCTTGCAAGGCTTATAGTGATGTGCATTACCGAGAGGGCCCAGAGATACTTCTCCGACAATCGGAGTGACAAAACCTAATCTCGAAATACGCCAACCCAACATGTACCTTTGGAGACACCTGTAGTACTCCTTTATAATCACCCAGTTACGTTGTGACGTTTGGTAGCACCCAAAGTGTTCTTCCGGTAAACAGGAGTTGCATAATCTCATAGTTACAGGAACATGTATAAGTCATGAAGAAAGCAATAGCAATATACTAAACGATCAAGTGCTAAGCTAACGGAATGGGTCATGTCAATCACATCATTCTCCTAATGATGTGATCCCGTTAATCAAATGACAACACATGTCTATGGTTAGGAAACATAACAATCTTTGATTAATGAGCTAGTCAAGTAGAGGCATACTAGTGACGTTATGTTTGTCTATGTATTCACACATGTATCATGTTTCCGTTTAATACAATTCTAGCATGAATAATAAACATTTATCATGAAATAAGGAAATAAATAATAACTTTATTATTGCCTCTAGGGCATATTTCCTTCAGGACACGGTTAGACAAGTCCGGCGCACCACCGATTGTAACAGCCCAGATAAACCTGAGCTTGGGTCTATGGATATGCCCCCATAGGTGGTGCTAGGGGCTTCCCGCATGTAAACAAGCCCATAGTTCGGCTTGACCCTATTAATACAATGACAGATTGCATTTTCATGGTTCGTTCAGAATAACCAACTTTTCGCATGAAATCTTTCACCTGGGTTTTTCCTTGTTACAGATGATCATCGTGCTACACCCTTCCAGGATACGGCACAACGGAGACAAAGCCGCAGACATGCAGCAGGGTCCCGCTCAAAGGTTTCTTTTTAGATTAAGACCCTGCGTGAACCTTTTTTTAATGTCTCTTGTTGCTTCATACCCTTCGGACACTTAACACAACCGGGAGGGATACTGGCGTTATTGGCATTTCATCAAGCCATACTAATGCATGTACCTGGAAACTCAGGGCTTGTTATTGAGGGCGTTACTCAGCCCAGTATATGTTGTAAAGTCTGAATACCTTAGGGAGTGTTCGGCATCGCGAGTTTGGCCTTATATGCATCAACTCCGAATCATGTCTTTGGTCAATAGTTGGGTTTCCCCGGCTCCCATGTTTTGCTACCTTATGTTCCGCTCTATCGGCTAAGGTGGCACCGGGAGAACTACTGCGATTGTGCCCTGGTTCATATGGATGAGCACCTCAGTAGAGAAAGCCGAAAACTGACTGTCATGATATAGCGCGAGACTGGTCAACCACTCGATGACTCGGCGGAATCTTCGCGATTCCTCCGCATTAACGAAGGACCGGTTTCTCGGTCATGTACGTACGTGCACCGTATTCGGATAAACGCGGAAGTACCAGGGGCTATATAGTAGCCCCACCGTCAAACTCCTATGGCTAAGTGAAAGTGTTAAAGCTATATAGTCCGATTGCCTGGTTCGCCGCGCTATCACCTCCTTAACGGACCAAGACGTTGGATCAAGTGTGATTACGCGCTTTTTCGAACACCCCCGCATTGTATGCATGGGGGCTGAAGCCGATGACTGCAAACTTTCAGGTTATATACATACATAAACGGCCGCACAGGAGGCACTATAATACTTTCGGGCAAAAGTATAAACACAATCTTTATAATCAAAATAGCATTGTTTTTACAATTGAGATACATGTCACTCGAACATGGTACTCTTCGAGCACTGAGCCTCTATTAAACGGGCGCCTTCTAGGACTTCTTCAAAATAGTTGCCGGGTCCTGGCCTCCCGCCGGACCCTGGGTTGCAATAGCGGTGGCCTCCATCCCTGACCAATATGTTTTAACATGGGCAAGAGCCATCCGCGCACCCTCTATGCACACCGATCTCTTAACAACGTCGATATGCGGCACAGCACCAAGGAATTGTTGCACTAAACCAAAATAACTGTCCGGTCTTGGTCCCTTCGGCCAAAGATGATCCACGATAGACCTCATAGCAAGCCAGGACAACCTATGGAGCTCGGCCCATGCGGCCATTTTTTCATTCAACGGCAGCGGACGCGTCGGGGCACTGAACTGCGACCAGAACAACCTTTCCACCTCATGATCTTTCTGATCTTTGAAAAATGCAGTCGCATCAGCAGCACTCTTTGACAAGTCCGCATATGCGTCTGTAGCACTCCATAACTGATCCAGAGGGCCATACTTTGGATCTCCGAACTTCATCCGCAACAAAAAGGGCCTCCCAGCCGTGATATCTCCGGCTTCACGAAGCTCCTCCCTTATCCCTCTAATTTCAGAGCGAGTTTCCTTGGCCGCTTCCAAGGCCTTCTTTAGGTCGCCCGCTTTCGCTTGGCTTTCCCTTTCAAGGAGCTCATATCGGCCGGCGGCATCTTTCAGCTCAACAACCATCTCGGCTATTTTATCTTCTCTCTAGCGATGAGCAGCCTGTTCGGCTTTTAACTCTTCAGCCGCCTTTAGGGCAGCCGCATCGCTTCTCCTGGCTTGTTCCTTGGCTCGGGCAAGCTCCGCCCGAAGGGTCTCCACGGCAGCAGCTCCATCTGCAGTCACAGCATATTATAGATACTAGCATCATGCTCCTCTTAATATCTGCTGACAAGCCGAAAATACATACCCTGGGCCTCGTCAAGCCACTTGTTCACAAGCGCGATGTCGGCATCCGTCACGTCAAGCTGCCGCTTCAGTTCGGCAAAATCAGTAGTCCGGTCAGCCGCCGGACCCTCAGCCGCCTGCACATAAAAGTAGCACGATCATTACCTGGGACTACGATCCTCTATTTGCCGCCTCTGGACGTTAACCAGAGTCTCAGGGGCTACTACCTATACAGAGCACACCTAGCGTGTGCAGTACTGTCCAAAATACACATGTATTACTTGGCGTACCTCAAAGCCTCTTAACAGGCTCGTAAAAGCTTCATTCAACCCGCTTTTGGTGGATGAAATCCTCTCAACCACCGTACCCATTAGGGTAGGATGCGCCTCTGAGATAGCCGCTTGCTCCAGAAGACCCATCAGTGTATCCGGCTGTGCACCGGACGGTCCCGGACTCTTTCTGTTGCTCTCCTTTGGAGCCGAATACTCCGGACTTCGGGCAGCCGAAGAGTTCACTTCTGGCCTTGGCGGATCAGGAGAAATCCTCCGTGAAGACACCTCGGGGTCGTCCGTCCCATGAGGCGGGGAGGCAAGAGGAGGTGTCTCGCTCTCCATCATCTCCGGAAGAAGATCCCTCGAAGACGAACTCTGTTGAGAAGGGCTGCGAGCCAGACTGCAAGATATACGTCTCGGTTATTATTCTCAAAGATGAAGCAGGATATATTTACCAAATTACTTTTTGACCCACTTACAACTCGGTTGAGGGCTGGCCCCCTTGTAGGCACTGTGCGGTAAGGACGCCCTCCGGGGCAGGGCCCCCTGGCGAAGACCTCTTCCCTCGTTTGGAAGCCTTCGTTTCTAAGTCTTCAGGGGCGGCCCTTTTCTTTCCTTGAGGAGAGGGGATTCTAGACTCGCCTCTTCGATTATCCTCCTCCGCAGAAACACTAATTCCCCCAGTTTGGATGTGTAATATGAGAAGCCCACTCTCGGCTTCTTGATTCCTCCCTTCATCTTCTCCTCATGGCACTTGATAAGGTGCGCGCTCGAGCATCGTGGTTAGAACAGGATCCGGCGAGCCTTCGGGAAGGGGGGCCGAACACCTGATCCTCTCCGCCTTTCTTATCCAGCCCTGGCCTAGAGCAATGTTTCAGAATGATGTTGTAACAAATATAAAAGACGGCATGTTCGGTCGAGGAATTACTTACCTGGGTATCCAGACGGTTGCAGTTAAGACCCGCATCCTCGATGGTGTCCGGACACTTTATTCGTGATCCGAAGAACAATCCATACATCCCTTCGAGCGTCACGCCGAAGAATTGTTGAATAGTTCGCGGTCCTTCCGGGTTGAACTCCCACATACGGAGAGATCGACATTGGCATGGAAGGACCCGACGAACTAGCATTACTTGCATTACCTTGACGAGACTGACATCCCTCTCGAGGAGATCTCGTATGCAGCTTTGCAATGTCAGCACGTCATCAACTGGCCCCCAGTCCAGCCCCTTGTTGACCCATGACGCCAGTTGAGGCGGAGGGCCCGGGCGGAAGACAGGGGGGACGCCCGCTTTGTACCTCGTGGAACTGTGATGTAAAACCACTCCCATTGCCATAAGTTGGACACCTCCGGGAAGGAACCCTTTGGCCACAGGGCGTCGGTGCCTTTGCTTATTACAGCGCCTCCGCATTCCGCGTGTCGCCCGTCGATCATCTTCGGCTTCACACTGAAGGTCTTGAGCCATAAGCCAAAGTGTGGGGTGATGCGGAGGAAGGCCTCACACATGACGATAAACGACAAGATGTGAAGGATGGAATCTGGAGCTAGATCATGGAAATCTAGCCCGTAATAGAACATGAGCCCTCTCACAAAGGGATCAAGACTAAAACCTAGCCCTCGTAGGAAGTGGGAAACAAATACGACACTCTCGTTGGGTTCGGGAGTGGGAATGACCTGCCCTTGAGCAGGCAGCCTGTGCAGGATTTCGGCGGTGAGATACCTGGCCTCCCTAAGCTTCTTGATGTCCTCCTCTGTGACAGAGGAGGCCATCCAACGGCCTTGAAGGTTGGATCCGAACATGGTTGAAGGTCCGAAGCACTTAGCCTGAGCCTTGGGTGTTGGAACTCGAGGTGGAGGAACGGAAGGATCGAGCATGGAGAGAAAAGGACATGCCTTGGCCCCTTTATAAAGAGGGTGAATATCAAGCGTCCTCCGCGTGGCCGTTTGGAACTTGCCTAAAATCAAGGAGTCATACTAACAAGTGCAGTTGGGTTACCCACACCCGTATTGATGAGAATCCCGTGATAAGGGGAACATGATCTTTGCTTCGACAAGACGTGCCAATAAAACAGCCTCGCAACACGTGCAATGGCAGGCTAGGAAAAATGGTTCGTGATTACCAGGTCGTGGCGTGATGTCACGCTATTAAAAGTTGTCAGCGGATTAGATTTGTGGAATATTGTGCTCTCTACGGTGGTATGTGGAATTTGTTTTGCAAAACTGGACACGATCTTTGTGTTCAAAATCTTCTATGGAGTGTTCGGAGAAGGAACCCGCCTTGCAATGTTGAAGACAATATGCGTGCCGGACTCATCGTCATTGAAGCCTGGTTCAGGGGCTACTGAGGGAGTCCTGGATTAAGGGATCCTCAGACAGCCGGACTATATACTTTGGCCGGACTGTTAGACTATGAAGATACAAGATTGAAGTTTTCGTCCCGTGTCCGGGTGGGACTCTCCTTTGCATGGAAGGCAAGCTTGGCAATTCGGATATGTAGATATCCTTCTCTGTAATCGACTCTGTGTAACCCTAGCCCCCTCCGGTGTCTATATAAACCAGAAGGTTTAGTCCGTAGGACAACAACAATCATAATCATAGGCTAGCTTCTAGGATTTAGCCTCTACGATCTCGTGGTAGATCAAATCTTGTAATACTCATATCATCAAGATCTATCAAGCAGGAAGTAGGGTATTACCTCCATCGAGAGGGCCCGAACATGGGTAAACATTGTGCCCCCCGCCTCCTGTTACCATTAGCCTTAGACGCATAGTTCGGGACCCCCTACCCGAGATCCGCCGGTTTTGACACTGACAACTCTATATCCGCCTTCCGCTTCAGTAGTTTTCCTAATGAGATGCATCTATCTATGTACTGTCTATGATGCTAATTTCGAAAGGTTCTAGATGTTGCATGTGAAACTTCGTGCTGGTGTAGTTGTGTAATGGTGTAGCTGAGTGCTGAAGCTATATCATATTGTAGTCTGATGTATTTCAATTATGAAATCATGCTTCCTTAATATGGAATGAAATGTATTATGTGTTTAATATGAATGTCAATTAGATTAATAAATGAATTATTAATAATAGGGCAATTAGCATGTTAATTGTTTTTTGCTATTGCAAACGGTTATTGAGAAAATATCGTGGGCGATGACCTAAGGCAACGCACATAGTTTTTATGAATAAACCATGTTGGATCTATGAACAATCTCACACGACATTCTCTTCAAAACTGTTTGCGTTAGGCCACCCTGCGCAAACGTTTACCATATAAAATCTGTCTGTGATGGACAGCCTTTGCTACACAGTTTCTTCTACGCACCGTGTGTGATGCATTCAAGAACGCAAACGATAAAATTATTAATATTGTGTGCAATGGCAACGCTATCATAAATGATTTAACGGGGAAAAATGTGTGTGATGTACCTGCGAACGGAAACATTTTTCTTGGAGCGACTGTGTGGGATGTATATATGAACGAAAATATTTAGCGGGGACTGACTGTGTGGGATGTACTTACGACCGAAAACGATTTCGCCTGTATAATTGTATTTTTTAGCACTACTGTACGTATAACCGTATTTGCTCGCTCGCCGGTCGCACACGACCTTATTTTGCCGAGCGTGTGTACCAGAAGGGCATATCCTCGACGGTTTCTGGGTCGTGTGGGAAGGACCCCCCTTATCGCCCACACTCACTTGGCGACAGTTCCAAATACCGTCGCAGAAAGGAGTTAAAAACCGTTTGTATAGCACCTTGCTGTACCAGTGTTAACACAGCAGTAGTCCAAACCTCATTGCATTTTTCCCATTTCAACAGTTGTTCAGTTGTTACTTCTTTAATCACTGCTGGTGTTACAGGTAGCACACCTTGCAGCTTCACTTCTTGCCCTGAATACTTGAACTGAATCCACTTCTCTGCCCAATGACACTGCATAAATCCCCATTGTTCCGGCCAGTCCATGCCCTGTCATGTCCTCCTAGAGGAAGCACATGCATAGCATTGGTAAAGTTGTGTCCCTAGATCCACCAAGTTAATTGAGAAACTCTTTCAGAGCACTGGACCAGTTCCCCGTTTGCCACTCTTACTTTCATAGGTTGGGCCAACTTATCAGCAGTAACAGAGATCCTGCTCAGTGGTGCCTAGTCCACAAAAGTGTGGGTGCTCCCCGAGTCCACCAAAATGAGCACTACATGGTTCCCTACCAAAGCTCTCAGTTGTATGGTTTTGGGATGAGCTGCTCCTGACAGGGCAATAACTGAAATTGTAGCACAATCTGTTGTAGATTGTTCCACCAGAGCATCCAAGAGAGCATCAGATATTATTTCATTCCGCACCACAGTTTCGGCTACTTTTAACTGAGCTCCAGCAGCAGCAACTGGTTGCACACATGTCCATGAGTAAACTTCTCTCCACACTTGTAACACAGGCTATTTGCACGTCGGTACTCTTTCAGTTGTTTTGCTTTCCAACGCTGGGCGAGTTTCAGGTTTGACAAAAACAGTTTCTGGTAGTTTCCTTTGACTGATTTCTGCTGCAACAACAGTCCTTCCTGTACAGAGGCGTACATCGCTACAGACTGAACACAGGTAGGTATCTGAAACTCCACAGCAGCTCATAGCTCTGACTTGAGCCCCATAATGAAATGAGTGACTAAGAAAGTGTCATTGATTGATGGTTCATATAGCCTGATAGTATATACCAGCTGCAGAAACTGCTGCTTGTACTCCTCCACTGATTCCATCTGCTTTAGTGACATCAGGTCCTTCATCTTGTGCCTGTACACACTGACATCAAATTCCTGCACTATGCACAAAACTGTGGCCAAGTGTGATATGCGCTTGTTTGTTTGAACGCCTGATACCAATGAGCAGCATTATCCATCAGATACAGGGAGGCTGAGGTGACCTTGAAGCCGTCAGGTATACTGTATAATCTGAAGAACGCCTCACACTTATACAAGCAGATCCTGACATCACTTCCATCAAACCGAGGGAAATCCATTTTTGGCATCCACTGGCGCTTGCCTGAAGTATCCTCCTGAACTGGTTGCACAATTTGTTGCAGCACAGGGATATTGGGCGGTGCCTGAACTGGGCGAGGCAACACTGGGGCAGTGAACGATGGTCCTACGCCAAGTATGCCGTCGGACACTTCAGACGCTGTCGGCGACGAGATCTCATGCCCCTTAGGTGGCTTCCCTTTCTGCGCTGCGTGGAATTGTCTCTGTTGGACTTGCCCCAACGTGTCACAGGACAGATCAACCTTCACCTGCACTTGGTCGAGGCGCGCCGACTGCTCCGTCAGCTTGGCGTCAAGCGCCTCCAACTGCGCCCAGATCCCGTCAACCGCCTCCAGCTTGCGATGCGCCGTCGTGATCTCGGCGAACTCCTTCAGTATCCTCTCCTGGAACGCTTCCATCCCGTCTGTGATGAAGCGCGTCTGCTGATTCGGCTTGAATGTCGTCGTTGTTGTCGATTGTCCCCAAATCAACCCACCTCAGGTCAGAAATCACACAGATCAAGCCCTCAGGCAATCCGCGACCGTCGCCTCGGATTTGCCGTGTACGATTCGGGGAAAAAAATTGCGGTGCGCGGCGGAGCGAAGAGAAGGAGTCTGATACCAGATTGTCACGACTAGGCTCCGATGGAGTCTCACCGGCGACGAACTACAACTCGTAATTGAGATCGGAGAGAGAGAAGAGGAGCTGAGGCAAGAGACAGAAGCGAGAGGGGATAAGCTAGATAGAATGGGTGGCTTAGTTTGAATTACAAGTTTTTCGATACCATTCTCTCCATCGTTCCTCTGCTTATAACACGCAGGTTACATGGGCCCTCTACTCCGGC
Source organism: Triticum aestivum (assembly GCF_018294505.1). Taxonomy (NCBI): domain Eukaryota; kingdom Viridiplantae; phylum Streptophyta; class Magnoliopsida; order Poales; family Poaceae; genus Triticum; species Triticum aestivum. Next base: position 101,886,859 of record NC_057810.1, read on the forward strand.
CCACTGGCCCACTACTCTCCTAATGCGGCCGTCTTGGCCCGAGCCTCACTTGAATCTTCCTGCCGCTTCTTTACGCCTTCGCCGCGTCCTCTTTATGCTTCCCTTGCCGCGCACGGCCCTTGTCATCACCAGGGTACTGACAAACTTCAACTTCAATCATTCTATAACAAACCCCGTTTAAATCGAGGGATCTTCAATCTCTTTATAAATTGGCCTCTTTAGAAACTGCAAAATCTGGCAACTGAATGAACAGGAACATAGCGAGCCCAATTTTGTTAGTCCATTGTCAAAGCATATGGCACCAAAAGCAGGATAAGATAAGCTCCAGAAATTTAGTTTCCATGAATACTGCTTGAATGCATGAAGAAACAATTCAAAAAATAATGCAATGCATAAATTGCATCTCGTGTTACTAATTAAGACTGGTTTCGTCACTGATCAATATCCTGCGGTCTCTGCTTCAAAAAACTTTAAACTGTTTCGAAAAATATCCTGCGGTCCTACTCCAAACCTTACTATGAGAACAAACCCTCAGTATCCCTCTATCTAGGATGTGAAGAATATCACTCCTGACTGCCCTATAGCTCAAGCACATACTGATGTGACTGCTACCAAATATATTAAACTGAAAAATTCTGACCATGTCTATTCTTAAATGAATCAGAATAGAATCTGATTCAGTAGTAAGTAGAAACACAGCAAGCCATGTCCAATCTCACAAGGACATACAGAGAACAATGAGACCAAGCCATGAAACCATTAATCTAAAATGTATTTGCAGGGCATCTATTTGGTTGATTATTCAAGATAATTAAAACAATGTGCAGTACACCAAACACGAAAATGTGCGGCAGCAAACTGAAGGCACATCTCCATTGATTTATTGCTGATTGGATAAAATGCTTTCTTGGTGATAGAAAATGTGCGTGTGTTTGTGGGTGGGGCCTTCCCTTGTTATAAATCCCGAAGGATAACCAAATGCACCTGACTAAAGAGCCCCTCGTCCAGCTGAAATCGAACCCCACCATCCCCTGCCACATGCAGAGGCAACAGGAGACCAAGAATTCCAAGGAAACCAAACAAGTAGCCGTATCTGCAGTGTGAGACCCGCCTGGCTTCATCGACAGAGTAAAATATAAACAAGAATGTGTGAAGCATTTGTTTGATGCCAACATAAGGAGGCTTGTTTTTACCAGCCATAGAATTTTGAAATGGTAGACCATCTACAATAATGCTATTACTGCATTGTTCAGTTTTAAGACCACTTGTCCCTAGAACTGCAGCCAGTAAGCCATTCAGTCCAAAATCATCCTTCAAAGGGAAATTTTCTGTTCTTTTTTCGAGATGAAACTCTGAAGGGGAGCCTTGGCGCAGTGGTAAAGCTGCTGCCTTGTGACCATGAGGTCACGGGTTCAAGTCCTAGAAACAGCCTCTTACAGAAATCTAGGGAAAGGCTGCGTACTATAGACCCAAAGTGGTCGGACCCTTCCCCAACCCTGCGCAAGTGGGAGCTACATGCACCGGGCTGCCCTTTTTTTTTCCAGATGAAACTCTCTCATATCATATCCATGCCCAAACTGAGGGTCTTCTTTCCTGGAAAGATAAAGCAGGGTATTGCACTCAAAACTGTAATGTCCATTTGAGAACATAAAGATATCAAGTGTGCAGATTCATCACTCACTGATACTTTCAGTACATTTGCTGAATGGCCTGATCTCACTCTCTTAGCTTTTAACAGGGGAAAACGACTCATCAATCTCAAAAGAATAATATATATCATGGTATGGAACGGTGGAGTGGATAGTTACCGCTCTTGCATCATTAACACAATCCAACACGAAATTACTTCACTAGACACATCAATTTGCAACTTATGGGGTTGACAACATGCTTAGAGTGCTAGCGTCGTGCAAAGTGGGCTGAATTTTGTAGATTTATGAAGTTGAACTTTGAAACTACAAGTTTTCTGCCAAAATATCATGCAGTACTGTGAATGGATACAATTTCACATATGCAAGGACTGAATCACTGAATAGTATAGAGATATGATCACTTTTGGATATGATAAGACTCATTCATGTCATCTCCACTGGTTTAGTTTTGGTGCTTTAGGACAGATGCAATTGATAAGACTATTTCATTTATTGATCATGCTTTAGTCTAAGATAGCTGAGGTTTTCACAATTAAAATTATCCCAGCAAAAGTAAGGTCAACTACATAAATTAGGAACAGAGATAATACAGGGAATAAAATCAGAAGGCAAAAATAAACATGCAGCCAACAGAAATATATAAGCACAGTCTAAGTATTAAATACTGAACTGCAATTTTAGTACTAATAACTGACATATAGTGCAACAAAAAAGACGATGAAATGAAAGTGGAACATGCTAGATAAAATTTGGAATGAAAGCAGATCAATCTACTATTTTCAACTGAAAACAATGAAGGATGGTTGTTTTGCTTTCTTGTTCTCTGGATCCTGGTTTCACGGAAAATTGGTCCACCCATACATCCAGTTTCCATGATCTTAAGCACAAGCCCAAAACACAAATATATTCCTGAACGGTTTCATCTTCAGAGATTGCAGGCGATGCTTTCCTCGCTGCCGAGTGAGACATCGACACCAAACAGAATTACCAGCTTACCACGCAGAGTGAAAACTTTGCTGCGCCATATGCAGTTTTCCAATTGCCATAGCCCGTTACTGGTTCATGAAAATTTGAAATTAGTCGGCACTTCCCCTGTGCAAGCGGCCTCATAGTCTTGAGCGAGGTGCGGCGCAGCTTCCTTGTAAGGGCATATAAACCTCTCCTTGAAAGCATTCTTGGTCATTCGCACTGTGACAAAGTAGCTCGGGCTGAATTCTAGCAATCCATTTGCCTTGAGAAAATTCTAGAAATACACGTTCTGCGCCGCCATCACCCGGATGCGCTCCGGATTGGCGCTAAGCATCCATGGCACGACGCTGCACAGCCTGGCAATGTTGCAAGCACCTAGCCCGCACTCCTGCAGGAAGGCGGCGTTGGGCTTGACCACCCACTCGAGGTCGGCTGAGAGAGGCAGGAGCCACGCTTGAGCGCACGGAAGAGGTCATTGGAGGATCCGAACAGGCACAGGTGGTACTCCACACCGGGGACGACAGATCTGCAGCGGAACTAGATACTGGTGATCGACACGAGGCGCGCGATCTCAGAACGCGAGAGGCCGGAGGAAGGCCGGGTCCTTGGCGACGAGGGCCGTGAAATCGGCGCCGTGGAGGCCGAGGCCGAGGCCGGCGAGGAAGGCGAGCACGGCGTCGGGGTTGGAAGGGGTCCTGAGATGGGAGAGCTTGGCGGAGGCCTTGCGGGCCTGGGCTCGGGCGAGGCCGCAGGTGGCGACGAGGTAGGAGAGGTGATTTTTAGGACCATGGTTCACTCGAACCTATGGTCGATGCCGTAGGACGTGTCACCCCTACGCGTGGATCCGTGTCCTATTTTGAAGAGGAAAGTATCATTTTCCCCCCGAAATCCTCTCTGATGGATCAATTTCCCCCCAAAGTCTAAAACCGGATCAATCAGCCCCTAAACTCTCCAAAACCGGATCAATTCTCCCCCATGGTGGTTTTGCACAAGATTTAGGTGGTTTTGACTAGTCTCCTTGCTGATTGGACATTGCTGACTTGGCAGATTTCAGGTGTTTTCATCGACTGGGGGAGCCGGTCGACCAATCAGCCCCCAATTCAGGTGATTTCGGTCCAACCTCCCTGTGCCGCGACGGCGTCAAGCACGCCCAACCTTGCGGCGACGGCGGCAAGCACGCCGGCGGCGTCCGCCGACGCCGCCATGGCGTCCGCCCTGCAGCCGGCCTCCACGCCGCCCGATGGTGAGTCAACCGCCCCCTTTCTTTCCCGTCAAAGTCATCTACTGCATGATCTTAGTTTAGGAGAAATTAGAGCTGCGCTTAGAAGTCATGTACTGCACCCAATTTTGCTGCCATGGCAGGCAGATGGTGGAGGTGTAGGGTAGATCATAGGAAGATTGTTTTTATGGGTAGGTCCTGAGCTACGTAATGAGGTAAAGATTGTTTTTTTGGGCAGGTCTTGTCGATGAGGCAGCAGATGAAGAAGAAATAAGTTTTGTGTCACTACATTATTTTGGCAAATTTGAGACAGTGGATGGATTGCTTGTATACAACGGAGGTCTGATGATTACTTTTCCGTTCAATAGGAAAAGCCTAAAGTTTGAGCTTTTGTTGTCTTATGCTGAGGACATGTATCATGTAGAAAGAGGACATTGTAGGGGGGATTATAGTTACAAGATGCACTGGCTTGTTCCAGGGAAAAAACTGAGTGAGGGTTTGCAATTTATTTTTGATGATTCAAGTGTGGAGAAGATGGGGAATGCAACACCTATTGGGTCATGTGCAGAGATCTATGTGGAGGAAGTGCAGTTGTGTGAAGAAGCAGTAAAGCAGTTGCAAAACAGAGTAGATGATGTGCCTGTGGTAGATGATGTGCCTGTGGTAGTTTCAGAAACATATTCCAAGCATAAAGGTAGCAGATTTGCATTGGTAAATGTGGATGCTGTGGAGACAAACATGGTCGATGAGATGTTTTTATCAAATGTAGCAGCTTCAGCAGAACACAGAGCAGAGCCAGAAGTTGTTGTAGGTGTGAAAAGGACAGCTGCTGAGGAAGAAAATTTGAGGATAATAAGTGAGGCTAATGACTTTCTTGCTACATTTGAGAGTCCAGTGAAGATTCAGAAAAGTAGAGCAAGTAGAGTTGCAGTTAAAAGAAGAAAAGTACCTCTTGCAGCTCCAGTTTCAGCAACTACATCTTCAGGTGCAGCTCAAGGTGCATGTGCTCCTCCTCCAACTCCAGGTGCAGCCCAAGGTGCATCTTATTCATGTCCAGGTGCATCTTCTTCAGCTCCAGTAGGAAATAAAGCAAAATCTGCAAAGACCAAAGCAGTAGCAGGTACACCACAGAGAGGAATAATGCCACAATTTACTCAAGGACAGAACCCAGCAGCTACTTCTGAATTTGAGTATACATCTACAGATCATGTTGAAAATGGAACAAGTGCTAATGAAGTATTACATGAAAATGTAAAAGAAGGAGAAGAAGGTGATGATGAAAGTGACATTGACTACCAGCCTTTGTCAGAGCACAGTTCTGCTGAAGAATCAGAGGCAGAGAAATTAAGGAAATTAGCAAGGGAAATTAGGAGGCAGAAGAGAGCAAAGAAATTAGGGGATGCTGTGGGGCCTGTCATCAAAGATAATAATGTGATTGAAGGTTTGTCTGGTGATGAGAAGCTGGATGGCATAGAAGATGATGTTGTGTCATCAGATGATGACTGCTCTTTTGATGAGGAAAGTGATGGTGAGGGGGCCACACAGCTAGTGAGAAGGAAAAGTGAATGGAGAAAATATGACAGCAAATCAGAAATTCCTACATTTGAGATAGGAATGGTTTTTAGAGGAAGACATCAGATGAAGAAAGCTCTAATAAAATATGGCATTAAGAAACATGTGCATATTGCTTTCACAAAGGATGAAAATCATAAAGTAGGTGCAAAGTGTACTTGGCCTGGCTGCAACTGGATGATCTATGCTTCTAAAACTACTAGAAATAAGTGGCTACAGGTGTCTACCTTTGTAGATGAGCACCATTGCATTCCAAGAAGAGATAACAAACTGGTCACATCAACTGTTATTGCTACAAAATATGGCAGGCTTATAAGAGCAAATCCAAATTGGAAGTTAGAAGATTTGAGGAAAACTGTACTTGAGGACTTATTTGCTGATGTGACAGTTGCACAGTGCAAGAAGGCAAAGAGAATGGTCATGCAGAAACTATTGCATTCCACTGAAGGAGAGTACTCAAAATTATTTAATTATCAGTTAGAGCTGCTGAGAACTAATCCTGGAAGCACAGTTGCAGTGAAGTTGGACCATAATGAAAAGGATGGGTCATATGTATTTCAAAGGTTTTACATGTGTTTTGATGCCTTGAAGAAAGGTTTCTTGGCAGGTTGTAGAAAAGTTATTGGCCTTGATGGTTGTTTTTTCAAAGGTGCTTGCTATGGACAGATGTTGTGTGCTATAGGAAGAGATGCAAATAACCAGATGTATCCTATTGCTTGGGCTGTTGTGGAGAAAGAAAATTATGAGTCATGGTTCTGGTTTCTTGCCAAGATAAACCAGGACTTGAAAATAAGCAATCAAGGAGATGGATATGTATTTATGTCAGATCAACAAAAGGGACTTATAGGGGCAATGGAGGACATTTTTCCTAAAGCTGAGCATAGAATGTGTGCAAGACACATATATGCTAATTGGAAGAAAAAACACCCAGACCATGATCTTCAGAAAAGGTTTTGGAGATGTGCAAAATCACCAAACAAAGTGATTTTCAACTACAACAGGGCCAGGCTAGCACAATTTACTGTTGAGGGTGCAAAAGATATGATGAACACTGATCCAGTACATTGGAGTAGGGCCTACATGAAGCTGGGGTCTAATTGTGATTCAGTTGATAACAACATGTGTGAATCTTTCAACAACTACATCCTGTTAGCTAGGTACCTTGCTATTGTCTCAATGCTTGAGTGGATCAGGTGCAAAATTATGGTGAGGGTACAAGAAAATAGAGGGAAGTCAGTTAACTGGAAAGGAACTATATGTCCCAACATTTTCAAAAAACTGAAGCAAAACATAAGGAGATCAGGTTTCTGCCATGTGCTGTGGAATGGGAAAGATGGATTTGAAGTGCAAGAGCATGAGAAATTCAAATTTACTGTTAACTTGCAGCTCTGGACTTGCTCGTGTAGATATTGGCAGCTGTCAGGTTTACCCTGCTGCCATGCCATTAGTGCTATCTATAAAACAGGACAGAAAATTGATGATTATATTGCTCCTTGCTACTCCATAGAAGTGTACAACAAGATATATGATCATTGCTTACAACCTTTGGAGGGAGAGGAGAGTTGGCCTATTTCAACAAATCCAAAGCCACAACCACCTGGTCACATTAGCTTGCCTGGAAGGCCTAAAACAGAAAGAAGGAGAGAGGAAGGAGAAAAACCTAAGGGTACTAAGATGAGCAAAGTAGGTGGCAAGATCACTTGTAGTTCTTGCAAAAGGCAAGGACATAATAGATCAAGCTGTAAGAACAATGATGGAGCTAAACATCATGGAAATGCTCATTTGGTCAGAGAAGCTGCAAAACAAAAGAAGCAAGACAAAGAGGCTTTTGATGCTCTTCAGACACAGAAAGCTGTGCTTGAAAAGCAGGTTAAGATGACACTTGTTAGTACTAATGAAAAATTGGTTGCTTTTTGTTTCTACTAATGGAAACTTGGTTGCTTTTTTGTTTATACTAATAAAAAACTTGTTTGCAGGCTGCTGATATAAAAGGCAAGGCAATGGCTGTGCAACCTAGGCCAAAGAAGTTGGAAGTTAGAAGAAAACCAGGAACCCTAAGGATCAATGAACCTACATCTCAACAAAGCTCACAGCCAAGCTCTCAACAGAGCTCACAACCAAGCTCTCAACCTAGAGTTCCACAACATTGTGTGTTCAACCTTGCTGCATACAAGGAGGCACTAAATGCTAAGAAAGGGCCATCCATTTGATTACAAAATTTGTGATACTGTGCTAAATTTGTGCCACACTTGTACTAAATTTCTGCTTCTGTTAATTTGAGGCACAATTTCTGCTACTATAATTTTTTGGATTAAAACAAAGAGGACAACAGAGTTGAAAACATTTATGCTTGAACATCTTCAGTACATTTGATCACTGCATTTGTTCAGTACTTAACTAGAAACTCTGACAGTGCATACATAACTGCATTTGTCCAGTACCTAACATACAAACTTAACATAGAAACTTAACTGCATTTCTCAGTGCATAATGAACTAGACACTGAACTAGAAACTTAACTTCTCTATCTTCACTTCTGCATGTCCTTCATCTTCTTGATGCGGTCGGAGTGGCGAATGCCGACGCGGATGTAAGTCTCCGCCTCGATTGGCATGCTCCTGTCGCCGAGCTGCGGGATCACCGGCGCCACCACGTACACGTCGTCGTCGGCAGCCGCCACCTCCCCCTCGCTGTCGTCCTCCACATCCACCACCACCTGCTCCTTCTCGCTGTCCTCCACATCCTGCTCCTGCTCGCTGTCCTCCAACACATCTTCACTGCACTCTCCGTCGCTGTCAGAGTGCACAATAACCTGCTTCACTGCAGCTGGTATAGCGACCACGACGCCGACGAGACCTTCAACTGGAGGTGGAGGGGGGCGACGGCGGGAGCGATACTCGTACCACCTGGCACGCTGACGCGGATCTGGTGACTTCTCCGCCTTCATTCATAGCCCAAAGGAAAACAGAGATAGCTGGAATGGGACGGCCGTCGGGGAACATTGTCTTCTTCTCATCATCAGTTGCCACAACGATGAGGCCCCTAGCGTGGTCCACGCACATCTGCAAGCTCGGAAATCTGTTGCAGATCTCCTCCACATCGGCCCTTTTCTCTGAATCCCCCTTGCAGAACCTGCTCACAGTTTCCTCCCACCGATCTTGAGCACGGCGAACATCTCTTGCAGTCTTCTTCTTGGGCGCCATCGCCGGCGTCGAGAAGCGATGGGAGGGGTGAGAATGGGAGTGGGTGGGCGAGAGGCGAAGGGAGGGGATGAGAATGGGGAACGGCGAGTGGATGAGAGTGGGTGGGCTAGTGCTGTCTGGGCGAGCGTGGCCTTAAATGGGTGGCTGCCAAAGCGGTGGGTTCAGTTAACTTTAGACAACGCTTCAGAAAAATTCAGACAACCAAAAGTTCAGTTATCTTCAGACACAAGTTCAGACTTTTGAAATTTTAAACTCAAGTACATTTGTTCACTCGAGCTTACATAGGTGGTTCACTAAGATACTACATCACATCTTCAAAGCCATGATAACAGCAGACACAATGCAGAAAAAGATGGCAAATTTGTACATCTTTTTGCTTCTCTGAAATTCCTTGGCAAGAACATCCATTTGTTGAGCATGCTGCGCTTTCAAATCCAGCACATAAACATCAGCATCACCAATGCTGCACTTGGCATCCATGAGAGCATGCTCCAGCTGTGATTTCTCGGTCTTGAGCTTCCTAACCTCTGTCTTCAGCCGATTCACAACATCTCGCAGGTCACCTAGTAGCGTACTGACAAACTTATCCAGGGGATCATCATGCCACTTGAAGTAGCCACAGTCATATCCCTATTCAAAAAATTGTGCAATTTTGTCAAAAGAATCACGCAAAGACTTGCTGCTCAACAAAACAACAAACAGAAACGGCGGGCACAGATCCTTGACTTTGCAGTGGCTGCAGTTTTGCTTACCAGAGACTGGCTGCAGTTGTAGTATCGACGACCGGGGTTGGCAATGCTCCACGAAATCCACCTCGGAGCCTTGACTTTGCAGTGGCACACCTTCTCAGGCGAGTACGCCATCGGTGGCTCCCGATATGGCACCGGCGACTGCCCTGAGAAGGCCATGGACCGCGGCGACCGATGACTGCTTGACGAGCTAGCAAACGCCATGGACTGCGGCGAGCAAGGGGACGGCGAGGGGACGGCCATGGGGCGGCGAGGGGGCGGCGAGGGGACGGCGAGGGGACGGCGAGGGGACGGCGATGGGGCGGCGAGGGGACGGCGAGGGGGCGGCGAGGGGGCGGCGAGGGGACGGCGATGGGGCGGCGAGGGGGCGGCGAGGGGGCGGCGAGGGAACGTCGATGGGGCGGCGAGGGGACGACGATGGGGCGGCGAGGGGACGGCAGAGTGCTTCGCGGCGAGAGCGGCTTGCAATTATAAATTGGGGAAAGTTGCATCTGCGAAGTCAGCAATGTCCAGTCAGCAAGGAGACTAGTCAAAACCACCTAAATCTGGTGCAAAACCACCATGGGGGAGAATTGATCCGGTTTTAGAGAGTTTAGGGGCTGATTGATCCGGTTTTAGACTTTGGGGGGAAATTGATCCATCAGAGAGGATTTCAGGGGAAAAACGATACTTTCCTCTATTTTGAATTCAAAATTTCGTGTTAAGCCCTAATTAGTCAAAGTCACGGTTAACCCTGGTGCTTACAAGGACCCCCTAGGCCTGCGTGGGAAGTACTTTTTCATGGGCTGGCACATGTCTCTAGGTACTGTAGCACTTTTTGCACACATTTCTAGGTAAAAGAAGAATTCACTTGGACTATTAAAAAATATCAGGCCAAAAGAACCTTCACAAACTCATTTAGCAGACTGTAAAACTTTTGTACAGATTATACAACATATTCATTGATGTTTGTGAGAATCTATACTGATGTCACGTTGCAAACAATAACTTTTTTAACAGTTTTTTGTTTTGTTTTGCCTGCATGATCAGTAGAACATAACCTATATAGGAAAAAGACAAAAAAAAAGTTAAACGTGACATATCATGTAGCACAGTATTTAAGGGATGGGAGTTGTAGATATACCAGCGACTACAAACAATTATCTTCAAAGCTTGTGACAAGCCAATGTATTTTTAAAATGTCCAGATCAAAATGAGACGCTCTTGTTGTGAATCAGTTGTCGTGATTCCTTAAGTTTACTCAATGCATATCTTAAGGAGAGAGCGGATGCACAAAACGATGCAATAAACAATGATGAACAGTGTTTGTCTACATGTAATAATACTTTTTTACTACCTATGATGTAAGATCAAGTAGGCTTATTTCATCAATGTACGGCTTCTAATCTTCACTAAACTATTGGTGTCATGTATATCTATTCGCCATCTTGCGTAAACTGTTCCTATCATACACATATCTCGAAAAAAGTTGTCCGAAGATCAATGGCGTGGAGCATAGGTTCAGGTGAACCATGGTCCCATACAACATTCTTGGACGAGGTAGTCCTCCACGCAGGGCCGGCTTTGGACCAGTGCGAGAGGTGCGACGGCCCGGGGCCCAGACTAAAAGGGGGCCCATAGTATATATGCAGTATATATATATTACGGAGTAGTGGAAAAAAAAGAATGACTAACGTCCAGCCCAGGTAGCTCTGAGCCCACCCAGCAAGCAGCACGCAACCACCACTAGGGCCTGCCCAGGCAACGCACGTTGCCCTGTCGTTCTCCTGGAGACGCACCGACACAGGAGCACGGAGACGCATTGACACAACAGCACGCCGCCTGACGCCGACACCAGCGCACCGCACCGAACCTGGAGCTGAGTTTGGGGATCAAATTGGCAAGAATTCGGGGAAGAGATCAACTGATCAAGATCATCATTCAGAAGGTAATAATTCTCAGATCAATCTATTCATAAATCCTAATCTATAGGCGAATATTTTCTGGTGGTCTCAATTCTGAAACTTCTTATCTAAAAACATAACATCTTCAATCTCTGATACTGTATTCGTGTTTCTCACTTGCAGCATAATCATGTTATCTAAAAAACATCTATCTGGCTGTGAGAAAAGAAACAACAAGAAAAGAGTAGACAAGTTGATTAAATCTCAGGAAGGCACTATGGATATGTTTGTCTTGAGGACTGGTACTGCTACAAATTCAGAGCAATTATATATCACAAATGGTGAAGAAAAACCTGATGATACTAATAATGACGTTGAGGAAAATCATGTCGAGGAAAATAATGCTGCGGAAAATGATGCCGATCAGCACATGGAAAATTTTAGTGACCATGAGAATCTTGGAAATGCAGATGAGCAGGGTTCTTCTTTTGATATATATGATCCTAGAACTTGGAATATTCTTGACAATAAATCAAGAGATATTCTCATTGAAAAAGGACCTATAAGGGAATACAATCTTGAGTTTCCCAAAGATGAAATTAGTGGCAGGCATTTTTCATATGATTACTACACAAGAAAGTTAAGGAATGGCGAGTTCAGTGATCGGAGGTGGTTACTGTACTCTAAACACGTGAATAAAGTCTACTGGTTTTGTTGCAAATTGTTTAAATCTGGAAAAAGCAAAAGTCTGCTAGCATTCGAGGGATTGAAGGATTGGAGACATCTTAGTGAGAAGCTCAAATTACATGAGAATAGTGTTGAGCATATCACTAACATGAATACTTGGAATGAGGTAAGGTTGAGGCTAAGTAAGAAGGAAACAATTGATAAAGACATGCAACAAGAGATTGCAAGGGAGAAGGAGCGATGGAGACTTGTTTTAATTAGAATTGTTGATGCTATGAAATTTCTTGCTAAACATAGTCTGGCTTTTCGAGGATCGAATGAGAAATTATATCAAGATAACAACGAATTTTTTTTGGGAGTAACTGAAATGATGGCAGGATTTGATCCTGTAATGCAAGAGCATCTTCGGCGCATTAAGAATAGTGAAATCCATCATCATTATCTTGGCCATAATATTCAGAATGAGTTAATTTCCCTTCTTGGTCACACTGTTAAATATTCTCTGTTGAGGATAATTAAGGATGCAAGGTATTTCTCTGTCATCTTGGACTGTACACCTGACGTGAGCCATCAAGAACAAATGACTCTAATTGTGAGGTGCGTAAACATGTCAAGTACTACTACAAAAATAGAGTTTTTTCTGGAGTTCTTGAAGGTGGATGATACATCCGGACTTGGACTTTATAATGTGTTAATAGATTCACTTAAATCTGTTGGTTTGGATGTTAAAGATGTTCGTGGACAAGGGTATGACAATGGTTCGAACATGAAGGGAAAACACCAAGGGGTACAGAGCAGACTACTTGAAACTAATCCAAGAGCATTATTCATGCCATGCGCTTGTCATAGCCTGAACCTTACTCTTAGTGATATGGCAAAATCTTGCGGTAAAGCTATTACCTTCTTTGGTGTTGTGCAAAGAATTTATATATTGTTTTCAAGCTCTACTAAAAGATGGCAGCTATTGCTTGATCATGTTCCAAAAATGAAAAGTTAAGTCTTTGTGTAACACTCGATGGGAGAGTCGAATAAAGAGTGTTCAGGCTATCATATATCAAGCACCCGAGTTAAGAAAATCATTACTGGAATTGAAGAGAACTTCAACCAATGACGCCAAGACTAAGAGCGACGCAAAATCTTTGGCTAGCGCACTTGAGAAATTTGAATTTTTACCTGGCATGGTCATCTGGCATGACATTTTGTTCACTGTAAACATGGTGAGTAAGAAGTTGCAGTCTGAGTTTGTGTGCATTGATGTTACTCTTAAACAGATTGAAGGTGCCATCTCATATTTTAAGAAGTACAGAAATGACGGCTTTGCAACTAGTCTGGATATTGCGAGATCTATTGCAATTGACATGGGTGTACAACCTTTGTTTCCTGTCAAGAGACGTATTACTAGAAAAAGACAGTTTGATGAAATTAGTGGCAATGACGAAAATAACCAGAATGAAGAAACGCAAGCAAGTGAGGTGGAATCATTTAGAGTTAAATACTTTTTGGTGATGATTGATGTTGCAATTGCTTCCCTAACTACTAGATTTGAGGAACTAAAGACATTTGGGAGCATATTTGGTTTCTTGTTCAACTCGAAAGAGTTGAAGTCCTTGGGTGATAATGATCTAAGAAGATGTTGCACTAATTTTGTCAACAATTTCACTCATGGTAAGTCAGCAGATGTCGATCTAGATGATTTCGTTTCTGAACTAAAAGTATTGCAGATGACATTGCCAAACACATTCATGTCAGCGGATCAAATATTTGAGTTTGTTAGAGATGCGGATTGTTATCTAAATGTCTCAATTGCTTATCGTATCCTTTTGACCGTGCCTGTGACTGTTGCATCAGCTGAAAGGAGTTTCTCAAAATTGAAACTATTGAAAAATTATTTGAGGTCAATGATGTCTCAAGAAAGATTGAATGGATTGGCCATGTGCTGCATTGAGAAGAATATGCTGGATATTATTGATCTTGACACTCTCATTGATGATTTTGCATTAAAAAATGCACGAAAGTCTCGTTTCACATGATCACTGGAGGTTAGCATGCTATTTCTATATGTTTTTTCTGCGTTGTAACTTCCATGATACTTGGTTTGGAACAAAGACAGGGAAAATAACATATGCTTGATTCTAGTAAAAAAAAATTAGTTTTATAATTTTATAGCAATTTTATATTTTCATGTATCAAATTAGAATTTTCTCTCTATTGGGCCCACTGGTCGGATTCGCACCGGGGCCTTCGAAATCATAGAGCCGGCCCTGCCTCCACGGTGAAGCCAAGGGAGCTCGGGAAGCCGACGGGCGACGGGCGCTGCGGCGGGGACGAGGCGCCGGAGCTGGGAGACGGGAGAGGCGGAGCGAGGCGAGAGGACCTGGGTGAGGATGACGCGGCACCGGTGGCGGAGCATGTCGCCGGCGGCGAGGGGAGCGGGGCACTGGTTCGGCGCGGGACTCTCTTACCCCCGAAGTTGGGGTGAAATTACCCGCTTCCTGCCACTCAGAAATAACGAAACGGTAGGCCGGCCCCGTCTCGCACGCGCCAGTCCGTCTCCCCCATCCCCTCTCGGCGATTCTCCTAGGGTTAGCGCCGCCGCCGGCCACCTCCGCCGTCGCCCCGTCTCCTTCTCCTCCGCTCCACCTACCCGTCCCGCCGATCGAGCCGTGCCACGGAGGCTGCTCCCCGGCCGCCTCCGCCCCCCTCGTCGACCGCGGTCGCCCCGTGAAGAGCCACCCTCTTCCACCAATCGCCGGCAAGCCGCCCCCTCCCCCTCTCCGGCCCTGCCCCGCACGGTACTACTACGCTCTCGCTCCCATCTACTGTAGTTCATACTACCTGCAATTTTTTTTATCAAATCTGTTCAAGTGAACTTATCTGCGTGCGTAAAAGTGAGTGCTATCTAGCTCTGTAGAAGCTTTGCTTTGGCTGTACCCCTGCACTGATTTGGCCTCTCTGAATCGCAGTATTTTTAGAATTCGTGTGTATGTTGAATTAGTTGCAAATTGTAGTTGGTTGTGTATGTTGAAATGTAAAATCTGTGTGGAGGCAAAGTGCTTGCACTGTTTTTGTGGCAGTTTGTCCTTATATGCTACTAGTGTTTTGTTGTGAAATAGATGGAAAAGGCAATTTGGGATGAACAACACACAAACTGTTTCTCGTGAGTTATGCAAACAGGAGGCTTATATTCATAATAGGCCATTGGGATGTTAAACCGGAGTGGTTACATAAATCTTGGGGAGAAGATTTTTGCCAGGACCGGGAAAACATTTAGGAAGAAGCAATTGAAAAACGTGGGACTTGTTGAAGAAAGATTATACGCAATTCATGGTGTTAATTATTTGAAATATCTATGAACAAAATAAACTTGGTAGTCTGTTAATTACCTATAACATGATCATTTACAGCTAAGACAACATAGTGAGATCCTTACTGTTCAGATAGCTAGTTACCAAATGCGTTTACAGCTTTTTCACAGCACACAAACCACAGCTACTTTCCACCACCTACTTTCCCACAGCTGCTTCCTGTTTAGTGTTAAGCCACAGCCGTGTCATTTTTTGTGTTTTTCCCATGAGAATTTGCAGACACCCAAAAGGACACATGCCTATTTTTTCCCCATTTTTTGGCATTTACAAAACTGTTTATTAAACCCAGGAGTTGTTTTGTACTTCCGTTTTTCTTGGAATTTCCGTAATTTGTAGGATGAGATTTTTGAATCTTTGTAGTATGCGGGTTAAGGGATAGTCCTGTTTGTTCTCTTCCCCCGAATTGTTTTCCCTGCAGCGCCGTGGTCAGAAGCTACGTAGGGTTAGCGGACCGCCGCCCCGAGATCCTCCGTACTGAAGCTACACCTTGCCCCTCTGCCACCCGAGCTCGCCCTGTACCCAAGCTCCACCACATCCCGCCGTTGCCTTGTACCTAAGCGTCACCCCATCCTGCAGCTAGTGCACCCTAGGAGCTTAGGCCGTGGAGCCGGATGACCGCTATCCTGGTCGTTATCCCACTCGCCCCGATGTTCCTCTGCCTCAATCCCACCTTGACACCCAGCATCAAGGTCGGCCTCCCGTCCCTCAAAACACCGTCGTCCAGGTCGTACTCCCAAGTTAGAGAGCTCGGATGTATATGTTTCTCTGTGAAGTACTCCCTCCGTTCGGAATTACTCGTCGAAGAAAGGAATGTATCTAGATGTATTTTAGTTGTAGATAAATCCATTTTTGTGACAAGTAATTCCGAACGGAGGGAGTAGTGAACTTGTGATGTATGTATGCAAGCATGTGTGATGGATATTGGATGTATGCTTATCTGTGAAAATCAATCTGTGCTTTTCATGTATCAATGCATGTTTGGATTATTTTTGTGTGTGTGTGTGTGGATGGAAGCAATTTTTTAGAATTAGCATGTTGATCTTATAGTTGTTGTGAAGAACTACTCTTGCTGTCATGCCTTCTGGAACCAATTTTTTGGAATTAGCATGCTGTTCTTATAGTTGTTGTGAAGAACTCCGCTTGCTGCCGTGCCTTCTGGAACCAATTTTTTAGAATTAGCATGTTGATCTTATAGTTGTTGAGAAGAACTCCGCTTGCTGCCATGCCTTCTGTTGCCCACAAAGAATGCCCTGATTCTAGTGATTCTTGGATGAACATGAGATGTGCTATTTTACTTGTGTTTGGTTCAAATAGTATTTCAGCCCATTGCCAAGCCTACCTGGATACTCATGTGCTTTCGTGCATTCTTGCTAGGTGCTGTTAGAGCAAATGTTGATATGTACATGTATGGATGTAGGTTAGTCAAATTTGTAGCCTTGCAGATGTTCTATAGTTTATGGATATGCAAGCATTCCAGTGCATTTTCATACAGATGTACCAATTCAAAACAGTTTAGCTAATTGATTTATAATTAATGCAGTTTGTTCTGTTCTTAGCACTGTGCTGAATTCAGTTGGTTGATCCCTCAAATTCTGAAATGCTTACCAAAGGGAGGAGAGTTGCTGGGAGGGGTGAAGACATGTCTGCACATTATGCATTTGGGCCACATGAGGATGATGCGATTATCAAACATCGGCTTCTGACTAGGATCACAACTACCAGGGGTGAACCACCCCTAAAGAAGCTCCAAAAGAAGTTCATGTCCTTCGCCACTGAGATCGAGAAGGATGCAGACAATACTAGTGACTGTGAGCGGCTGTACAAGGCCTTTCTGCAGGAAATTAACACTTTTGAGCTGCCTCTTCTAAAAAGCAAGGCTGTAGTTGATGCAAATCTCAGGGAGAAGGAGAGCTTCAACGAGCTGCAGGTGGAGATCCAGCGACAAATCTTGCAAGCTCAGACTGATATTGAGGATCTTAAGAAGCAACTTGAGCAAAGCAAGATTGAGAGGCAGCACAAAGAGGAGTGTGAGGCGATCAGAAAATTGATTTCGTCCCAGCCTCCACGTTCAGAAACCGAGAAACTTATTGCTAATCTTGAGAAGGAGATAGCTAATTTGGAGGCCGAGAGTGCAGCATGTACAAGAACGTTAGAGCTTAGGAAGAAGCAGTTTGCTCTTCTTCTTCATGTGGTGAGTTTCTGGTTATGTTCTCTTTTGCTTTCAGAATCACGCTTTTCCTCCTATGTAAGATAGGATATCAATAAAATAAGTTGTGGTAAGATTTAAATTTGATCATGAATCTTTGGTAGAACCATGGAGCTGCTGCTGCAGCCATATAAACCGTCCATTTCCACCTCGAGTTAGGAGTCATGTCAGGAAATCGTACTGCAATAACACTACTTTTGGAAATGGACGTCATCTAGGTGTGGAGCAGTGGCTCCATGGAGCTAAAAAACGTCTCTTAGTTTTAATACTTCTCCTAGCAGTGGTTTTTACAATCCAGCACGATTTTTAGGAAGGAACAACCTGGTTATGATATATGGCCAATTACTGAGTTTTACATCAAAGCTCAGCAACATTGGGGTGTAGGATATGCAGCTATTTCCTCTCAATCAAATGATACTGGTACACCATTTAATTTTAGTTTCGAAACTGAAATTTTAATGTAGTTATCTTGATTTTTACAATCAAATTGTATGTTTTAAGCCTCTACATATACATATTTTTCTTTCGGGGCTGAGTCCAGAATATAGTTCTGCCTGCTCTAATATCGTACCTATATTACAGGTGGAGGAATTGCAAATCTCGATCGAAGATGAGCAAAGGAACATAGCAGATGAGCTGAGAGCCGCTACTGAAGAGCCAAAGTTGAGCATAGAGGAAGGCAGCGGCGGCGCTTCGGATGCGATGGCTGTAGACTGATTAACGATCCTAGCACTTGCAGCTGCTTACCCTGCACGCTCAAGCATGCCTCGGTAGTTTCTGGGCACTGTCTTTCTTTGTAGGAGACCCCCCTTTTTTTGTCGTTTCTGTGGTTTCTTTGAACTGTAAGCTGTATTCGACGCCGAAACCATTCCGTGCTTGTATGATAGAATGCAGAATCATTGTGCTGTAATATGTACTCCAGATTTAGAATTGCAGTGTGATTATTTACTGAAAATGGCGGACTTGACAGTGTGCTTCTTTTGCCATGCTGGTTGGGGGTAAAACGGGCTGCCAAGGAGTGCCTGAAACTCTGGTTGTTGAATTTGTCCAACTCTGAATTCAGATGTCTGCAATCATCCATGGTTTATATATGACTAATAGCTGATTGGAATTTTTGTTGTATTTCTTCTGAATGAAACATTGGTTTTATGAGCTTCAGTACTTTGACACGAAATATCAACCTCAAATTATTTTTTTCAATGGGAAACAGTAGCACTTTGCTAGATGTTTTATTTTTCACCACTATGCAAAGAGAGAATACAAAAAGGGAAAAGGTAAATATAACTGGATATCTATGGTTGCAAGTCTGAGCAAGCTTTTCTCCCTGCTCGGCAGTTGATCATGGCAAGTTTCTCCCCCGAGATACTTGTACAGCTATAGGACATGTTTGTAATTACCGAAATTTAAAAAGAAAACACAACCTTGGCTTCTCCAAGGACATGTTTGTAATTTCCATCTATTTTTATTGCGTTGTAGGTATGACACTTTTAATCCATGGCGAACGCTTTTCCCTGGTAGTTTTTAGTGGCTTAGCGAGATCAAACGATGACAGTTTTTTAAATGAAAAATACTACCTTCTTCTGAAAAAACCGTCATGTTATTTAGCTTAGAGGCAGCATGGTGGGTCCCAGCACCAAAACATTGCTTATGTGACACTTTCAATCCATGGGATATTGACCTTGGCCAAAAAAGAAAAAGGAAATATGCCATCCGAAAACAAGTTATTCATCGATAGCTCAAAAAGATAGAAATGTACACATTCAATTGACAACGAACCTGGTACACACCCCACCAAGAAGCTAGTATAAAAAATGAAAAATAAATGAAAGAATCGTAACACAGGCATTGCCCATTTTGCCCTCCACGCACGGAGGCGGGCTCGCTCGTACGTTGTCTCCGTGTCATTGGGTGATCTCGGCCACAGATACCCGAGCAGCCGCCGCGAAGGCCGTGATGATGCCGCCTCCCGCGACGGCCGCTTCTTCCTCCTCCTCCGGCGAGACCGAGACCGAGACCATGACCGCCGGCGGAGACAGCGGCGGCGGCGTGGTGGTGGCCATCATCTCGCCCTCGAGCGCGGCGCAGTAGGATGCGAAGTCGTCGGGCGTGACGTTGAGGCGGAAGCGCAGCGCGAAGAGGAACTCTAATTCGAGGCCGTTCATCTCCCGCACCTCCACGCCGCCCACCCGCGCGAAGTAGGCGTTGTTGTAGTGTCTGTGCACATAGAGTTGTACGGTTAGGTAACATGGAACTGTATATACAATGTTAAAAGTGACGTCGAACTACAACATGAGCAGATTGGA
Source organism: Triticum aestivum (assembly GCF_018294505.1). NCBI lineage: Eukaryota > Viridiplantae > Streptophyta > Magnoliopsida > Poales > Poaceae > Triticum > Triticum aestivum. The sequence continues at coordinate 101,906,667 of NC_057810.1, forward strand.
AGTTTTTGCCGCAAAAGAAAAAAGAAAAGAATTGTTGTACACATGGCGCATTAGCAGAAGCAACATCAGGTAATTATTGTACAGTTAAGTAGCAACATGGAACTACAAAGGATAAGTGTGCTGTTAAGTACTCCCTCCATTCCGATTTACTCATCGTAACGGAGGGAGTAGGTGCGGGAGACGAGCTAGCTAGTGGTGTTTGGTGCTGTGCTGATGATGGAGTATTTTTGAGTTAGGTGAGCGATCGAGTTCATGTGGGAGGGCAACGCCGTAGCGACCGGCTGGACGAACGGACGCCCCAACCGAACGTCCATCGACCATGCACCTACCTACCGCTGAGGTGGGTGGTCCTATTATTTCGTTTTCGTTTGTACCAACGTAACCAACGAATTTACTTACGCACTGAGCTGCGCTGGCTGCATTTTTTAAAACTCTAAAATATAGGAGTAAGAAACAATTATTGGTTGAAACGCCTCATGATCACCTAAATAAAGTGAGCCCTAACTAACTGAACTATTCTTTATTGCTTTCTTGGCAAAACACCCACTGCGCGCATGCGTGAGTTTGGCTGGAATCAAACAGAAATATGGTGCGAAGCTACGCATCATCGACCGCACCCTCACACCTATCGCTACTACTTAATCCCATCATTTTTTTTAATCTCATCTGATCTGGAGGGAGACAAGAAAAGGACGGCGGCTGCTATCCGCTTCCAGCTCGACCGGCACTCTGGCAGCGGCTGTGCGATCCGCATCGACCGGGGGAGATGGTGGCGTTCCGGATGAGTCGGACCACAGGGACAGGCGGGCAGACCGCCACGTCAGACCCCAGGGCCATCCCACGTGTCGGCCCGCGCAACGCGGCCCTGCTCGGCGGCGACACCGACGCATGGCGGGCGCACGTTTTGACCCGGGCGCCCCTGCCGACACACCACCCTCTGCTCCAGCCAGCTCTACGCGCCGACAGCCCGCAGCAGCACACAGGCCACTCAGGTGAGAGATGGCTCTCATGTGTCCTGTCAACAGCTTCTAAACAAGAAGCTTCTTCATTACTGCATTTTCATGTGTCCTGTCACACAGGTGAAATTGGACTCGTTCGATCTGAACAAGAAGCTTCTTCATTACTCCCTCCGTTCCTAAATATTTGTCTTTTTAGAGATTTCAAATGGTTACCACATACGAATGTATATAGACATATTTTAGAGTGTAGATTCACTCATTTTGCTCCGTATGTAGTCATTTGTTGACATCTCTAGAGAGACAAATATTTAGGAACAGAGGGAGTACTATTTACTAAGCTGAAAAATGGAACGCGCAGGTGCTCGGTCCGGTCGGCCGGCATGGACGCTACGCTCAGTTGCACTTGCACATGCCACGAAAATGCACCTGCATATGAATATGAATCGATCCAAGCGCCAGCAATAACGCGGATGCGTGGTTAATTGGCAGACGGTCAACTGTGCCGCCGTGCGAATTGTTAATCTCTCGGACTACGCGCTCGCTCCGTCCTTGGTTCCACAACAATTTACACTAGCAGCGCATAAACCGGGAGGCCAAGCAATGGAGGTCGGATTGGGAGGAGACGGGAGCAGGCGGGCGCTACTCACATGTCGTCCATGAACTTGGCGGCGACCATGACGCTGGTGATGAGCAGGCGGTGCACGCTGTACGAGTCCACGGCCACCTCCTCGCCGCCGGCATCATCCTGTGGCGGCGCGGCGAGGCGGTCGAGGTAGGCGTAGGCGACCACGAAGCACGCCGGGCTGCACCCGGCGTACCGGTATATGCGCTCCGCGTACCGCCGCACGCCGATCTCCGGCTTCTTCTCCGTCGGCCCCCGGAACGCCGCCGAGCCGAAGCCGCACTCCACAGCGTCGCCGCGCTTGGCGGCGCGCTCGAGCAGGCCCGCGAGGACGGCCACCACCTTGGGCGGTGCGCCGGACGCGCGCTTGCTGCTGCTGCTCGCCCGCCGCTCCATCTCCATGGGCGCTCTGCTGTGGTGAGGTGGGGTGGCTGGTGGGCTGTTGCGTGCGGCGGAGGCGAAGGCGAAGGCGAGGTGGGTGTGGAGGACGAGACGAGTGTGCTGTGCGCGCGTGCCTGCTTTCCCGCTTGGCTTGATCTGTTGGCTTACATATACGCTTGCCGAGAGGAGTAAAATCGGCTGGATAGTTGCATAGGCGAGCCAGCTGGAGTGCTATATTTTGGTTTGGTTGAGCAGAGACGGGGCTGTCTATGTGTGCAGAGGAGGGCATGCGTGTCCGTAACGGAGTCGGACGTTGAAGACCCAAGTTGACCGGGCTGATAAAAGCAACTCGATTTGACTTGACAAAATCACAAGGACGTGATATTTGCGTTTAACTTCTTGGCACGGCTCCACAGCTTAGAGCATCTCCACTAGTCCCCAACAGGCCATCCAAGGCCTTTTTTTTATCGCGGGCGTTCAAAAATCGGCCCAGCCGCGCCTCACAAGTCTACTTTTCGTCGGTTAGGCCTGAAATTGATGCCGGGGGACCTAGACCGAACCCGGCGTGCTGGGGGTGCCGGGGAAAACGTTTTTGGCGCGAAAGCCTGGCGAGCCCGCCGAGTCAGCGACCAGCCGCGTCTCGTCTTCCTCACGGAGAATCAATGCGAACGTTGTCGCCGGTCAGCCTTCCATTGATTCCTCACGGGCGGTGCAGTGATGGCACGCCGACGCGCCGTTCCCCTCCCGCCACGCGTACACACACGTTTGCCGCCCCTCGGCGGCTAGAAAAAGCCATCCCCTCTCTCACCGGTGGACGGACTCTCCTTCACCCACAGTCCTCTCTCTCGTCGCCGACACCCCATCTCGCCTCTCTCCATGTCTTTAGCCACCGCATCTACATCCGCTGATGGGAGAGTGTCGGTGTCAAAACCGGCGGATCTCGGGTAGGGGGTCCCGAACTGTGCGTCTAGGCGGATGGTAACAGGAGACAAGGGACATGATGTTTTTACCCAGGTTCGGGCCCTCTTGATGGAGGTAAAACCCTACGTCCTGCTCGATTAATATTGATGATGTGGGTATTACAAGAGTAGATCTACCACGAGATCAAGGAGGCTAAACCCTAGAAGCTAGCCTATGGTATGATTGTTGTAATGGTTGTTCGTCCTACGGACTAAAGCCATCCGATTTATATAGACACCGGAGAGGGCTAGGGTTACATAGAGTCGGTTACAATGGTAGGAGATCTACATATCCGTATCGCCAAGCTTGCCTTCCACGCCAAGGAAAGTCCCATCCGGACACGGGACGAAGTCTTCAATCTTGTATCTTCATAGTCTTGGAGTTCGGCCAATGACGAGAGTTCGGCTATCCGGACACCCCCTAGTCCAGGACTCCCTCAGTAGCCCCTGAACCAGGCTTCAATGACGACGAGTCCGGTGCGCATATTGTCTTCGGCATTGCAAGGCGGGTTCCTTCTCCGAATAGTTTGTAGAAGGTTGTGAACACCAGGATAGTGTCCGGCTCTGCAAAATAAATTCCACATTCCACCATAGAGAGAATAATATTTACACAAGCTCAATCTGCTGACGTATCTCGCGGCGTGACGTCACACCACTACCAAGCCTTTACTTGATTCATTTTTATTATACCACCTCAGCGCGTTTAGCGAATCGGTTTCCTTGGCACGTCTTGTTGAAGCAGAGATCGTGTTCCCCTTATTCCGGGATTCTCATCAATACGGACGTGGGTAACCCAACCGCGCCCGTTGCCACGCCTCCTCCATCGAAGGCGAGTTCCACACGGTTACGGGGACGGCTCTTGGGATTCTCCCTCTTTATAACGAGACCAAGGCTCGTTTCTTTTCTTCAATCCTCAATCGAATCCGCCCCTTGCCCCGAGCTCCAACACTCAGGGCTCTAGATTCGAGTGCTTCAAAACTTCGACAATGTTCGGCTCCGACTTGCAGGGCCGGTGGATGCCCTCCTCCGTCACGGAGGAGGACGTGCTAAAGTTGAGAGAAGCCAGGTACTTAACCTACGAGATTTCACATAGGCTGCCTGCCCAAGGGCAAGTCATCCCTACCCCCGAGCCTGGCGAGAGCGTCGTGTTCATATCTCACCTCCGTCGGGGTTTAGGCTTCCCGATGGATCCCTTCGTGAGGGGGCTCATGTTTTACTATGGGTTGGAATTCCACGATCTAGCTCCGGAGTCCATCCTCCATATCTCATCATTCATTGTCGTCTGCGAAGCCTTCCTCCGCACTACCCCTCACTTTGGTTTGTGGCTCAAAACCTTCAACGTGAAGCCGAAGACGATTGAGGGGCGCCAGGCAGGGTGCGGCGGGGCGGTCATAAGCAAGAGGGCCGATGCTCCATGGCCCGAGGGCTCTTTCCAGGAGGAGCTCGGCTTGTGGCAACAGGAGTGGTTTTACATTACCGCTCCCAGGGGTAGCAGGCAAAAGCCGCCACCCATCTTTCGCTCGGGCCCACCATAGCGGCTGATGTCATGGGTCAACCAAGGGCTCAACTGGGGGCCGTCAAAGGACGTACCCCTATTGCAGGGCCGGATTCGAGACCTCCAAGAGAGGGAGATCAATCTGGTCATAGTGATGCAGGTCATGCTGATTCGACGTCTTCTGCCCTGCAAGCGTCGCCCCCTACGCCTGTGGGAATTCAATCCGGAGGGGCCACGTGTTCTCCAACACTTCATGGGTACGACACCCATGGAGATGTATAAATTGTTCTTCGGATCACAAGGAGTGTGTCCGGAATTAACCGAGGATTCCGGCCTAAGCTGCAATCGCCCGGATGCTCAGGTAGTAGCCCAGTGTCCGGACGCACCGTTTGTTTGCGCCTTCTTGACTTTGCTTATTAACCAGTCGCCTCTTGAACAGGAGTGGATAGCGCAAGCGAAACTAATACGGTGTCCGGCCCCCCTCCCGGAGACCGCGCCTGATCCCGTGCTGGTCAGGATGCTGAAGGTCGCGCCTTCAGAGGAAGGAGAAGGGGAGAACAGAGAAACTACCGCCTCTACCAAGGAGGCTTTTGAGGAAGGGGGAATCGAGAATCCCTCCTTCCAAGGGGAGAAGAGGACTGCTTCCAAAAACCCAGAGGCCAAGGCCTCGAAGCGGGGGAAGAAATCTTCGCCGGAGGGTCCTGCGCCAGGGGGAGGCCCAGCCGCACCATCTTCCCAAGTGAACCAGCCCTCCAGCGAGCCGTAAGTAGAAAGGGGGGAGTTTTGTAATAATAGACATCCCTATTTTTGCTTCTGAGGATAACCGAAGTTTTTATCTTGTAGTTCGGATCTCCGTCCTTCTTAGCTGAGCTTGTCTTCGGGGGACCTTCGCCCGGAGATGATGGAGAGTGAGGCGCCTCCATCTGCTGCGCCATCAGGCGGGGCAGACGACCCTGAAGTATCGTCGCGGAGGGTGTCCCCAAGTCCGGCTGGCCAGAAAGTTTGGCTCCAACTGGTGTGCGGCCGGGGGAGCTGAAGGATCTGCTCGAGAGGGCGTCTATCTCAGAAGGTCACCGTACATTGATGAGTACGGTGATTGAAAGAATTTCATCCGCCGAGGGCGGGTTGCATGATGCCGTCAGAAGTTTGCTGGCGAGGTTTGAGGTACGTAAAAGATGACATACCTTTGGACAGTTTTACATATAAAGTGCGCCCTGTATAGATAGTAGCCCCTGAGACTCGGTGCGTTGTCAGAAGCAACGGCGTGCCGAGGATCAAAATCACAAGTATTAATGTTCGCCTTTCCTATGTAGGTGGCAGATAGTCCGGTGGCCAGCCGGACTGATGGAGTTGCCGAACTAAAGCGGCAACTCGACGTTGCGGATGCGGACATCGCGCTGGTCAATAAGCGACTTGACGAGTCGCAAGGTAGGTTGTGTCTCCGTGGTCACCTAGTAAGGGAGCCGAAGCCCACTCCTTACAACATGTGTGCTTAATGCAGATGGTGCCGCTGCTGTGGAGGGCCTTCGGGCGGAACTTGCTCGAGCCAAGGAGCAGGCCAGAAGGAGTGATGCGGCTGCCTCGAGGGCGGCCGAAGAGCTAGAAGCTGAAAGGGCTGCTCACTGCCGAAGCAGGGAGGAGATGGCCGAAATGGCCATGAAGCTGAAAGATGTTACCGACCGCTATGAGGTGCTTGAAAAAGAACGCCGAGTGGCACAAGAAGACCTGGAGAAGGCCACCGCCGAAGCCAAGGATGCCCGTTCTGCAATGAGGGCTATAAAGGAGGAGCTGCGCCAGGCCGGAGATATTGCGGCTGGCAAGCCTTTTCTGCTGCGTAGGAGGTTTATAGATCCGAAGTATGCTCAGCTTGGCCAGCTTTGGGGTCCGGAGGATCCTTATATGGATTTAGCGGCGAGTGCGGCAGATGTTGTTGTGCACTTCCGAGGTCAAAAGGATCATGAGACGGAAGAGCTTTTTTGGTCTCAATTCCACAGTCCGGAGCGTTCACTTCCGCTGACCGATCAATTGGCTGAGTGGGCTGAGCTGAATAGATTGTCCGGACTTGCCATGACCGATATCGTGGCTCATGTCTGGCCGGATAAGCCCAAGCCGAAGAGTTACTTTGGCTTATTGCAGCAATTCCATGGGGCAGTGCCGCATATAAAGGCGATGAAGCAGTCGGCCTGCATAGAGGGTGCGCGGATGGCTCTCGCCCGTGTGAAGACATACTGGACAGAGATGGATGCCACCGCTGTTGCAACCCGGGGTTCGGGCGAGAGCCGGTTACCCGTCGAGCACTATTTTGGGGAAGTTCTGCGTGGTGCTCGTGTAATAGAGTCGCAGTGCTCGAAAAATGTCATGTTCAAATGATCTTTATGGTTTGTAAAACGATATTTATAATATAAACGCTTTTTATACTTGTGAGTTCAAGTATTAAAATATCTCCTGTGCGGCCGTTAATGTATACTGGTGTATAACCTGAAAGATGGCAGTCTTCAGCTTCAGCCCCCACGCACATGGTGCGGGGGTGTTTGCGAAATAGCGCATTTTCACACTTAATCCAACATCTTGGTCCTGTGAAGGAGGTGGTAGCGTAGCAAACGAGGCAACCGGACTATAATGCTTTATCACTTTCACTTAGCCATAGGAATTCGAAGGTGGGGCTACGATATAGCCCCTGGGGGCACCGCGCTCTCCGGATATGGGGCGCGTGTGTGCCTGACCGGGAAGCGGTCCTTCATCAAAGCGGAGGAATTCTAAACATTCCAGAGGTCAATCGAGTGGTTGACCAGTCTCTCGCTACATCATGACAGTCAGTTTTTTGCTTTCTCTACTGAGGTGCTCACCTGGCCGAATCGGGGCACAATCGTAGTAGTTCTCCTGGTGCCGCGTTAGCCGATGATACGGAACGTAAGGCAGCAAAACACAGGAGCCGGGCAAACCCAACATTTGACCAAAGACATGATTCGGAGCTGATGCATATAAGGCCTAACTCGAGACACCGAACACTCCCTGAGGTGTTCGGTCTTTATGATGACGGGCAGATCAATGCCCTAAGCCCCTAGTGTCCAGGTACACGCGAGATCCTCTGACGCGGCCGATGCCAAAATGTCATTCTCCTCTCTGGTTATGGTGAGAAACCAGGGGATGTATAGCAACAAGAGACAGTAAAAAAAGGTTTACAGAGGGTCTTAATCTGAAAAGAATCCTTGCAACGGGTCCCTACTGCACCTGTGTCTCCGTTGTGCTGTATCCTGGACGGGTGTCACACGCTGTTCATCTGTAAAAGAGAGGAACTTAGTTTTGAAAAGAAATCATGTGAAAAATGTATTAAAACAGAGTATGAATAAATGAATAAGGTTGAGCTGTTGTTGGCTCTTTATCGCTCATACGCACAACCCCTTGTCAAGGAGGTATGCGGCTAGGAAGCCCCTAGTTTATTTATGCCGGACTCGCCTAGCCGTGTCCGGGTTTTTGAACGACCTTTTAATGCAATGATGTGTTGGAAATATGCCCTAGAGGCAATAATAAAAGTGTTATTATTATATTTCTTTGTTCATGATAATTGTCTTTTATTCATGCTATAACTATATTATCCGGAAATCGTAATACACGTGTGAATACATAGACCATAATATGTCCCTAGTAAGCCTCTAGTTGACTAGCTCGTTGATCATCAGATAGTCATGGTTTCCTGGCTATGGACATTGGATGTCGTTGATAACGGGATCACATCATTAGGAGAATGATGTGATGGACAAGACCCAATCCTAAGCATAGCACAAGATCGTGTAGTTCGTTTGCTAGAGCTTTTTCAATGTCAAGTATCTCTTCCTTAGACCATAAGATCGTGTAACTCCCGGATACTGTAAGAGTGCTTTGGGTGTACCAAACATCACAACGTAACTGGGTGACTATAAAGGTGCACTACAGGTATCTCCGAAAGTGTCTGTTGGGTTGACACGGATCGAGACTGGGATTTGTCACTCCGTATGACGGAGAGGTATCTCTGGGCCCACTCGGTAATGCATCATCATAATGAGCTCAAAGTGACCAAGTGGTTGGTGACGGGATCATGCATTATGGTACGAGTAAAGTGACTTGCCGGTAACGAGACTGAACAAGGTATTGGGATACCGACGATCGAGTCTCGGGCAAGTAACGTACCGATTGACAAAGGGAATTTTATACGGGGTTGTCTAATCCTCGACATCGTGGTTCATCCGATGAAATAATCAAGGATCATGTGGGAGCCAACATGGGTATCGAGATCCCGCTGTTGGTTATTGCCCGAGAACCATCTCGGTCATGTCTACGTGTCTCCCGAACCCGTAGGGTCTACACACTTAAGGTTCGGTGACGCTAGGGTTGTATGAATATGAGTATGCAGCATACCGAATGTTGTTCGGAGTCCCGGATGAGATCCCGGACGTCACGAGGAGTTTCGGAATGGTCTGGAGGTAAAGAATTATATATAGGAAGTGGTATTTCGGCATCGGGAAAGTTTCGGGGTCACCCGGTATTGTACCGGGACCACCGGAAGGATCCCGGGGGTCCACCGGGTGGGGCCACCCATCCCGGAGGGCCCCATGGGCTGAAGTGGGAGGGGAACCAGCCCATAGTGGGCTGGTGCGCCCCCCTAGGACCACCCCCTGCGCCTAGGGTTGAAACCCTAGGGTGGGGGGGCGCACCACATGCCTTGGGGGGCACTCCACCCCCCCTGGCCGCCACCCCCTTGGGAGATTGGATCTCCCAGGGCCGGCGCCCCCCCTGGGGGCCTATATAAAGGAGGGCAGGGGGGAGGGCAGCCGCACCCTGTGCATTGGCGCCTCCCTCCCCCTGCTACACCTCGTCCTCCTCCCGCAGCAGCTTGGCGAAGCCCTGCCGGAGTTCTGCTGCATCCACCACCACGCCGTCGTGCTGCTGGATCATCATCAACCTCTCCTTCCCCCTTGCTGGATCAAGAAGGAGGAGACGTCTCCCATCCCGTACGTGTGTTGAACGCGGAGGTGTTGTCCGTTCAGCACTTGGTCATCGGTGAACTGAATCATGACGAGTACGACTCCATCATCACCATCCCCTTGAACGCTTCCGCACGCGATCTACAAGTGGTATGTAGATGCAAACTCACTCCCTTGACTCGTTGCTTAGATGAACTCATAGATGGATCTTGGTGAAACCATAGGAAAATTTTTAATTTTCTGCAACGTTCCCCAACAGTGGCATCATGAGCCAGGTCTATGCGTAGTTCCCTATTGCACGAGTAGAACACAATTTGGTTGTGGGCGTAGATCTTGTCAACTTGCTTGCCGCTACTAGTCTTATCTTGATTCAGCGGTATTGTGGGATGAAGCGGCCCGGACCAACCTTACACGTACGCTTACGTGAGACCGGTTCCACCGACTGACATGCACTAGTTGCATAAGGTGGCTGGCGGGTGTCTGTCTCTCCCACCTTAGTTGGAGCGGATTCGATGAAAAGGGTCCTTATGAAGGGTAAATAGAAGTTGACAAAATCACGTTGTGGTTATTCGTAGGTAAAAAAACGTTCTTGCTAGAACCCAATTGCAGCCACGTAAAAGATGCAACAACAATTAGAGGACGTCTAACTTGTTTTTGCAGCAATTGTCATGTGATGTGATATGGCCAGAAGTTGTGATGAATGATGAATGATATATTGTGATGTATGAGATCATGTTCTTGTAATAGGAATCACGACTTGCATGTCGATGAGTATGACAACCGGCAGGAGCCATAGGAGTTGTCTTTATTTTTGTATGACCTGCGTGTCATTGAAGAACGCCATGTAAATTACTTTACTTTATTGCTAAATGCGTTAGCCATAGAAGTAGAAGTAGTCGTTGGCGTGACAACTTCATGAAGACACGATGATGGAGATCATGATGATGGAGATCATGGTGTCATGCCGGTGACAAGATGATCATGGAGCCCCGAAGATGGAGATCAATGGAGCTATATGATATTGGCCATATCATGTCACTACTATATAATTGCATGTGATGTTTATTATGTTTATGCATCTTGTTTACTTAGAACGATGGTAGTAAATAAGATGATCCCTTACAACAATTTCAAGAAGTGTTCTCCCCTAACCGTGCACCGTTGCTAAAGTTCATCGTTTCGAAGCACCACGTGATGATCGGGTGTGATAGATCCTTACGTTCACATACAACGGGTGTAAGACAGTTTTACACATGCAAAACACTTAGGGTTAACTTGACGAGCCTAGCATGTACAGACATGGCCTCGGAACACGGAGACCGAAAGGTCGAACACGAGTCGTATGGAAGATACGATCAACATGAGAATGTTCACCGATGATGACTAGTCCGTCTCACGTGATGATCGGACACGGCCTAGTCGACTCGGATCGTGTAACACTTAGATGACTAGAGAGATGTTCTGAGTGGGAGTTCATTATAATAATTTGATTAGATGAACTTAATTATCATGAACTTAGTCTAAAACCTTTGCAAAATATGTCTTGTAGATCAAATGGCCAACGCTCATGTCAACATGAACTTCAACGCGTTCCTAGAGAAAACCAAGCTGAAAGATGATGGTAGCAACTATACGGACTGGGTCCGGAACCTGAGGATCATCCTCATAGCAGCCAAGAAAGCATATGTCCTAGATGAACCGCTAGGTGAAGCACCCATCCCACAGAACCAAGACGTTATGAACGTTTGGCAGACACGTGCTGATGATTACTCCCTCATTCAGTGCGGCATGCTTTACAGCTTAGAACTGGGGCTCCAAAAGCGTTTTGAGCATCACGGAGCATATGAGATGTTCGAGGAGCTGAAACTAGTTTTCCAAGCTCACGCCCGGGTCGAGAGATATGACGTCTCCGACAAGTTCTATAGTTGTAAGATGGAGGAAAATAGTTCTGTCAGTGAGCACATACTCAAAATGTCTGGGTTGCACAACCGCCTGTCCCAGCTGGACATTAACCTCCTGGACGAGGCGGTCATTGACAGAATCCTTCAGTCGCTCCCACCAAGCTACAAGAGCTTTGTGATGAACTACAATATGCAGGGGATGGTGAAGACCATTCCTGAAGTATTTTCAATGCTGAAGTCAGCAGAGGTTGAGATCAAGAAAGAACATCAAGTGTTGATGGTCAATAAGACCACTAAGTTCAAGAAGGGCAAGGGCAAGAAGAACTTCAAGAAGGACGGCAAGGAGGTTGCCGCGCCCGGTAAGCCAGTTACCGGGAAGAAGTCAAGGAATGGACCCAAGCCTGAGACTGAGTGCTTTTATTGCAAGGGGAAGGGTCACTGGAAGCGGAACTGCCCCAAATACTTAGCGGATAAGAAGGCTGGCAACACCAAAGGTATATTTGATATACATGTAATTGATGTGTACCTTACCAGTACTCGTAGTAACTCCTGGGTATTTGATACCGGTGCCGTTGCTCATATTTGTAACTCACAGCAGGAGCTGTGGAATAAGCGGAGACTGGCGAAGGACGAGGTGACGATGCACGTCGGGAATGGTTCCAAGGTCGATGTGATCGCCGTCGGCACACTACCTCTACATTTATCTACGGGATTAGTTATAAACCTTAATAATTGTTATTTGGTGCCAAGTTTGAGAATGAACATTGTATCTGGATCTCGTTTGATACGAGATGGCTACTCATTTAAATCCGAGAATAATGGTTGTTCTATTTATATGAGAGATATGTTTTATGGTCATGCCCCTATGGTCAATGGTTTATTCTTAATGAATCTCGAGCGTAATGTTACACATATTCATAGCGTGAATACCAAAAGATGTAAAGTTGATAACGATAGTCCCACATACTTGTGGCACTGCCGCCTTGGTCACATTGGTGTCAAGCGCATGAAGAAGCTCCATGCTGATAGACTTTTGGAGTCTCTCGATTATGAATCATTTGACACATGCAAACCATGCCTCATGGGCAAGATGACCAAGACTCCGTTCTTCGGAACAATGGAGCGAGCAACCAACTTGTTGGAAATCATACATACCGATGTGTGCGGTCCAATGAGCGTTGAGGCTCGCGGAGGATATCGTTATGTTCTCACTCTCACTGATGACTTGAGTAGATATGGGTATGTCTACTTAATGAAACACAAGTCTGAGACCTTTGAAAAGTTCAAGGAATTTCAGAATGAGGTAGAGAATCAACGTGACCGAAAGATAAAATTCCTACGATCAGATCGTGGAGGAGAATACTTAAGTCACGAATTTGGTACACACTTAAGGAAATGTGGAATCGTTTCACAACTCACGCCGCCTGGAACACCTCAGCGTAACGGTGTGTCCGAACGTCGTAATCGCACTCTATTGGATATGGTGCCGTCTATGCTGTCTCTTACCGATTTACCGCTATCATTTTGGGGATACGCTCTAGAGACAGCTACATTCACTTTAAATAGGGCACCATCTAAATCCGTTGAGACGACACCGTATGAATTATGGTTTGGGAAGAAACCTAAGCTGTCGTTTCTAAAAGTTTGGGGATGCGATGCTTATGTCAAGAAACTTCAACCTGAAAAGCTCGAACCCAAGTCGGAAAAATGCGTCTTCATAGGATACCCTAAAGAAACCATTGGGTATACCTTCTACTTAAGATCCGAGGGCAAGATCTTTGTTGCCAAGAACGGATCCTTTCTGGAAAAAGAGTTTCTCTCAAAAGAAGTAAGTGGGAGGAAAGTAGAACTCGATGAAGTACTACCTCTTGAACGGGATAGTAGTGCAGCTCAGGAAAATGTTCCTATGATGCCTACACCAACTGAAGAGGAAAATAATGATGATGATCAAGGTACTTCGGATCAAGTTGCTACTGAACTTCGTAGGTCCACAAGGACACGTTCCGCACCAGAGTGGTACGGCAACCCTGTCCTGGAAATCATGTTGTTAGACAACGGTGAACCTTCGAACTATGAAGAAGTGATGGCGGGCCCAGATTCCAACAAATGGCTTGAAGCCATGAAATCCGAGATAGAATCCATGTATGAAAACAAAGTATGGACTTTGACAGACTTGCCCGATGATCGGCGAGCGATAGAAAACAAATGGATCTTTAAGAAGAAGACGGACGCGGATGGTAATGTTACCGTCTATAAAGCTCGACTTGTCGCTAAGGGTTATCGACAAGTTCAAGGGATTGACTACGACGAGACATTCTCTCTCGTAGCGAAGCTAAAGTCCGTCCGAATCATGTTAGCAATTGCCGCATACTATGATTATGAGATATGGCAGATGGACGTCAAAACGGCATTCCTTAATGGACATCTTAAGGAAGAACTGTATATGATGCAGCCGGAAGGTTTTGTCGATCCTAAGAACGCTAACAAAGTATGCAAGCTCCAGTGATCCATTTATGGGCTGGTGCAAGCATCTCGGAGTTGGAACATTCGCTTTGATGAGATGATCAAAGCGTTTGGGTTTATGCAGACTTATGGAGAAGCCTGCGTTTACAAGAAAGTGAGTGGGAGCTCTGTAGCATTTCTCATATTATATGTAGATGACATACTCTTGATGGGAAATGATATAGAACTTTTGGACAGCATTAAGGCCTACTTGAATAAGTGTTTTTCAATGAAGGACCTTGGAGAAGCTGCTTATATATTAGGCATTAAGATCTATAGAGATAGATCGAGACGCCTCATAGGTCTTTCACAAAGCACATACCTTGATAAGATTTTGAAGAAGTTCAAAATGGATCAGTCCAAGAAGGGGTTCTTGCCTGTATTGCAAGGTGTGAGATTGAGCTCGGCTCAATGCCCGACCACGGCAAAAGATAAAGAAGAGATGAGTGTCATCCCCTATGCTTCAGCCATAGGATCTATTATGTATGCCATGCTGTGTACCAGACCTGATGTAAACCTTGCCGTAAGTTTGGTAGGAAGGTACCAAAGTAATCCCGGCAAGGAACACTGGACAGCGGTCAAGAATATCCTAAAGTACCTGAAAAGGACAAAGGACATGTTTCTCGTTTATGGAGGTGACGAAGAGCTCGTCGTAAAGGGTTACGTCGATGCTAGCTTCGACACAGATATGGATGACTCTAAGTCACAAACCGGATACGTGTATATGTTGAATGGTGGAGCAGTAAGCTGGTGCAGCTGCAAGCAGAGCGTCGTGGCGGGATCTACATGTGAAGCGGAGTACATGGCAGCCTCGGAGGCAGCGCATGAAGCTATTTGGGTGAAGGAGTTCATCACCGACCTAGGAGTCATACCCAATGCGTCGGGGCCGATCAAACTCTTCTGTGACAACACTGGAGCTATTGCCCTTGCCAAGGAGCCCAGGTTTCACAAGAAGACCAGGCACATCAAGCGTCGTTTCAACTCCATCCGTGAAAATGTTCAAGATGGAGACATAGAAATTTGCAAAGTACATACGGATCTGAATGTCGCAGATCCGTTGACTAAACCTCTCTCGCGAGCAAAACATGATCAACACCAGAACTCTATGGGTGTTCGATTCATCACAATGTAACTAGATTATTGACTCTAGTGCAAGTGGTAGACTGTTGGAAATATGCCCTAGAGGCAATAATAAAAGTGTTATTATTATATTTCTTTGTTCATGATAATTGTGTTTTATTCATGCTATAACTGTATTATCCGGAAATCGTAATACACATGTGAATACATAGACCATAATATGTCCCTAGTAAGCCTCTAGTTGACTAGCTCGTTGATCATCAGATAGTCATGGTTTCCTGGCTATGGACATTGGATGTCGTTGATAACGGGATCACATCATTAGGAGAATGATGTGATGGACAAGACCCAATCCTAAGCGTAGCACAAGATCGTGTAGTTCGTTTGCTAGAGCTTTTTCAATGTCAAGTATCTCTTCCTTAGACCATGAGATCGTGTAACTCCCGGATACCGTAAGAGTGCTTTGGGTGTACCAAACGTCACAACATAACTGGGTGACTATAAAGGTGCACTACAGGTATCTCCGAAAGTGTCTGTTGGGTTGACACGGATCGAGACTGGGATTTGTCACTCCGTATGACGGAGAGGTATCTCTGGGCCCACTCGGTAATGCATCATCATAATGAGCTCAAAGTGACCAAGTGGTTGGTGACGAGATCATGCATTACGGTACGAGTAAAGTGACTTGCCGGTAACGAGACTGAACAAGGTATTGGGATACCGATGATCGAGTCTCGGGCAAGTAACGTACCGATTGACAAAGGGAATTTTATACGGGGTTGTCTAATCCTCGACATCGTGGTTCATCCGATGAAATCATTGAGGAGCATGTGGGAGCCAACATGGGTATCGAGATCCCGCTGTTGGTTATTGCCCGAGAACCGTCTCGGTCATGTCTACGTGTCTCCCGAACCCGTAGGGTCTACACACTTAAGGTTCGGTGACGCTAGGGTTGTATGAATATGAGTATGCACATACCGAATGTTGTTCGGAGTCCCGGATGAGATCCCGGACGTCACGAGGAGTTTTGGAATGGTCTGGAGGTAAAGAATTATATATAGGAAGTGGTATTTCGGCCATCGGGAAAGTTTCGGGGTCACCCGGTATTGTACCGGGACCACCGGAAAGGTCCCGGGGGTCCACCGGGTGGGGCCACCCATCCCGGAGGGCCCCATGGGCTGAAGTGGGAAGGGAACCAGCCCATAGTGGGCTGGTGCGCCCCCCTAGGCCCACCCCCTGCGCCTAGGGTTGAAACCCTAGGGTGGGGGGCGCACCACATGCCTTGGGGGGCACTCCACCCCCCTGGCCGCCGCCCCCTTGGGAGATTGGATCTCCCAGGGCCGGCGCCCCCCCGGGGGCCTATATAAAGGAGGGCAGGGGGAGGGCAGCCGCACCCTGTGCATTGGCGCCTCCCTCCCCCTGCTACACCTCGTCCTCCTCCCGCAGCAGCTTGGCGAAGCCTTGCCGGAGTTCTGCTGCATCCACCACCACGCCGTCGTGCTGCTTGATCATCATCAACCTCTCCTTCCCCCTTGCTGGATCAAGAAGGAGGAGACGTCTCCCATCCCGTACGTGTGTTGAACGCGGAGGTGCTGTCCGTTCAGCACTTGGTCATCGGTGATCTGAATCACGGCGAGTACGACTCCATCATCACCATCCCCTTGAACGCTTCCGCACGCGATCTACAAGTGGTATGTAGATGCAAACTCACTCCCTTGACTCGTTGCGTAGATGAACTCATAGATGGATCTTGGTGAAACCGTAGGAAAAGTTTTAATTTTCTGTAACGTTCCCCAACATGATGCCGCGTGGACCGGGCATTTTAAGTGTAAGAGATGCGTAGTGTGGTATTGTGTTAAAGCGGACAAAAGCTTCACGTCCCAATAGTGCTTGATGGCTACTTTTGAATGTGGCGACATGGAAGTTTAGCTTTTCGCGTCGGAAGTTGTCGGGTGACCCGAACACAACTTTTAGTAGTAAGGAGCCCATGCACTTGGCGTAAGGGCCTGGCGTCACTCCTTTGAAGGAAGTGCGGCTATGGCGAATTTTAGTAAGATCTATCCCCAACTTGCGGATTGTGTCCGGATATAGCAGGTTTAAATCGCTGCCGCCATCCATTAGGACTTGTGTAAATTGTAGTCCGTCGATTATAGGATCCAATATTAGGGCAGTCCATCCTGCGTTTCGAATGCTTCTGGAATAGTCCAGGTGGTCGAAAGTAATTGGTTTTGACATCCACTCTCGGGGTTCCGCTGGGGTGGACCGCGCAACGTGCACTTTAGCAGGTGCCGCACTATTGTTCTGTAGTATCACATGAAGTGAGTTTACTGTTTTGACTTCTTGGGGGAAAGTCTTTTGTTTTCCGGCGCTCTGCTGGTGGGGTTCGTCGTCATCCTCACTTGGCGCGTCGAGCCCCTTGTGTTCGGTGTTGAGCCGGCCGGACTGTTTGAAGACCCAACAATCTCGGTGGGTTTGGTTTGCAGGCTTCCCGGGGGTACTGTGGATTTGACATATCCGATCCAAAATTTTGTTTAGGTTGGATAGCTCGTCGCTGTTGTCCTTAAGAGGCAGTGTTTTGTTGTTCGGCCGCGAGCTTTTGAATCCGGCGTTGACCGCCGTGTTCTTTGGGCTTTTTTCTTTATTTCGGCGCTGGTCCTTTCTGCACCGTGATTTTACGTTTCCATCTCTGATTTCAGATCTACTCGGGTCGCTGGTGCCGCATCTTGCTAGCCAGCTATCTTCCCCGCGCAAAAGCGGGTCATGAGGCTTGTTAGCGTGGCCATTGTTCTCGGCTTCTCTTGGCCGAGGTGTCTGGCGAGCCATTCGTCTCGGACATTATGTTTAAAAGCTGCTAAGGCTTCGGCGTCCGGACAGTCGATTATTTGGTTCTTTTTGGTGAGGAACCTGTTCCAGAATTTGTCCGCTGACTCCCCGGGCTGTTGGGTTATGTGACTTAAATCGTCTGCATCCGGAGGGCGGACATAAGTCCCCTGAAAATTTGCTCTAAATGCGTCCTCGAGCTCTTCCCAACTTCCAATGGTATTTTCTGGGAGGCTTTTGAGCCAATGCCGAGCTGGCCCTTTGAGCTAGAGGGGTAAATATTTTATGGCGTGGAGATCGTCTCCTCTGGCCATATGTATGTGCAGGATGTAATCCTCGATCCAGACTCCTGGGTCTGTTGTTCCGTCGTATGCCTCTATGTTTACGGGTTTGAACCCCGCTGGAAATTCATGATCCAGCACCTCATCGGTGAAACATAGTGGGTGTGCGGCGCCCCTGTATTTAGGTGTGCCGTTATCTTCGAATACTCGGCGTGTTGTGTTTCTTCCTGGGGCCCTCTTCTTTGGCCCATAAATGGACCTGACCGGGCCATCCGTTTTGCGAGGATCTTTATGTATGTCATGTGTCGGCTTGTGTGCGGCGCCGCTTGCCGCTCTTGGCCTGTCATCTGGTCGCCTATCCGGCCAGGCGGCCTTTTTGCTTTTTGATTGTGGGGGCTCTACGGCCTCCTCGTCGAATTCGGGCAGCAGCTTGCGCTTCGGGTAGCTCTTAGTTTGGTGGCTATTGCCATATTTGTCCGCGGTCCTGAGTACTTTGCTCCACCTTGCTCTGAGTATGTCTTCCGCTGTTTTGAGCTTTCGTTTCTCCTTCTTCAAGCTTCTTGCAGTGGCGACAAGCCTTTTTGGAAGGTTCTTATGCTCCGGTGGTGTGTCCGGCGTGAGATCGTTTGGACTGTTGTTTTCGCCGAGGATGAGCTGATTATCCGATTCATCCTGTTCGGATGGTTGCTTGGTTGCATATTTGTCGCCCCCTGGTTTGCCCTGCTCTATGGCTGGGTCTTTGTGAGTGCTGCTGTTATCGAGGCGGGACTTGGGGCGGCGCTTGCGTCGCCGTTTTGGTTGTTTTTGGGGGAATTATCCTTCGCCGCGTTCCGTTGTTCCTCGTTATCGCTCCCTTTTGGGGTGTCCACCATGTATATGTCATATGACGAGGTGGCCTTCCAGTGCCCGATAGGCGCTGGCTCTTGGTCGTCTCCGACATCGTCGTCCATACCGTCGATGTCTTCAGAGTCGTAGTCTAGCATGTCGGTTAGATCGTCGACAGTGGCTACGAAGTGGGTGGTGGGTGGGTTTTGAATTTCTTCGTCGTCCGCATCCCAACCGTCCTGACCGCGGTCCGGCCAGGGCTCTCTAGATAGTGAGAGATGCTTTAGAGAATTCAGGATGTCGCCAAAGGGTGAGTGCTAAAAGATGTCCGCAGCGGTGAACTCCATGATCAGCGCCCAATCGGATTTGATTGGCAGGGGCGCAGGAGGTTCGGAGTCCGGCGAGGAGTCCGGCACCTCGGAGTCACGAGCTTTGCAAAGGACAAGGTCAGTATCCGGCTTCATCGCCGTAGAAGTCTGTAACGCCCCGAGACCGACGCTCCAGAAGACTTCCAGCTATTCCGAGTTTCGTCGTGTGATTTGTTTTATTTGTTGCATTCATCCTTGCATCATGTGCATTGCATCATGTCATCATGCCATCATATCATTAATTTTTAAAACCTCAACTAAATAAATTGTATGGATCTTCGATCCATTTAAATCGAGGGAAGGGTGACTTCTCTTTATAACATACCCTCCCAATATTTAGGGAGCTATAATAAAATATTCCATTTTTGGAATCACCAAAACACACTTACAAAATAATTTCGTTCCTTTTCTGCTTCAAGTTTGGTCTCCAACCTTGCCAATATTTATTTCATCATTTTCCGGAGCTCCACCAAAAATCCAAACATTTTTGGACCTTCCCAAACCTCACTTCCTATTCAAATCATTTGAATTTAAATCAAATGAGTTTGAATTCAATCTTTCAATCATGCCTCTTTCTATTTTTCTTGGTACGAGCATATTTTTGCGAGTCCGAAAAAAAATGTCCCCTTGCGCTTTTTCTTCCCCTAACCTCTCTTTCTTTCTTTCTTTTCTCTGTTCTGTTTTTTATTTTTCATTAGAGTGAGGGAGAGACCCAGCCAGGCCTCTGGCCATTCTCCTCCCCACCAGGCCGGCCCAGTCTCCCTAGGCCCAAGGCCCAGCCGCCCCCACCAATCCCTCCTAACCCTAGCTAACCCTGCCCGATCCCCATCTCTTCCCCTCGTCCATACCCCGCCGCCAGGAGATCGTTCCCCCGCATCTCTCGCTCGATCTCCCTCCTCTCGATCTCACCCTCTCCCTCCCGCAGCGCCTCCATCTCCCTCCTCTGCGCCCCATCTCTCCTCTCTCGATCCCCCACTCTCCCTCGTCTCCTCCCTCGCGCCGTCACCATACACCGCATCGAGCCAGGGAGAGGAGCTCCGTGCGCCCGATCCCCTCGTTTCCCTCTCCTCGATCCCGAGCCCGAGCGCGCAGCCCTCGACCTTCCCCTTGCTCCCGCGCTCCGCCCTCGCCAGAGAAGATAACCAGGACGGAGCCCCATCGGCCGCCTCTGCGCCCACCTCTCCATCTCCCCCTCGCCCGCGACCCGAGCTATGCGCTCATGGCTGCGCCATGGCCGCCTACCTCCGCTGCCGTCGCGCCCTTCGGTCCCTGTGCCTCGCGACCGCGCCAAGTCCGCCCCGTCTCCTCGCGCCGGCCCTGCCGCCAAGCCCTGCCGCCGGAGCTCGCCTTCGTCCTGACTCCGGCAGGATCAGGGCCCTGCTTGTCGCGCCTCCCGGAGGGCCACCCTGCGCGCGACCCCGTCTCCTTGGCTGCCCAGCGCCGCTGCCTCGCCAGCTCCTCCGCTGGATCTCGCCTCTGTCAAAGACGGCAGTAGCAACAGCTGCACCTTCCCTGTTGTGGCCATCCTCTGCTCGTCTTGTCGCACGAAGACCCGTGTACCCGGAACGCCAAGACCCTTCCATGGATGCGTCAAGTACCCCTGCCTCCACAACCACCAAACCAGGAACGCCAAGTTCATCTACGAGAAACGTGTACGACTACATCCGAGGTGGATTTCGTCAAGTACCCCTTCGGATGCGCCAAGTTCGACTACATGGTCCGCCAAGTACCTCTACCGACAACCCCGGACATCTGCGGCCGTGTACCACTACCGTCGCCGAAAACCGTCAAGTGTACCTCTACCTCGTCTTCGGAATCGCTAAGAACGTCAAGTACCCCTTCGAGATGACGAGATCGGCAAGTTCGAATGACCCCAAGTACCTCTTCGAAACGACCGAGTACTATTACCATCGGACGCGTGAACGACTACTTCCTCTACTTCCGACGACGACCGCTCCGTGAACGACTACTTCCACTACGAACGCGTTCCGCCCCGAATGCACGCTTCAAGGTATAATCCCGAGACGACGACCGCGATGAGATGCTTTGTTGTATGAGATGCCCGTGTTTGCACCATGTCCGAATTGTTCCTTGCACGTTCGCCGTAAGCCATGCCACCATTATGTGGGACACCCGGTAATCCGGGATCACCCCACCGTCTTGCATGACTCGCTCACGCCCACTTCTCATTTGCATCGGTATCTCCTCAAGCTACCGGAACCGATATGATGCCGTGGCATCATTTTCGGATATGCCGCCGTGGCACCCTTTTTGTTCCGCCATGGTGTCCAAATGCTTCATAATAATGTTCTTGTCAAGTTTTAATAAAAATTGCACAAACTTGTTCATGTCATCTGCATCATGATAACAACTATTAAAATATTTAAATTGTTATTGCATTAAATTACTAAGGCATATGGGGATTTACTAGATTTGTTGTTTGTTATATCCGGCCCCATTTAAATTGTTTAAATGGTATAGTTTTGTTATGTTTCACCTCTTGCCATGTTAACCAACATTTAATATTGTTGAGTACATAAACGAGATCAAACTAAATAATTGATGTGGTGTTTCGTCAATATGCAACTCGTTGCATATTGAGCTCCACTTAACTTGTAGTATTGTTTGTTGCACTTTGCCATGCCATGCCTCATTAAACCGGACATGTATCATACTTGTTTGTGCATCATGAATTGTTTATGCTTGTGTGTTTACTATGTTGTTTGTTTCTTTCCGGGTTGCTTCTCTCGTTAGCTTCGGTTTCGTTCCGGAGTTGTGAGGATTTGTTCGTCTACGACCGTTTGTCTTCTTCTTGGATTCGTTCTTCTTCCTTGCGGGATCTCAGGCAAGATGATCATACCCTCGAAATCACTACTATCTTTGCTATGCTAGTTTGCTCGCTCTTTTGCTTTGCCACTGCTACGATGCCTACCTTTTGCTTGTCAGCCTCCCAATTGCCATGTTGAACCTCTAACCCACCATTGTCCTAGCAAACCGTTGATTGGCTATGTTACCGCTTTGCTCAGCCCTTCTTATAGCGTTGTTAGTTGCAGGTGAAGATTGGAGCCATTTCTTGTTGGAACATTTATATACTTGTTGGGATATCACAATATATCTATTTAATTAATGCATCTATATACTTGGTAAAGGGTGGAAGGCTCGGCCTTATGCCTGGTGTTTTGTTCCACTTTTTCCGCCCTAGTTTCCGTCATATCGGTGTTATGTTCCCGGATTTTGCGTCCCTTACGCGGTTGGGCTATTATGGGAACCCCTTGACAGTTCGCCTTAAGTAAAGCTTCTCCAGCAATGCCCAACATTGGTTTTACCATTTGCCACCTAGCCTTTTTTTCCCTTGGGGGTCGCGCGCCCAAGGGTCATCATTATTTTACCCCCCCCCCCCGGGCCAGTGCTCCTCTGAGTGTTGGTCCAACCTGTCAGCTGCCGGTGGCCACCAGGGGCAACTCTGGGTTGGCCTACCCGCACCTAGGACAATCTGAGTGTGCCTTGAGAAAGAGATATGTGCAGCTCCTATCGGGATTTGTCGGCACATTCGGGCGGTGTTGCTGGTTTAGTTTTACCCTGTCGAAATGTCTTGTTGTACCGGGATAGCGAGTCTGATCGGAATGTCTCGGGTGGAGGTCTATTCCTTCGTTGACCGTGAGAGCTTGTCATGGGCTAAGTTGGGACACCCCTGCAGGGATTTGAACTTTCGAAAGCCGTGCCCGCGGTTATGGGCAGATGGGAATTTGTTAACGTCCGGTTGTAGAAAACCCGAAGATAACCTTAATTAAAATACATCGACCGTGTGTGTAACCGTGATTGTCTCTTTCCGGCGGAGTCCGGGAAGTGAACACGGTGTTGGAGTTATGCTTGACGTAGGTAGTCCAGGATCACTTCTTGATCATACCTTTATCGACCGTGCTTTGCCTTCTCTTCTCGCTCTCATTTGCGTATGTTAGCCACCATATATGCTAGTCGCTTGCTGCAGATCCACCTCATTACTCCATCCTTCCTATAAGCTTAAATAGTCTTGATCTCGTGGGTGCGAGATTGCTGAGTCCCCGTGGCTCACAGATACTTCCAAACCAGTTTGCAGGTGCCGATGAGTTTGTGCAGTTGACGCAACCAAGCTCAGGAGGAGCTCGATGAAGATCTTGTCCTTTATGTGGTTTCGTGTTAGTTGATCAGTAGTGGAGCCCAGTTGGGGTCGATCGGGGGCCTTTTTGTCGCATTTGGGGTTCTTCTTTTATTTTGGCTCCATAGACGGGCCTTGATTGTATCTGATTGATGTAATGCTTTATTCATGTAATTGGGTGAAGTGGCGATTGTAAGCCAACTATGTATCTTTTCCCCTTATTATATTACATGGGTTGTGTGAAGATTACCTCACTTGCGACATTGCTTTCAATGCGGTTATGCCTCTAAGTCGTGCTTCGACACGTGGGAGATATAGCCGCATCGAGGGCGTTACAAAGTCGCAGCCCCCGAGGCGGTGTCCAGCCACCTGTCCTCGATCTGCGCGGTCGGCTTCGAACCATAGGTCAGAGCGGACTCGTGTGCGGCCTCCAGGGTACTGTCCGGTGGCAGAGCTAAATCATGCCCGTCGTGACAGTGCGACGCACTCGGCTGTGGCTCGACTTCGTCGAAGATCAAGTCTCCGCGGATGTCAGCGGTAAAGTTTAGGCTTCCAAACCTGACCTTTTGGCCAGGGGCATAGCTTTCAATCTGCTCCAGATGGCCAAGCGAATTGGCCCGCAGTGCAAAGCCGCCAAACACAAAGATCTGTCCGGGGAGAAAAGTCTCACCCTAGACTGCGTTGTTGTTGATTGAAGAAGCCATCAAGCCTATCGGTGACGACACAGAGGAACTCTCAATGAAAGCACCAATGTCGGTGTCAAAACCGGCGGATCTTGGGTAGGGGGTCCTGAACTGTGCGTCTAGGCGGATGCTAACAAGAAACAAGGGACACGATGTTTTTACCCAGGTTCGGGCCCTCTTGATGGAGGTAAAACCCTACGTCATGCTCGATTAATATTGATGATGTGGATATTACAAGAGTAGATCTACCACGAGATCAAGGAGGCTAAACCCTAGAAGCTAGCCTATGGTATGATTGTTGTAATGGTTGTTCGTCCTACGGACTAAAGCCATCCGGTTTATATAGACACTGGAGAGGGCTAGGGTTACACAGAGTCGGTTACAATGGTAGGAGATCTACATATCCGTATCGCCAAGCTTGCCTTCCACGCCAAGGAAAGTCCCATCCGGACACGGGACGAAGTCTTCAATCTTGTATCTTCATAGTCTTGGAGTCCGGCCGATGATGAGAGTTCGGCTATCCGGACACCCCCTAGTCCAGGACTCCCTCAGAGAGCGTTTCCCCGGCGATGATGCGGCGGCCAACGGCTTCGGCCGTCACACCCAGCACAAGTGGGCAACGTACCTCCTCCACGAGGCGAACTTCTCGGCGCCGCCTGACATGCGAGTGCGGGGGCGTTGGAGGCTCAGCGGTATAGGCGTCCCTGTCCCCCCGCAGCCCGACGCCGACCGATTCCACTACGAGATCATGCGTGTTCGGGGCTTGTCATGGGAACGATTCCGACAGTAAGAGAGGGGTAGGATAAAGGAGCATGATCTATCGAGATGCATATGGGTGACACGATGGTTTTAGCGAGTTCGGGCCTCTCACGGTGGAGATAACAACCCTACGTCTCGTGCTCCGGAGAGGCTTTGTCTTATCTGAGTATATATCTGGAGATTACAATGTATGTGTGTGAGAGAGGAACGGATCCCCATGTCTGAACTAAGTCCTGAGACTAATGGTGAAAAGAGAGAGAGGTGGAAGAAAAGAGCCCCCAAGTCTAGTGGCGGGGGTGGCTTATATAGAGTCCGCCACCCCCTCATCTCCTATGTTACAAAGTGGGGCATGAATGCCATAATACCTGACCACTACGAAACCGTCATGCTGACTATTGGTCTTCGCATATCCGAGTGGGTTATACGACCGAGTGGAATGAGCTCGTCGAGTGGAGTGTCGTGCTCCGATTGGTCGTTGCCGTCCGAGTGACTTTCAAGTTGCGGTACATCTGAACGGCGATCTGGCCCAGGGGCCCAGTACAAAGTGTATGGTGTCCATGGGTAGGGTCTTTAGGTCAGGCCTGTTACCCTACCCCTAATACATGTCCTCGTCATTAGCCCCCGAATCGGTCAAGGTTGAGCGGGTCGAGTCGAGGTGAATTCCCAGATTAGTCGAGTGCTATAGAGGCACTTATGAACTTCCTCTGGTCACCGGCGGTCTTATCTCCGTGTGTTGCCTTGACGGATTCCAGACTGCATGGTGTCCGAGTGAGATGAGCTCAAACGGGTCCGCGGAGGAGCGTTGAACTCACCTTATAGCAATTTTTTTGGAGTGATTTGGAGCTGGTCCTGCATCGAGTAACTGATTACTCGGAATTTCTTCATGCCTGGAACATGTCTTTTTTTTGTTGTTTGGCCGTCACTCGGACCGGGCGGACCATTCTGAGTGGATACCATTCCAGTGGGGGCATGCTGAGTGCACCCATTGGGTGTAGTCCCCGAGACTGCAGTCGACTGCGGGCAGTCGGCCGGAGTCTTAGAGCCTATCTTTTTGTTGTTGTTTATCACTCGGACTGGTCAGGCCATACCGAGTGGAGATTACTCTGGTGGGGGCACGCTTAGTGCACCCACTGGGTGTAGTCCCCGAGACCGCCATCGACTGTGGGAAGTCGGCGGTGGTCTGAGAGAACTAAAACTCTTTTTAGCTGGTACTGATCGAACTTGTTCTTCTCTCGGATTGGTTTCTGTTTGCTTGATACAGCTTCTGAAGAGGAATCAGCAGTCGACCAGTTGGACGATCCTTGGGCAGCATTGATCAGCTCATCAGCAAGGCCCTCAGCAATGGTCTTGACGTTCCTGTCTCATTTCACCAGCAAGGCACTCAGCAATGGTCTTGACGTTCCTGTTAGCCGTCCGCTTTGGCGCCAGCCATTGGATGGGCCTTTGACAGTGCGCACAATCTCGGCCTTCTTCTTGACGGTGCAGCCCTGAAGTGGTGGTCGTGGCCGACCCGCACTTTGCTGAGCCCCCCGAGTGGGAGGATTGCTCACCACTCGGTAAGATTTTTCAAACTAAGGCGAGTACTGGACTGCAGCTAAGCCTCCGAGTGGGAGGATCGCTCACCACTCGGTAGGATTTTTAAAACTTAGGCGAGTACTGGACTGCAACTAAGCCCCCGAGTGGGAGGATTGCTCACCACTCGGTAGGATTTTTCAAACTTAGGCGAGTACTGGAGTGCAGCTAAGTCTCCGAGTGGGAGGATCGCTCACCACTCGGTAGGATTTTTCAAACTTAGGCGAGTACTGGACTGCAGCTAAGCCTCCGAGTGGGAGGATCGCTCACCACTCGGTAGGATTTTTCAAACTTAGGCAAGCACTCGATTGTAGCTAAGCCTCCGAGTGGGAGGGTTGCTCACCACTCGGTAGGATTTTTGTCACTTAGGCGAGTACTGGACTGCAGCTAAGCCCCCGAGTGAGAGGCAGACTCACCACTCGGTAGGACTTTTGTCACTTAGGCGAGTACTGGACTGCAGCTAAACCCCGAGTGAGAGGCGGACTCACCACTCGGTAGGATTTTTGTCACTTAGGCGAGTACTGGACTGCAGCTAAGCCCCCGAGTGAGAGGCGGACTCTGTTGGGGAACGTAGCAGAAATTCAAAATTTTCTACGCATCACCAAGATCAATCTATGGAGAGACTAGCAACAAGAGAGAGAGAGAGAGGGAGTGCATCTTCATACCCTTGAAGATCGTTAAGCGGAAGTGTTACAAGAACGCGGTCGGTGGAGTCGTTCACGAAGCGATTCAGATCGCGGCCGAATCCGATCTAAGAACCGAACAACGGTGCCTCCGCGTTCAACACACGTACAGCCCGGGGACGTCTCCTCCTTCTTGATCCAGCAAGGGGAGAGGAGAAGTTGAGGGAGAACTCCGACAGCACGACGGCATGGTGGTGATGGAGCTCGTGGTTCTCCGACAGGGCTTCGCCAAGCACTACGGAGGAGGAGGAGGTGTTGGAGGAGGGAGAGGGTTGCGCCAGGGGAAGGGTGCGGCTGCCCTCTCTCTCCCTTGCTATATATAGGGGGGAGGGAGGAGGGGAGGCGCCCTAGGGTTCCCTGTTGGAAATATGCCCTAGAGGCAATAATAAATTAGTTATTATTATTATATTTCCTTATTCATGATAATTGTTTATTATCCATGCTATAACTGTATTGATAGGAAACTCAAATACATGTGTGGGTACATAGACAACACCAAGTCCCTAGTAAGCCTCTAGATGACTAGCTCGTTGATCAATAGATGGTTACGGTTTCCTGACCATGGACATTGGATGTCGTTGATAATGGGATCACATCATTAGGTGAATGATGTGATGGACCAGACCCAATCCTAAGCCTAGCACAAAGATCGTGTAGTTCGCATGCTAAAGCTTTTCTAATGTCAAGTGTCATTTCCTTAGACCATGAGATTGTGCAACTCCCGGATACCGTAGGAATGCTTTGGGTGTACCAAACGTCACAACGTAACTGGGTGGCTATAAAGGTGCACTACAGGTATCTCCAAAAGTGTCTGTTGGGTTGGCACGAATCGAGACTGGGATTTGTCACTCCGGTAAACGGAGAGGTATCTCTGGGCCCACTCAGTAGGACATCATCATAATGTGCACAATGTGATCAAAGAGTTGATCGCGGGATGATGTGTTACGGAACGAGTAAAGAGACTTGCCGGTAACGAGATTAAACAAGGTATCGGGATACCGACGATCGAATCTCGGGCAAGTACTATACCGCTAGACAAAGGGAATTGAATACGGGAATGATTGAACCCTCGACATCGTGGTTCATCCGATGAGATCATAGTGGAACATGTGGGAGCCAACATGGGTATCCAGATCCCGCTATTGGTTATTGGCCGGAGAATTGTCTCGGTCATGTCTGCATGGTTCCCGAACCCGTAGGGTCTACACACTTAAGGTTCGGTGACGCTAGAGTTGTTATGGGAATTAGTCTGCAGTTACCGAATGTTGTTCGGAGTCCCGGATGAGATCCCGAACGTCACGAGGAGTTCCGGAATGGTCCGGAGGTAAAGATTTATATATGGGAAGTCCTATTTTGGCCATTGGAAAATGTTCAGGATTTTTCGATATTGTACCGGGAAGGTTCTAGAAGGTTCCGAAGTGGGGCCCACCTGCATGGGGGGACCCACATGAACGTGGGTAGTGGGGGAAAGTCCCCACACCCCTGGTCAAGGCGCTCCAAGATCCCCCCTTTGAAGGAATAAGATCATATCCCGAAGGGATAAGATCAAGATCCCTAAAAAGGGGGGATAACAATCGGTGGGGAAGGAAATGATGGGATTTCTTTCCTCCCACCTTTGCCAACGCCCCAATGGACTTGGAGGGCAAGAAACCAGCCCCCTCCACCCCTATATATAGTGGGGAGGCGCATGGGAGCTTAACCCTTGCCCCTGGCGCAGCCCTCCCCCCCTCTCCCAAGTCCTCCTCCTCTCCCGCGGTGCTTGGCGAAGCCCTGCAGGATTGCCACGCTCCTCCACTACCACCATGCCGTCGTGCTGCTGCTGGATGGAGTCTTCCTCAACCTATCCCTCTCTCCTTGCTGGATCAAGGCATGGGAGACGTCACCGGGTTGTACGTGTGTTGAACGTGGAGGTGCCGTCCGTTCGGCACTAGAATCTCCGGTGATTTGGATCACGACGAGTACGACTCCTTCAACCCCGTTCTCTTGAACGCTTCCGCTTAGCGATCTACAAGGGTATGTAGATGCATTCTCCTTCCCCTCGTTGCTGGTTTCTCCATAGATAGATCTTGGTGACACGTAGGAAAATTTTGAATTTCTGCTACGTTCCCCAACAGTGGCATCATGAGCTAGGTCTATTGTGTAGATTCTTTGCACGAGTAGAACACAAATTAGTTGTGGGCATTGATTTTGTTCAATATGCTTACCGTTACTAGTCCAATCTTGTTTCGACGGTATTGTGGGATGAAGCGGCCCAGACCGACCTTACATGTACTCTTATGTGAGACAGGTTCCACCGACTGACATGCACTTGGTGCATAAGGT
This sequence comes from Triticum aestivum, assembly GCF_018294505.1. Classification (NCBI taxonomy): domain Eukaryota; kingdom Viridiplantae; phylum Streptophyta; class Magnoliopsida; order Poales; family Poaceae; genus Triticum; species Triticum aestivum. The sequence goes on from NC_057810.1 coordinate 101,935,975, forward strand.
GGCTAGCGGGTGTCAGTCTCTCCCACTTTAGTCGGAACAGATTCGATGAAAAGGGTCCTTATGAAGGCTAAATAGCAATTGGCATATCACGTTGTGGTTTTGCGTAGGTAAGAAACGTTCTTGCTAGAAACCCATAGCAGCCACGTAAAACATGCAAACAACAATTAGAGGACGTCTAACTTGTTTTTGCAGGGTATGCTATGTGATGTGATATGGCCAAGAAGAATGTGATGAATGATATGTGATGTATGAGATTGATCATGTTCTTGTAATAGGAATCACGACTTGCATGTCGATGAGTATGACAACCGGCAGGAGCCATCAGAGTTGTCTTTATTTATTGTATGACCTGCGTGTCAATGAACAACGCCATGTAATTACTTTACTTTATTGCTAAACCGTTAGCCATAGTAGTAGAAGTAATAAGTTGGCGAGACAACTTCATGGAGACACGATGATGGAGATCATGGTGTCATGCCGGTGACGATGATGATCATGGAGCCCCGAAGATGGAGATCAAAAGGAGCAAAATGATATTGGCCATATCATGTCACTTTTTGATTGCATGTGATGTTTATCATGTTTATGCATCTTATTCGCTTAGAACGACGGTAGTAAATAAGATGATCCCTCATTAAAATTTCAAGAAAGTGTTTCCCCTAACTGTGCACCGTTGCGGAAGTTCGTCATTTCGAAGCACCACGTGATGATCGGGTGTGATAGATTCTTACGTCCACATACAATGGGTGTAAGCCAGATTTACACACGCGAAACACTTAGGTTGACTTGACGAGCCTAGCATGTATAGACATGGCCTCGGAACACAAGAGACCGAAAGGTCGAGCATGAGTCGTATAGTAGATGTTCACCGATGATGACTAGTCCGTCTCACGTGATGATCGGACACGGCCTAGTTGACTCGGATCATGTAATCACTTAGATGACTAGAGGGATGTCTATCTGAGTGGGAGTTCATAAGATAAACTTAATTATCCTGAACATAGTCAAAAGATCTTTTCAAATTATGTCGTAAGCTCGCGCTTTAGTTCCACTGTTTAGATATGTTCCTAGAGAAAATATAGTTGAAAGTTGACAGTAGCGATTATGCGGACAATAGAAAGCTTATGTCCTTAATGCACCGCTCAGTGTGCTGAACCCCAAACGTCGTCTGTGGATGTTGCGAACATCGGACATACACGTTTTGATAACTACGTGATAGTTCAGTTAAACGGTTTAGAGTTGAGGCACCAAAGACGTTTTCGAAACGTCGCGGAACATACGAGATGTTTCGAGGGCTGAAATTGGGATTTCAGGCTCGTGCCCACGTCAAGAGGTATGAGACCTCCGACGATTTTCTTAGCCTGCAAACTAAGGGAGAAAAGCTCAATCGTTGAGCTTGTGCTCAGATTGTCTGAGTGCAACAATCACTTGAATCGAGTGGGAGTTGATCTTCCAATGAGATAGTGATGTTTCTCCAAAGTCATTGCCACCAAGCTGCTAGAGCTTCGTGATGAACTATAACATATCAGGGATAGATATGATGATCCTTGAAGTATTCGCGATGTTTGACACCGCGAAAGTAGAAGTCAAGTAGGAGCATCAATTGTTGATGGTTAGTAAAACCACTAGTTTTCAAAAGGGGCAAGGGCAAGAAGGGATACTTCATGAAACGGCAAATCAGCTGCTGCTCTAGTGAAGAAACCCAAGGTTTAACCCAAACACGAGACTAAGTGCTTCTATAATAAGGGGAACAACCACTGGAGCAGAATCACCCTAGATACTTGGTAGATGAGAAGGCTGGCAAGATCGATAGAAGTATATTGGATATACATTATGTTAATGTGTACTTTACCAGTACTCCTAGTAGCACCAGGGTATTAAGATACCGGTTCGGTTGCTAAGTGTTAGTAACTCGGAAATAAAAGAGCTACGGAATAAACGGAGACTAGCTAAAGGTGAGCTGGCGATATGTGTTGGAAGTGTTTCCAAGTTTGATGTGATCAAACATCGCACGCTCCCTCTACCATCAAGATTAGTATTAAACCTGAATAATTGTCATTTGGTGTTTGCGTTGAGCATAGACATGATTGGATTATGTCTATCGCAATACGGTTATTCATTTAAGGAGAATAATGGTTACTCTATTTATTTGAATAATACCTTCAATGGTCTTGCACCTAAAGGAATGGTTTATTGAATCTCGATCGTAGTGATACACATTTTCATGCCAAAAGATATAAGATAGTAATGATAGTACCACTTACTTGTGGCACTGCCATGTAAGTCATAATGGTATAAAACGCATGAAGAAGCTCCATGTTGATGGATCTTTGGACTCACTCGTTTTTGAAAAGTTTGAGACATGCGAACCATGTCTATTGGTGTATACGCATGAAGAAACTCCATGCAGATGGATCGTTTGGACTCGCTTGATTTTGAATCACTTGAGATATGCAAATCATACCAAATGGGCAAGATGACTGAAAAGCCTCGTTTTCAGTAAGATGGAACAAGATAGCAACTTGTTGGAAGTAACACATTTTGATGTGTGCAGTCCAATGAGTGCTGAGGCATGCAGTGAATATCGTTATGTTCTTACTTCACAGATGATTCGAGTAGATGTTTAGTATATTTACTTGATGAAACACAAGTCTGAATTATTGAATGGTTCAAGTAATTTCAGAGTGAAGTTGAAGATCATTGTGAAAAGAGGATAAAATTTCTATGATATGATCATAGAGATGAGTATCTGAGTTACAAGATTTGGCACGCAATTAAGACATTGTGGAAATTGATTCACAATTAATACCGCCTGGAACACCATAGTGTGATGGTGTGTCCGAACATCATAGTTGCACCCTATTGGATATGGTGCATACCATGATGTCTCTTATCGAATTACCACTATCGTTCATGGGTTAGGCATTAGAGACAACCACACTCACTTTAATAGGGCACCACGTAATTCCGTTGAGATGACACCGTTTGAACTATGGTTTGGAGAAACCTAAGTTGTCGTTTCTTAAAGGTTTGGGGCTGCGACGCTTATGTGAAAAAGTTTCAGGTTGATAAGCTCGAACCCAAAGCGGATAAAATGCATCTTCATAGGACACCCAAAACAGTTGGGTATACCTCCTAATTCAGATCCGAAAGCAATAGGGATTGTTTCTTGAACCGGGTCCTTTCTCGAGGAAAAGTTTGTCTCGAAAAGTTGAGTGGGAGGATGGTGGAGACTTGATATGGTATTGAACCATCACTACAACTAGTGTGTAGTAGGGCACAGGAAGTTGTTCCTGTGGCACCTACATCAATTGAAGTAGAAGCTTATGATAGTGATCATGAAACTTCGGATCAAGTCACTACCGTACCTCATAGGGTGACAAGGATGTGTACTGGTTCAGAGTGGTACAATAATCCTGTCTTGAAGGTCATGTTGCTAGACAACAATGAACCTACGAGCTATGGAGAAGCGATGGTGGGCCCAAATTCCGACAAATGGTTAGAAGCCATGAAATCCGAGATAGGATCCATGTATCAGAACAAAGCATGGACTTTGGTGGACTTGCCCAATGATCGGCAAGCCATTGAGATAAATTGATCTTTAAGAAAAAGACGGACGTGGATGGTAATGTCACCATCTATGAAGCTCGACTTGTGGCGAAGAGTTTTTCACAAGTTCAAGGAGTTGACTACGATGAGATTTTCTCATCCGTAGCGATGCTTAAAGTCTGTCGGAATCATGTTAGCACAAGCTGCATTTATGAAATCTGGCAGATGGATGTCAAAACGAGTTTCCTTACCAGTTTTCGTAAGGAAAGGTTGTATGTGATATAATCAGAAAGGTTCTATCGATCCTAAGGATGCTAAAAGGTATGCTAGCTCTAGTGATCCTTCCATGGGATAGAGCAAGCATCTCGGAGTCAGAATATACACTTTGATAAGATGATCAAAGATTTTGGGTTTATGCAAAGTTTATGAGAAACTTGTATTTCCAAAGAAGTGAGTGGGAGCACTATAGAATTTCTGATGAGTATATGTTGTTGACATATTGTTGATCAGAAATGATGTAGAATTTTTGGAAATCATATAGGGTTATTTGAAAGGTGTTTTTCAATAGAAAACCTGGATTAAGCTACTTGAACATTGAGCATCAAGATCTATGAGGATAGATAAAAAACGCTTAATGGTACTTTCAAATGAGCATATACCTTGACATGATCTTGCAGGTGTTCAAGATGGATCAGTCAAAGAAGGAGTTCTTGCCTGAGATGTAAGGTATGAAGTTAAGACTTAAAGCTCGACCACGGCAGAAAAGAGAGAAAGGACGAAGGCCGTCCCCTATGCTTTAGACGTAGGCTCTACAGTATGCTATGTTGTGTACCGCACCTGGTGTGTGCCTTGCCACATGTCTGGCAAGAGGGTACAAAGGTGATCAAGGAGTGTATCACCAGATAGCGGTCAAAATTGTCCTTGGAGTAATAAGGACATGTTTCTCGATTATGGAGGTGATAAAGAGTTCGGCGTAAAGGGTTACGTCGATGCAAGCTTTAACACCTATCTGAATGACTCTGAGTAGCAAAACGGATACGTATAGTGGAGCAACCATTTGGAATAGCTCCAAGTGGAGCGTGGAAGCAGCATTTACAATATGACCTAGAGATTTGCGAAGTACATACGGATCTGAATGTTGCAGACCCGTTGACTAAAACCTCTCTCACAAGCAAAACATGATCAAACCCCAGAACTCATTGAGTCTTAATCACATGGTGATGTGAACTAGTTTAGTGACACTAGTAAACTCTTTGGATGTTGGTCACATGGCGATGTGACCTATCAGTGTTAATCACATGGCGATGTGAACTAGATTATTGACTCTAGTGCAAGTGGGAGACTGTTGGAAATATGCCCTAGAGGCAATAATAAATTAGTTATTATTATTATATTTCCTTGTTCATGATAATCGTTTATTATCCATGCTATAATTGTATTGATAGGAAACTCAGATACATGTGTGGGTACATAGACAACAACATGTCCCTAGTAAGCCTCTAAGTTGACTAGCTCGTTGATCAATAGATGGTTACGGTTTCCTGACCATGGACATTGGATGTCGTTGATAACGGGATCACATCATTAGGAGAATGATGTGATGGACAAGACCCAATCCTAAGCCTAGCACAGATCGTGTAGTTCGTATGCTAAAGCTTTTCTAATGTCAAGTATCATTTCCTTAGACCATGAGATTGTGCAACTCCTGGATACCGTAGGAATGCTTTGGGTGTACCAAACGTCACAACGTAACTGGGTGGCTATAAAGGTGCACTACAGGTATCTCCAAAAGTGTCTGTTGGGTTGGCACGAATCGAGACTGGGATTTGTCACTCCGTGTAAACGGAGAGGTATCTCTGGGCCCACTCGGTAGGACATCATCATAATGTGCACAATGTGATCAAAGGGGTTGATCGCGGGATGATGTGTTACGGAACGAGTAAAGAGACTTGCCGGTAACAAGATTGAACAAGGTATCAGGATACCGACGATCGAATCTCGGGCAAGTACTATACCGCTAGACAAAGGGAATTGAACCCTCGACATCATGGTTCATCCGATGAGATCATCATGGAACATGTGGGAGCCAACATGGGTATCCAGATCCCGCTATTGGTTATTGGCCGGAGAATTGTCTCGGTCATGTCTGCATGGTTCCCGAACCCGTAGGGTCTACACACTTAAGGTTTGGTGACGCTAGAGTTGTTATGGGAATTAGTGTGCAGTTACCGAATGTTGTTCGGAGTCCCGGATGAGATCCCGGACGTCGCGAGGAGTTCTAGAATAGTCCAGAGGTAAAGATTTATATATGGGAAGTCCTATTTTGGCCACTGGAAAATGTTCATGATTTTTCGGTATTGTACCGGGAAGGTTCTAGAAGGTTCCAAAGTGGGGCCCACCTGCATGGGGGGACCACATGAACATGGGTAGTGGGGGAAAGTCCCCACAGCCCTGGTCAAGGCGCACCAAGATCCCCCCTTAGAAGGAATAAGATCATATCCCGAAGGGATAAGATCAAGATCCCTAAAAAGGGGGGATAACAATCGGTGGGGAAGGAAATGATAGGATTTCTTTCCTCACACCTTTGCCAACGCCCCAATGGACTTGGAGGGAAAGAAACCAGCCCCCTCCACCCCTATATATAGTGGGGAGGCGCATGGGAGCTTAACCCTTGCCCCTGGCGCAGCCCTCCCCCTCTCCCAAGTCCTCCTCCTCTATCGCGGTGCTTGGCGAAGCCCTGCAGGATTGCCACGCTCCTCCACTACCACCATGCCGTCGTGCTGCTGCTGGATGGAGTCTTCCTCAACCTCTCCCTCTCTCCTTGCTGAATCAAGGCATGGGAGACGTCACCGGGTTGTACGTGTGTTGAACGCGGAGGTGCCGTCCGTTCGGCACTAGAATCTCCGGTGATTTGGATCACGACGAGTACGACTCCTTCAACCCCGTTCTCTTGAACGCTTTCGCTTAGCGATCTACAAGGGTATGTAGATGCACTCTCCTTCCCCTCGTTGCTGGTTTCTCCATAGATAGATATTGGTGACACGTAGGAAAATTTTGAATTTCTGCTACGTTCCCCAAAATTCCCTAGGGGAGGGGCGGCGTCCATAGGGGAAACCCTAGATGGGTTTTGGCGGCCCCACTCCCTAGGAAACTTGCCCACCAAGCCGGGAGGGGCGGCTGCCCTAGGGGTGGTGCCCCCAAATCTCCTGGTTACGTGAGATAGGGTGGGAGGGGTGCTCAGCCCCTTAGTGGACTGATGTGCCCTCTTCCCTTGGTCCATAAGGCACCCCAACGCTTGTCGGGGCCTCCGAAACCCCTTTCGGACACGCTGGTCATCACCTGGTACCCCCGGAACAATTCCGGAGTCCAATACCCTTCGTCCAATATACCGATCTTCACCTCCGGACCATTCCGGAGCTCCTCGTCATGTCCGGGATCTCATCCGGGACTCCGAACAACCTTCGGTAACCACATACTATTTCCCATAACAACTCTAGCGTCACCGAACCTTAAGTGTGTAGACCCTACGGGTTCGGGAACCATGCAGACATGACCGAGACATTCTCCGGTCAATAACCAACAGCGGGATTTGGATACCCATGTTGGTTCCCACATGTTCCACGATGATCTCATCGGATGAACCACGATGTCAAGGATTCAAGCAATCCCGTATGCAATTCCCTTTGTCAATCGGTATGTTACTTGCCCGAGATTCGATCGTCGATATCCCAATACCTCGTTCAATCTCGTTGCCGGCAAGTCACTTTACTCATTCCGTAATGCATGATCCCGTGACTAACTACTTAGTCACATTGAGCTCATTGTGATGATGCATTACCGAGTGGGCCCAGAGATACCTCTCCGTCATACGAAGTGACAAATCCCAGTCTCGATTCGTGCCAACCCAACAGACACTTTCGGAGATACCTATAGTGCACCTTTATAGCCACCCAGTTACATTGTGACGTTTGGTACACCCAAAGTACTCCTACGGTATCAGGGAGTTACACAATCTCATGGTCTAAGGAAATGATACTTGACATTAGAAAAGCTTTAGCAAACGAACTACACGATCTTGTGCTATGCTTAGGATTGGGTCTTGTCCATCACATCATTCTCCTAATGATGTGATCCCGTTATCAATGACATCCAATGTCCATGGTCAGGAAACCATGACCATCTGTTGATCAACGAGCTAGTCAACTAGAGGCTCACTAGGGACATGTTGTGGTCTATGTATTCACACATGTATTGCGGTTTCCGGTCAATACAATTATAGCATGAATAATAGACAATTATCATGAACAAGGAAATACAATAATAACCATTTTATTATTGCCTCTAGGGCATATTTCCAACAGTCTCCCACTTGCACTAGAGTCAATAATCTAGTTCACATCACTATGTGATTGTAATGAACCAACACCCATGGGGTTTGATCATATCTCGCTTGTGAGAGAGGTTATTAGTCAACGGATCTGAACCTTTCAAATCCGTGTGTGCTTTGCAAATCTATATGTCATCTCCTAGATGCAGCTACCACACTCTATTTGGAGCTATTCCAAATATTTGTTCTACTATATGAATCCGGTTTACTACTCAGAATAATCTGGATTAGTGTCAAAGTTTGCATCGGCGTAACCCTTTACGACGAACTCTTTTACCACCTCCATAATCGAGAAAATTCCTTAGTCCACTAGTTACTAAGGATAACCTTGACCGCTATTTTGTGATCCATTCCTGGATCACACTTGTACCCCTTGACTGACTCATGGCAATGCACACTTCTGGTGCGGTACACAGCATAGCATACTGTAGAGCCTACGTCTAAAGCATAGGGGATGACCTTCGTCCTTTCTCTCTTTTCTGCCGTGGTCAAGTCTTGAGTCTTTCTCACTACTCATACCATATAACACAACCAAGAACTCCTTCTTTGCCGATCTATTTTGAGCTCCTTCAAAATCTTGTCACGGTATGTATTTATTTGAAAGTACTATTAAGCATTTTTTATCTATCTTTATAGATCTTGATGCTCAATGTTCAAGTAGCTTAATCTAGGTTTTCCATTGAAAAACACTTTTCAAATAACCCTATATGCTTTCCAGAAATTCTACATCATTTCTGATCAACAATATGTCAACAACATATACTCATCAGAAATTCTATAGTGCTCCCACTCACTTCTTTGGAAATACAAGTTTCTCATAAACTTTGTATAAACCCAAAATCTTTGATCATCTCATCAAAGCGTATATTCCAACTCCGAGATGCTTACTCCAGTCCTTAGAAGGATTGCTGGAGCTTTGCATACTTGTTAGCATCTTTCAGGATTGACAAAACCTTCTGGTTGTATCACATACAACCTTTCCTCAAGAATATCGTCGAGGAAATAATGTTTTGACATCCTATCTGCAAGATTTCATAAATCATGCAGTAATTGCTAATATAATTCCAACAGACTCTTAGCATCGCTACGAGTGAGAAAGTCTCATCGTAGTCAACTCCTTGAACTTGTCGGAAAACATCTTAACGACAAGTCGAGCTTTCTTAATGGTGATACTTACCATCATTGTTCGTCTTCCTTTTAAAATCCATCTGTACCCAACAGCCTTACGACCATCAAGTAGTTCTTCCAAAGTCTCCACTTTGTTTTCATACATGAATCCTCTCTTGGATTTTATGGCCTCGAGCCATTCATCGGAATCCGGGCCCACAATCGCTTCTCCATAGCTCTTAGGTTCATTGTTGTCTAGCAACATGACCTCCAAGACAGGATTACGTACCACTCTGAAGCAGTACGCATCCTTGTCGACCTACGAGGTTTGGTAGTGACTTGATCCGAAGTTTCATGATCACTATCATAAGCTTCTACTTCAATTGGTGTAGGTGCCACAGGAACAACTTCCTGTGCCCTGCTACACACTAGTTGAAGTGATGGTTCAACAACCTCATCAAGTCTCCACCATCCTCCCACTCAATTCTTTCAAGAGAAACCCTTCCTCGAGAAAGGACCTGTTTCTAGAAACAACCACTTTTGCTTCCGGATCTGAAATAGGAGGTATACCCAACTGTTTTGGGTGTCCTATGAAGATATATTTATCCGCTTTGGGTTCGAGCTTATCAGGATGAAACTTTTTCACATAAGCGTCGCAGCCCCAAACTTTCAAGAAACGACAGCTTAGGTTTCTCTAAACCATAGTTCATACGATGTCATCTCAACGGAATTACGTGGTGCCCTATTTAAAGTGAATGTTGTTGTCTCTAATGCCTAACCCATGAACGATAGTGGTAATTTGATAAGAGACATCATGGTATGCCCCATATCCAATAGGGTGCATCTATGATGTTCAGACACACCATCACACTATGGTGTTCCAAGCAGTGTTAGTTGTGAAACAATTTCCACAATGTCTCAATTGTGTACCAAACTCGCAACTCAGATATTCATCTCTATGATCATATCATAGACATTTTATCCTCTTATCACGAAGATCTTCAACTTCACTCTAAAACTACTTGAACCTTTCAATAGTTCAGACTTGTGTTTCATCAAGTAAATATACTCAACATCTACTCAAATCATCTGTGAAGTAAGAACATAATGATATCCACTGCGTGCCTCAGCACTCATTGGACTGCACACATCAAAATGTGTTACTTCCAACAAGTTGCTTTCTTGTTCCATCTTACTGAAAACGAGGCTTTTCAGTCATCTTGCCCATGTGGTATAATTTGCATGTCTCAAGTGATTCAAAATCAAGTGAGTCCAAACGATCCATCTGCATGGAGTTTCTTCATGTGTACATACCAATAGACATGGTTCACATGTCTCAAACTTTTCAAAAAAATGAGTGAGTCCAAAGATCCATCAACATGGAGCTTCTTCATGCGTTTTATACCAATATGACTTACATGGCAGTGCCACAAGTAGGTGGTACTATCATTACTATCTTATATCTTTTGGCATGAACATGTGTATCACTACGATCGAGATTCAATAAACCATTCATTTTAGGTGCAAGACCATTGAAGGTATTATTCAAATAAACAGAGTAACCATTATTCTCCTAAAATGAATAACCGTATTGTGATAGACATAATCCAATCATGTCTATGCTCAATGCAAACACCAAATAACAATTATTTAGGTTTAACACCGATCCCGATGGTAGAGGGAGCGTGCGATGTTTGATCACATCAACCTTGGAAATATTTCCAACACATATCGTCACCTCGCCTTTGGCTAGTCTCCGTTTATTCTGTAGCTTTTTATTTCGAGTTACTAACACTTAGCAACCGAACCGGTATCTATTACCATGGTGCTACTAGGAGTACTAGTAGAGTACACATTAATATAATGTATATCCAATATACTTCTATCGACCTTGCCTGCCTTCTTATCTACCAAGTATCTAGGGTAATTCTGCTCCATTGACCGTTCCCCTTATTACAGAAGCACTTAGTCTCGGGTTTGGGTTCAACCTTGGGTTTCCTCACTAGAGCAGCAGTTGATTTGCCGTTTCATGAAGTATCCCTTCTTGCCCTTGCCCTTCTTGAAACTAGTGGTTTCACTAACCATCAACAATTGATGCTCCTTCTTGATTTCTACTTTCGCGGTGTCAAACATCGCGAATATTTCAAGGATCATCATATCTATCCCTGATATGTTATAGTTCATCACAAAGCTCTAGTAGCTTGGTGGAAATGACCTTGGAGAAACATCACTATCTCATCTGGAAGATTAACTCCCACTCGATTCAAGTGATTGTTGTACCCAGACAATCTGAGTACAAGCTCAACGATTGAGCTTTTCTCCCTTAGTTTGTAGGCTAAGAAACTCGTCGGAGGTCTCATACCTCTTGACGTGGGCACGAGCCTGAAATCCCAATTTCAGCCCTTGGAACATCTCATATGTTCCGCGACGTTTCAAAAGACGTCTTCGGCGCCACAATTCTAAATCGTTTAACATTACTGAACTATCATGTAGTCATCAAAACGTGTATGTCAGATGTTCGCAACATCCACAGACGATGTTCGAGGTTCAGCACACCGAGCGGTGCATTAAGGACATAAGCCTTCTGCGCAGCAATGAGGACAATCGTCAGTTTACGGACCCAGTCCGCATAATTGCTACTATCAACTTTCAACTATATTTTCTCTAGGAACATATCTAAAACAGTAGAAATAAAGCGCGAGCTACGACATAATTTGCAAAAACCTCTTGACTATGTTCAGGATAATTAAGTTCATCTTATGAACTCCCACTCAGATAGACATCCCTCTAGTCATCTAAGTGATACATGATCCGAGTCAACTAGGTTGTGTCCGATCATCACGTGACACGGACTAGTCATCATCGGTGAACATCTTCATGTTGATTGTATCCAATATACGACTCATGTTCGACCTTTCGGTCTCTTGTGTTCCGAGGCCATGTATGTACATGCTAGGCTCGTCAAGTCAACCTAAATGTTTCGCGTGTGTAAATCTGGCTTACACCCGTTGTATGTGAACGTTAGAATCTATCACACCCGATCATCACATGGTGATTCGAAACAACGAACTTTCGCAATGGTGCACAGTTAGGGGGAACACTTTCTTGAAATTATTATGAAGGATCATCTTATTTACTACCATTGTTCTAAGCAAATAAGACGCATAAACATGATAAACATCACATGCAATAAAATAGTGACATGATATGGCCAATATCATTTTGCTCCTTTTGATCTCCATCTTCGGGGCTCCATGATCATCATCGTCACTGGCATGACACCATCATCTCCATCATCGTGTCTCCATGAAGTTGTCTCACCAACTTATTACTTCTACTACTATGGCTAACGGTTTAGCAATGAAGTAAAGTAATTACATGGCGTTATTTAGTGACATGCAGGTCATACAATAAATAAAGACAACTCCTATGGCTCCTGCCAGTTGTCATACTCATCGACATGCAAGTCGTGATTCCTATTACAAGAATATGATCAATCGCATACATCACATATATTTCATTCATCACATCCTTCTTGGCCATATCACATCACACGGCATATGCTGCAAAAACAAGTTAGACGTCCTCTAATTGTTGTTGCAAGTTTTTACATGGCTGCTATAGGTTTCTAGCAAGAATGCTTCTTACGTACAACAAAACCACAACATGATATGCCAATTGCTATTTACCCTTCATAAGGACCCTTTTCATCGAATCCGATCCGACTAAAGTGGGAGAGACAGACACCCGCTAGCCACCTTATGCAACAAGTGCATGCCAGTCGGTGGATCTGTCTCACGTAAGTGTACGTGTAAGGTCGGTCCGGGCCGCTTCATCCCACAATACCGTCGAAACAAGATAGGACTAGTAACGGTAAGCATATTGAACAAAATCAACGCCCACAACAACTTGTGTTCTACTCGTGCATAGAAACTACTCATAGACCTAGCTCATGATGCCACTGTTGGGGAACGTAGCAGAAATTCAAAATTTTCTATGCATCACCAAGATCAATCTATGGAGAGACTAGCAACGAGAGAGAGAGGGAGTGCATCTTCATACCCTTGAAGATCGCTAAGCGGAAGCGTTATAAGAACACGGTCGGTGGAGTCGTTCACGAAGCGATTCATATCGCGGCCGAATCTGATCTAAGCACCAAACAACGGTGCCTCCGCGTTCAACAGACGTACAGCCCGGGGACGTCTCCTCCTTCTTGATCCATCAAGGGGAGAGGAGAAGTTGAGGGAGAACTCCGACAGCACGACGGCATGGTGGTGATGGAGCTCGTGGTTCTCCGGCAGGGCTTCGCCAAGCACTACGGAGGAGGAGGAGGTGTTGGAGGAGGGAGAGGGCTGCGCCAGGGGAAGGGTGCGGCTGCCCTCTCTCTCCCTCCCTATATATAGGGGGAAGGGAGGAGGGGGAGGCACCGTAGGGTTCCCTAGGGGAGGGGCGGCGGCCATAGGGGAAACCCTAGATGGGTTTTGGCGCCCCCACTCCCTAGGAAACTTGCCCCCCAAGCCGGGAGGGGCGGTTGCCCTAGGGGTGGCGCCCCCACATCTCCTAGTTACGTGAGATGGGGTGGGAGGGGCGCTCAGACCCTTAGTGGGCTGATGTGCCCTCTTCCCTTGGCCCATAAGGCCCCCCAACGCTTGCCGGGGCCTTCGAAACCCCTTTCAGACATGCTGGTCATCACCTGGTACCCCCAGAACAATTCCGGACTCCAATAACCTTCGTCCAATATACCAGTCTTCACCTCCAGACCATTCCGGAGCTCCTCGTCATGTCCGGGATCTCATCCGGGACTCCGTACAACCTTCGGTAACCACATACTATTTCCCATAACAACTCTAGCGTCACCGAACCTTAAGTGTGTAGACCCTACGGGTTCGAGAACCATGCAGATATGACCGAGATGTTCTCCGGTCAATAACCAACAGCGGGATCTGGATACCCATGTTGGCTCCCACATGTTCCACGATGATCTCATCGGATGAACCACGATGTCAAGGATTCAAGCAATCCCGTATGCAATTCCCTTTGTCAATCGGTATGTTACTTGCCCGAGATTCGATCGTCGGTATCCCAATACCTCGTTCAATCTCGTTACCGGCAAGTCACTTTACTCGTTCCGTAATGCATGATCCCGTGACTAACTACTTCGTCACATTGAGCTCATTGTGATGATGCATTATTGAGTGGGCCCAGATGTCACAGCCCTAGCTTAGACCTTGTCTGTCTTTGCATAAGCATCCATGCATCATGTTTAAATTTTATGAAACTTGAAATGGGGATTGCCTAAACCCTAGCATCAAAGGAATTCACTAGGTTCAACTAAAATATTTTCAGTGAATCCAAATGGCTTTCAAAAATGTTCATCATTTCTGGAAAATGCTAGAACCATAACCAGAGGTGTTGCACATTTTTCCATGACATATTTGGTCACCGAATTAAATCATATAGTATTTACAGTTGGGTATTTAAATGCTATATATTATTTTAAGTGCTCAATTAATTCTAAACTTAAGTGTGGGCTGCTAGGAATAATTCTAACAGAGCCGACAACTATTTTCAGGATTTTTGAAAACGTTTTTGTATTTTTAATAAAGCCACAAAGATTACAGAAAATAGAAAACAGAAAATAAGAGAGAGAGAGAGAGAGAGAGAGAGAGAGTTAGTACCTGGCCTCACTGTGCAGGCCACCTAGTCAGCCCAGCTGTGGCCCAGCACTGCAGCTGGCCCAGCCCACCACCGCCTCCTTCCCTGTCGTCTTCCTCCTCTGCCAGGATAACGGGCGCGTGCCCGACGCGCGCGCACCGCCGTGCGGCCACCTCCACCCTGCTTGCCTGCATCCTCGACGCCTGGACGTCTCCAACGCCGCCACGCATGCCCCTGGAACCCCCTCGCACTCTCCCTCGCTCCTCCCCTCTCCTCTGTTTCTCTTTCGCGCACCCACCCGAGCGCAGCCGCAGCCGCCGCTCGCCGTAGCCATGGCCACCGGCCACCCCACGCCTCGCCGACGCGCCCAACGTCCTCACCGAGCTCGTCCCCAAACTCCCGGCGACGAGATCGCCTCCGCCGCCCCGACCGCTCCGGTTCTTCCCCGAGCTCGCCGATCGCTTCCCTGCACTCGTCGTGAGCCACTGATCCTCTTCCCTCTCACCGTTCTCGCTCTCGTGCACCGTAGCCACCGGACCTTGCTCACCCGCACGCGCCGCCGCTTGTGCTCGCCGCCGACGTATCTCCGGACACCTAACGGTCCGGTCGTCGTGCTCAGCTCCCTCTCCGCGCCGCGTAGAGCACGTAGGTGCCCCGCACAAGCCACCCTGCCCACCATAGCATCGACCCCGAGCTCACCTGAGCTCCAGCGACCACCAAGGTCGACGCCGGTGATGACTCCGGCCATCCCAGGCCCAGCCGCTGCCACCACTCGACGCGGACGAGTGCCCGCGTCCCGCAGATGCCCTCCGCCGGCCATTTGGTTGCCGGAGGAGGAATTCCGAGCCCCTTCGCCGTCTCTGGCCCTGCCGACGACGAGCCCCGGGTCAACTCCGGCGAGTTTGACCCGGGTTGACCCAGTTGACCTCCCCTGGGTCCGGACAAGTGGGCCCATGGCCCTGCTAATTTAGTTTAGTGCTAATTAACTTTTAGTTAACCAGCTAAGTCACTGACATGTGGGCCCACGCCCTAATTAACTTAGGTTAGCATTTAACTTAGCACTAATTAACTCCGTTAATTAGCTGTGACACTGACATGCGGACCCCACTGGTCAGATTTGACCTGGCCGACCCAGTTGACGTGATGACGTCACACCTATGTCATGCTGACGCAGTAAAGCATTTTTTGGATTTAAGTTTATCCAGAAAATTCCAGAAAATAGTATAAACTTCTAAAATTCATAGAAATTCAACCGTAACTCCAAATTAAATAATTTATATATGAAAAATGATCAGAAAAATCCAATCTATCCATCTGTACCATTCTCATGCATGTTTGAACAACTTAAATCTGCTGTATACAACAATTTTAATAAATGGCATTTGAAATGCCTTATGTGGAGTTTGAATTTGAACCTAGGGTTCAAACCAACTTCATTTAACCTGCTGCTAGTTGCATTAGCTCAAACCACAACATATTGCCATGTCATGATCATGCATCATATTGTGCATTGCATTGATCGTGTTTCTTCTTTGTTTGTCGGTGTTGTTCCCCCTAGGTAGATGTTATACCAACGTTGTGATCGTTGACACTGATGAAGACTCAATGCTATCTTCAGAAGTGCCAGGCAATCAAAACCCCCTTGTTCATTCCGATACAATCCTACTCTCTTGCTCCTGCTCCCTTTTACTGCATTAGGACAACAACGATTCATCTGTTACTTGCTGCGGTAGTTGAACCCCTTTATCCTCTGCATGACCTGTCATTGCCACAGTAAATAGATGAAACCCACTAGTATGAGTAGGAGTTGTTTGAGCCCTATTGTGCCTACTCATTCATGCTTGTTTGTCATGCCTGCTATTGCTTAGAGTTGAGTCAGGTCTGATTCATCGGGAATGAATCAGAGGTGTGTGAACATGTCCTACTGTGTATGAGCTAAGTGTGTGAACACGATTTGGTAAAGGTAGTGGTGAGAGGCCATGTAGGAGTACATGGTGGGTTGTCTCATTGAAGTCGTCCTTAGGAACTGAGTTCTGTGTTTGTGATCCATGAAACAACTACTACCATGCATTGGGCCCTAAAATATGACCCCGCTCGACTTCTTAATCACCCTTGTCCTCTGTCCAGGAGTTGCAAGTAGTTTCTGGTGTTTGTAGTATGCTGGAGGCCGTGGGCAGCACTGACCCGAGGGGTGGGCTGTGATGCGGTAGGCATGTGGCACGGTGTACCGGGCGCCTGTTTGGTGTCTCGGGAACCCTGCACACATCGTTCGGGGTCGTATGTGGAAACTTCGGCCGGACTCCCTGCGGATGGAACCTGAATAGGCGATAAACCTGGACTAGAGACTTGAGTGTTTAGGTAGGTCGTGGTCTACACCCACGTCGGCTTTCGCTTGAAGTCTGCCGAGCACATGTCGTGTGCAGACGCTAAGTGGTGGAAACATGTATGAAGAAGTACACCCCTGCAGGGTTAACATCATCTATTCGAATAGTCGTGTCCGTGGTAAAGGACTTCTGGGTTGCCTATAATAGTTCATAGACAAGTGGAAATGGATACTCTAAAATACGCAAGATAAGCGTGAGTGCTATGGATGGCGTTCTCGTAGGGAGACTGGAGCGGATCCATAGTGGTGTATTGATATGGTGAATATGTGGACTCGTGTGCGCCACCTCAAAAGAGTTACTTGCAGTAGTAATTCAGAATAGGCACCGAGTCAAAGTTGGCTTGCTGTTGTTAAACTCCACCACCCCCTTTGTTGATAATGATGCATATGTAGATAGTTCTGATGTAAGTCTTGTTGGGTACATTTGTACTCACGTTTGCCTATTTTATGTTTTTGCAGAGAGACGCCAGTCTCGTTAGTAGTTCCGTGTGGACTTCGACGTTTAGCTTGTTACCTCAGCTACGATCTTGTGCCCTCGGCAGGATCTAGTAGATAGTCAGGCTTCTAAGCCTTTTCATTTGTAGATGTCTATACTCAGACATGTTAAGCTTTCGCTTGTGCCGTGATTTGTATGCTCTGAATGTTGGGTCATGAGACCCCTGTTTGTAATATCTCGCTCCTCGGAGCCTAATGAATACATACTTGAGTCGTAGAGTCATGTTGTGATGCCATGTTGTATTTGCACATATCGAGCATATTGTGTGTATGTTATTGAAATGCTTGGTATGTGTGGGATCTGACTATCTAGTTGTTAATCCTTAGTAGCCTCTCTTACCGGGAAATGTCTCCTAGTGTTTCCACCGAGCCATGGTAGCTTGCTACTGCTCCGGAACACTTAGGCTGGCCGGCATGTGTCCTTCTTCGTTCCTGTGTCTGTCCCCTCGGGGAAATGTCACGCGATGAATACCGGAGTCCTGTTAGCCCGCTACAACCCGGTTCACCGGAGTGCTGCTAGCCCAGTGCTACAGCCTGGATTCACTCGCTGATGACCGACACGTTCGATGCTGGGTCATGGATGCCTGTCCCTGTAAGTTTGTGCCACTTTGGGTTTACGACTCGCCATGTCAGCCCGAGAGATACCTCTCCGTCATACGGAGTGACAAATCCCAGTCTCGATTCGTCCCAACCCAACAGACACTTTCGGAGATACCTGTAGTGCACCTTTATAGCCACCCAGTTACGTTGTGACATTTGGTACACCCAAAGTACTCCTACGGTATCAGGGAGTTACACAATCTCATGGTCTAAGGAAATGATACTTGACATTAGAAAAGCTTTAGCAAATGAACTACACGATCTTGTGCTATGCTTCGGATTGGGTCTTGTTCATCACATCATTCTCCTAATGATGTGATCCCGTTATCAATGACATCCAATGTCCATGGTCAGGAAACCATGACCATCTGTTGATCAACGAGCTAGTCAACTAGAGGCTCACTAGGGACATGTTGTGGTCTATGTATTCACACATGTATTGCGGTTTCCGGTCAATACAATTATAGCATGAATAATAGACAATTATCATGAACAAGGAAATACAATAATAACCATTTTATTATTGCCTCTAGGGCATATTTCCAACAGACTCACCACTCGGTAGGATTTTTGTCACTTAGGAGAGTATTGGACTGCAGCTAAGCCCCTGAGTAAGAGGCAGACTCACCACTCGGTGGGATTTTTTTCACTTGGGCGAGTACTAGACTGCAGCTAAGCCCCCGAGTGAGAGGCGGACTCACCACTCGGTAGGATTTTTGTCACTTAGGCGAGTACTGGACTGTAGCTAAGCCCCCGAGTGAGAGGCGGACTCACCACTCGGTAGGATTTTTATCACTTAGGCGAGTACTGGACTGCAGCTAAGCCCTCGAGTGAGAGGCGGACTCACCACTCGGTAGGATTTTTGTCACTTAGGCGAGTACTGGACTGCAGCTAAGCCCGCAAGTGAGAGGCGGACTCACCACTCGGTAGGATTTTTGTCAGTTAGGCGAGTACTGGACTGCAGCTAAGCCCCCGAGTGAGAGGCGGACTCACCACTCGGTGGGATTTTTGTCACTTAGGCGAGTACTGGACTGTAGCTAAGCCCCCGAGTTAGAGGCGGACTCACCACTCGGTAGGATTTTTGTCACTTAGGCGAGTACTGGACTGCAGCTAAGCCCCCGAGTGAGAGGCGGACTCACCACTCGGTAGGATTTTTGTCACTTAGGCGAGTACTGGACTGCAGCTAAGCCCCCGAGTGAGAGGCGGACTCACCACTCGGTAGGATTTTTGTCACTTAGGCGAGTACTAGACTGCAGCTAAGCCCCCGAGTGAGAGGCAGACTCACCACACGGTAGGATTTTTGTCACTTAGGCGAATACTGGACTGCAGCTAAGCCCCCGAGTGAGAGGCAGACTCACCACTCGGTAGGATTTTTTCTTCGACTTAGGCGAAACGGATTCGCAACTAAGGCATCCACTAGGGGATTTTAGAACATGTAAAAAATAAACAACAATCATTCGGAAGACTGTAAAATATCTTTATCTGGAATTGAATCAATCGGATAGATGCGTAGCGAGGTGGTTGTACGAATGACGTTCGATGAGTAAGGCCGCCTGTATGATTCAGCGATGGCGCTTTACCCTTTTGCATGAAAGGGGTATTTATCCAAGTGGACGTGCTTCCCGATTGATCGGGGTATGTTGACTGCAAGGAAAAACTTGGTGGAACTTGTATGTCTCCCGGAGGAGGTAGACTAGTGGTCTGACATGGACGTGCCATGAAACCCAAGTGACGAGGCTAGTGTGTGGGCTGACTCTCCAGAGAGAGGCCACTCATTATCCCGGGGGAAAACCAACACATGCCATCTCTGAGTCCAAGTTTGTGAAACTGACGCCTTGGAGCCTAGGATAGGGCCAAGTGTATCCGTAGAGGAGCGTTGTTTTCACCCTTTTGCAGTCCTGAAGATGACTTTAGATAATGATTTGGGCGATCATTTGAGTGGACAGTACTACCCTTATAGATTTTCAATGGACCGAGCATGTATGGTCAGAAAGATATTCCTGATGTGATCAATGAGTTGATTGAATGGGCGTAACCCCTAAGGGAGGCATGGCCAACGGCTGTGCGTAGCCCCTGAGTGATGCTCAAAAGAGGCAAGCTTGCTACAGAGTGTGATATGAGGTTTGATCATACGAGTAACTTAGTCGTTCCCGTGTTGGGGGTGTAGAGGTGAAGACATGTCCAACTGATGGTGACGCGCGAGGCGGCCGAGGGGCGATGATGTGTACAACCGAGTGACGACGCGCGGGGCGGCCAAATGGGGAAGACGCGCACAAGCAAGTGGTGACACACGGAGCGGCCGAGTGGTGAAGACGTGCACAACCGAGAGGCGACGCATGGAGCGCCCGAGTGGTGAAGACGTGCACAACCGAGTGGTGTGGTGCGGGACGGCCGAGTGAGGATGTGCGAGGTGGCCGAGTGACATATTGCGTGTCCAGCCAAGTGGCCGAAATGGTCTTCGAAGGAGTTAGCCAGATGCTTTCGAAGCTAATGTAATGATGAGGTCGGTGTAGTTTGGTTGCGACACAACAAGACCGGCGTGACAACTGAGTCTGAATAAGAACGAAGATGGCGTGTAGAGCGTCTGAGTGATTATAAAACTTGTCAAAGTGGCAGATCGAATGCACTTGTTGAAGTGAAGGATCTGACTGGTGATGAAGTACTTGACTACTCAGGAGAGTGTCATTCCAAATGAGATGCAGCCCCCGAGCGTACTACAGGCTTCGACAACGAACATGTCGGAATACGAGAAATATAGTTTTGAATGGATGATTTGCAATTCATCGAGTTGGACTCGGGTAAATATGAGGAGAAGCTTCCGGGTGATGCTCGAAAGAGGCAAACTCGCAAAAGAGTGAAGTGTGAAAGTTGATTATAAAAGGGACTTATCTGTCTCATGCCTGACGAGGTCTATATCATTGATACGATGAAGAGGATTCCACAGAGGGGTTGGCCAGATGTGTTTGAAGTCAACAAAGCGACAAGGTCGATGTTCTGGTGCGCTGGGACCGGTATGGTGACCGAGTACGAGCAGCGATGAAGTTTTCGCACAGGGCCGTCGAGTGATCGCGTAACTTGTGTTAAAAATGACACAAGCCAACGAAATAATTTCTCGAGGAAATTCGATGTGTGCTGAAATAAATTGTGTGAATAACATCCATAGACACCCGCACAGTGTCGTGAACAACCTTGCTCTGATTACCACCTGATATAGACCGAATCTCGTTGGCGAGATTCGATCCGTTGTTGCGGCCCGACCTTTCACGACACTCCACCACCAGCAGTAGCAACCTCTCGCCCGCGCACGCGATGTACACGAAGTAGAGGGTTTGAACCTTGCGGCCCAGCACGAGAAAACCAATCTCGACGAAGGTACTCATGCGCAAAACAATTTCCACGAAGAGAAATCGCAACACAGAGGTTTTCTAAAGCTTCCTCCGAAACTTAGGGATTTTTAGACAGCTTCACCCAAAACTCGATACGGGTATTTACCCTAAAAACACATCGTGTCTATTCATAAAAATATAACCTGTCTTACATTGACCGTACTATGGCTATTTATAATAGTATAGCTGGCCCGTACATGGTTTGACCAACAAGCTAACCGCACCCCTAAACCAAAAAGGAAAACAAACTTGACCATAACAACCGACTTGACTAAATCTTAGGAAACAAAAACAACTAGTACGACTTGTTATTTGGTGCTGGTGACTTCTACAATTTACCGATGGACCCTACCCGGTTCCTTTTAAAGAAAACAAGTCTCTAATCTTCATAGTTGTTCATGAGTACGCTTCTTTGTCAGGTGGCCGCACCAGATGGAACTTGTATATTTTTATAACTCCTTGCTTGTGGTTAGCTGCGTACATGACTAATCTCCCATGGATGCACGTGAACTCATTTATCTCTGGCCCAAACTGAAACTGATCAATGTTGCATGTGGATTCTTTTGCTGACTCAAACTGAACTCCTCCCAAAATATCTCCACAAACGTAACTCACCAAGGCTTCATGTTTCCTATGCATGCATGGCCGTACGCACATGCATACAAGTGCTCCTGTAGGCCTACTAGTAATTTCCATGGAGTCTTGTACATTCTTCACACTTTCCTGATCAATATGTATATACTTCAATGCATCTGTGTCATCTATTTTCAATCTTGGCGATACAACAATTAAATCTTCATCTTGAACAATACTAGTATCATATTCGGCCATCTGTGCAGACTTTGTTTTATCAGTAGCGACCATCATAGACAAATTGCACGGGGTCATATCATCGACCGCCACCACCTGCACGAGGACGAGGGACGCCTCCTCTACGAGGCCGACTACCCGACACTGCCGGACATGCGAGTGCCAGGCACCTAGAAGCTCAGCGTCGGTGGCATCCCGGTGCCTCCAGCGCCCATCGGCGCTAATCGCGCGCCGAAATAGCGCATATCCGGTCCTCGCTGTCGGCGGCAGCGCGAAACAAGCTGAGGTACGCCCCGACAACAACGCGTTGTGGACGGCGTACTTCGACTGGCGCCACGGGGAGCAGCTCGCCTCCACCAACGGCATCGAGCCCCGCGGCCGCCACAACTCCGACGGGCGGCGCCAATGGTGTGGCGTCCTCGGCCGCACCCTCAAGGTTGTCCATGAGTACATCGAGGCCGGCAACACATCGCGCCTGGAGTACCCGGCGCCCCCCTCCTTCTCTCGCCGCCGCGGTAGCTCCTGGATGCCGCGGCAAGATCCTCGTCGTCGGGCTCCCTCTCCTTCGGCTCGTCGGCGCTACCCCCCGTCAAGTCGGAGCCTCGGGAGACGCCGCTCAGGAGCCGCATCCGCGGCGGCGCCAACGTTATCAACAAGGATGGCTATGGCCCCTCTCCTCCCTCTTTTCGCCTCGTCCGGCCAAAGACTGAGCGGGACAGCTGCCCATGAAGGAGCATGAGGCCATGGGCGCCACCGACGAGACCGCCCTCAAATGGGCGCAGGAGGACTACGTCCGAGAGGAGATGGCGGGCCAGCACCGTGCCCTCGAGGAGATCGCCGCCCAACGCCGTCGTCGCGAGGAGGGCGGCATCGTCATCCTCGACGACAACGACAAGGAGGCGTCCGGACCGTCCACCCCACACATCGGCGACGCTGGCCAAGGGTGCAACAGCAACTGCGGCGACGACACCATGATGTACAGGCTGCTCGACATGTAGAGGGCGGGCGGGCACCGGCAGTATCTAGTAGTCGTATTTATTTGTTTCTAATTTATGTTTTTCAGTTTTTTACAAAAATCAATGAAAACCGTCTAGTTTGATCGAATTTGTGGAATTTATGTTGCGTCTGACCAAATTTCAGCCGAGTTCAGTTTTCAAAACATGGCGTCCAGGGCAACGGTTGGGAAACCGACCGCCCCCACGGCAATTATATCGCCGGCGTGCAGTGGAGATGCTCTAAAATATGGCGAATCGCAGCAACCACGTTGGAAACTAGGTTTTACAGCTCTACTATCAGATGCCTATCAGATGCCTGGCCGAAACGCAGCGGCAGGTCCAGGGCAAGTTGGATGTGCCAGCCGAGCCAACTACCCGGAACCACGACAGGAGAAGAGCACAGGCGGACATCACAATCGGACAGGCCCTGCTCAACAACCTGGAGTACCAACATGTGTTGCACAATTCGTGCAAAAGAAACAAGGCACCATCACAAGGTTAAAACCGACGAGACGAGATCAATCACAAACAAGCATAGCCATGTTCTTCGTAAACCAAACCAAATCGTCTCAGGTTTCTATTATCGTGACGGTAACAGGAACACAAGAGATCCGGAACGCAGACAGCATCTGCAAATGCTTCATCAGCAGCATCAAACTCACACAAGGTTCACACGAGCGCGGATTAACAAGGGTGGCACGGCGCCAAGTTACTGCGCCAGCTTAATTCCTACAAGTACTTAGCAGTGGTGGTGGTACCAGTAGCGCGGTGGTGATGGTATCTACGATGTGCAGAGGACACGTTCAGGACCTCCTCTTCCTCTTCTTCTTGTCCTCCGACTTGTCGCCTGCGTTCTTGAGCTGCAAACGGGGATACATCAACGTCAGCACAGTGGAGCAGATCATACCACAACGAATCTGATTTTGGCAACCAGTAGGTGGAGGATGAGTAGGCAGCCGAGGTGGCTAGGGTGCTCACCATGATGATGAGGATGCGGACGAGGACGGCGACGAAGTCGGTGAAGAGGGTGAGCGCGTGCTTGATGTAGTCCATGTCACCGTGGTGCGCCCTCTCGATGATCTCCTGCGTGTCGTACACCATGTACCCCAGGAAGATCAACAGGCCAAAGTAGACCTGCAGAGCACGTAAACCATGTTTGTATCATGCTCATTCGGCCAAAAATATTGTATGAATGATCTCTGTTGTGTGGTGGCTTCTTCACAGTGGTGTCTCACCTCAAACATGAAGCTGCCAGAGGAGTGGCCAAAGATGGACGTGGCAAACTGCAGCCAGAGCAGGATCGACAGGCCAGAGGAGAGCAGGCCGCCGAGGTACAGGTACTCCCTGCGCTTGGCGATGATGGCGGCGCCAGAGAAGCACCCGAAGGCGATGGCGGTTCCGACAAACCCTGTCACGAGGATGCTGGAAGCACAGAGCAACAAGCAAGTTTATGTCAGCCAACATGAATAACAGGGATGTGAAAAGAAGGTGAGCACTGAGCAGCAACAAACTTAAAAGCAAAGCTCTGCAAAAAACAACAGCAAATCTGCTTGTCCAAGTAACAACCAATCAGTCATATCGATTTTTGTACTAGAACTGCAAGTACACAAATTCATCATCACTAACAAAAATGAAGGCCCAAAGAGTCCATGATCAGGCCCAAAGTACAATAACAATAACCCAAACACAGGGTCCAAACCCCACGGGGAAAGGCCCAGGTACAAACTGTCAATCTAGATAGCATCCCTTGAAAGATTAATCATAGTGGCCCATCCAAAGAGCAGACAATGTAGGAAAAAGGAGGGTCTCAGGAGAACAATAGACTAATCCATAAGCAGAATTTGGCACCTACACAACCTAACTAATAATGCTTTGCAAGAACAACCAGACAACGACAGATAGGGACACATAACCAGCAGATTTCCAATAATCCTTCACAGACAATCCATGTCGCACTCCCATGACATATCATCAAACGTCATGGTCAACTTGGTTTCGCTGCCACGGGGTTTACTCCTAAACTATTCTTAACGAGACAGGGACATTGGGAACAACAACAAAAGCAAATTCGTCTTTACCTTGGGTCAAAGTCTATGGCAAGCTCAATCAGAGGTCCAACTGAAGCCCCTTCCAGGAGGGCTGCACCCATCAGCAGCCCAAACCTCTTCCTCTGTTCACAAAGAGATAGACATCAACATAGTCAGCGCACCATGTCATGATATTTCCAGGATGACAACTTGTGAATTTCTACCCGTGCGGGCAGCAAACAAGTTATCAAGGTCAGGAGAAAGGAGAGACAAACCTCCTCATAGACTGGCACCGAGAACATCCAGGCGATGGTTCCGATACACGCGAGCATTGTCAGCATCCCGCCAATGTTCAGGGCAATGTGCAGGTAAGCACCCACGGCAGATGAGGCCAGGGCAAAGCATAGGGTCAGGTAAACCTGCAGAAAACCAAGCAAAATTGAGTTGCTTCAACTATCCATATTAAATCTGATGACCATCGTAACTCGTGACCGTGATCAGTTTCCTAAAATTTTGGAAGTTTTTATGGTTCTCCAGTAGATGCTATAACCATGACTGTGATTGAGGGAAGTACTAGCTACCCAGCCCACGTTTTACTATCACATCAACCAACGATTGAGAGAAAATCAATCGCGCGGTTCTAGAGTGGCCTGATCCCTAGCAGTGCCCAATATCTGCCACGCTCCCTCTCTTTTTGTTCACATCGCACAACAAGAGCTTGCAGGAGTGAGCTGCCACCGCATGGAATCGCCTCTTTTCATCCAATGGATCAATCTATGTTGTGATTTTCGTTTTGCCATTGTTTTGCTGCATGCTTAATTGTGTACTCATGTGTTTAAAGCTGATTTGTCTCTCTCGACGGACCAAGGCCTCCCCTCCTTTGCCGCCGTTCCAACCAGCCATGGATAGCTCTTCCTCGGCAAAGAAGAGGTCCACAGAGAAGGCTCGACGACGACTAAGCGTAAAAAAAGATATAATTATGAAGCAGATCGACAACATCTACAATAGAAGGCAAAAGAAAAATCTTCAGAAGAAAGACAAGAAGCCGACAAGGACAAACGCTGGTAAATTGTCAGCCAAGCGCAAGTTGGATTTTCATTCGGCCTTGTCAGCTTCTTGTGTTTACTCTTAAGATTTTTTTGCCAGTCTACTGTACATGTTGTCTTGAAGATCTGTTTCGCAATTTTATCTTTTTTGACACTGAATCGTCCTCGAGCCTTTGCTTTGCACCTTTTCTTTGGTGAAGAAAAGCTATCCATGCTGGTTGGAACGGCTGAAAAGGAGGGGAGGCCCTAGTCCATCGAGAGAAACAAATCAGAGAGAGCGAGGCAGGTATGGGGGATCAGACCACTCTAGAACCATGCGATGGATTTTCTCTGGATCATTTACGTGATCAATGATGCATATTTTAGGTTTACTTGTCATCATAATTCAAGAGGGGGAAGTAAGGAAGGAAATCAAAGAAACTGCTAATAATTATGGCATGATGAAAAGCATACAGTGCATTATGATTCTACATTTCAGAGGCATACGCTGCACAAATTGCGACACGTCGTCAGGTAGCGTTCCCCAAATTTTCTGCACAGAGCGGCAGAATTGGCACCTGTGGAATCGTTTAATCACCACAGCAGGTCAGCTACTCCCCCAAGGCCCCAGCTAACCAACCAACGAGATCGACCCTAATGCTATCCAGCGGGGATCCGGCGCAAGTTTGAGCTCCAAACCACCAAATCAGTGGGGAACGAACCAGCCAGCGCTAACGAACAGCACAGCACCGACCGCATTGCAACCGCACCAAACGAATCCCCTCCCAAGGAACCCGCACAAATCGACGACCCGCACAAAAATCTACAGCTACACTACATACGGACCGGCAGTTCCTCAAATTCAGGAAATAGCAGGAAATAGTCTACTAGAGCACCTGGTTCAGGAAATAGGGTTAGGGAAAACTTAACAACCACTCTAACTACGACATGTAAGCATTCAGTTTTCAGACACGCATCCACAGCAACTAGCTAGAATAAACAAATCTACAGCCCAAACTATGCCAAGTCAAGTAGCATCTGTGGAATTTTGTAGCATCAGTGGAATTTTCTGAAGAGGAAACTGCATGGTTAACAGCACAGGAATTTCCCAAGCCAACGATACCATATCCATTCTGACAAGGACGCTTGAGTAAAACCGAATCTGTTTCATGACAAGTACAACTGTTGGTTGAAGAAACGAGGGAAAATTAACTAGTAGTCATAATTGTGACACGAACGGATTCAGTTCAGGAAGAATTAGGTGACCCCAGCCATTAAACATCCATATCCGATCTGATAACGACATAAACGAAACTTACTTGCCAAGCGTAACTCAAGAGAAAAAAAAGGAAGGAAATCAAAGAGAAGTGCTCATAATTATGCATAATGATTGATGAGAAAAAGTATCCAGTTCCTGGCCATGGTTCATTATGATTCTACGTTTGGGGGGGCATACCCTGCACAAACTTTGTGACAGTAGCACAGCGTATACGCAGGCAACTACCCAGACTGTCTAGGGAAATCTACGCCTACCCGTCATCGGGTAGCATTCCCCGAAATTTCTGAATAGAGCGGCAGAATTGGCGCTTGGGATCTCCAAGCGAACGCGATTAATCACCACGGCAGGCCAGCAGCTCCGCCAGGCCGCAGCTAACCAACGAGATCGACCCTAATGCTGACAATCCAGCGGGGGAAACCCAATCCGGCGCGAAATCGAGCACCAAACAGCCGAATCGGCGGGGAACGAAGCATCCAGCGCTAACGAACAGCACAGCACCGGCCGCATTGCAGCCGCGCCGACCGATTCCCCACGGGGAACCCGCCGCGCAAATCGACGGCCCACGCGGAAACCCGCGGCCGCGTCCGTACGCGAAACCCTAGAACCGCGTACGGACCGACTGCGGTTTCCCCAAATTTACCCGCATCGGAGGCAGAGCAAGGGGGGAGAATGGGGGAGGGAGGAGGAGGGGAAGGGCGAACGTACGAGCTTGAGGTGGGACTGCACGGCGGGGGAGATCTCGCGGAAGTTCTTGAGGGAGTCGTAGCCCCATCCGCTGGCCGCCGCCGACGAGGTCGAGTAGAAGGCGTCCATCCCTGCGCTGCGCCTGCGTCTGTCGAATCGGAGCGGCCTCGCCTCGCACGCAAGGTTGTTCGTCCCTGTCCTGCGCTCGCGCTTTCGCGTGGATTTTTCTCTTTTTCTTTTCTTCTTCTTCGGCTGGTTTGGATGGATGGATGGATGGATTTCGAAACCGGTGATGGGAGGGGTGGGACGCGCAGGGGGCGGGATATATAGGGTGGTGGTGGCCTGCTGGGGGATGCGGGGCGGGGCGACGCACGCGTGGACGATCGGTTGATTCGGTGGGAAGGAAAAAAAGGAGAGGGAGGAAGCGGTGCGGCACTTGTCCCGAAGTTGTGCCTGGGTTGCTTGGTCCGGTGCGCGGGGCGTCGCGAGGGCGCCAGAAGCTTCCGCCCGTCGCGCTGCACGCAGTTTTTTTTTTCCTTTCTACGCAGTCTGTCTCTTTTTTTTAGGGGGACGCAGTCTGCCTATGAACGCGCGAGGCACACGCCTCATCTTGTTTTTTCATCACGTAACCGGAAGCAGGGGCGGCGTTTCACGTGAAATTTCATGTGAAAACCCTGCGCTCGGGAAGGACCCTTTCAAATTAAAATGTTTTTTTTATATTAAAATTAAAATGTTGTTGGCTGGCGCGCCGTGGTACTTGCCCGGCACTTTGGATCGGCCGGCTTTCGGAGAACAGTGGCACTGGCTTGGGCGTGTCTGGGTTCAGTTTGGACCTTTGGTGGCCAACCAAACAAATACTACTGCATTTCATCAAAAAGAAAAAAAAACATATACTTTAGGCCATTGGAGTGGCCGCCGGTCCTTTTTTTCATTCGGTATGCCATTGTTTCAGAAGAAAAAGAATGAACACAATAGAAACGCAGGCGCTCACATACGTGTGCATACATTTATCACTGTGAACGCATGCATGTATGCTCTAGCCTTATGAGCACCTCCGAAATGCTGAGTCGGCGCAACACCTTGCGATTGAAGTCACCGCATGTGCATCATAGTCTGACATGAACATCGCGTCCGACTGAATGAACATCGGCAAAAAGCCTGAAATAAATCCAAAGAAATTTGTTTCCATTAGTTTCAGTTTCTGGCAATGTATCTGTGAGGTGGTGGCAACAACATGTTCTTGAGGTGAAGTCTGCGAGGCGGTGGTGGGCCTGGTAATAGCGTGCTACGGTAAGGCCTCTCTACCTTGAGGATGTCTAATCCTATAATGTTAACCAGGTCCCGTTTAATCCCGTTTAAAGTTCACTTATGATATGATAGTTCAAAACGGTTTTTTGTTTGTTTAAAGAAAATGAACTATCAAGCTAGAAAAAACTAACAAAACAGGATTACGAACGTCATTTATTTGTCACTTACATCCCTGCTATGTCGGCGAATGCTAGGATGAGTGTTGTCGAATCTGTTCGGCTCTCTTTCCTCTGAAAAAAAATAGATACGTTGTCCTCCCTTCCGATCTTGGGAGCCGGTGTGTTAATTAAGGGAAGCAGTTAGTTGGTAGTATGTGATTTCAATATTTTCTAAAAAGAACATGTTCTTCCAACCCTCTGGTGGTAAAGGATTACAAGTCTATGTCGCCATTGGATAATGCCTTAACCAATGTTCCTTCTGCGGTTACTAAATCTTGTTTCTAGCTGGAGTAGCTATTATCGCCAAAGCCTATTTTATAATTTTATGTTGAGGGTGTTTGCAAGTGTCCCTTTTCCTTGCGGTCGGTTCAATGTAATTTTCAAGTTTTAGCGGGGACAACATACAATGAAAAAAAAAGACGAGTAATATGGTTTTCGATGTTATGTTATTTTTGTACTGGTTGCTTTTCATTGTGTTGTCTAATTTTTAAAAATAGATGTCAAACATAAGTAACTTTTTAAACTAGCTTCATTATTACTCAGTTCTCTTCAGAATACAGTTGAACTACGTCCTACATTAACTACATCCCCAATTAGGGTTGTACCACGCCCTTCGGCCTCTACGGTCGTTTTGTGTTTGAATTTTGACAAAATACAAGAAGGCAAGTATATACTCCTAGCTCTACTTTCTTCTTTTATTTATTTTTTGCTATACCTTCTGTACATGTCACACTGTAAAAAATTTCTCCAAGCCATGGTTCTAGAAAGAAAAAAAAAAGCAAGCTCCCCCAAGCTGTTGGGTTGACCAAGGAAGGCAACGCACACATCTTGATCGAGAGGAATGGCCGACCCAGGGCTGACCATGTCACACCCTCATCGCTTCCCTCGACAAATGGATCACGCCATGCGCGCGTCCACACGTACGTACGTGCACGTAACTACGTACGTTCCGTTCCGTTCCGCGGTGCAAAGCCTTGGGCCGCACGAACGTCACACCACCACCTTATCCCCGGGGCCGACGGCGACGGATCGGTGCCGGATGACGCGAACTCTCTGTGCATGACCAATCCGGTTGCGCCACGTGGCGGGAATGCGGTAGACGTCCTCACGTACGTGCAGGAAGCTTCTTGGCAAAGCGGGGCCGGCTGGTCGCTGGACGCTGCGGCGTCGGACGTTTTTTTTTCGTTTTTTGATGATAGCTTGGCTGGGGCGTCGAACTTGCGCGAACAATGCCTGACGCTTCCTGTCCCTTCCAGAAGCTTGGACCCCGCCGTGCAGTGGGACACCGTGGGATCATGTACGGTGGGGCCAGTTGGAAGTAATTACCCCCGCCGGCTTGGGTGGCAGCTTTGCAATTTTAGCTCGTAAGTTTTTTTTTTTGAGCGGGTCTTGTAAGATTTTGTACCGTGAAAAGAAAAGGTCGTAAGATTTTCTTTTGGATGAATCAGTGCTCTCTTGCTATAATGGTACTCCCTCCGTCTTGGTAAGTCGTTCGCGTAATTAGGTCATCGATTTAAGAAATTAAATATATGTTATATATCATGAAAA
This sequence comes from Triticum aestivum, assembly GCF_018294505.1. NCBI lineage: Eukaryota > Viridiplantae > Streptophyta > Magnoliopsida > Poales > Poaceae > Triticum > Triticum aestivum. Next base: position 101,967,371 of record NC_057810.1, read on the forward strand.
ATCTATCACTCGAATGTAGTTTTAATTTTTGTTATATAATGTCTTGAAGTATCTAATGTCGTGATATAAATAAATTCTGATCTTGATTACTCGATACCTGTAATCTCTCCCCTCAAAAAGAAAAAAAAATATGTAATCTCGCTTGCTCAGTCGCTCGTTCTCGTTTCCTTTCCTTTAGAATTTTCATTCATTCCTTTTCCGGAAGTCAACTAATCGGAATCCTGCTTCGTGGAACTCAGTCCAATATATGAGAGCATCTACAATCACGATGGACAAATCCGGCCCCTTAAAAAGACAACATTGACCGGTCACACCTCAATAATACAATCCACATCTAGACACCTCAATTATTATATCTCAAATCCATACAAACTCATGCAACTAAATCGATGCATTACACACATCGTCTGGCTACCCCATCACTACTAAAATGTCACCGGACTACCAAAATTTGACATGTTTGGCTATGGTGGAGATCATCCATGGTTGCCCTTGCCGTCCTTCTCGCAGAAGTACCGGTCGAAAAAGCAGTAGGGATCAAGCCGGATTTGCTCGTCGCCGGAGCTCTCCTCCTTCGGTGACAGCCCAGCCATGGCACAGACAGCCCGATTATGCTCTCGGGCAAGGGCACGCGGGTTCCTCCGCTGCCGTTTCTTCACAATGCAGGCGCGGATGGCTTCCACCTCTGCGGCCTCCCGCGCCGCCGCATCTGTCGCCTCTGCTACCACTATTTTCGCCGCGATACGGGCCTTGACGGCCCTTATCCTCTTCTTCCATGGCAGGCTGCCACTACTAGGGAAAAGCCTATACACAGAATCCTATCAGCAGCGCGCTTCAAAATAACTTGCTGCTGCTAATTAGCAGTAGCGTGCCCAGACGAAACTCGCTGCTGAAACAAATATAGCAGTAGCGCGCCCGCTCAAAGACGCGTTGCTGCTATAATTCCCACGAGGCCGCCGCGAGGCTAGTTATAGCAGCAACACGTTATAGCGACGCGCGCTACTGCTACGTAGCATAGTAGCAACGCATTTCTCAGATAAGCGCTACTGCTAAGTTTCCTACAAAAATTTAGTCCCACCTCGCTCCGTGAAGAGAGTTTCTACCACCTTAAATATGTTACTTCTCAAACTTTGACAATCACTTGGTCTTCATTGAACTCTATGTGTAGAATTTGTGGCTGCAATATGAGTCTTCACCTGTTTCTAAACCGGTGAGGACTCATATTGACAAATCAGATTGTACACAAAAAGATCGTTGATGATCAATGTATTTTTGATATATTGAACAAAGTCTATTTTTACATGCTGACACATAGCAGTAGCGTTTTATTGTGAAAGGCGCTGCTGCTAGATAGCTTAGCAGTAGCGTCTTTTCCTACAGAGCGCGCTACTGCTAAGCCATTCATCTCCCACCCCCATCTCCTCTATCCGATCCACTCACACAGTCACACACTCAATCCTCCGTCTGCGCCACGCGCCGGTCCACCCCCGTCGCCCCTCCTCCGTCTGCGCCGCGCGCCGTCACCTCCTCCTCCTTGCTGGACTCGGTACCGGCCTCCTCCTTCGTCCTCCCTCTCCACTTGCCGCTGGCCGGCCCCTCCTCGCTCCGCCTTCCTCCTCCGTCCTCCCTCAACTGGCCGCGCCGGCCGGCCCCTCCTCGCTCCGCCTTCCTCCTCCGTCCTCCCTCAACTGGCCGCGCCGGCTGGCCCCTTCTCGCTCCGCCTTCCTCCTCCATCCTACTCTCTTCTCCCTCCTCGAGTCGACCCTCCTTCTCCCTCCTGCTCATATGCAACATTTTGATTTAGTTGATATAATTTAGTTGATTTAGTAGGCTAGTTGATTTAGTTGACTTAGAACATTTTGATTTAGTTGATTTAGCAGGCTAGTTCATTTAGTTGATTTAGAACATTTTGATTTAGTTGATTTAGTAGGCTAGTTCATTTAGTTGACTTAGAACATTTTGATTTAGTTGATTTAGTAGGCTAGTTCATTTAGTTGATTTAGAACATTTTGATTTAGTTGATTTAGTAGGCTAGTTGATTTAGTTGACTTAGAACATTTTGATTTAGTTGATTTAGTAGGCTAGTTCATATGCAACCTTTTGATTTAGTTGATACTCCCTCCGTTTTTATTTACTCTGCATATTAGAGTTGACTGAAGTCAAACTTTGTAAAATTTGACCAAGTTTATAGAAAACAATATAGACATTTATCATAATAAATGTATACGATATGAAAGTACATTCAATAATAAATCTAATGTTGTTGATTTGTCATCGTATAAGCTTGACTTTGACCAAAGCTAATATGCGAACTAAATAAAAACGGAGGGGGTATGATTTAGTTGATTTTAGTAGGCTAGTTGATTTAGTTGACTTAGAACATTTTGATTTAGTTGATTTAGTTGACTTAGAACATTTTGATATAGTTGATCGTTAATCCTTTGCTCATATTGCTTTAGGAAAAATGGCGCCAACATCACCACCACTATGTCGACTGTGCAAGTCAAGATGCGCCAGCAGCCTTGCAACTGGCAAGCTGTTCGGCATCTACTTCCAGCCGAGTTTTCTTCATGTAGCGGTAAGAAATTAGATGAAACGTAATAACTATTTTATTTTTAGTGTTGGCATTACTGCATTGTGTCATTTTGCTTATTTTACATAGATCATCCCATGCAATGTAAGGTTGAAATTCAACAAGCTGACAGGAGACACTGTGACATTTGAGGCTCCTGGGGGGGCGTACACTATGAAGGTCGAGAAAGGACGTAATATGTCGCAGATTGGAGGAGATGGATGGGCCCGTTTCGTCGCTCGCATGCGTCTTACTGGTGGTGAGTTGATCAGCTTCTCCTTCCGAGCAGAAAGACCCAAGCTAGCTGTCATTTATCTCAACCTGGTGGAAGATGATGAAGATGACGAAGATGATGAAGATGATGAAGATAATGTTGGAAATATGCCCTAGAGGCAATAATAAATTGGTTATTATTATATTTCCTTGTTCATGATAATCGTTTATTATCCATGCTATAATTGTATTGATAAGAAACTCAGATACATGTGTGGATATATAGACAACACCATGTCCCTAGTAAGCCTCTAGTTGACTAGCTCGTTGATCAATAGATGGTTACGGTTTCCTGACCATGGACATTGGATGTCGTTGATAACGGGATCACATCATTAGGAGAATGATGTGATGGACAAGACCCAATCCTAAGCCTAGCACAGAGATCGTGTAGTTCGTATGCTAAAGCTTTTCTAATGTCAAGTATCTTTTCCTTAGACCATGAGATTGTGCAACTCCCGGATACCGTAGGAATGCTTTGGGTGTACCAAACGTCACAACGTAACTGGGTGGCTATAAAGGTGCACTACAGGTATCTCTGAAAGTGTCTGTTGGGTTGGCACGAATCGAGACTGGGATTTGTCACTCCGTGTAAACGAAGAGGTATCTCTGGGCCCACTCGGTAGGACATCATCATAATGTGCACAATGTGACCAAGGGGTTGATCACGGGATGATGTGTTACGGAACGAGTAAAGAGACTTGCCGGTAACGAGATTGAACAAGGTATCAGTATACCGATGATCGAATCTCGGGCAAGTACAATACTGTTAGACAAAGGGAATTGTATACGGGATCGATTGAGTCCTTGACATCGTGGTTCATCCGATGAGATCATCGTGGAACATGTGGGAGCCAACATGGGTATCCAGATCCCGCTGTTGGTTATTGACCGGAGAACGTCTCGGTCATGTCTACATGTCTCCCGAACCCGTAGGGTCTACACACTTAAGGTTCGATGACGCTAGGGTTATAAAGGAAGTTTGTATGTGGTTACCGAATGTTGTTCAGAGTCCCGGATGAGATCCCGGACGTCACGAGGAGTTCCGGAATGGTCCGGAGGTAAAGATTTATATATGGGAAGTCCTGTTTTGGTCACCGGAAAAGTTTTAGATTTTATCGGTAACGTACCGGGACCACAGGGAGGGTCCCGGGGGTCCACCAAGTGGGGCCACCAGCCCCGGAGGGCTGCATGGGCCAAGTGTGGGAGGGGACCAGCCCCAGGTGGGCTGGTGCGCCCCCCCACAAGGGCCCAAGGCGCCTAGGGTTTGGGGAGGGGGTGCTTCCACCTAAACTTGGGGGGCAAGTATCCCCTCTCCCCTTCCTTGGCCGCCACCCTAGATGGGTTTGGGCTGGCCGCCGCCCCTAGGGTTGGAACCCTAGGTGGGGGCGCAGCCCCCCCCCTCTCCCCCTATATATACTTGAGGGTCTAGGGGCTGCCAACACATGAGTTCAACCTCTCCTTGGCGCAGCCCTACCTCTCTCCCTTCTCCTCTCCTGCGGTGCTTGGCGAAGCCCTGCAGGATTGCCACGCTCCTCCACCACCACCACGCCGTTGTGCTACTGCTGGATGGAGTCTTCCTCAACCTCTCCCTCTCTCCTTGCTGGATCAAGGCGTGGGAGACATCACCGGGCTGTACGTGTGTTGAACGCGGAGGTGCCGTCCGTTCGGCACTAGGATCTCCGGTGATTTGGATCACGACGAGTACGACTCCTTCAACCCCGTTTTCTTGAACGCTTCCGCTTAGCGATCTACAAGGGTATGTAGATGCACTCTCCTTCCCTTCGTTGCTGGTTTCTCCATAGATAGATCTTGGTGACACGTAGGAAAATTTTGAATTTCTGCTACGTTCCCCAACAATGGTATCAGAGCTAGGTCTATTGCGTAGATTCTTTGCACGAGTAGAACACAAAGTAGTTGTGGGCGTTGATCTTGTTCAATATGCTTACCGTTACTAGTCCAATCTTGTTTCGACGGTATTGTGGGATGAAGCGGCCCGGACCGACCTTACACGTACTCTTACGTGAGACAGGTTCCACCGACTGACATGCACTTGGTGCATAAGGTGGCTAGCGGGTGCCAATCTCTCCCACTTTAGTCGGAACGGATTTGATGAAAAGGGTCCTTATGAAGGGTAAATATCAATTTACATATCACGTTGTGGTTTTGCGTAGGTAAGAAACGTTCTTGCTAGAAACCCATAGCAGCCACATAAAACATGCAAACAACAATTAGAGGACGTCTAACTTGTTTTTACAGGGTATGCTATGTGATGTGATATGGCCAAGAAGAATGTGATGAATGATATGTGATGTATGAGATTGATCATGTTCTTGTAATAGGAATCACGACTTGCATGTCGATGAGTATGACAACCGGAAGGAGCCATAGGAGTTGTCTTTATTTATTGTATGACCTGCGTGTCATTGAACAACGCCATGTAATTACTTTACTTTATTGCTAACCGGTAGCCATAGTAGTAGAAGTAATAGTTGGCGAGGCAACTTCATGAAGACACGATGATGGAGATCATGATGATGGAGATCATGGTGTCATGCCGGTGACGATGATGATCATGGAGCCCCGAAGATGGAGATCAAAAGGAGCAAAATGATATTGGCCATATCATGTCACTTTTTGATTGCATGTGATGTTTATCATGTTTATGCATCTTATTTGCTTAGAACAACGGTAGTAAATAAGATGATCCCTCATTACAATTTCAAGAAGTGTTCTCCCCTAACTGTGCACCGTTGCTAAAGTTCGTCGTTTCGAAGCACCACGTGATGATCGGGTGTGATAGATCCTTACGTTCACATACAACGGGTGTAAGACAGTTTTACACATGTAAAACACTTAGGGTTAACTTGACGAGCCTAGCATGTACAGACATGGCCTCGGAACACAGAGACCGAAAGGTCGAGCATGAGTCGTATAGTAGATACGATCAACATGAAGATGTTCACCGATGATGACTAGTCCGTCTCACGTGATGATCGGACACGGCCTAGTTGACTCGGATCATGTAATCACTTAGATGACTAGAGGGATGTCTATCTAAGTGGGAGTTCATAAGATGAACTTAATTATCCTGAACATAGTCAAAAGATCTTTGCAAATTATGTCGTAGGCTCGCGCTTTAGTTCCACTGTTTAGATATGTTCCTAGAGAAAATATAGTTGAAAGTTGAAAGTAGCGATTATGCAGACAGAAGAAAGCTTGTGTCCTTAATGCACCGCTCAGTGTACTGAACCCCAAACGTCGTTTGTGGATGTTGCGAACATCGGACATACACGTTTTGATAACTACGTGATAGTTCAGTTAAACGGTTTAGAGTTGAGGCACCAGAAGACGTTTTCGAAACATCGCGGAACATATGAGATGTTTCGAGGGCTGAAATTGGGATTTCAAGCTCGTGCCCACGTCAAGAGGTATAAGACCTCCGACGATTTTCTTAGCCTGCAAACTAAGGGAGAAAAGCTCAATCGTTGAGCTTGTGCTCAGATTGTCTGAGTGCAACAATCACTTGAATCGAGTGGGAGTTAATCTTCCAGATGAGATGGTGATGTTTCTCCAAAGTCATTGCCACCAAGCTACTAGAGCTTCGTGATGAACTATAACATATCAGGGATAGATATGATGATCCTTGAGGTATTCGCGATGTTTGACACCGCGAAAGTAGAAATCAAGAAGGAGCATCAATTGTTGATGGTTGTTGAAACCACTAGTTTCAAGAAGGGCAAGGGCAAGAAGGGATACTTCATGAAACGGCAAATCAGCTGCTGCTCCAGTGAAGAAACCCAAGGTTGAACCCAAACCCGAGACTAAGTGCTTCTGTGATAAGGGGAACAATCACTAGAGCGGAATTACCCTAGATACTTGGTAGATGAGAAGGCTGGCAAGGTCGATAGAAGTATATTGGATATACATTATGTTAATGTGTACTTTACTAGTACTCCTAGTAGCACCAGGGTATTAGATACCGGTTCGGTTGCTAAGTGTTAGTAACTCGAACTAAAAGAGCTACGGAATAAACGGAGACTAGCTAAGGTGAGCTGACGATATGTGTTGGAAGTGTTTCCAAGTTTGATATGATCAAACATCGCACGCTCCCTCTACCATCAAGATTAGCATTAAACCTGAATAATTGTCATTTGGTGTTTGCGTTGAGCATAGACATGATTGGATTATGTCTTTCGCAATACGGTTATTCATTTAAGAAGAATAATGGTTACTCTATTTATTTGAATAATACCTTCAATGGTCTTGCACCTAAAGGAATGGTTTATTGAATCTCGATCGTAGTGATACACATTTTCATGCCAAAAGATATAAGATAGTAATGATAGTACAACTTACTTGTGGCACTGCCATGTAAGTCATATTGGCATAAAACGCATGAAGAAGCTCCATATTGATGGATCTTAGGACTCACTCGTTTTTGAAAAGTTTGAGACATGCGAACCATGTCTATTGGTGTATACGCATGAAGAAACTCCATGCAGATGGATCGTTTGGACTCACTTGATTTTGAATCACTTGAGATATGCAAATCATACCACATGGGCAAGATGACTGAAAAGCCTCGTTTTCAGTAAGATGGAACAAGATAGCAACTTGTTGGAAGTAACACATTTTGATGTGTGCAGTCCAATGAGTGCTGAGGCATGCAGTGAATATCGTTATGTTCTTACTTCACAGATGATTCGAGTAGATGTTGAGTATATTTACTTGATGAAACACAAGTCTGAATTATTGAATGGTTCAAGTAATTTCAGAGTGAAGTTGAAGATCATTGTGACAAGAGGATAAAATGTCTATGATATGATCATAGAGATGAGTATCTGAGTTACGAGCTTTGGCACGCAATTAAGACATTGTGGAAATTGTTTCACAATTAATACCGCCTGGAACACCATAGTGTGATGGTGTGTCCGAACATCATAGGTGCACCCTATCGGATATGGTGCGTACCATGATGTCTCTTATCGAATTACCACTATAATTCATGGGTTAGGCATTAGAGACAATCGCACTCACTTTAATAGGGTACCACGTAATTCCGTTGAGACGACACCGTTTGGAGAAACCAAAGTTGTCGTTTCTTAAAGGTTTGGGGCTGCGACGCTTATGTGAAAAAGTTTCAGGTTGATAAGCTCGAACCCAAAGCGAATAAAATGCATCTTCATAGGACACCCAAAACAGTTGGGTATTGTTGGAAATATGCCCTAGAGGCAATAATAAAAGTATTATTATATTTCCTTGTTCATGATAAATTGTATTTTATTCATGCTATAACTATATTATCCGGAAATCGTAATAGACGTGTGAATACATAGACCACAATATGTCCCTAGTGAGCCTCTAGTTGACTAGCTCGTTGTGATCAATAGATAGTCATGGTTTCCTGGCTATGGACATTGGATGTCGTTGATAACGGGATCACATCATTAGGAGAATGATGTGATGGACAAGACCCAATCCTAAGCATAGCACAAAGATCGTGTAGTTCGTTTGCTAGAGCTTTTTCAATGTCAAGTATCTCTTCCTTAGACCATGAGATCGTGTAACTCCCGAATACCGTAAGAGTGCTTTGGGTGTACCAAACGTCACAACGTAACTGGGTGACTATAAAGGTGCACTACAGGTATCTCCGAAAGTGTCTGTTGGGTTGACACGGATTGAGACTGGGATTTGTCACTCCGTATGACGGAGAGGTATCTCTGGGCCCACTCGGTAATGCATCATCATAATGAGCTCAAAGTGACCAAGTGGTTGGTGACGGGATCATGCATTACGGTACGAGTAAAGTGACTTGCCGGTAACGAGACTGAACAAGGTATTGGGATACCGACGATCGAGTCTCAGGCAAGTAACGTACCGATTGACAAAGGGAATTGTATACGGGGTTTGATCGAATCCTCGACATCGTGGTTCATCCGATGACTTCATCGAGGAGCATGTGGGAGCCAACATGGGTATCCAGATCCCGCTGTTGGTTATTGACCGGAGAGTCGTCTCGGTCATGTCTGCATGTCTCCCGAACCCGTAGGGTCTACACACTTAAGGTTCGGTGACGCTAGGGTTATTAGGAAGACTTGTATGTGATTACCGAAAGTTGTTCGGAGTCCCGGATGAGATCCCGGATGTCACGAGGAGTTCCGGAATGGTCCGGAGGTGAAGTTTTATATATGGGAAGTTGTCATACGGACACCGGAAGAATTCGAGGTCCTATCGGTATTGTACTGGGGCCACCGGAGGGGTTCCGGTGGTCCACCGGGAGGGGCCACCCCTCCCGGAGGGCCACATGGGCCGCAAGGGGCAGGGAGTCAGCCCCTGGAGGGCTAGGCGCACCCCCACCTTGGGCCCATGCCCCTAGGGTTGGGGGAAACCCTAAGGGGGGCGCCCCCCTTGCTTGGGGGGCAAGCCTCCCCTCCCTGGCCGCCGCCCCCCCTCTAGATCCCATCTAGAGGGGTCGGCCCCCCTTGCCCCTGAAGGAAATATGCCCTAGAGGCAATAATAAAGTTATTATTTATTTCCTTATATCATGATAAATGTTTATTATTCATGCTAGAATTGTATTAACCGGAAACATAATACATGTGTGAATACATAGACAAACAGAGTGTCACTAGTATGCCTCTATTTGACTAGCTCGTTAATCAAAGATGGTTATGTTTCCTAACCATGAGCAAAGAGTTATTATTTGATTAACGAGGTCACATCATTAGGTGAATGATCTGATTGACATGACCCATTCCATTAGCTTAGCACCCGATCGTTTAGTATGTTGCTATTGCTTTTCTTCATGACTTATACATGTTCCTATGACTATGAGATTATACAACTCCCGTTTGCCGGAGGAACACTTTGGGTGCTACCAAACGTCACAACGTAACTGGGTGATTATAAAGGAGCATTACAGGTGTCTCCAAAGGTAGATGTTGGGTTGGCGTATTTCGAGATTAGGATTTGTCACTCCGATTGTCGAAGAGGTATCTCTGGGCCCTCTCGGTAATACACATCACATAAGCCTTGCAAGCATTACAACTAATATGTCAGCTGTGAAATGATGTATTACGGAACGAGTAAAGAGACTTGCCGGTAACGAGATTGAACGAGGTATTGGATACCGACGATCGAATCTCGGGCAAGTAACATACCGATGACAAAGGGAACAACGTATGTTGTTATGCGGTCTGACCGATAAAGATCTTCGTAGAATATGTAGGAGCCAATATGGGCATCCAGGTCCCGCTATTGGTTATTGACCGGAAACGTGTCTCGGTCATGTCTACATTGTTCTCGAACCCGTAGGGTCCGCACGCTTAAGGTTACGATGACAGTTACATTATGAGTTTATGCATTTTGATGTACCGAAGGTTGTTCGGAGTCCCTGATGTGATCACGGACATGACGAGGAGTCTCGAAATGGTCGAGACGTAAAGATTGATATATTGGAAGCCTATGTTTGGACATCGGAAGTGTTCCGGGTGAAATCGGGATTTTACCGGGTTACCGGGAGGTTACCGGAACCCCCCGGGAGCCATATGGGCCTTCATGGGCCTTAGTGGAAAGGTGAAAGGGCTGCCCACAAGGGCTGCGCGCCTCCCCCCTTCCCCCAATCCTATTAGGACTAGGAGAGGTGGCCGGCCACCCTTCTCCCTCTTTCCCCCTTTGGGGAATCCTAGTTGGAATAGGATTGGGGGGGAGTCCTACTCCCGGAAGGAGTAGGACTCCTCCTGCGCCCTCTCCTCCTGGCCGGCGCCCCTCCCCCCTTGGCTCCTTTATATACTAAGGTAGAGGCACCCCAAAGACACACAAGTTGATCCGTGTGATCTGTTCCTTAGCCGTGTGCGGTGCCCCCTGCCACCATATTCCTCGATAATACTGTAGCGGAGTTTAGGCGAAGCCCTGCTGCTGTAGTTCATCAAGATCGTCACCACACTGTCGTGCTGATGGAACTCTTCCCCGACACTTTGCTGGATCAGAGTCCGGGGATCGTCATCGAGCTGAACGTGTGCTCGAACTCGGAGGTGCCGTAGTTTCGGTGCTTGATCGGTTGGATCGTGAAGACGTACGACTACTTCCTCTACGTCGTGTCATCGCTTCCGCAGTCGGTCTGCGTTGGGTACGTAGACAACACTCTCCCCCTCGTTGCTATGCATCACATGATCTTGCGTGTGCGTAGGAAATTTTTGAAATTACTACGAAACCCAACAATGGCATCCGAGCCTAGGTTATTTATGTTGATGTTATATGCACGAGTAGAACACAAGTGAGTTGTGGACGATACAAGTCATACTGCCTACCGGCATGTCATACTTTGGTTCGGCGGTATTGTTGGACGAGACGACCCGGACCAACCTTACGCGTACGCTTACGTGAGACCGGTTCCCTCGACGTGCTTTGCACAGAGATGGCTTGCAGGCGACTGTCTCTCCAACTTTAGTTGAACCAAGTATGGCTACGCCCGGTCCTTGCGAAGGTTAAAACAGAGTCTATTTGACAAACTATCGTTGTGGTTTTGATGCGTAGGTGAGATTGGTTCTTACTTAAGCCCGTAGCAACCACGTAAAACATGCAACAACAAAGTAGAGGACGTCTAACTTGTTTTTGCAGGGCATGTTGTGATGTGATATGGTCAAGGCATGATGCTGAATTTTATTGTATGAGATGATCATGTTTTGTAACCGAGTTGTCGGCAACTGGCAGGAGCCATATGGTTGTCGCTTTATTGTATGCAATGCAATCGCGATGTAATGCTTTACTTTATTACTAAACGGTAGTGATAGTCGTGAAAGCATAAGATTGGCGAGACGACAACGATGCTACGATGGAGATCAAGGTGTCGCGCCGGTGACGATGGTGATCATGACGGTGCTTCGGAGATGGAGATCACAGGCACAAGATGATGATGGACATATCATATCACTTATATTGATTGCATGTGATGTTTATCTTTTATGCATCTTATCTTGCTTTGATTGACGGTAGCATTATAAGATGATCTCTCACTAAATTATCAAGAAGTGTTCTCCCTGAGTATGCACCGTTGCGAAAGTTCTTCGTGCTGAGACACCACGTGATGATCGGGTGTGATAGGTTCTACGTTCAAATACAACGGGTGCAAAACAGTTGCGCACGCAGAATACTCAGGTTATACTTGACGAGCCAAGCATATACAGATATGGCCTCGGAACACGGAGACCGAAAGGTCGAGCGTGAATCATATAGTAGATATGATCAACATAATGATGTTCACCGATGAAACTACTCCATCTCACGTGATGATCGGACATGGTTTAGTTGATTTGGATCACGTAATCACTTAGAGGATTAGAGGGATGTCTATCTAAGTGGGAGTTCTTTAAGTAATATGATTAATTGAACTTTAATCTATCATGAACTTAGTCCTGATAGTATTTTGCAAATTATGTTGTAGATCAATAGCTCGCGTTGTTGCTTCCCTATGTTTATTTTGATATGTTCCTAGAGAAAAATTGTGTTGAAAAATGTTAGTAGCAATGATGCGGATTGGATCCGTGATCTGAGGTTTATCCTCATTGCTGCACAGAAGAATTATGTCCTTGATGCACCGCTAGGTGACAGACCTATTGCAGGAGCAGATGCAGACGTTATGAACGTTTGGCTGGCTCAATATGATGACTACTTGATAGTTTAGTGCACCATGCTTAACGGCTTAGAATCGGGACTTCAAAGACGTTTTGAACGTCATGGACCATATGAGATGTTCCTGGAGTTGAAGTTAATATTTCAAGCAAATACCCGAGTTGAAAGATATGAAGTCTCCAACAAGTTCTATAGCTAAAAGATGGAGGAGAATCGCTCAACTATTGAGCATGTGCCCAGATTGTCTGAGTACTACAATCGCTTGAATCAAGTGGGAGTTAATCTTCCAGATAAGATAGTGATTGACAGAATTCTCTAGTCACCATCACCAAGTTAGTAGAACTTCGTGATGAACTATAATATGCAAGGGATGACTAAAGTGATTCCCAAGCTCTTCGTGATGCTGAAATCAACGAAGGTAGAAATCAAGAAAAACATCAAGTGTTGATGGTAGACAAGATCACTAGTTTCAATAAAAGGGCAAAGGGAGAAGGGGAACTTCAAGAAGAACGGCAAGCAAGTTGCTGCTCAAGTGAAGAAGCCCAAGTCTAGTCCTAAGCCTGAGACTAAGTGTTTCTACTGCAAAGGGACTGGTCACTGTAAGCGGAACTACCCCAAGTGATTGGCAAATAAGAAGGATGGCAAAGTGAACATAAGTATATTTGATATACATGTTATTGATGCGTACTTTACTAGTGTTTATAGCAACCCCTCAGTATTTGATACTAGTTCAGTTGCTAAGATTAGTAACTCGAAACGGGAGTTGCAGAATAAACAGAGACTAGTTAAGGGTGAAGTGACGATGTGTGTTGGAAGTGGTTCCAAGATTGATATGATCATCATCGCACACTCCCTATACTTTCGGGATTAGTGTTGAACTTGAATAAGTGTTATTTGGTGTTTGCGTTGAGCATGAATATGATTTGATCATGTTTATTGTAATACGGTTATTCATTTAAGTAAAAGAATAAATTGTTGTTCTGTTTACATGAATAAAACCTTATATGGTTACACACCCAATGAAAATAGTTCGTTGGATCTCGATCATAGTGATACACATAATCATAATATTGAAACCAAAAGATGCAAAGTTAATAATGATAAGTGCAATTTATTTGTAGCACTGCCGTTTAGGTCATATTGGTGTAAAGCGCATGAAGAAACTCCATGCTGATGGACTTTTGGAATCACTTGATTATGAATCAGTTGATGCTTGCGAACCATGCTTCATGGGCAAGATGACTAAGACTCCGTTCTTCAGAACAAGGGAGCAAGCAACAGATTTGTTGGAAATCATACATACTGATGTATGCGGTCTGATGAATATTGAGGCTCGCGACAGGTATCATTATTTTCTTATCTTCACAGATGATTTGAGAAGATATGAGTATATCTACTTGATGAAACACAAGTCTGAAACATTTGAAAAGTTCAAAGAATTTCAGAGTGAAGTGAAAAATCATCGTAACAAGAAAATAAAGTTTCTACGATCTGATCGTAGAGAAGAGTATTTGAGTTACGAGTTTGGCCTTCAGTTAAAAACAATGTGAAATAGTTTCACTACTCATGCCACCTGGAACACCACAATGTAATGGTGTGTCCAAACGTCATAACCGTACTTTATTAGATATGGTGCGATCTATGATGTCTCTTACTGATTTACCGCTATCATTTTGGGGTTATGCTTTAGAGACGGCCGCATTCACATTAAATAGGGCACCATCAAAATCCGTTGAGACGACACCTTATGAACTATGGTTTGGCAAGAAACCAAAGTTGTCGTTTCTGAAAGTTTGGGGTTGCGATGCTTATGTGAAAAACCTTCAACCTGATAAGCTCGAACCCAAATCGGAGAAATGTGTCTTCATAGGATATCCAAAGGAAACTATTGGATACACCTTCTATTACAGATCCGAAGGCAAGACGTTTGTTGCTAAATTCGGAAACTTTCTTGAGTAGGAGTTTCTCTCGAAAGAAGTGAGTGGGAGGAAAGTAGAACTTGACGAGATAACTGTACCCGCTCCCTTGTTGGAAAATAGTACATCACAGAAAATTGTTTCTGCGACTACTACACCAATTAGTGAGGAAGCTAATGATAATGATCATATAACTTCAGATCAAGTTACTACCAAATCTCGTAGGTAAACCAGAGTGAGATCCGCACCAGAGTGGTACGGTAATCCAGTTCTGGAAGTCATGCTACTAGATCATGATGAACCTACGAACTATGAAGAAGCGATGGTGAGCCCAGATTCCGCAAAGTGGCTTGAAGCCATGAAATCTGAGATGGGATCCATGTATGAGAACAAAGTACGGACTTTGGTTGACTTGCCCGATGATCGGCAAGCCATAGAAAATAAATGGATCTTCAAGAGGAAGACGGATGCTGATAGTAGTGTTACTATCTACAAAGCTAGAATTGTCGCAAAAAGGGTTTTCGACAAGTTCAAGGTGTTGACTACAATGAGAGTTTCTCACTCGTATCTATGCTTAAGTCTGTCCGAATCATGTTAACAATTACCGCATTTTATGAAATCCGGCAAATGGATAAACAAAACTGCATTCCTTAATGGATTTATTAAAGAAGAGTTGTATATGATACAACCAGAAGGTTTTGTCAATCCTAAAGGTGCTAACAAAATATGCAAGCTCCAGCGATCCATCTATGGACTGGTGCAAGCATCTCGGAGTTGGAATATATGCTTTGATAAGTTGATCGAAGCATATAAGTTTTATACAGACTTGCGGTGAAGCCTGTATTTACAAGAAAGTGAGTGGGAGCACTACAACATTTCTGATAAGTATATGTGAATGACATATTGTTGATCGGAAATAATGTAGAATTATTCTGCAAAGCATAAAGGAGTGTTTGAAAGGAATTTTTCAAAGAAAGACCTCGATGAAGCTGCTTACATATTAAGTATCAAGATCTATAGAGATAGATCAAGACACTTGATAAGTTTTTCAATGAGTACATACCTTGACAAGATTTTGAAGTAGTTCAAAATGGAACAGTCAAAGAAAAATGTTTCTTGCCTGTGTTACAAGGTGTGAAGTTGAGTAAGACTCAAAGCCTGACCACGGCAGAAGATAGAAAGAGAATGAAAGTCATTCCCTATGCCTCAGCCATAGGTTCTATAAAGTATGCCATGATGTGTACCAGATCTATTGTATACCCTACACTGTGTTAAGCAAGGGAGTACAATAGTGATCTAAGAGTGGATCACTGGACATTGGTCAAAATTATCCTTAGTGGAATAAGGAAATATTTCTCGATTATGGAGGTGACAAAAGGTTCGTCGTAAAAAGTTACGTCGATGCAAGTTTTGACACAGATCTGGATGACTCTAAGTCTCGATCTAGATACATATTGAAAGTGGGAGCAATAAGCTAGAGTAGCTCCGTGCAGAGCATTGTTGACATAGAAATTCGCAAAATACTTACGAATCTGAATGTGACAGACCCGTTGACTAAATTATCTCACAAGCAAAACATGATCACACCTTAGTACTCTTTGGGTGTTAATCACATAAATGATGTGAACTAGATTATTGACTCTAGTAAACCCTTTGGGTGTTGATCACATATCGATGTGAACTATGTGTGATAATCACATGGTGATATGAACTATTGCTGTTAAATCACATGGCGATGTGAACTAGATTATTGACTCTAGTGCAAGTGGGAGACTGAAGGAAATATGCCCTAGAGGCAATAATAAAGTTATTATTTATTTCCTTATATCATGATAAATGTTTATTATTCATGCTAGAATTGTATTAACCGGAAACATAATACATGTGTGAATACATAGACAAACAGAGTGTCACTAGTATGCCTCTACTTGACTAGCTCGTTAATCAAAGATGGTTATGTTTCCTAACCATGAACAAAGAGTTGTTATTTGATTAACGAGGTCACATCATTAGGTGAATGATCTGATTGACATGACCCATTCCATTAGCTTAGCACCCGATCGTTTAGTATGTTGCTATTGCTTTTCTTCATGACTTATACATGTTCCTATGACTATGAGATTATGCAACTCCCGTTTGCCGGAGGAACACTTTGGGTGCTACCAAACGTCACAACGTAACTGGGTGATTATAAAGGAGCATTACAGGTGTCTCCAAAGGTAGATGTTGGGTTGGCGTATTTCGAGATTAGGATTTGTCACTCCGATTGTCGGAGAGGTATCTCTGGGCCCTCTCGGTAATACACATCACATAAGCCTTGCAAGCATTACAACTAATATGTCAGTTGTGAAATGATGTATTACGGAACGAGTAAAGAGACTTGCCGGTAACGAGATTGAACTAGGTATTGGATACCGACGATCGAATCTCGGGCAAGTAACATACCGATGACAAAGGGAACAACGTATGTTGTTATGCGGTCTGACCGATAAAGATCTTCGTAGAATATGTAGGAGCCAATATGGTCATCCAGGTCCCGCTATTGGTTATTGACCGGAAACGTGTCTCGGTCATGTCTACATTGTTCTCGAACCCGTAGGGTCCGCACGCTTAAGGTTACGATGACAGTTACATTATGAGTTTATGCATTTTGATGTACCGAAGGTTGTTCGGAGTCCCAGATGTGATCACGGACATGACGAGGAGTCTCGAAATGGTCGAGATGTAAAGATTGATATATTGGAAAGCCTATGTTTGGACATCGAAAGTGTTCCGGGTGAAATCGGGATTTTACCGGGTTACCGGGAGGTTACCGGAACCCCCCGGGAGCCATATGGGCCTTCATGGGCCTTAGTGGAAAGGTGAAAGGGCTGCCCACAAGGGCTGCGCACCTCCCCCCTTCCCCTAGTCCTATTAGGACTAGGAGAGGTGGCCGGCCACCCTTCTCCCTCTTTCCCCCTTTGGGGAATCCTAGTTGGAATAGGATTGGGGGGGAGTCCTACTCCCGGAAGGAGTAGGACTCCTCCTGCGCCCTCTCCTCCTGGCCGGCGCCCCTTCCCCCTTGGCTCCTTTATATACTGAGGTAGAGGCACCCCAAAGACACACAAGTTGATCCGTGTGATCTGTTCCTTAGCCGTGTGCGGTGCCCCTGCCACCATATTCCTCGATAATACTGTAGCGGAGTTTAGGCGAAGCCCTGCTGCTGTAGTTCATCAAGATCGTCACCACGCCGTCGTGCTGATGGAACTCTTCCCCGACACTTTGCTGGATCGGAGTCCGGGGATCATCATCGAGCTGAACGTGTGCTCGAACTCGGAGGTGCCGTAGTTTCGGTGCTTGATCGGTTGGATCGTGAAGACGTACGACTACTTCCTCTACGTCGTGTCATCGCTTCCGCAGTCGGTCTGCATTGGGTACGTAGACAACACTCTCCCCCTCGTTGCTATGCATCACATGATCTTGCGTGTGCGTAGGAAATTTTTGAAATTACTACGAAGCCCAACAGCCCCTTCCCCTATAAATAGAGGGGTGAGGGGAGGGCTGCTGTACACAACTCAAGGCGCAGCCCCTCCCCTCCCCAACACCTCTCCTCCTCCGTACGTGCTTGGCGAAGCCCTGTCGGAGTACTGCTGCACCAACAACACCACGCCGTTGTGCTGCCGTTGGAGCAATCTTCCTCAACCTCTCCTTCCTCCTTGCTGGATCAAGACAGAGGAGACGTCGTCCGTCCCGTACGTGTGTTGAACGCGGAGGTGCTGTTCGTTCAGCACTTGGTCATCGGTGATCCGAATCACGGCGAGTACGACTCCATCATCACCATCCCCTTGAACGCTTCCGCACTCGATCTACAAGTGGTATGTAGATGCAAACTCACTCCCTTGACTCGTTGCTTAGATGAACTCATAGATGGATCTTGGTGAAACCGTAGGAAAATTTTTAATTTTCTGCAACGTTCCACAACAGTGGCATCATGAGCTAGGTCTATGCGTAGTTCTCTATTGCACGAGTAGAACACAATTTCGTTGTGGGCGTAGATCTTGTCAACTTGCTTGCCGCTACTAGTCTTATCTTGCTTGAGCAGTATTGTGGGATGAAGCGGCCCGGACCAACCTTACACGTACGCTTATGTGAGACCGGTTCCACCGACTGACATGCACTAGTTGCATAAGGTGGCTGGCGGGTGTCTGTCTCTCCCACTTTAGTTGAAGCGGATTCGATGAAAAGGGTCCTTATGAAGGGTAAATAGAAGTTGACAAAATCACGTTGTGGTTATTCGTAGGTAAGAAAACGTTCTTGCTAGAACCCAATTGCAGCCACGTAAAAGATGCAACAACAATTAGAGGACGTCTAACTTGTTTTTGCAGCAATTGTCATGTGATGTGATATGGCCAGAAGTTGTGATGAATGATGAATGATATATTGTGATGTATGAGATCATGTTCTTGTAATAGGAATCACGACTTGCATGTCGATGAGTATGACAACCGGCAGGAGCCATAGGAGTTGTCTTTATTTTTTGTATGACCTGCGTGTCATTGAAGAACACCATGTAACTTACTTTACTTTATTGCTAAACGCGTTAGCCATAGAAGTAGAAGTAGTCGTTGGTGTGACAACTTCATGAAGACACGATGATGGAGATCATGATGATGGAGATCATGGTGTCATGCCGGTGACAAGATGATCATGGAGCCCCGAAGATGGAGATCAATGGAGCTATATGATATTGGCCATATCATGTCACTACTATATAACTGCATGTGATGTTTATTATGTTTATGCATATTATTTACTTAGAACGACGGTAGTAAATAAGATGATCCCTTACACAATTTCAAGAAGTGTTCTCCCCTAACTGTGCACCGTTGCTAAAGTTTGTCTCTTCTAAGCACCACGTGATGATCGGGTGTGATGGATTCTTACGTTCACATACAACGGGTGTAAGACAGATTTACACACGCGAAACACTTAGGGTTAACTTGACGAGCCTAGCATGTACAGACATGGCCTCAGAACACGAAGACCGAAAGGTCGAACACGAGTCGTATGGAAGATACGATCAACATGAGAATGTTCACCGACGATGACTAGTCCGTCTCACGTGATGATCGGACACGGCCTAGTCGACTCGGATCGTGTAACACTTAGATAACTAGAGGGATGTCTAATCTGAGTGGGAGTTCATTATAATAATTTGATTAGATGAACTTAATTATCATGAACTTAGTCTAAAAACCTTTGCAAATATGTCTTGTAGATCAAATGGCCAACGCTCATGTCAACATGAACTTCAACGCGTTCCTAGAGAAAACCAAGCTGAAAGATGATGGCAGCAACTATACGGACTGGGTCCGGAACCTGAGGATCATCCTCATAGCTGCCAGGAAACAATATGTCCTAGAAGGACCGCTAGGTGACGCTCCCGCCCCAGAGAATCAAGACATTATGAATGCTTGGCAGACTCGTGCTGATGATTGCTCCCTCGTTCAGTGCGGCATGCTTTACAGCTTAGAACCGGGGCTCCAAAAGCGTTTTTGCGCATCACGGAGCATATGAGATGTTCGAGGAGCTGAGACTAGTGTTTCAAGCTCACGCCCGGGTCGAGAGATATGATGTCTCCGACAAGTTCTATAGTTGTAAGATAGAGGAAAATAGTTCTGTCAGTGAGCACATACTCAAAATGTCTGGGTTGCACAACCGTATGACCCAGCTGAATATTAACCTCCCTGATGAGGCAGTCATTGACAGAATCCTTCAGTCGCTCCCACCAAGCTACAAGAGCTTTGTGATGAACTACAATATGCAGGGGATGGTGAAGACCATTCCTGAAGTATTTTCAATGATGAAGTCAGCAGAGGTTGAGATCAAGAAAGAACATCAAGTGCTGATGGTCAATAAGACCACTAAGTTCAAGAAGGGCAAGGGCAAGAAGAACTTCAAGAAGGACGGCAAGGATGTTGCCGCGCCCGGTAAGCCAGTTACCGGGAAGAAGTCAAAGAATGGACCCAAGCCTGAGACTGAGTGCTTTTATTGCAAGGGGAAGGGTCATTAGAAGCGGAACTGCCCCAAATACTTAGCGGATAAGAAGGCCGGCAACACCAAAGGTATATTTGATATACATGTAATTGATGTGTACCTTACCAGTACTCGTAGTAACTCTTGGGTATTTGATACCGGTGCCGTTGCTCATATTTGTAACTCACAGCAAGAGCTGCGGAATAAGCGGAGACTGGCGAAGGACGAGGTGACGATGCGCGTCGGGAATGGTTCCAGAGTCGATGTGATCGCCGTCGGCACGCTACCTCTACATTTACCTACGGGATTAGTTTTGAACCTTAATAATTGTTATTTGGTGCCAAGTTTGAGCATGAACATTGTATCTGGATCTCGTTTGATACGAGATGGCTACTCATTTAAATCCGAGAATAATGGTTGTTCTATTTATATGAGAGATGTCACTACACCACGGTCAAGTATTGGTGACACATCAATCTGTTGGCATAGGGTACCTTTGCCGACAGATAACTTGTAGCTATCACATATGCTGACAGAAGATAAAAGAGTCGGAGGACTTGCTGTGGGGAAATGTATTGCCGACAGAAGTTCACTTGCCGACAATTTTTTAGCCGGCATACATCCTACCAACGCCGACAGATAAATTGTCAATGTACACCCTACCTATGCCGACACTTAATTTGTTCGTGTATACCCTACCTATGCCAACAGATGGTATGTCAATGTACACCCTACCTATGCCGACAATTAGTCTGTCTAAATAGATCTTTAGCATTGCCAACATATGGTTTGTCTAGGTAGGTGTGTACTTATGCCGACACTTTCTTTGTTGGAATGTTTTTGCCAACATATAAATTGTTGGTAAGATGGTGTACAGCCAAAAGAACAATTGGATACTGCTCTGATTCAAATGTTACTACAACGATGTATTGTTATCCACAAACAGGATCAAGATGAACACATATTGCACAATCATTGATATCTGGTACCAAAAATACATATATATTGATCACAGGCTCAAACACAAGTCAATCTTGACATAGCAAAGTTTGTCCATCTTACAATCCTCCAGGAAACACAAGTCACATAAAAGTACCCCTATTTGCTAAATGGTCCAAAACACTTGAGTTACATCCATGAGCACAAGATTTGTAATCCATAACACTTAAGCACCAAATGGTCCAGAACACACATAAGCTTCATGATTACAATTGAGTTGGCTGGTACAGCCAAATGCTCTATAACACTCCAAAGTCATCACATCCATGTGTACTAGGTGGCTGATTACCTGAAAATAGTCCACAAGAATTTGGTAGAAAGTGTAGTCAGCACAAGTTCTTTGAAGCTCATAGGGAGATTGGCAGCCAAGAGAATCACAAGTTTGAAAATAATTGTGTTTCTATGTTATCTGATGAAGTAGAAATAAAATGTACAACTTTAGACAAAAAAATTGTAGTATGTCAAGTTCAGTTTATGCCATGTGATCTTCAGATTGTGACCATCAAGGTGATAACACCAAAGTGCATGTTAACTCCTAAGCAATGTATGTGCGCTTCAGATCATGTTGTGTGTTTTTTCATATTTTAATTATAAACTGCATCATGTGGAGTTCAGTTTTATCATCAAGATACAGAACGTTTATCTAGTAATGTTATAAGTTCGGGCAGAAATCTGGCACTCTAGTCGAGGCTCAAAATGATCTATGTATATTTATGAGAGAGAAACAATAATCTTAATGTATCTGTTATGTCGTAATATCTGCACCTCCTGGGCACATTAGTTGCCTTGTCATCCTTGAGCTACAACAATAACCGCTACTTCATAGAATAACCATTGACTTCTTATCAATATGAGGTTGCTTCTTCCACTGCAAATTGCTCTGAAAAAATGCGCAAACATGTAACAACCATCCCGCAAAAAAGAAAAATATGTTCAATATAGATAACTCGGCTCACCATAAATAAAATCATAAAGTATGCATCATACTGTAAGATTCAACTCTCATCTCTCTACTACTTCCAGCCAGGATGGGGATGAACAGGATGTAGTTAGTTATGTTTGTACTAGCACAAGGGCCGTGTTTTGCAACAGGGCGTACATATTTTAGTGGTTCTAGTGGTTCGACATTTTCGAAAAGCAATCAAGCCCAAAGTGGTCGGACCCTTCCCTGGACCTTGCGCAAGCGGGAGCTACATGCACCAGGTTGCCCTTTTTTTTTTAATCAAGTCCATATGTTGCAGCGAATACAAAACAAATAAGTGTTGTATAGAAACCTGTAAAATAACTTACGAATCAAACCACTTCTATTATTTTAGTGGTTCAAAATGAATGGTGTCAGAGATACACCATATGCTCATGCACATGAAGCAACATTGTCGACTAACATTGATTATTCATGTTGCAACTAATGTTCATATCAACAAATAAAGAATTTGTAGATAATGGCAGCTCAATACTCATGTGACATGCTTCCAATTGCAACAGAGAAAAATTCTATTTCAGCTTTGAATTACACTTTGGCTCGATTTTTTTGCCGGTACATTTCCTCATGAACATATTTGCTTTACTAATAACCCTCCTATAAACATTCAGCTGGATGTTGGTGCAAACTAAACAAATAGAACATCTTTGTGATGAAGAAATTGTAGGAAAATGGTATGATTCTATCAACATCAATGTACCAGAAGGCACATGTTACAGCAAGCAACTGAAGGATATACAAAATCCTATCAAAACTCATGCTCTTTTCAAATTTCAATTTGGAAAAAGGGAAAATTAATGGTAGTAGAGGACAATGTACAGAAGAACGTAAATTTAAAAGACTTATACAACTATTTTGCTATATACAACCATATTATGGAATAGAGGTAGTTTTCTACAGTGATATACACAACGGAGGAATCATGAATAATACGGGTAATATTGTCATGGCAAAATCTGAACTGATCTAACTGTAGGCTGTATATCAATTCTGAATGTGGTGTACTTGGAGTAGATATAAATTGCAGGTAGAGTTAGATGGAACACATAAGATGCTAAGCCATGAAATCTGTTAAAAAATAAACAAACAATTCATCTTCGGATTCTTCCCTAGAAAATAATCAAGAAATAATGCCGATGGATCTTAGGATTCATGTCAAGGTGCTGCTGATGAAGACTTGAACATTAATCTGTGCTATCATACACCTCGTCCCTGTAAATCTCAAGCTCCTAACTTTGCCACCACCATCGTAGCATCCATCTCAAGCCTCTAATCTCCTCGTGGCCAGTGCTGATTCCTCTGTTGCATCACGATGACAACAACCCATCCACCCAAATCTGAAACCAGTGTAGAACAAACTGATAAATGCAAAGTATATCGGTAAATAAACAAATGGACTAAAAAGGCAGCAGTATATATATATTAATAGCAAGATATACCTAAGTAAACACTAACTTCAGTAGCACTCAATCCCTTTTCTACATTATTAGACTTCTTAGTACAGATCCAACAAGTAAACTTCTCAGTAAATGGGGATCCTCATCATCGCCACTTACCAAGCAAAGACAACTTCCTCTGGCCTGCAGCGCTTGGAGAGATATGGCCAAGACGATGCCGCTCTGCAGAAACGGGCATGCGACTGATGGATCTGCAGAAGGGGCTTTGCAGGAGAGAAAAGGAGCGGCGACGGCCGAAACAGGGGCCGGGGACGTGGTGGAGGGCGGGGGTTAGGGCGGCGGATGGACTGAGGTCGGCGTCGGAGCTATTGGCAGCCGCGACCCCGGTGGTGGCAGGGATGGAAGGGGGTTGAGGGGCACGGGCCGCACGGCGGTGTGCACGGACGACGGTGACAGCAGCGAGGGGGAGCGCGAGGATGACGAAGATACCTTCACCGGCGGCAGCAGGGATGGGGGTCCGGGAGCGCGTGGATGAGGACACCTTCACTTCCGGCGGCAGGGACAGGGGATGGAGCCATAGGTCGCGGCGGCGGAGGGGGGTCTGGTGGGATGGAGCGGGTGGACTGGGTTAGGTCTCAGATTTTGGGGATATTTGGGCTGTGTGGGACTATGGATCAGATCTGGGCCGCGCGCAGCTGAAATTTCCCCTCTCGCGCGCTAAGTTAGCCGCTAAAATTTTCAAGGTTTCGTTGCTTGACACGCGTACACATATGCCGACACTTAATCTGTCTCGATACACCCTACCTATGCCGACATATTTGATGTGGCTAAGCACGTACCTACGCCAACAGAAAATCTATCAGGGCCCACACATATACCGACAGACAAGATGTAGCCAAGTACTTGCCGACTGATACGTCGTTGCTATGTAGTTGCCGACACATAATATGTCCATAATGGCATACATTTTCCGACACATGATACAAGGACAAAGCTGGAAAGCTATGCCGACATATCTTTTGTAGAGATTGGTGGACCTTTGCCCACAGAAGTGTGTCATCTAAACTCTACCGTGGTGTAGTGTATGTTTTATGGTCATGCTCCGATGGTCAATGGTTTATTCTTAATGAATCTCGAGCGTAATGTTACACATATTCATAGTGAGAATGCCAAAAGATGTAAAGTTGATAACGATAGTCCCACATACTTGTGGCACTGCCGTCTTGGTCACATTGGTGTCAAGCGCATGAAGAAGCTCCATGCTGATGGACTTTTGGAGTCTCTCGATTATGAATCATTTGACACATGCGAACCCTGCCTCATGGGCAAGATGACCAAGACTCCGTTCTCCGGAACAATGGAGCGAGCAACCAACTTGTTGGAAATCATACATACCGATGTGTGCGGTCCAATGAGCGTTGAGGCTCGCGGAGGATATTGTTATGTTCTCACTCTCACTGATGACTTGAGTAGATATGGGTATGTCTACTTAATGAAACACAAGTCTGAGACCTTTGAAAAGTTCAAGGAATTTCAGAGTGAGGTAGAGAATCAACATGACCGAAAAATAAAGTTCCTACGATCAGATCGTGGAGGAGAATATTTAAGTCACGAATTTGGTACACACTTAAGGAAATGTGGAATCGTTTCACAACTCACGCCGCCTGGAACACCTCAGCGTAATGGTGTGTCCGAACGTCGTAATCGCACTCTATTGGATATGGTGCGGTCTATGATGTCTCTTACCGATTTACCGCTATCATTTTGGGGATACGCTCTAGAGACAGCTACATTCACTTTAAATAGGGCACCGTCTAAATCCGTTGAGACGACACCGTATGAATTATGGTTTGGGAAGAAACCTAAGCTGTCGTTTTTAAAAGTTTGGGGATGCGATGCTTATGTCAAGAAACTTCAACCTGAAAAGCTCGAACCCAAGTCGGAAAAATGAGTCTTCATAGGATACCCTAAGGAAACTGTTGGGTATACCTTCTACTTAAGATCCGAGGGCAAGATCTTTGTTGCCAAGAACGGATCCTTTCTGGAAAAAGAGTTTCTCTCAAAAGAAGTAAGTGGGAGGAAAGTAGAACTTGATGAAGTACTACCTCTTGAACGGGATAGTAGTGCAGCTCAGGAAAATGTTCCTGTGATGCCTACACCAATTGAAGAGGAACAAGGACACGTTCCGCACCAGAGTGGTACGGCAACCCTGTCCTGGAAATCATGTTGTTAGACAACGGTGAACCTTCGAACTATGAAGAAGCGATGGCGGGCCCAGATTCCAACAAATGTCTTGAAGCCATGAAATCCGAGATAGAATCCATGTATGAAAACAAAGTATGGACTTTGATAGACTTGCCCGATGATCGGCGAGCGATAGAAAACAAATGGATCTTTAAGAAGAAGACGGACGCGGATGGAAATGTTACCATCTATAAAGCTCGACTTGTCGCTAAGGGTTATCGACAAGTTCAATGGATTGACTACGACGAGACATTCTCTCCCGTAGCGAAGCTGAAGTCCGTCCGAATCATGTTAGCAATTGCCGCATACTATGATTATGAGATATGGCAGATGGACGTCAAAACGGCATTCCTTAATGGACATCTTAAGGAAGAGCTGTATATGATGCAGCCGGAAGGTTTTGTCGATCCAAAGAATGCTAACAAAGTATGCAAGCTCCAGCGATCCATTTATGGACTGGTGCAAGCATCTCGGAGTTGGAACATTCGCTTTGATGAGATGATCAAAGCGTTTGGGTTTATGCAGACTTATGGAGAAGTCTGCGTTTACAAGAAAGTGAGTGGGAGCTCTGTAGCATTTCTCATATTATATGTAGATGACATACTCTTGATGGGAAATGATATAGAACTTTTGGACAGCATTAAGGCTTACTTGAATAAGTGTTTTTCAATGAAGGACCTTGGAGAAGCTGCTTATATATTAGGCATTAAGATCTATAGAGATAGATCGAGACGCCTCATAGGTCTTTCACAAAGCACATACCTTGATAAGATTTTGAAGAAGTTCAAAATGGATCAGTCCAAGAAGGGGTTCTTGCCTGTATTGCAAGGTGTGAGATTGAGCTCGGCTCAATGCCCGACCACGGCAAAAGATAAAGAAGAGATGAGTGTCATCCCCTATGCTTCAGCCATAGGATCTATTATGTATGCCATGCTGTGTACCAGACCTGATGTAAACCTTGCCGTAAGTTTGGTAGGAATGTACCAAAGTAACCCCGGCAAGGAACACTGGACATCGGTCAAGAATATCCTAAAGTACCTGAAAAGGACAAAGGACATGTTTCTCGTTTATGGAGGTGACGAAGAGCTCGTCGTAAAGGGTTACGTCGACGCAAGCTTCGACACAGATCTGGATGACTCTAAGTCACAAACCGGATACATGTATATGTTGAATGGTGGAGCAGTAAGCTGGTGCAGCTGCAAGCAGAGCGTAGTGGTGGGATCTACATGTGAAGCGGAGTACATGGCAGCCTCGGAGGCAGCGCATGAAGCTATTTGGGTGAAGGAGTTCATCACCGACCTAGGAGTCATACCCAATGCGTCGGGGCCGATCAAACTCTTCTGTGACAACACTGGAGCTATTGCCCTTGCCAAGGAGCCCAGGTTTCACAAGAAGACCAGGCACATCAAGCGTCGTTTCAACTCCATCTGTGAAAATTTTCAAGATGGAGACATAGATATTTGCAAAGTACATACGGATCTGAATGTCGCAGATCCGTTGACTAAACCTCTCTCGCGAGCAAAACATGATCAACACCAGAACTCTATGGGTGTTCGATTCATCACAATGTAACTAGATTATTGACTCTAGTGCAAGTGGGAGATTGTTGGAAATATGCCCTAGAGGCAATAATAAAAGTATTATTATATTTCCTTGTTCATGATAAATTGTCTTTTATTCATGCTATAACTATATTATCCGGAAATCGTAATACACGTGTGAATACATATACCACAATATGTCCCTAGTGAGCCTCTAGTTGACTAGCTCGTTGTGATCAGTAGATAGTCATGGTTTCCTGGCTATGGACATTGGATGTCGTTGATAACGGGATCACATCATTAGGAGAATGATGTGATGGACAAGACCCAATCCTAAGCATAGCACAAAGATCGTGTAGTTCGTTTGCTAGAGCTTTTTCAATGTCAAGTATCTCTTCCTTAGACCATGAGATCGTGTAACTCCCGGATACCGTAAGAGTGCTTTGGGTGTACCAAACGTCACAGTGTAACTGGGTGACTATAAAGGTGCACTACAGGTATCTCCAAAAGTGTCTGTTGGGTTGACACGGATTGAGACTGGGATTTGTCACTCCGTATGACGGAGAGGTATCTCTGGGCCCACTCGGTAATGCATCATCATAATGAGCTCAAAGTGACCAAGTGGTTGGTGACGGGATCATGCATTACGGTACGAGTAAAGTGACTTGCCGGTAACGAGACTGAACAAGGTATTGGGATACCAACGATCGAGTCTCGGGCAAGTAACGTACCGATTGACAAAGGGAATTGTATACGGGGTTTGATCAAATCCTCGACATCGTGGTTCATCCGATGACTTCATCGAGGAGCATGTGGGAGCCAACATGGGTATCCAGATCCCGTTGTTTGTTATTGACCGGAGAGTCGTCTCGGTCATGTCTGCATGTCTCCCGAACCCGTAGGGTCTACACACTTAAGGTTCGGTGACGCTAGGGTTATTAGGAAGACTTGTATGTGATTACCGAAAGTTGTTCAGAGTCTCGGATGAGATCCCGGACGTCACGAGGAGTTCCGGAATGGTCCGGAGGTGAAGTTTTATATATGGGAAGTTGTCATACGGACACCGGAAGAATTCGGGATCCTATCGGTATTGTACCGGGGCCACCGGAGGGGTTCCGGGGGTCCACCGGGAGGGGCCACCCCTCCCGGAGGGCCACATGGGCCGCAAGGGGCAGGGAGCCAGCCCCTGGAGGGCTGGGCGCGCCCCCCACCTTGGGCCCATGCGCCTAGGGTTGGGGGAAACCCTAAGGGGGGCGCCCCCCTTGCTTGGGGGGCAAGCCTCCCCTCCCTGGCCGCCGCCCCCCCTCTAGATCCCATCTAGAGGGGTCGGCCCCCCTTGCCCCTTCCCCTATAAATAGAGGGGTGAGGGGAGGGCTGTTGTACACAACTCAAGGCGCAGCCCCTCCCCTCCCCAACACCTCTCCTCCTCCGTACGTGCTTGGCGAAGCCCTGTCAGAGTACTGCTGCACCAACAACACCACGCCGTCGTACTGCCGTTGGAGCAATCTTCCTCAACCTCTCCTTCCTCCTAGCTGGATCAAGATAGAGGAGACGTCGTCCGTCCCGTACGTGTGTTGAACGCGGAGGTGCTGTCCGTTCAGCACTTGGTCATCGGTGATCCGAATCACGGCGAGTACGACTCCATCATCACCATCCCCTTGAACGCTTCCGCACTCGATCTACAAGTGGTATGTAGATGCAAACTCACTCCCTTGACTCGTTGCTTAGATGAACTCATAGATGGATCTTGGTGAAACAGTAGGAAAATTTTTAATTTTCTGCAACGTTCCCCAACAGGTATACCTCCTAATTCAGATCCGAAAGCAATAGTGATTGTTTCTTGAATCGGGTCCTTTCTCGAGGAAAAGTTTGTCTCAAAAAGTTGAGCGGGAGGATGGTGGAGACTTGATGAGGTTATTGAACCGTCACTTCAACTAGTGTGTTGTTGGGTTTCATAGTAATTTCAAAAAATTTCCTATGCACACGCAAGATCATGTGATGCATAGCAACGAGGGGGAGAGTGTTGTCTACGTACCCAATGCAGACCGACTGCGGAAGCGATGACACGACGTAGAGGAAGTAGTCGTACGTCTTCACGATCCAACCGATCAAGCACCGAAACTACGGCACCTCCGAGTTCGAGCACACGTTCAGCTCGATGACGATCCCCGGACTCCGATCCAGCAAAGTGTCGGGGAAGAGTTCCATCAGCACGACGGCGTGGTGACGATCTTGATGAACTACAGCAGCAGGGCTTCGCCTAAACTCCGCTACAGTATTATCGAGGAATATGGTGTCTCCGCACACGGCTAAGGAACAGATCACGTGGATCAACTTGTGTGTCTTTGGGGTGCCTCTACCTCAGTATATAAAGGAGCCAAGGGGGGAGGGGGCGCCGGCCAGGAGGAGAGGGCGCAGGAGGAGTCCTACTCCTTCCGGGAGTAGGACTCCCCCCCAGTCCTATTCCAACTAGGATTCCCCAAAGGGGGAAAGAGGGAGAAGGGTGGCCGGCCACCTCTCCTAGTCCTAATAGGACTAGGGGAAGGGGGGAGGCGCGCAGCCCTTGTGGGCAGCCCTTTCACCTTTCCACTAAGGCCCATGAAGGCCCATATGGCTCCCGGGGGGTTCCGGTAACCTCCCGGTAACCCGGTAAAATCCCGATTTCACCCGGAACACTTCCGATGTACAAACATAGGCTTCCAATATATCAATCTTTACGTCTCGACCATTTCGAGACTCCTCGTCATGTCCGTGATCACATCCGGGACTCCGAACAACCTTCGGTACATCAAAATGCATAAACTCATAATGTAACTGTCATCGTAACCTTAAGCGTGCGGACCCTACGGGTTCGAGAACAATGTAGACATGACCGAGACACGTTTCCGGTCAATAACCAATAGCGGGACCTGGATGCCCATATTGGCTCCTACATATTCTACGAAGATCTTTATCGGTCAGACCGCATAACAACATACGTTGTTCCCTTTGTCATCGGTATGTTACTTGCCCGAGATTCGATCGTCGGTATCCAATACCTAGTTCAATCTCGTTACCGGCAAGTCTCTTTACTCGTTCCGTAATACATCATCTCACAACTGACATATTAGTTGTAATGCTTGCAAGGCTTATGTGATGTGTATTACCGAGAGGGCCCGGAGATACCTCTCCGAAAATCGGAGTGACAAATCCTAATCTCGAAATACGCCAACCCAACATCTACCTTTGGAGACACCTGTAATGCTCCTTTATAATCACCCAGTTACGTTGTGACGTTTGGTAGCACCCAAAGTGTTCCTCCGGCAAACGGGAGTTGCATAATCTCATAGTCATAGGAACATGTATAAGTCATGAAGAAAAGCAATAGCAACATACTAAACGATCGGGTGCTAAGCTAATGGAATGGGTCATGTCAATCAGATCATTCAACTAATGATGTGACCTCGTTAATCAAATAACAACTCATTGTTCATGGTCAGGAAACATAACCATCTTTGATTAACGAGCTAGTCAAGTAGAGGCATACTAGTGACACTTTGTTTGTCTATGTATTCACACATGTATTATGTTTCCGGTTAATACAATTCTAGCATGAATAATAAACATTTATCATGATTATAAGGAAATATATAATAACTTTATTATTGCCTCTAGGGCATATTTCCTTCAGTCTCCCACTTGCACTAGAGTCAATAATCTAGATTACACTGTAATGATTCTAACACCCATGGAGCTTTGGTGCTGATCATGTTTTGCTCGTGGAAGAGGCTTAGTCAACGGGTCTGCAACATTCAGATCCGTATGTATCTTGCAAATCTCTATGTCTCCCACCTGGACTAGATCCCGGATGGAATTGAAGCGTCTCTTGATGTGTTTGGTCCTTTTGTGAAATCTGGATTCCTTTGCCAAGGCAATTGCACCAGTGTTGTCACAAAAGATTTTCATTGGACCCGATGCACAAGGTATGACACCTAGATCGGATATGAACTCCTTCATCCAGACTCCTTCACTTGCTGCTTCCGAAGCAGCTATGTACTCCGCTTCACATGTAGATCCCGCTACGACGCTTTGTTTAGAAATGCACCAACTGACAGCTCCACCGTTTAATGTAAACACGTATCCGGTTTGCGATTTAGAATCGTCCGGATCAGTGTCAAAGCTTGCATCAACGTAACCTTTTACGGTGAGCTCTTTGTCACCTCCATATACGAGAAACATATCCTTAGTCCTTTTCAGGTATTTCAGGATGTTCTTGACCGCTGTCCAGTGATCCACTCCTGGATTACTTTGGTACCTCCCTGCTAAACTTATAGCAAGGCACACATCAGGTCTGGTACACAGCATTGCATACATGATAGAGCCTATGGCTGATGCATAGGGAACATCTTTCATATTCTCTCTATCTTCTGCAGTGGTCGGGCATTGAGTCTTACTCAACTTCACACCTTGTAACACAGGCAAGAACCCTTTCTTTGCTTGATCCATTTTGAACTTTTTCAAAATTTTGTCAAGGTATGTGCTTTGTGAAAGCCCAATTAAGCGTCTTGATCTATCTCTATAGATCTTAATGCCTAATATGTAAGCAGCTTCACCGAGGTCTTTCATTGAAAAACTTTTATTCAAGTATCCCTTTATGCTATCCAGAAATTCTATATCATTTCCAATTAGCAATATGTCATCCACATATAATATCAGAAATGCTACAGAGCTCCCACTCACTTTCTTGTAAATACAGTCTTCTCCGAAAGTCTGTATAAAACCAAACGCTTTGATCACACTATCAAAACGTTTATTCCAACTCCGAGAGGCTTGCACCAGTCCATAAATGGATCGCTGGAGCTTGCACACTTTGTTAGCTCCCTTTGGATCGACAAAACCTTCCGGTTGTATCATATACAACTCTTCTTCCAGACATCCATTCAGGAATGCAGTTTTGACATCCATCTGCCAAATTTCATAATCATAAAATGCGGCAATCGCTAACATGATTCGGACAGACTTAAGCATCGCTACGGGTGAGAAAGTCTCATCGTAGTCAACCCCTTGAACTTGTCGAAAACCTTTCGCGACAAGTCGAGCTTTGTAGACAGTAACATTACCATCAGCGTCAGTCTTCTTCTTGAAGATCCATTTATTCTCAATTGCTTGCCGATCATCGGGCAAGTCAACCAAAGTCCATACTTTGTTCTCATACATGGATCCCATCTCAGATTTCATGGCTTCAAGCCACTTTGCGGAATCTGGGTTCACCATCGCTTCTTCATAGTTCGTAGGTTCATCATGATCTAGTAGCATGACTTCCAGAACTGGATTACCGTACCACTCTGGTGCGGATCTTACTCTGGTTGATCTACGAGGTTCAGTAGTATCTTGTTCTGAAGTTTCATGATCATTATCATTAACTTCCTCACTTATTGGTGTAGGTGTCGCAGAAACAATTTTCTGTGATGTACTATTTTCCAACAAGGGAGCAGGTACAGTTACCTCGTCAAGTTCTACTTTCCTCCCACTCACTTCTTTCGAGAGAAACTCCTTCTCAAGAAAGTTTCCGAATTTAGCAACAAAAGTCTTGCCTTCGGATCTGTGATAGAAGGTGTATCCAATAGTTTCCTTTGGATATCCTATGAAGACACATTTCTCCGATTTGGGTTCGAGCTTATCAGGTTGAGGCTTTTTCACATAAGCATCGCAGCCCCAAACTTTAAGAAACGACAACTTTGGTTTCTTGCCAAACCATAGTTCATAAGGCGTCGTCTCAACGGATTTTGATGGTGCCCTATTTAATGTGAATGCTGTCGTCTCTAAAGCATAACCCCAAAATGATAGCGGTAAATCAGTAAGAGACATCATAGATCACACCATATCTAGTAAAGTACGATTACGACGTTCGGACACACCATTACGCTGTGGTGTTCCGGGTGGCGTGAGTTGCGAAACTATTCCACAGTTTTTCAAATGTACACCAAACTCGTAACTCAAATATTCTCCTCCACGATCAGATCGTAGAAACTTTATTTTCTTGTTACGATGATTTTCAACTTCACTCCGAAATTCTTTGAACTTTTCAAATGTTTCAGATTTATATTTCATTAAGTAGATATACCCATATCTGCTTAAATCATCTGTGAAGGTGAGAAAATAACGATATCCGCCACGAGCCTCAATATTCATCGGACCACATACATCGGTATGTATGATTTCCAACAAATCTGTTGCTCTCTCCATAGTACCGGAGAACGGTGTTTTAGTCATCTCGCCCATGAGGCACGGTTCGCAAGTACCAAGTGATTCATAATCAAGTGGTTCCAAAAGTCCATCAGTATGGAGTTTCTTCATGCGCTTTATACCGATATGACCTAAACGACAGTGCCATAAATAAGTTGCACTTTCATTATCAACTCTGCATCTTTTGGCTTCAACATTATGAATATGTGTATTACTACTATCGAGATTCAATAAGAATAGACCACTCTTCAAGGGTGCATGACCATAAAAGATATTACTCATATAAATAGAACAACCATTATTCTCTGATTTAAATGAATAACCGCCTCGCATTAAACAAGATCTAGATATAATGTTCATGCTCAATGCTGGCACCAAATAACAATTATTTAGGTCTAATATTAATCCCGAAGGTAGATGTAGAGGTAGCATGCCGACCACGATCACATCGACTTTGGAACCGTTTCCTACGCGCATCGTCACCTCGTCCTTAGCCAATCTTCGCTTAATCCGTAGCCCCTGTTTCGAGTTGCAAATATTAGCAACAGAACCAGTATCAAATACCCAGGTGCTACTGCAAGCATTAGTAAGGTACACATCAATAACATGTATATCACATATACCTTTGTTCACTTTGCCATCCTTCTTATCCGCCAAATACTTGGGGCATTTCCGCTTCCAGTGACCAGTCTGCTTGCAGTAGAAGCACTCAGTTTCAGGCTTAGGTCCAGACTTGGGTTTCTTCTCTTGAGCAGCAACTGGCTTGCCGTTCTTCTTGAAGTTCCCCTTCTTCTTTCCTTTGCCCTTTTTCTTGAAACTAGTGGTCTTGTTGACCATCAACACTTGATGCTCCTTTTTGATTTCTACCTCCGCAGCTTTCAGCATCGCGAAGAGCTCGCGAACAGTCTTGTTCATCCCTTGCATATTATAGTTCATCACGAAGCTCTTGTAGCTTGGTGGCAGTGATTGGAGAATTCTGTCAATGACGCAATCATTTGGAAGATTAACTCCCAATTGAATCAAGTGATTATTATACCCAGACATTTTGAGTATATTCTCACTGACAGAACTGTTCTCCTCCATCTTGCAGCTATAGAACTTATTGGAGACTTCATATCTCTCAATCCGGGCATTTGCTTGAAATATTAACTTCAACTCCTGGAACATCTCATATGCTCCATGACGTTCAAAACGTCGTTGAAGTCCCGATTCTAAGCCGTAAAGTATGTCACACTGAACTATCGAGTAGTCATCAGCTTTGCTCTGCCAGACGTTCATAACATCTGGTGTTGCTCCAGCAGCAAGCCTGGCACCCAGCGGTGCTTCCAGGACGTAATTTTTCTGTGCAGCAATGAGGATAATCCTCAAGTTACGGACCCAGTCCGTGTAATTGCTACCATCATCTTTCAACTTTGCTTTCTCAAGAAACGCATTAAAATTCAACGGAACAACATCACGAGCCATCTATCTACAATCAACATAAACAAGCAAGATACTATCAGGTACTAAGTTCATGATAAATTTAAGTTCAATTAATCATATTACTTAAGAACTCCCACTTAGATAGACATCCCTCTAATCCTCTAAGTGATCACGTGATCCAAATCAACTAAACCATGTCCGATCATCACGTGATGTCTCAGCACGAAGAACTTTCGCAACGGTGCATACTCAGGGAGAACACTTCTTGATAATTTAGTGAGAGATCATCTTATAATGCTACCGTCAATAAAAGCAAGATAAGATGCATAAAAAGATAAACATCACATGCAATCAATATAAGTGATATGATATGGCCATCATCATCTTGTGCATGTGATCTCCATCTCCGAAGCACCGTCATGATCACCATCGTCACCGGTGCGACACCTTGATCTCCATCGTAGCATCGTTGTCGTCTCGCCAATCTTATGCTTTCACGACTATCACTACCTTTTAGTAATAAAGTAAAGCATTACATCGCGATTGCATTGCATACAATAAAGCGACAACCATATGGCTCCTGCCAGTTGCCGATAACTCGATTACAAAACATGATCATCTCATACAATAAAATCAGCATCATGCCTTGACCATATCACATCACAACATGCCCTGCAAAAACAAGTTAGACGTCCTCTACTTTGTTGTTGCATGTTTTACGTGGCTGCTACGGGCCTAAGTAAGAACCAATCTCACCTACGCATCAAAACCACAACGATAGTTTGTCAAATAGACTCCGTTTTAACCTTCGCAAGGACCGGGCGTAGCCATACTTGGTTCAACAAAAGTTGGAGAGACAGTCGCCCGCAAGCCATCTCTGTGCAAAGCACGTCGAGGGAACCGATCTCGCGTAAGCGTACGCGTAAGGTTGGTCCGGGTCGTCTCGTCCAACAATACCGCCGAACCAAAGTATGCCATGCTGGTAGGCAGTATGGCTTGTATCGTCCACAACTCACTTGTGTTCTACTCGTGCATATAACATCAACATAAATAACCTAGGCTCGGATGCCACTGTTGGGTTTCGTAGTAATTTCAAAAAATTTCCTACGCACACGCAAGATCATGTGATGCATAGCAACGAGGGGGAGAGTGTTGTCTACGTACCCAACGCAGACCGACTGCGGAAGCGATGACACGACGTAGAGGAAGTAGTCGTACGTCTTCACGATCCAACCGATCAAGCACCGAAACTACGACACCTCCGAGTTCGAGCACACGTTCAGCTCGATGACGATCCCCGGACTCCGATCCAGCAAAGTGTCGGGGAAGAGTTCCATCAGCACGACGGCGTGGTGACGATCTTGATGAACTACAGCAGCAGGGCTTCGCCTAAACTCCGCTACAGTATTATCGAGGAATATGGTGTCAGGGGGCACCGCACACGGCTAAGGAACAGATCACGTGGATCAACTTGTGTGTCTTTGGGGTGCCTCTACCTCAGTATATAAAGGAGCCAAGGGGGGAGGGGGCGCCGGCCAGGAGGAGAGGGCGCAGGAGGAGTCCTACTCCTTCCGGGAGTAGGACTCCCCCCCAATCCTATTCCAACTAGGATTCCCCAAAGGGGGAAAGAGGGAGAAGGGTGGCCGGCCACCTCTCCTAGTCCTAATAGGACTAGGGGAAGGGGGGAGGCGTGCAGCCCTTGTGGGCAGCCCTTTCACCTTTCCACTAAGGCCCATGAAGGCCCATATGGCTCCCGGGGGGTTCCGGTAACCTCCCGGTAACCCGGTAAAATCCCGATTTCACCCGGAACACTTCCGATGTACAAACATAGGCTTCCAATATATCAATCTTTACGTCTCGACCATTTCGAGACTCCTCGTCATGTCCGTGATCACATCCGGGACTCCGAACAACCTTCGGTACATCAAAATGCATAAACTCATAATGTAACTGTCATCGTAACCTTAAGCATGCGGACCCTACGGGTTCGAGAACAATGTCGACATGACCGAGACACGTTTCCGGTCAATAACCAATAGCGGGACCTGGATGCCCATATTGGCTCCTACATATTCTACGAAGATCTTTATCGGTCAGACCGCATAACAACATACGTTGTTCCCTTTGTCATCGGTATGTTACTTGCCCGAGATTCGATCGTCGGTATCCAATACCTAGTTCAATCTCGTTACCGGCAAGTCTCTTTACTCGTTCCATAATACATCATCTCACAACTGACATATTAGTTGTAATGCTTGCAAGGCTTATGTGATGTGTATTACCGAGAGGGCCCGGAGATACCTCTCCGAAAATCGGAGTGACAAATCCTAATCTCGAAATACGCCAACCCAACATCTACCTTTGGAGACACCTGTAATGCTCCTTTATAATCACCCAGTTACGTTGTGACGTTTGGTAGCACCCAAAGTGTTCCTCCGGCAAACGGGAGTTGCATAATCTCATAGTCATAGGAACATGTATAAGTCATGAAGAAAAGCAATAGCAACATACTAAACGATCGGGTGCTAAGCTAATGGAATGGGTCATGTCAATCAGATCATTCAACTAATGATGTGACCTCGTTAATCAAATAACAACTCATTGTTCATGGTCAGGAAACATAACCATCTTTGATTAACGAGCTAGTCAAGTAGAGGCATACTAGTGACACTTTGTTTGTCTATGTATTCACACATGTATTATGTTTCCGGTTAATACAATTCTAGCATGAATAATAAACATTTATCATGATTATAAGGAAATATATAATAACTTTATTATTGCCTCTAGGGCATATTTCCTTCATGTGTAGCAGGGCACAGGAAGTTGTTCCTGTAGCACCTACACCAATTGAAGTGGAAGCTTATGATAGTGATCATGAAGCTTCAGATCAAGTCACTACCGAACCTCGTAGGACGACAAGGACGTGTACTGCTTCAGAGTGGTATGATGATCCTGTCTTGAAGGTCATGTTGCTAGACAACAATGAACCTACGAGCTATGGAGAAGCAATGGTGGGCCCATATTCCGACAAATGGTTAGAAGCCATGAAATCCGAGATAGGATCCATGTATCAGAACAAAGCATGGACTTTGGTGGACTTGCTCGATGACCGGCAAGCCATTGAGATAAATGGATCTTTAAGAAGAAGACGGACGTGGACAGTAATGTCACCGTCTATGAAGCTCGACTTGTGGCGAAGAGTTTTTCACAAGTTCAAGGAGTTGACTACGATGAGATTTTCTCATCCATAGTGATGCTTAAGTCCGTCGGAATCATGTTAGCATTAGCTGCATTTATGAAATCTGGCAGATGGATGTCAAAACGAGTTTCCTTACCAGTTTTGTAAGGAAAGGTTGTATGTGATACAATCAGAAATGTTTTGTCGATCCTAAGGATGCTAAAAGGTATGCTAGCTCTAGCGATCCTTCCATGGACTGGAGTAAGCATCTCGGAGTTGGAATGTGCACTTTGATAAGATGATCAAAGATTTTAGGTTTATACAAAGTTTATGAGAAACTTGTATTTCCAAAGAAGTGAGTGGGAGCACTATAGAATTTCTGATGAGTATATGTTGTTGACATATTGTTGATCAGAAATGTTGTAGAATTTCTGGAAAGCATATAGGGTTATTTGAAAAGTGTCTTTCAATAGAAAACCTAGATTAAGCTGCTTGAACATTGAGCATCAAGATCTATGAGGATGGATCAAAAACCGCTCAATAGTACTTTCAAATGAGCACATACCTTGACATGATCTTGAAGGTGTTCAAGATGGATCAGTCAAAGAAGGAGTTCTTGCCTAAGTAGTAAGGTATGAAGTTAAGACTTAAAGCTGACCACGGCAGAATAGAGAAAAAGGACGAAGGTCGTCCCCTATGCTTCAGACTTAGGCTCTATAGTATGCTATGCTGTGTACCGCACCGGAAGTGTGCCTTGACATGAGTCAGTCAAGGGGTACAAGAATGATCCAGGAATGGATCATTGGACAGCGGTCAAAAATTGTCCTTGGAGTAAATAAGGACATGTTTCTCGATTATGGAGGTGATAAAGAGTTCGGCGTAAAGGGTTACGTTGATGCAAGCTTTAACACCTATCCGAGTGACTCTCAGTAGCAAACCGGATACGTATAGTGGAGCGACCGTTTGGAATAGCTCCAAGCGGAGCGTGGAAGCAGCATTTACAATATGACCTAGAGATTTGCGAAGTACATACGGATCTGAATATTGCAGACCCGTTGACTAAAACCTCTCTCACAAACAAAACATGATCAAACCCCAGAACTCATTGAGTCTTAATCACATAATGATGTGGACTAGTTTAATGACACTAGTAAACTCTTTGGATGTTGGTCACATGGTGATGTGACCTGTGAGTGTTAATCACATCGCGATGTGAACTAGATTATTGACTCTAGTGCAAGTGGGAGACTGTTGGAAATATGCCCTAGAGGCAATAATAAATTGGTTATTATTATATTTCCTTGTTCATGATAATCGTTTATTATCCATGCTATAATTGTATTGATAGGAAACTCAGATACATGTGTGGATATATAGACAACACCATGTCCCTAGTAAGCCTCTAGTTGACTAGCTCGTTGATCAATAGATGGTTACGGTTTCCTGACCATGGACATTGGATGTCATTGATAACGGGATCACATCATTAGGAGAATGATGTGATGGACAAGACCCAATCCTAAGCCTAGCACAGAGATCGTGTAGTTCGTATGCTAAAGCTTTTCTAATGTCAAGTATCTTTTCCTTAGACCATGAGATTGTGCAACTCCCGGATACAGTACGAATGCTTTGGGTGTACCAAACGTCACAACGTAACTGGGTGGCTATAAAGGTGCACTACAGGTATCTCTAAAAGTGTCTGTTGGGTTGGCACGAATCGAGACTGGGATTTGTCACTCCGTGTAAACGGAGAGGTATCTCTGGGCCCACTCGGTAGGACATCATCATAATGTGCACAATGTGACCAAGGGGTTGATCACGGGATGATGTGTTACGGAACGAGTAAAGAGACTTGCCGGTAACGAGATTGAACAAGATATTGGTATACCGACGATCGAATCTCGGGCAAGTACAATACCGTTAGACAAAGGGAATTGTATACGGGATCGATTGAGTCCTTGACATCGTGGTTCATCCGATGAGATCATCGTGGAACATGTGGGAGCCAACATGGGTATCCAGATCCCGCTGTTGGTTATTGACCGGAGAACGTCTCGGTCATGTCTACATGTCTCCCGAACCCGTAGGGTCTACACACTTAAGGTTCGATGACGCTAGGGTTATAAAGGAAGTTTGTATGTGGTTACCGAATGTTGTTCGGAGTCCCGGATGAGATCCCGGACGTCACGAGGAGTTCCGGAATGGTCCGTAGGTAAAGATTTATATATGGGAAGTCCTGTTTTGGTCACCGGAAAAGTTTCGGATTTTATCGGTAACGTACCGGGACCACCGGGAGGGTCCCGGGGGTCCACCAAGTGGGGCCACCGGCCCCGGAGGGCTGCATGGGCCAAGTGTGGGAGGGGACCAGCCCCAGGTGGGCTGGTGCGCCCCCCCACAAGGGCCCAAGGCGCCTAGGGTTTGGGGAGGGGGTGCTTCCACCTAAACTTGGGGGGCAAGTTTCCCCTCTCCCCTCCCTTGGCCGCCACCCTAGATGGGTTTGGGCTGGCCGCCGCCCCTAGGGGTGGAATCCTAGGTGGGGGCGCAGCCCCCCCCTCTCCCCCTATATATACTTGAGGGTCTAGGGGCTGCCAACACATGAGTTCAACCTCTCCTTGGCGCAGCCCTACCTCTCTCCCTTCTCCTCTCCCGCGGTGCTTGGCGAAGCCCTGCAGGATTGCCACGCTCCTCCACCACCACCACGCCGTTGTGCTGCTGCTGGATGGAGTCTTCCTCAACCTTTCCCTCTCTCCTTGCTGGATCAAGGCGTGGGAGACGTCACCGGGCTGTACGTGTGTTGAACGCGGAGGTGCCGTCCGTTCAGCACTAGGATCTCCGGTGATTTGGACCACGACGAGTACGACTCCTTCAACCCCGTTCTCTTGAACGCTTCCGCTTAGCGATCTACAAGGGTATGCAGATGCACTCTCCTTCCCTTCGTTGCTGGTTTCTCCATAGATAGATCTTGGTGACACGTAGGAAAATTTTGAATTTCTGCTATGTTCCCCAACAAATAATGAGGACCCACGCGATGAAGATGATGACGACCCACTTCATGAAGCCATTGTAGCTCAAAGAACAAGGCTGAGTGAGGAGGAGGTGTCCAACCTGTGGGACATAATTCCGCCACGTGCTGACTTTGTCGGGGTGCCATTCGTGACCCGCTTGACAAATACCATGGTTGATCGACATGATATGGTATGTTATATACTTACAAATGCAAATTATCCGATGAATTACTTAGTGTACAGTCCAATGATATGGTATGTTGTGTGGAATCTAGTCGATGATATGTTTTAGTGTAGTGTTCGATCACATGCTTATTAGTGTAGAATCTAAGGAAACTATTAATAGTGTAGATAATCCATATGTACTTATTTGCGAGGCTATTTATTAATTGATATGTTTTTCTTATTCAGAAATTGACAAAGAGCATATCTGTGAGTTATGGTATCGAGCCTGATGAAGAAGGCTCAGCTGGACTACGCCTTACTGTAAGGGGCTCCGTCACAACCTGTACTTACCGCGTGGACACGGACGGTCGCACACACTTAAACTCGGTTGGGTGGAAAAAATTCCTCGATGGCAAGAATCTTCGTGTTGGAAAGGCCATCCTAATTACTATCAGGAACACCAACCGCCCAGGCTTGAGGATGATGATTGTCTTCGATATCATCTAGAACTACATATGTGTGTGTGTGTGGCTATATCATCTAGAACTACATATGTGTGTGTGGCTATATCATCTAGAACTACATATGATGATCGTCGTTGATATCAACTAGAACTACATATGATGATGGCCGTTGATATGACCTTGTACTGCTTGAGGATGCATGTTGACTATGCATGAAATTGTTATCTAGTACTCCCTTCGTTCCAAATTACTCGTCGTGGTTTGAACTAAAACCACGACGAGTAATTTGGAACGAAGGGAGTACTACCTAGTAATGGTTTATGAATTTGATATCTACTAGCAGTACTTAGTATCTAGTATCTGAAAGGGAAACTGAAAGGGAAAGGGGTAGTGGGAAAATTATGAAAGATATAGTAGTAGCGAGGGATGGCGAAATCGCTACAGCTAGTTAATAGTAGCGCGTTCCTAAAAAGTGCTGCTGATATCGTCAACAGTAGTAGCGCATGTTAGGGCCGCGCTACTACTATGAGTTAGCTGTAGCGCCTTATTAGTAGCGCGGCACCCCGCGCTGCTGCTAGCCTCAAAACCCGCGCTACTACTAGGGTTTTCCCTAGTAGTGTGCCCATACCTGGTGAGACACATAGTCTGCCCGGCCGGTGATAGGGAAGGAGAAATTTTTCGGCTGACGGGACCGCGATGATCCTGACCAAAGGACCCGAGCACCTGTTGAGCCGATGCTATATATGGAGTCGCGCCGGATAGATCCGTCCGTCGGCCGGGCATTGTTCTCCCGGGAACGGCGAAGTGCAATGTGTAC
This sequence comes from Triticum aestivum, assembly GCF_018294505.1. Classification (NCBI taxonomy): domain Eukaryota; kingdom Viridiplantae; phylum Streptophyta; class Magnoliopsida; order Poales; family Poaceae; genus Triticum; species Triticum aestivum. The sequence goes on from NC_057810.1 coordinate 102,010,222, forward strand.
CGCCATTGCCTCCTCCAACCCACATGGGATGACATCTTAGTCGACGGATTCATACTGGTTGGAGTTAGATCCGCTACTCACCATGCCGGAGACGGCTGAAAATCACTGGAACTGAGCTCGGGTAACGGAGGGAGTGAAGGGGAGAGGAGTGTGAAGTGGCTAGGATTTGGTTTGGCGAGCGAATGGGGACGAATATATTTGGGATTGGGTGGGTCGGGTCCGACGTGGCGGACACGCCTGGACGTGCCCGGACGCCCCATATTCGTCCCATATTTGAGCTGGAAATGGGGGGTGTCGGTCAGTTCGGACGTTTGAGGCTTGTTTGAGGTGTCCGTATGTGTCAAAAATTCATGACCTGAGAAGGGTTTGGGGCGTCCAGCCGTAGATGCTCTGACACCATGAGTCTGAAGAACTTGGTGCGTGCTGATAGGAAACAAAACAAACTATCTATAGCCTTCTCTCTTTTTTTGTGCGAGATTATAGCCTTGTCTCTTTTCTTGTACTATTTCATCAAGGTGAAATGAGCTCTCGGCAGTGCATCGTCCATCCCCATCAACACGGGTGCATACATGCATGTCTGCGTCTACGTGGTATATATCACTATATGGGTGGATTTCCTGCTAATTAACTCTTCGCAAGAAACTATATATACGGCAGATTCTACCGTCCGATCGTGACCGGCGTCACAATGGATAGTATTGTATGTGTCAGGGTTGCGATCGTCATGCATGTCGTCTGCCAGCACATTGGCATTCAGCAAATTTAGCAGCCGTCGGCTATAGGGATAGATGTGCACTTCCTCAGTGTGCTTTTCCTTCCAAGTGTCGGGAGGAGTGTGGATATGCTCTTGAATTATTGGCAGCATGTTCCCATCGTCTTAAAGCATGCACCTTACGCAAAGAGAACACAAAATAATACTCCTCTGTCACCCAGAAATGGATATAAATGGATGTATTTAAAACTAAAAATATGTATAAATACATCTGTTTATGCGACAAGTAATTCGAAACGGAGAGAGTAGTGTGTGAAATTTATAGCATTGAGACTGAGCCCTAGTTAGCCGTACACACTTGGTTGTCTACCGACATGTCGCTTATGCACTGAAGGAATTAAACCTTAAAGTTGTAGAGTAAATCGGAATTACAAGCACAAATGCAAAAATAGAACTTGAATCCGGGTAGACCAGTTCCACCACAAGGAACCTGGCATTCACTTCACACATCATGCCTAACTCTTAAGAGGGAGAATGCACCAAAATTGTACGATCACCTTATTGAAAATAACAAAAAAAATATTTATATAAACATTGAGTCAGGGAAAATTCCCTATGAAATGTGCAATTGCTTGGTTAGAAAAAAAAATCGCTGGGCCTCCTTGATTTGAAGGATTATAAAAAGAGGGGAATATGAAAAATGCAAGACTTTAATGTCATACCTGCTTGATTCGTACACGGTTTTGTGTTGGTACAGAAAAGTTGTTTGGTTGGTTCGTATGAAGAAAATTGAATCTCTCTAGCTCCTTAATTAGTTCAAAGGGATTTTATAGAAATTTTGGAAGATTTTATTCATTAGGATTCTTTTATCAACGATGTATGTTTGTTCATGTATGCATGGAAACTGAGGCCCTTTTCTTGAGAAAAATATGACTGGAAAGAATACATGGATTTTCTATGGTCTACTTTCAGATGCAAATCGTAAGGACAATAAATTGTGAATCGAATATGGCCTTATAGTAGAATCCCCAAGGATTGGGCCGACAAAAACTCTGTGAATTTTCTTCTTTCTCAAGTCTGTTCCAAATCACACCGAAAGGGCTGCGAGCTCAACGACTTCATCTACCATTTAGAGCAACTCCAAGGGAGAGACCTATTTTGTCCGTTTGGGTCATCCGAACAGAAAAGATGGCCCAACGGGGCGACCCAAACGGACAAGGCGTCCGCCTGCTATCCGTTTGTTGTCCGTTCGGATCCAAACTGGGTTCAAATTTGAGTCACGAATGGGTCCGTGCGGACAAACGCGGACGCTCTCGCTGCTCGCTCGTGTCCTCGTGTGTTCGTCCTGGTCCCATGCATCAGCGACCCGCACTAGCGATTCAGCCTCCCACTGCCGCCGCCCGCTCGTCCCGAGCTCCTGCGCCGCCGCACTAACCCCGTCCGCCGTTGCCCGGATCCGGCGCCGGCCGGCCAGATCCATCTGGTCCCGCGCGGATCCGCCACCCCTCACCGGTCTTCACGCCTCCGTTAGCCCCCGTCGTCCCCAGCATCCTCGCGCCGCGCCGCCGCCATGGACGCCTTCAGGGCATCGAGCAGGAGCTCGCCTGCCGCCACGCTCGGCCACCTCGACCTCCCCGGATGCGATTCCAACCAGCAGCAGCGCCAACCTGACTGCCTCCTCCACCTCCACGTAGCCCTCACCAACTTCCTCCACAAGCCCCTCAGGTCATTCTCGAGATGCTTCAGCAACGACCACAACAAGCCCAAGCGTGGCCAGAGCAAACATGCCACATTGCAGCTCCTCGACGTCGGGAAAAGGCAGCCGCAGCCGGCGAGCTTCGTTGATAAAAAGGCTGATTTCGACGGGTTCCTCTCCAACCTGGGGTTCGCCAGGGTGGGGGCGCCGCCGGCGAGCTTCGCTGATTGTTAGAAGGGAGAGAGGAATTTGTTGGAATAGTTGTTCGTTGTATTGCTTGAGCCTCGTGGGCATATATATAGGAGTACATGATCATCTTAGAGTACAAGGCAAGGTAGAATAATATCCTACGCTATCCTAACTTTCCTATACAATCACGTTACTCAACACTGATGACTCCCAGGCCTTGGCTGCTGCGGTCAACTCTGTCCACGGCGGTCAACTCGTTCACTCGGCTGCTACGTTTGTCCGCTCGAGGGTTGTGTGTTGGGTGCATCCACAGTCCGTCCTTGTCCGCCTCATGTCCGCCTAGGCGGACAGATGACCCAAACGAACGACAAACGGACAAAATCTGTATCCGGTATGGTTTTTGCGTTGGAGTTGCTCTTACGACGCTCTTACCAGGAAGTGACCTGATCGCTAAAGTCCAAAGGGATAAAAGTCACTAGCTATGCAGCCGGCGTACGCTGGCCTTGGTGGCCTAGAGATGAGTAAAACCGGGGAGCTCAAACAGGGACAAGTAAACAACGAGCGGGACTCGGCTCGTGGTATGGTAGAAGAAACGAAGAAGTTGAGCAGCCAACGCGCCCAACACGCAGGCCACGGAGAAAAGAAAACCTCGATCTAGAGCAAGTAGTGACCCAAAAGGTTGTACTTGGTCGCGCGCACCAATATGTATCCGAAACCACCTGCATGTCGTGGTCGATCTCTCCGTCGAAACTTCGCGGACGATATATCGGAGCTTTAGGTTAATTTCATGTTGACGATTGTTTTTTGAAACAAGATTCATGTTGACGATTGTGCTTCCTTCCTTGCACACAGTGAATTCCTATGCACACTTGCGAATGCAAAGCCGGATGAGCTCCCGTCCCGCGGCAGCTTCGGAATCACCAGCTGGGGAGCAAGCGATGGAGTCACGCTCAGGCAGCAGGGCTAGCTGCTGGGTACGTAGTTGTCTATTGACTTGCGCCACAGACGACGGCGTCCTCCTCGGCTCAGCTAGCCGGCGGCACTATCGCAGCTAGTTAGAGTGTCAGGGTTTATCGATATCGATCGTCATCGTCATGCATGTCGTCTGCCGGCCAACACATTGGCATGTACTCCCTCCGTCCGAAAATACTTGTCGAAGGAATGGATGTATCTAGACGAAATTTAGTTTTAGATACATCCATTTTCATCCATTTCTCCGACAAGTATTTCCGGACGGAGGGAGTACTAGCTAATTTAGCAGCCGTCGGCTAAAGAATAGATCATAGACGTAGACATCTTCGGTGTGCTTTTTTTTGCTTCCAAGTGTAGGTAGGCAACAGGATAGTAGTGTGGCCATGCATGGCAGCGTGTTTCCATCGATCGGTCTACCACGCGTGACACGTCCACATGACCGCATCATACGCAAACACAAGATAAAAATAATATCCATGGGAACCTCGAGTCTGTCTGCTAGGTGAGTGTGTGGTAGGGTTGGGGTTGAGGGTGACGCTGCCGAGGCCGTTCCGGTGGTATTGCGTTGGAATAAGTTTCTCCGGGCTCCATTGGCGGTCAGGCGAGACTTTTGCCTTCGTCTAGGAGCCAGCAGGGTGGGGGATCCTCGGAGCTCGTCGAGGTCGCGGGCTATGGTGGCTGGAGGTCCATCGACACTGGCCGTTTGGGTCCTCAGATGGGCGATGGATGCAGGGAGACGAAGACCCTTCTTCTTCCTTGTCGGTATGATTTGCTGCTGCTATTCTTCTCTTTCCTCCCCGCTGATGCTGGAGGGAGATCCTGCTTTGCCCGGGCGGATGCCCGGCCGCGGTGCTGGACCGGTCGGATGACTCGAGTTCTCTTCCTTTCGGAAGGGACACTTTTTGCGGTACTCAAAGCCAAAGATGGCGACGACTCTTGCAGGTGTATTGGATTGATGTCCATGCCCTCTCAGCGCTGGCGTCAAGAAAGAAGGAAGCAGCATGGCGGCAATTGTACCGTGGTTGAAGATGATGACCTGCTTGCGCCTGGTTGCAGATCCTTCTGCTGCAGGGGTCTTCTCTCAAGATTCAGGAATGATGACACAAGGCTTCGAAGATCTTCCTGTGTTATGGTTGTCTTAGGGTACTCTAGGTGTTCATGGTTCTTTATGTTTACGTTTCAGTGTGCTTGTAAGGGTCAACTACTTTGTACTGTTTCGTGATTTGAAGGAAAAAATTCTAAAAAAATTATTCCTTATTTGCCCAAACATGGGTTGTACTGTTTCGTGATTTGAAGAAAAAAATTCTAAAAAACATATTCCTTGTTTGCCCAAACATGGGTCCCACGTGCACGCGTGACTGCACAGTGACACGCGGCTTTAACCCCGTAACATCATGAGGCAATAACAGAGTGAATCATTCAAAGAGTATTTCACCACGGGACCTATTTGGCTAGCTTTCGAATCGATAGATCATCAATTTCTTTCTCAGTCGATGGGAGTGAACCTCCTCTCATTTCCGATGCACAATACGGCAAAACTCTTAAACTTGTGGATTTGTTGTACCCAAATGATAGGTGCCATACGTATGGCGCGAAGCAATGCCGCCATGACTTTTTTACAACTAAAGTTGCCATTTAAAAAAAACTAAAACTTTTCATAAAAAACATTCGAAGTTGTCATGTGTTCGTGCAACACGTGTGGCATTTATCAGAGTCCGTTTTAATGTTTGGTAACTAGTTAGTCAGTGGAAATATCTACCTCTCCCCCAAAACATGGGTTCCATGCACATGCTTTTGTCAAATACATGCTCTTACTTCAAAAGTTGATTTTTCAATAAGGGACATTTTGTTTAATTGATACGTCGAGATAATACAACTGAATTCCTTCCTCTGCATAGCAAGATGCTATATACATTGGGGAATTCAAATCTCTAGTATATCAATGGTTCAATAGGATCCATTCATCCGCTCCAGCCGCTATAGTTCCCACCGGCTTTAATCACGGGAATATAAGAAATACAATAGCCTCTCGATTCGTAGGTTCATATTGTTGGAATATTGGGCAAATCGTGATTAACTCCATTAAATAATTCACGACTAGAACAATAATTAACATGCAACAGTTTAGCCTGGTAGATGAATGTGTAAACATGCATAGCGGGGGAGGGGGGGGGGGGCAAATGAGCCTTATTTACAAAAAAATATCCAAGGCTTGTGCGTGTGTGTGTGTTAGGGGGGGGTGTTGGAAATATGCCCTAGAGGCAATAATAAAAGTATTATTATATTTCAATGTTCATGATAATTGTCTTTTGTTCATGCTATAACTGTATTATCCGAAAATCGTAATACACGTGTGAATACTTAGACCACAATATGTCCCTGGTGAGCCTCTAGTTGACTAGCTCGTTGTGATCAACAGATAGTCATGGTTTCCTGACTATGGACATTGGATGTCGTTGATAACGGTATCACATCATTAGGAGAATGATGTGATGGACAAGACCCAATCCTAAGCATAGCATAAAAGATCGTGTAGTTCGTTTTGCTAGAAGCTTGGCCAATGTCAAGTATCTCTTCCTTCGACCATGAGATCGTGTAACTCCCGGATACCGTAAGAGTGCCTTGGGTGTATCAAACGTCACAACGTAACTGGGTGACTATAAAGGTGCATTACAGGTATCTCCGAAAGTATCTGTTGGGTTGACACGGATCGAGACTGGGATTTGTCACTCCGTATGACGGAGAGGTATCTCTGGGCCCACTCGGTAATGCATCATCATAATGAGCTCAATGTGACCAAGGTGTTGGACACGGGATCATGCATTACGGTACGAGTAAAGTGACTTGCCGGTAACGAGACTGAACAAGGTATTGGGATACCGACGATCGAGTCTCGGGCAAGTAACGTACCGATTGACTAAGGGAATTGTATACAGGGTTTGATCGAATCCTCGACATCGTGGTTCATCCGATGACAACATCGAGGAGCATGTGGGAGCCATCATGGGTATCCAGATCCCGCTGTTGGTTATTGACCTGAGAGCGTCTCGGTCATGTCTGCATGTCTCCCGAACCCGTAGGGTCTACACACTTAAGGTTCGGTGACGCTAGGGTTATTAGGAAGACTAGTATGTGACTACCGAATGTTGTTCGGAGTCCCGGATGGGATCCCGGACTTCACGAGGAGCTCCGTAAGGGTCCGGAGGTAAAGATTTATATATGGGAAGTTGTCAAACTGGCACCGGGAAGTTTCGGGGTCATACCGGTATTGTACCGGGGCCACCGGAAGGGTTCCGGGGGTCCACCGGGAGGGGCCACCCCTCCCGGGGGACCACATGGGCTGCGTGGGGCAGGGAGCCAGCCCCTGGTGGGCTGGGCGCACCCCCTCCCTTGGGCCCTTGCGCCTAGGGTTGAGGGGGGAACCCTAGAGGGGGCGCCCCCCTTGACTTGGGGGGCAAGCCACCCTCTCCCCCTCTCCCCTTGGCCGCCCCCCTAGATGGGATCTAGAGGGGCCGGCCCCCTTCTCCCTTCCCCCTATAGATAGAGGGGTGAGGGGAGGGCAGCCGGACCACCCTCCAAGGCGCAGCCCTCCCCTCCCCAACACCTCTCCTCCTCCGTTGTGTGCTTGGCGAAGCCCTGTCGGAGTACTGCTTCTCCACCATCACCACGCCGTCGTGCTGCCGGTGGAGCTGACTTCCTCAACCTCTCCTTCCCCCTTGCTGGATCAAGAAGGAGGAGACGTCTCCCGTCCCGTACGTGTGTTGAACGCGGAGGTGCTGTCCGTTCAGCACTTGGACATCGGTGATCCGAATCACGTTCGAGTACGACTCCATCATCACCATCTCCTTGGCTAGCTTCCGCTCGTGATCTACAAGTGGTATGTAGATGCAAACTCTCTCCCTTGACTCGTTGCTTAGATGAACTCATAGATGGATCTTGGTGAAACCGTAGGAAAATTTTTAATTTTCTGCAACGTTCCCCAACAGTGGCATCATGAGCTAGGTCTATGCGTAGTTCTCTAATGCACGAGTAGAACACAATTTGTTGTGGGCGTGGATTTTGTCATCTTACTTGCCTCTACTAGTCTTTTCTTGCTCAACGGTATTGTGGGATGAAGCGGCCCGGACCAACCTTACACGTACGCTTACGTGAGACCGGTTCCACCGATTGACATGCACTAGTTGCATAAGGTGGCTGGCGGGTGTCTGTCTCTCCCACTTTAGTTGGAGCGGATTCGATGAACAGGGCCCTTATGAAGGGTAAATAGAAGTTGACAAAATCACGTTGTGGTGATTCGTAGGTAAGAAAACGTTCTTGCTAGAACCCAATCGCAGCCACGTAAAAGATGCAACAACAATTAGAGGACGTCTAACTTGTTTTTGCAGCGATTGATCATGTGATGTGATATGGCCAGAAGTTGTGATGAATGATGAATTGTGATGTATGAGATCATGTTCTTGTAATAGGATTCACGACTTGCATGTCGATGAGTATGACAACCGGCAGGAGCCATAGGAGTTGTCTTTATTTTTTGTATGACCTGCGTGTCATTGAATAACGCCATGTAAACTACTTTACTTTATTGCTAAACGTTAGTCATAGAAGTAGAAGTAGTCGTTGGCGTGACAACTTCATGAAGACACGATGATGGAGATCATGATGATGGAGATCATGGTGTCAAGCCGGTGACAAGATGATCATGGAGCCCCGAAGATGGAGATCAATGGAGCTATATGATATTGGCCATATCATGTCACAACTATATAATTGCATGTGATGTTTATTATGTTTATGCATCTTGTTTACTTAGGACGACGGTAGTAAATAAGATGATCCCTTACAAAAAAAATTCAAGAAGTGTTCTCCCCTAACTGTGCACCGTTGCTACAGTTCGTCGCTTCTAAGCACCACGTGATGATCGGGTGTGATGGATTCTTACGTTCACATACAACGGGTGTAAGACAGTTTTACACAGCGAAAACACTTAGGGTTAACTTGACGAGCCTAGCATGTGCAGACATGGCCTCGGAACACGGAGACCGAAAGGTCGAACACGAGTCGTATGGAAGATACGATCAACATGAGAATGTTCACCGACGATGACTAGTCCGTCTCACGTGATGATCGGACACGGCCTAGTCGACTCGGATCGTGTAACACTTAGATGACTAAAGGGATGTCTAATCTGAGTGGGAGTTCATAATTTGATTAGAACTTAATTATCATGAACTTAGTCTAAAACCTTTGCAAATATGTCTTGTAGATCAAATGGCCAACGCTCATGTCAACATGAACTTCAACGCGTTCCTAGAGAAAACCAAGCTGAAAGATGATGGCAGCAACTATACGGACTGGGTCCGGAACCTGAGGATCATCCTCATAGCTGCCAGGAAACAATATGTCCTAGAAGGACCGCTAGGTGACGCTCCCGTCCCAGAGAACCAAGACATTATGAATGCTTGGCAAACTCGCGCTGATGATTACTCCCTCGTTCAGTGCGGCATGCTTTACAGCTTAGAACCGGGGCTCCAAAAGCGTTTTGAGCATCACGGAGCATATGAGATGTTCGAAGAGCTGAAACTAGTTTTCCAAGCTCATGCCCGGGTCGAGAGATATGATGTCTCCGACAAGTTCTACAGTTGTAAGATGGAGGAAAACAGTTCTGTCAGTGAGCACATCCTGAAGATGTCTGGGTTGCACAACCGTATGACCCAGCTGAACATTAACCTCCCAGATGAGGCGGTCATTGACAGAATCCTCCAGTCGCTCCCACCAAGCTACAAGAGCTTTGTGATGAACTACAACATGCAGGGGATGGTAAAGACCATTCCTGAAGTGTTCTCGATGCTGAAGTCAGCAGAGGCTGAAATCAAGAAAGAACATCAAGTGTTGATGGTCAATAAGACCACTAAGTTCAAGAAGGGCAAGGGTAAGAAGAACTTCAAGAAGGACGGCAAGGATGTTGCCGCGCCCGGTAAGCCTGTTGCCGGGAAGAAGTCAAAGAATGGACCCAAGCCTGAGACTGAGTGCTTTTATTGCAAGGGGAAGGGTCACTGGAAGCGGAACTGCCCCAAATACTTAGCAGATAAGAAGGCCGGCAAAACCAAAGGTATATTTGATATACATGTAATTGATGTGTACCTTACCAGTACTCGTAGTAACTCCTGGGTATTTGATACCGGTGCCGTTGCTCATATTTGTAACTCACAGCAGGAGCTGCGGAATAAACGGAGACTGGCGAAGGACGAGGTGACGATGCGCGTCGGGAATGGTTCCAGAGTCGATGTGATCGCCGTCGGCACGCTGCCTCTACATTTACCTACGGGATTAGTTTTGAACCTTAATAATTGTTATTTAGTGCCAAGTTTGAGCATGAACATTGTATCTGGATCTCGTTTAATTCGAGATGGCTACTCATTTAAGTCTGAGAATAATGGTTGTTCGATTTATATGAGAGATATGTTTTATGGTCATGCTCCGATGGTCAATGGTTTATTCTTAATGAATCTCGAGCGTAATATTACACATGTTCATAGTGTAGATGCCAAAAGATGTAAAGTTGATAACGATAGTCCCACATACTTGTGGCACTGCCGCCTTGGTCACATTGGTGTCAAGCGCATGAAGAAGCTCCATGCTGATGGACTTTTGGAGTCTCTTGATTATGAATCGTTTGACACATGCGAACCATGCCTCTTAGGCAAAATGACCAAGACTCCGTTCTCCGGAACAATGGAGCGAGCAACCAACTTATTGGAAATCATACATACCGATGTGTGCGGTCCAATGAGCGTTGAGGCTCGCGGAGGATATCGTTATGTTCTCACTCTCACTGATGACTTAAGTAGATATGGGTATGTCTACTTAATGAAACACAAGTCTGAGACCTTTGAAAAGTTCAAGGAATTTCAGAATGAGGTGGAGAATCAACGTGACCTAAAGATAAAGTGCCTACGATCAGATCGTGGAGGAGAATATTTAAGTCACGAATTTGGCACACACTTAAGGAAATGTGGAATCGTTTCACAACTCACGCCGCCTGGAACACCTCAGCGAAACGGTGTGTCCGAACGTCGTAATCGCACTCTATTGGATATGGTGCGGTCTATGATGTCTCTTACCGATTTACCGCTATCATTTTGGGGATACGCTCTAGAGACAGCTACATTCACTTTAAATAGGGCACCGTCTAAATCCGTTGAGACGACACCGTATGAATTATGGTTTGGGAAGAAACCTAAGCTGTCGTTTCTAAAAGTTTGGGGATGCGATGCTTATGTCAAGAAACTTCAACCTGAAAAGCTCGAACCCAAGTCGGAAAAATGCGTATTCATAGGATACCCTAAGGAAACTGTCGGGTATACCTTCTACTTAAGATCCGAAGGCAAGATCTTTGTTGCCAAGAACGGATGCTTTCTGGAAAAAGAGTTTCTCTCGAAAGAAGTAAGTGGGAGGAAAGTAGAACTCGATGAAGTACTACCTCTTGAACGGGAGAGTGGCGCAGCGCAGGAAACCATTCCTGTGATGCCCACACCAACTGAAGAGGAAAACAAAGATGATGATCAAGGTACTTCGGATCAAGTTACTACTGAACTTCGTAGGTCCACAAGGACACGTTCCGCACCAGAGTGGTACGGCAACCCTGTCCTGGAAATCATGTTGTTAGACAACAATGAACCTTCGAACTATGAAGAAGCGATGGCGGGCCTGGATTCCAACAAATGGCTTGAAGCCATGAAATCCGAGATAGAATCCATGTATGAAAACAAAGTATGGACTTTGACAGACTTGCCCGATGATCGGCGAGCGATAGAAAACAAATGGATTTTTAAGAAGAAGACGGACGCGGATGGTAACGTTACCATCTATAAGGCTCGACTTGTCGCTAAGGGTTATCGACAAGTTCAAGGGATTGACCACGACGAGACTTTCTCTCCTGTAGCGAAGCTGAAGTCCGTCCGAATCATGTTAGCAATTGCCGCATACTATGATTATGAGATATGGCAGATGGACGTCAAAACGGCATTCCTTAACGGACATCTTAAGGAAGAGCTGTATATGATGCAGCCGGAAGGTTTTGTCGATCCTCGGAACGCTAACAAAGTATGCAAGCTCCAGCGATCTATTTATGGACTGGTGCAAGCATCTCGGAGTTGGAACATTCGCTTTGATGAGATGATCAAAGCGTTTGGGTTTGCGCAGACTTATGGAGAAGCCTGCGTTTACAAGAAAGTGAGTGGGAGCTCTGTAGCATTTCTCATATTATATGTAGATGACATACTCTTGATGGGAAATGATACGAAACTTCTGGACAGCATTAAGGCCTACTTGAACAAGTGTTTTTCAATGAAGGACCTTGGAGAAGCTGCTTATATATTAGGCATCAAGATCTATAGAGATAGATCGAGACGCCTCATAGGTCTTTCACAAAGCACATACCTTGATAAGATTTTGAAAAAGTTCAAAATGGATCAGTCCAAGAAGGGGTTCTTGCCTATGTTACAAGGTGTGAGACTGAGCTCGGCTCAGTCACCGACCACGGCAAAAGATAAAGAAGAGATGAGTGTCATCCCCTATGCTTCAGCCATAGGATCTATTATGTATGCCATGCTGTGTACCAGACCCGATGTAAACCTTGCCGTAAGTTTGGTAGCAAGATACCAAAGTAATCCCGGCAAGGAACACTGGACAGCGGTCAAGAATATCCTGAAGTACCTGAAAAGGACGAAGGACATGTTTCTCGTTTATGGAGGAGACGAAGAGCTCGTCGTAAAGGGTTACGTCGACGCTAGCTTCGACTCAGATCTGGATGACTCTAAGTCACAAACCGGATACGTGTATATGTTGAATGGTGGAGCAGTAAGCTGGTGCAGCTGCAAGCAGAGCGTCGTGGCGGGATCTACGTGTGAAGCGGAGTACATGGCAGCCTCGGAGGCAGCGCATGAAGCGATTTGGGTGAAGGAGTTCATCACCGACCTAGGAGTCATACCCAATGCGTCGGGGCCGATCAAACTCTTCTGTGACAACACTGGAGCTATTGCCCTTGCCAAGGAGCCCAGATTTCACAAGAAGACCAGGCACATCAAGCGTCGTTTCAACTCCATCCGTGAAAATGTTCAAGATGGAGACATAGAGATTTGCAAAGTGCACACGGATCTGAATGTCGCAGACCCGCTGACTAAACCTCTCTCGCGTGCAAAACATGATCAACACCAGAACTCTATGGGTGTTCGATTCATCACAATGTAACTAGATTGGTGACTCTAGTGCAAGTGGGAGACTGTTGGAAATATGCCCTAGAGGCAATAATAAAAGTATTATTATATTTCAATGTTCATGATAATTGTCTTTTGTTCATGCTATAACTGTATTATCCGGAAATCGTAATACACGTGTGAATACTTAGACCACAATATGTCCCTGGTGAGCCTCTAGTTGACTAGCTCGTTGTGATCAACAGATAGTCATGGTTTCCTGACTATGGACATTGGATGTCGTTGATAACGGGATCACATCATTAGGAGAATGATGTGATGGACAAGACCCAATCCTAAGCATAGCATAAAAGATCGTGTAGTTCGTTTTGCTAGAAGCTTGGCCAATGTCAAGTATCTCTTCCTTCGACCATGAGATCGTGTAACTCCCGGATACCGTAAGAGTGCCTTGGGTGTATCAAACGTCACAACGTAACTGGGTGACTATAAAGGTGCATTACAGGTATCTCCGAAAGTATCTGTTGGGTTGACACGGATCGAGACTGGGATTTGTCACTCCGTATGACGGAGAGGTATCTCTGGGCCCACTCGGTAATGCATCATCATAATGAGCTCAATGTGACCAAGGTGTTGGACACGGGATCATGCATTACGGTACGAGTAAAGTGACTTGCCGGTAACGAGACTGAACAAGGTATTGGGATACCGACGATCGAGTCTCGGGCAAGTAACGTACCGATTGACAAAGGGAATTGTATACAGGGTTTGATCGAATCCTCGACATCGTGGTTCATCCGATGACAACATCGAGGAGCATGTGGGAGCCATCATGGGTATCCAGATCCCGCTGTTGGTTATTGACCTGAGAGCGTCTCGGTCATGTCTGCATGTCTCCCGAACCCGTAGGGTCTACACACTTAAGGTTCGGTGACGCTAGGGTTATTAGGAAGACTAGTATGTGACTACCGAATGTTGTTCGGAGTCCCGGATGGGATCCCGGACGTCACGAGGAGCTCCGGAAGGGTCCGGAGGTAAAGATTTATATATGGGAAGTCGTCAAACTGGCACCGGGAAGTTTCGGGGTCATACCGGTATTGTACCGGGGCCACCGGAAGGGTTCCGGGGGTCCACCGGGAGGGTCCACCCTTCCCGGGGGACCACATGGGCTGCGTGGGGCAGGGAGCCAGCCCCTGGTGGGCTGGGCGCACCCCCTCCCTTGGGCCCTTGCGCCTAGGGTTGAGGGGGGAACCCTAGAGGGGGCGCCCCCCTTGACTTGGGGGGCAAGCCACCCTCTCCCCCTCTCCCCTTGGCCGCCGCCCCCCCCCCCCCTAGATGGGATCTAGAGGGGCCGGCCCCCTTCTCCCTTCCCCCTATAAATAGAGGGGTGAGGGGAGGGCAGCCGCACCACCCTCCAAGGCGCAGCCCTCCCCTCCCCAACACTTCTCCTCCTCCGTTGTGTGCTTGGCGAAGCCCTGTCGGAGTACTGCTTCTCCACCATCACCACGCCGTCGTGCTGCCGGTGGAGCTGACTTCCTCAACCTCTCCTTCCCCCTTGCTGGATCAAGAAGGAGGAGACGTCTCCCGTCCCGTACGTGTGTTGAACGCGGAGGTGCTGTCCGTTCAGCACTTGGACATCGGTGATCCGAATCACGTTCGAGTACGACTCCATCATCACCATCTCCTTGGCTAGCTTCCGCTCGTGATCTACAAGTGGTATGTAGATGCAAACTCTCTCCCTTGACTCGTTGCTTAGATGAACTCATAGATGGATCTTGGTGAAACCGTAGGAAAAATTTTAATTTTCTGCAACGTTCCCCAACAGGGGGGGGGGGGGGGGGGCAAATGCCCAAAAAAAATCCAATCTAAGCCTTATTTACTAAATTTTCTTCAGAAAATTATCCAAGGCTTGGGGGGCATATATAGCTACGTCACATATGCATAGCAACATCACAGATGTTTCAAACACCATAATGTGATACATGAACATATTACGGCGCACATACTGTTTGTTAGTAGCCGTAGCTGTTACTGGAGCAACGTTGCTGATGACTATGTTTGTGACGACCTGATGCAGACGGTGTTGAAAACGATGATGAATAGCGCTGCTGACTTGGATGGTGACGAACTTGAGCAATCGCGCAGAGCGCTTCCCAAAAACCTAATTCGTCCACTCCTAGCGCAGGATCACAAGGACGAATAGTTTGGGAGACTTGCTCTCCCACACGCAGATGCACGACAGTGTTCGGGATGGAGTAGACTACGGCTGCATCTCAGGTTGCGAGATGAGGCAAATCCCTAGGTGTTTTGGTATGTCTTTGACCGCGGCCGGCAAGCAATACATATAGAAGGACCAAGGCGATATTGTGGTGCAATCACGATCTCAAATCGATTTGGTTTCCATGTCGTGAACTTACCAGACAAGTAAACGATCAATTTGTTTGCCAAGACATCAAAAAGCTGCACCCTGCAAGGCCACGTACCAGATTTCGGCTGCTGAGCCCGACGAGGCGAGCTGAGTGCGTGGTTGGTCACATCATTTAGTGTGGTGGGGAGAACTCACTGTACAAAAGGGTCTCATATCCTCAACTTTGAGATGAGACTAACCTTTAGAGTCACCACTTGCTATTCTTATTCATGGGCCAATTTGAGATTTCAGAAATTGTACATGGGCTAGGCTCATTATTTGTAACACATATATGATTGCATTTGTACAAATTTTTATTGCACGGAATCATGTGGAGAGAACTGGGACTGAATCTTAATTTATAGCTTTTTGTTAAAGAAAAGTTCGTACAAATTTCAGAGGATCTTATTTCTTAGGATTTTTGTTCCTATGATGATGCATGTTCGGTTCATAGGAATGAGAAAGCAGGAATTTTTTGTACGGCCGCACGCAAATAGTAGATTTTTTTTCAAAACTATCACCTTTTTTATAGCTAATTCGGAAACTATAGTACCCATTGCCAATATATCAAAAATATGACCCTGTCGGTCTCGTGGTGGCCGAAGTGGTAGTTTTCGGCCAGAACTTGGCCGAAAAGGACTTTTCGTCCAGCTGTAGGCCGAAATGAGCCTCGGTTGGGCCGAAGAGGTCTCGTCGGGTGGGGCTGGGCCAAAAATAGTAGCTTCGGCCAGGCCTAGACCGAAATGGGCCGTTTTCGGCCAGCCCGTAGCCGAAAAGCTTTTCGGACAGGCCTAGACCGAAAAGTTCTGGATAAGGCCAATCCCGTCGTCACCTTCCTCTTCCTGCTCGCCTCTGTTCTTTCTCGTTCCTCTCGTTCTTCTCTGTAGAGCTCCGGTCTCCTCCCTGATCTCCTCCAATTTGCACTCATTTACACAACCAAGGCACAAAATAGATAGATCATAGCATTCTCCACCGGCCTACGGTGTTTTTTTGTTATGGGATAGTTTTTTGTGCGCTTGGGGGAGGAGCCATGGTGGGGTGGAGGAGGTCTGGTTGGGAAGGAGGTGGTGGTGAGGAGGAGCAGCAGCTGTGGAGGAGGAGGTGGTGAGGAGGAGCAGCAGCTTGGGGGATACATCTTACATACTACATGAAGTCATCATCGTCATCCTCCGTTGATGCAGCCCTCTTGCCCTTCGACGATGCGGTCCTCTTGCCCTCCGTCGATGCAGAACTCTTGCCCTTGCTGGATGCAGAACTCTTGCCCTTCGAGGATGCAGAAGTCTTGCCTTTGGACGATGCAAAACTCTTGCCCTTCGATGATGCAGAACCCGGAAGCGGCGGCATGAAGATATCTTCGTCGTCCTCGCTCTCCTCAGTCCACAAAAATGTATTCTTTGCTGCAGTCCTTCTGAAAGTTTCACTCTTCGGCTCCACTACCTTCTTCCACCTTTCATGCAACCTAAGAAGTTCTTGACGTACCTCCTCATAGGTCCTTTCAGGCCAACCAGACCTACGTAATTGGTGAGCCAACTCATTCATTATGGTGTCACTACCGGTGAGTTCGTCCCATGAAACTATCCTATTGTCCATCCTGAAATCGGTAACTAGACTCAGAAGAGTGCTGCTCATCCCAGGATGAAAACTACGATCGAATGGATAATAGGACATCTCGACTACACTACACTGGAATGCTTATCCACCTTCGCCTGAAGGGGGTTTTATAGATATAGAGGAGAAAATGGCGGGAAAGAATAACTGCGGTATGGCGGGAAAGGGTTGGCGGGGAAATAAGGCGGGAAGGGATTGGCGGGAAAATAAGGCGGAAGGGATTGGCGGGAAACGGGTGGCGGGAACATATGGCGGGAAGGGGTTGACGGGAAACGGGTGGCGGGAACATATGGCGGGAAGGGGTTGGCAGAAAACGGGTGGCGAGAAAATACATTTCAGCATGAGCCATGCAACTTCGGCCTACACGAGACCGAAGTAGTACTTTTCGGCCTAGACTTGACCAAAAAGTCTATTTCGGCCTAGAGTTGACCAAAAAGTAACTTTTCAGCCAGGTGCCCCACTCTTCGGCCAAGTGATGGCCGAAAACCCTACTTCGGCCTAACTGTGGCCGAAAACTACTACTTCGGCCAGAAGATGGCCGACGGGCTACTAGTTTTGATTTTTTTTGCATTACGTCCTATAGTTTCCGAAAATGCTATAAATATATCATAGTTTTGAAAAAAAATCCAAATAGTAAGAAGAATTACAAGTCAAATACGTACGACCTTGTAGCATCACGTCCCAAAAGAACCCTATGCAAAACCATTTTAGATTGCAGGAATATGACATGAACTTTGTACTCCCTTCAATCTATGCATATTACTTGTCGCTTAAAAGGATGTATATAGCACTAAAATACATATAGATACATTCATTTGAGCGAGCGACAGATAATATGAATAGGAGGAAGTATGACCACAGTCAAAGTCTCAAACAACAAATTTACCGTAGAGTCAATTTAACAATCGTGGAGTCAGTCCAGATCACACCAAAAGTGCTGAAGATTCAACGAGTTCCTCTGCCTTTTTCAGACGCTGTTGTTACCAGGAAGTGACTCCATTACCAAAGTTCAAAAAGGGTAAACACAACTGAAGGACAAGGTCACTAGCCATCCAGCCGGCCTATGCATGCCAGAACCAGTAAAGCCGGGAGAAGAAACGAAGAAGCTGAGCAGGCGACGCACCCGAAAAAGGAAAAAGAGAGAGTGGCCGAGACGCCAGGGCGAAAACCCCAGACCAAGTGGCTGCTGTAGGCTGTCGATCTTGCCTCTGGAAATATCCTGGACCAGCAGTACCATCTCAGGTAAGATCCACGACAAGTAGCTTCGTTTTCTTCAAGTGATCGAGTATATACTCCCTCCGTCCCAAAATAAATGACTCAAAAGTGAGTCAACTTTGTATTAAAATTAGTATAAAGTTTAGTCATTTTTAAGTCACTTATTTTGGGACGGAGGGAGTATATCTTTAATCACAAAGACAAACAAAATGGGTCCACAAGAAATATTAATTAATTGGCGGCATCGATCAGTTCAGTTCAGTTCTGTTCATGTGGTGTATAAATCTTCAACTAGTATTTGAAGAGCCATGCTTCGGTACACCCCCTTCACAAACCGTATAAGGATAGTATGGTCATTTAACCATAACGTATAAACACCTCGTACAAGCAGGTCCGCCGGCCCATCAGACAACTGGCGCACGTCCCCCCTCCATCCTCGGCCTTCAAAAACCCCCTCCATCCTCGGCCTCGTCCATTTATTATTTTACTATATTTTTAAGCTTCAAAAAATAAGTGGTTTAGCAGGTATCGAACACCCAACCTCATGGTTTATCTCTACCTGCAGTAACCAAAAGGACAGCGCACTTGTTGTGTCTTGCTTCTTCTTTTACGCTTCTTGTTGTGCATCTTATCTATCTGTTTTTCTTTTTGCCTTTTTTTCTTCGGTTTATTTTTCTTTATTTCTTCTTATTTTATATTTTCTGTTTTCAATTTCTTAAATTTGTGAACATTTTAAAATCTGTGAACCTATCTTTTAAATATGCGATCTTTTTTCATATGAATGCCTCTGTTATTTCCATTTTTGGGCATTATCAATCAACATGAACATTCTCCTATATCCTAACAATCTATTGAAATTAGTGAACAATTATGGAATTTCAAATTGTGTATGAAAATTTTATAAACTTGAACACTTTTTCTAAAATTGCGGACAAATTCCCAAAAATTGATATTATCCACAAATTGCAAACATTTCTTAAATTTGTGAACAAAAAATGTAAACGTGAACAAACTTTTTAATTTTAGAATAGTTTTAAAAATTGTGAACAACGTTTGAAAATATGAACATGTTTGGCATTGCAAAAATATTTCAAATTTTTAGATAGGTTTCAAAAAGGAAAAAAAAAATTAAGGAAAAAAATTAAAAATAGAAAAGGAAAAAAATCTTAGGCTTTAGACCAACTAGGCAATGCCATCTCTCCTGTCGGGTGCCTGTTGGGCCTACCCAAGCATTCATGGATTTGAAAAAAATCATGAATTTTAAAAACATATGTTCATGAATTTGGAAAAAAATCTCAGGCATTGGAAAAAGTTCATAAAGTTGAAAATAGTTCTTGGATGTGTAAAAACGTTCACAGATTTGAAAACAAAGTTCACAGTATTAAAATAATGTTTCCTAATTTGAAAAGTTCATGGATTTAGAAAAGATTCGCGATTTAAAAACAGTTCATGATTTTTTAAATACAATTAAGATCAAAGTAAAATAGAAAAAGGAAACAGAAAATGGGACAAACAACCCCCCCCCCCAAAGAAAACAACAAATTTTAAAAATTGTTCATGTTTCGAAAGATGTTCGGAATTGTTTGTGTTTCAAAATTTGTACACTTTCAAAAAAAAATCTCAAATTTCGTTCACAAAGCATTTTAAAATTGTTTGCATTTTTTAAAATAAAACTTTCAGATATTTTTAGAAAATATTTCATATGTATGTACGCTACTGTGTTTTCTTATATATTTCTCGCTAGAACATAACACAAACAGTGGCTGGTTGGAGTGGCTATCGGCATGTGCCACTTAGTGGGAGGTCTTGTGTTCAAATCCTCGTAATCTCCCCTTTTCCCTGTAGACGTACTTTAGCAAAAAGACCAAAAATCCTCATAATCTCTCCCTTTTCCCTGTATTTTTAGGTTGCACGTATATTAAACGTGGTAGCTTAATGGGCCGACCCAGCACCTGTGCAATTTGTATACAATGCGAGACGTAGATGTACTTTAGCAAAAAGACCAACTGCTAAAAAAAACTTTAAGAAAAGACCATCTTGCCCTTTATTATGAAGGGGTATGGGATAATCTGAAATGGGTCCACAAGGAATATTAATTAATTGCACGGTGTAAGTATTCATATATAAATTTTGAACTATTGGCGGCATCGATCAGTTCAGTTCAGTTCAGTTCATATGGTGTATAAATGTTCAACTATTTGAATCCCTCCGAATTTCACTGCACGTTTGCAGAGCCCTGGGAGCGAGCGAGAGAAAGGCATGCCCAGCTTGTCGAGCTAGCTCCTGCGGCTTCTGAACGACGGAGCAGGGCTGGCGAGCTCTCCTCCTCTTCACCCTCCGGAGACGGGGACTTTGGCCGCCTCCGACGACGGCGTCCTCCTCGCCTCGGCGGCGGGCGGCGCCGACGCCACCGGCTGCGCGGTCCAGTTCTCCACCCTGAACGCCGACGCGCCCTTGCCGGCCCGCGCCTGGCTGCCGCTGTACGAGTCCTCCATGTCGCCGCCGCTGGAGATGGTGAACCCCATGGCCGGCTGCGCCGCCACCGTCTTCATCTCGATCACCGGCTTCTTGCCGTTCTGCTCCATCTGGTAACTCGGAAGGAAGCTTCCCACCACAACCTGACAGCAAACCGTATCAGACATTGAGACAGAGTTCAGAGAAACTGTACTACCAACATCTCATTCGATTAGGTAGTATAGTACTAGCATTCATCAATGTAACTAGCTTAAGTAACAATGGCTGGTTGATCACCTGAACCGGGCTTGCGGCCACAAGGAGGCCAGCCACGCCGCCTCCAATGACGCGGCCATCGGCGGCTGCTAGAGAGACGCTCATCCCACCGCAGCGGTCTCTGGATCCGCCCTTCTCGGTTGGCGTGAAAGATCCGGACAGGGAAAGCAGCTCAAACCGGCCCTGAATCAACCACAGACAGTAGGATTATAAACTGATCAGTTCTTTGCTAAAAAAAAGTCCATGCCTATGTAACTAATGCATATTTTGAATGATCAAAACACTGAAACATCAAACACGATGATGATGAAAAGCTGGCGCAGATCGAGACATAAGTATGAGCAAAATAATTTGCGAAGTTAATAGGAATTCGGAACAAGTTAAGTTCAAGATTAAGTGATTTACAAAAAAAAGGTATAATTAAGTGACTTGTACTATAATAGATTGAGATTTCACAAGTGTCCAAACAGTAAAGGAAGAAAAGTTGGAATGATTGAGAGGTCGCCACCGTTTATACTTTCCCCACTACTTACAAGTACTGACCAGGTACTGACTGAGATGCATATGGAAAATATGCACATAAATTCCATGTAACTTCTTCAGAGTGACCTACTATTAGTTCCCACTTTCCACCAAATTTCGTGGCATTTACAGTTCATCTTGGAGAAGACAAATGTAGTTGTGGATCATGGAAAATTCCTGACAGTGACTTGCCTAAGTCCTCAAGTCAAAAGATGGCGGCAGCACAATCATTTCGCTTTCGTGTTGTTTCAGTTGCTACTCCCTTTTTGTTCCCGTTGATCTTATAAAAACTCCCTTTTGTTCCTTATTTTCACCTATAGTAGATGTGGCCGAATACATCCGAGAATTTTTCAGAACTAGACAAATTTTACGGCAGGGTACTACAGTATTATAATTAGCACTCACAGTGCGCAAATGCTTGCACACAACAGTCATCGGAAATTTGACAGGCTAGATGTTTATCAAATTGAACCAGTGATGTGCACACATCAGTTGTTGGAAATTTGGAGGACAGAGGTTCATATATTTTCCACTACTTATGCACATAAATTCTATGCAACTTCTTCAGCGTGACCTGCTACTAGTTTCCATTACATTTCCTGCATCTACCATTCATCATGGAGATGATAAAAGTAGTTTTGCGTTATGGAAAATTCCTGATCATGACTTAGTACAAGACTCGGCAAAACATGGTGGCGTGGCAGTACATATATTTCAATTTGTTGTGGCTTTGACTGCAACCTTTTTCTTCATTTTCTATCTCTTTCTATTTCTTAGTTTTCACCTGCTTTCGAGGTGGCTGCACACTTACTACAGTTTCAAAACTGCTCAGTATAGCCTTGTGCTTTTTGGGAAACTCCCAAACTTGACCAATTTTCTACCACAACTACTACAGTTTCAGAACTGGTACTCACAATGTGCATATTCACACATCATTCATTGACCTTTTGAAAGGCAAGGAACCGAATACAGGAATATCATTGGTTTGCAGAGAAAAGACAACAAACCTCGTAAGTCACCGTACCACCTAAAGAATCATGCTGACGCAACGTAACATTCGAAATCACACCATTAGCAGACAGAATGCAAATTGCCCTTGGACCTTGTTGGGAGAAAGATATAACCTTCATATTAATATCCTGATGCAACAAAACAAAGAGAGTAACTAGTCATGGCATGAGAAATTATATATGAAATTCAGATAGAGCTAAATTCAAGGTAACGGGGTTTCATGGTATCATACCTCACCGGTAGCAACATTCAAGATATGAGGTGTAAAATTTGCGCCGGAAGCACACCCTACCACGTCACCTGTTCATGAATACAGAGCCTCTCAGGATAAGGGTAGATAATCTTCAGGAGATTGTGCATTTTGAATATTCCACAAGCATTAATTTTTATAAGCATGACGTCGGAATAACAATGTCTTCAACAAATTTTTATCAGATGTTAGGGCCTCGTATAATGCAGTAGTTATTACGAACGATCAACAGCCATATCAGCTATAAGCCTATAACACTCACCATAGAAACAACAGTTCAGTTCTTTTTACTTTTTTGCGATGTAGCAACAATTATATCCGATCAATGCACCCAGACTAGTGTTTTCCTCCGACACTAACTCTCCTAGAAAAAAAGTATTGGTGACCACTTTCAGAAATGCACCAGAAGCAACTTCACAGATAGTTTTCTCTGATACAAGATGCTTAGCAACCATCACCAAAAATTATATTCAGACAACACCTACTCATCTGCAAACCAAGTAGTCCGATCGATATAGTAACTAGTCATACAAGTTATTTCTAGAACTACAAGGAAACAAATTTACAGGCCCAAATCAAAGGGCACCTCTTCCTTTTAACACGCCAGAAGCAGGCCAAGATACAGCTCCAGACACTGGCACACAAATGCTCCACACCTCAGGTTCTGCACCACTGAAAACAGAGTCCTGGACAGGCAAACCTGGAACTTTTGAAGGGAGATGCATACACTAGGCTTAACAACTTGCATACCAATCAGTTCACAAGTGTTGCATAGCTGGTTCAGCAAGTCAGTCAGTCAGTCAGTCTCGAGGGCCTGATTCGCCGTGATTTTGGCAAAATTTGGCCAAGTTAGGCGCGTGTTTGGTTCGCCGTCATTCTTAGGGGCAAACAGAGCATCTGAAAGGTGCTTGGGTCTTTCAGTTCACCTAGTAGACCTACCTAAGACTAAGACCAGATAGATGGTCCCTGTCCCTCGGTCTCTTCCTCCTGGTCCTGGCTGTCTCTCTCAGCCATCACCACATGGCACCACCCACCCAAGCCCCGGATATGTCTATCTAATCTCAACTAAAATAATCGATCAATCATAGTAAAATGCTGCGGCCTTGGATTCCGATTTGAGACGGGCGAAGATCGCACGAAACTACTGGAGATTTTCTCTGAAATTTGTTAGGAGTAGTACGACTCTGAATTCTGTATGAGATGAGGGAGTGGGAGGGGTTCCGTACCTAGGGGCGGCGTCGGGGCGGCGGCGGCGGCGGCGGCGACGGATGAGGACATGGGCGCGGGGGGTGGTGGCGTTGAGACGACCACCGCGGGGGTCGGCGTGGCGGCCGTCACCGGTACCGGCATCGGCATCGGCATCGCCACCACGGGCGCCGCGCGGCTGATGAACCCCACGGGCCGCCCCCTGCCCCGCTTCATGGCGGCCCCCACGGCGGACGCGGGCGTGTAGTGCCCCCCGCCGGAGTCGTCCGGCACCGACGCCGAGATCGGCGTCGCGTTCAGCGGCCGCAGCAGGCCCCCGTCCGGCCCGTACTTCCTCGGCCGCCCCCTCTTCCGCTTCCCGTCCCCTCTCGCTGCTGCCACCACCACCGCCGCCGGCGCAGCAGGAGGAGAAGGAGCAGGAGCAGGCGCAGGAGCCGGCGGCGTCGGCTCCTTCTTGGTCTCTGGCGCAGGCTGCGCGGCCGCGGGCGGCGTCGGCTCCTTCTTCGTCTCTGCCGCCGGCGGCGGGGTCTCCATCGCTGTCTCCATGCCAAGCCCTACTTTCCTCCTCGCCGGGACGCCTCGACCATCAGACAGAGCCACTCCGCTCTCCACACGAGCACCACGATCAAGCAGCGGCAGGCAGGAGGAGAAGGAAACTCGAACCAAAAGCCCCAACTCCGACGTCCAAACCTGAGTTCGAGCCCAGAACCCGAACTCCGGCGAGAACAACCAACCACAACCGGTGTAGTACTCCGGCGATCCGGCCGGCCGGCGAGGAACTCAAGAGCAGGAGAGAGAGACAGAGGAGGGAGAGAGAGGGAAGAAGGAAACGAACACAGACAGAAAGAGATGGCAAAGAAAGAAATGCAGAGAGGAAATAAAAAGAGATGGAATTGTTTTTTTAATAAATACAAAATTAAAGTGATAATCTAAACAAAGGAAACATTTATTGCAAATGGGTGGAATATTTTAAAAATATTATATGATTCTTTCTGTATTTTTTTGGGTTGGTGAACCGGTTAATTAATAGGGAGGGGAAAATGATGGTGGTGGGGGTTCATTATTTAACTGTTTTCTTTATTTTTTTTTAGTCTAGGGGGTTGATTTTTTAATCTTGGTGGTGCTAATTTCGAAATATGCGGTGTGACTGGGGATTTGTTTATGTTTTGGGGGCGCTTTTTTGTGGTTTGGTCATCTAAATTGTGAGAAATTGGAGACAGGAGAGGGAGAGTTTTTGAATGCTGCCCACTTTAATTGTCCCCCTTTTTTTTTGCAGGGGGCATTTTAATTGTCATTTGTGTGCGCACACAAATGTATCTCTATTCTGCTTTGGATTTTACACACCATCAATCTATTTTAGAAATCATACATACTTGGTCTTGATAACTTTTCTCCATTTGACGTTATATAAATTAATATGTATTTTTGCTATATTATCTATATTGATATAAAAGCACAAGTTAGGGTGGTGCTATATCTATATATTTTTGGGCTGGAGAATTTAACGTGGGCAAGCGCACAAAAGCAATGTATCTTATACATTTTTCTTCTTCCACGTCAGTATTCAAGAGGAAAAATTATACAAATAAGAAAATGTACTTTAAAATTCTAAAGAAATTACTTTTAGTGTTAAAATTTTGTTAGTGAACCATGCTTTGCAAGTACAGGGTTACTATTTTGTTTCTAACTGGGTCATATATGTGGTTTGTATTGAAACTATCATTGTTTTCACAACTACATATATGTCTAAAGTTAAAAAAAAATCAGTCACCATAGGACAAATTTATTAAAATTCATTTTTTAGAAATGGAGGATGTATCCCTGGCCTCTGCATCTGAACGATGCTTGCAACCATATTATTATTAATTATTCACAAAGACCATACAAGGTGATACATCAATAAGTCTGAAGCCACCAACTTGGCAACGCTGTTGCTACTCCTATCCCGTTGATGAAGTTGTGCCGAATGTCCGGGCCTAATACCAAACAGACATCACACCAAAACCTAACATCCAAAGCTGGGTGTCCCATCCAAGCCACTATCTGGATTGGTGCACACATCGGTCCGACACACTCGTGAGCACCGCACGCTGCAAAGGCCGTCACCTCCATCTTCCATCGGTCCATCCTCAGAGCAGAACTGATGCACCGACCATGCCAGGCCTCTCTGCCATCAACGCCACCATGACGCCAGACAGCTTCCTCCTCCTGCGCGAGCCCATCTCCATGCATTGGACGCCGAATCTCCACTGCGCCATGCCGCCGAGACCCACCGTCGATGATACTGTTGATGCCACACCGCTCCACCTACATGCCATCTTGCATCGACTCCGAACTACCAGCAACTCCACCACCCTGAGCAGTCCTCGGCTGACGCCTTCAGGAAGGAACACGACACCAAAGGGCCTCTGTCGCCCAATCAGAGGAATAGAGGCTTTCGCCTGCGCTCATGGCAAAGGTGGGGGCGTAGGATCCACAACAAAGCCTCCAGGAAGGGAATCGTCGCCGAGGGCGTCGACTTTGGTGCGGCCACCACGCCGGTCGGGAGTTTCCCCCGGATCCATGCCCACCCGCCAGATCCGTCTAGCCCGCACCGGGTAGGTATTGGAACTAGCACGAACAGGAGCAGATCGAGTCAGAGATGACGCTACCGGGATTCACAGCCGGCCACCGCCTGCCAGATTCTCACCGCCACGCATGTCAGAGCCGACTCCGAACGATGCCGGCCTCATGCACACACCTTTGGCACCCCCAACCACGCCGGTGAGTGGAGGCAACCTCGGTGCGTGCCCACCGCCGCTTAGGGCCGCCAGGCCGGCGCCCGAGCCCACACCATCTGGAGGGGAACCGATCTGGGGTGGGGGCCCCAGATCCGCCGCCGCCAGCCGCCATGGCCGGCCCCACGCTGCCCCCACAGCCGTGGAGGCACACCCGCCGCCGGAATCCGATCGGGCCGCCGCCCCATCGTGCCTACTCCGCCTCCACGCCGGGCGACCAGGTTCGCCATCACGTTTTGGCCAGAGATCCCCTCACGGGGAGAGGAGGAAGGTCAGCCGTCCGTCGTCTTCTCCGGCGGCTGCGGAGAAGCATGGGGGGAAGGGAGGGCCTGGAGGCGACGGCGCTAGGGTGCCCGAGCAGCCCTCCTCTAATTTATTAAAATTCATAACTATGCCTACTTACTGATATTTTTCTAAAAATGACGGCTATTTTTAATATGTAGTATCACAAAAGCACTTTGATGAAAAATATGCAAACCATCTCCCTGTGATTTCCCTAAATATTTTGTAAATGGGTTGTTAGGTAAAAAGGATTGGAATTATGCTTGACAATGGGGTAATTACATTAAAAATGTGTGGAATTTAAAATAATCTAAATCAGGTATAAAGGTGATTGTGCGCAAAGGAATAACTTTATCGGAAATGCTAATGTATGATAGTTACTCGAGAATTCGAGGTAATCGTGGCTTGTGGTTCCATATATGTTTAGTTACGATAAAGATTCATGAAGCCAACTCAATTTCTGCGGAAATTCAAAAATCCAACATTCATCGCGGACCTTTCCTAACCATCTCACTTGGCTGGTTTGAATATCGCAAACGGCTGGCCGGTCTCTTGAAGATTTTCTTTTGCTACACAATCCATCTACCTTTTGTTCACCAATGGAAACAATATTAAAAAAATGTTTGTCAAATTTATAGAACTTGTTCAAAGCACAATAGGGTTAGGCATGCGATAGATGCAGCCCATAGTTAGGTTCAGAATATTTCATGTATATTTTTATCTAATCAGGCGGTAGCCTATGGATAAGAACAATTTGGGTTGCCACTCCGTGTGCCGTTCAGTCCCAATGAAAACCAAATGGCATGTATGATCTGAACTTGTAGAAACTTTCAGGTGTCTTTTGTAAAAGAGCATTTTTATATTGTCATTTCTTTTTCATGGACAATTTTATAACCCCCTTCGCGATGAGACATTATAATTAATAAATGTATAGATGGTGGATGGAAAGCAAAAGTATAGCTTTATTTTTCAATCTAAAAATTCCACGGATTTTTAATTGAGTACTTAGTGGAAAAGGGCCTCTCGCCCACCACTGAACAACCTATATAGTTCAATATGAAAAATATTAGATATAGACTATTGAAAATACATTAAAAATATCTTTGCCGCTGCAAGATGGATCTATTTTCATTTTACCTATCCAGATTAATCTGATCAATGTTATCGACTAGCTAATTAATTGATTAAGTCAATTAGTACTTGGTTTTAAATAGAAAGATGAATCATCGAGGCAGTTGGATATGATGATGGGTGTTATTATTCTAGCCTAGATCGATGATAACACCTTGGAATTAATAATATACAAAATGAACTTTGGCCAAGGAAAGATCAGTGCATGCCAAACCAGCTTTAGCGCAAGTGGCATGGCACTAGATTATCATATGAAGACCATCCTTCAACCCACGCACAAACTTTCAACTGTTCTACCATAATTAAATAGTACCATATGGTATGAACAAGGAGAGAAATTTAGCTGAATCTTACCCACTAATATGCTTCTGTGCGCTTTACCTAAAAACATGTCACCGGTACAATATGGTCAACTCCAAGTCAACTCTGAGCTGGGTTCTTAGAGGGAGTTTTTCCTGTACGACCATGGTATTTTAGGTCAACCGCCTAATTTTTTTGTGAGGTACTACAGTTTGAATATATGATTTGTGCAAAGTTCATATGTCACAAAGAAACTCGCCAAATTGGCCTCTGTAAAATTAAAGTTGTTCAAGCAAAGAACAGTCTTGTACCCTTTTCTTTTGAGAAAGAAAAAGCATACTTGGATACAAAGTTATACAAGTAAATGTCATTTAAATATATTATTATATGCGTTCTATTAATTAGTAGTTGATAACGTGTGCTACTAGTTTATGCATTACAGAAGAGTGTAGAAGCAGCTACTTGATTATCTTCCAAAGTATTCACATGCATCTGGGTCCATTTCATGGTGGCCGCCGTACTATATTATTAATCAGCACATCATACAATACATATTCTATTTTGGAGACACAATAATTTGACTGAATTGTTATTATATCGGGGAACATATTTTGACTGGTACGAATATGATATATATGACACGCTTGTGGCTTCTTGTTTAATACAAAAATGTAGATTTGTGTGATCTATGTAAACAATACAATATAAAGCTCTAGTTCTGGTTTGACTCAGAAGAAATAGTACTGTAATACATCATTCACATCTATATTTTACAGTGGGAACTATAGCTATGGTGTGTACTCCATGCTGCGGGTATCCCAATCCACCAGACGCAGCTTGAGTGACTTATTACACCTGCCTTTAGGTGCATGGCAGTGATACGTCTTTAATATATCCATAATTTATAAAGTATTCATGTCATGTTTATAATAAATTTACATGATTTTTGTAGACTTTTATATTATTTTTATGTACTAACTTATTAATCTAGTGCCCAGTGCTAGTTTCTGTTTTTTCGCATGTTTTTTGTTTTACAGAAAAACCATACCAAACGAAGTCCAAACACGATAAAATTTCATGGAGATTTATTTTGAAACATGTGTGATTTTTGTGAGGAAGAATCAATACAAGACGGTGCTCGAGGGCTCCACAAGGCAACAGGGTGCGACCTACCCCCTGGTCGCACCCCCTTTCCTTGTGGGCACCTCATAGGTCGGTTGGAGCCCTTCTTTCGCTGCAAGAAAGATAATTTAAGGATAAAAATCACCTCGAAATTTCATCCCAATCGGAGTTACGGATCTCCGGGAATATAAAAAACGGTTTTCAGTCAGAAAGAGGGTTGTGAAACAGAAGAGAAACACAGAGAGAGATCCAATCTTGAAGGGGCTCCTGCCTTCTGGGAGCCATGGCGGCCATGGACCAGAGGTTAAACTCTCCTTCCATCTAGGGGGGAGGCCAAGCAGGCAGAAGAATGAGGGGGGCTCTCTCCCCCTCTCTCCTAGTGGCATCGAAACGCCGCCACGACAATCATCGTGACGGCGATGTACACCAACAACTTCGTCGTCGTCAACACTAACTCTCTTTCCCTCTATGCTGTGGTGTAACCTCTCTCTTCCCGTTGTAACCTCTACTTAAACATGGTGCTTTATGCAACATATTATTATCCAATGATGTGTTCTCATCCTATGATGTTTGAGTAGATTTGTTTTGTCCTATGGGTTGATTGATGATCGTGATTGGTTTGAGTTGTATGTGTTATTTTGGTGCTGTCCTATGGCGCCCTCCGTGTCGTGCAAGCGTGTGGGATTACCGATGTAGGGTGTTGCAATACGTTCATAATTCACTTATAGTGGGTTGCGTGAGTGACGAAAACACAAACCCGAGTAAGGAGGTTGCTGCTGATACGTCAATTTTGCATCATGTTTTCCTACTATTATTTATAGTATTTTTATTCAATGTAACACTTTGTGGAGTAATTCTAATGCCTTTTCTCTCATAATATGCAAGGTTTACACAAAGAGGGAGAATATCGGCAGCTGGAATTCTGGACCTGAAAAAGTTATGTGAGAGATACCTATTTTGCACATCTCCAAATGAGCTGAAATTTTACGAAGAATTATTTTGGAATATATAAAAAATATTGGAGAAAAGAAATACCAAAGGGGCCACCCAGGTGCCCACTAGGAAACAGGGTGCACCATCCCCTCCAGGCGCGCCTTGCTGGGTAGTCGGCTCCCTGGTCCACCTCTGGTACCCATCTTCTGGTACATAAGGTCTTTTGACCTAGAAAAAAATAAGGAGAGGAATTTTGGGACAAAGCGCCGCCGTCTCAAGGAGGAACTTAGGCAGGAGCACTTTTGCTATCCAGCGGAAAGATTCCGCCGGGGACACTTCCCTCCGGGAGGGGGAAATCGAAGCCATCGTCATCACCAACAACCCTCTCACCTTAGGAGGATCAATCTTCATCAACATATTCACGAGCACCATCTCATCTCAAAACTCTAGTTCATCTTGTGTGTTCAATCTTGTGCCAAAACCTCATATTGGTACTTGTGTGTGACCTAGTAGTGTTGATTACATCTTGTAGTTGATGCTAGTTGGTGGAAGATTATATGTTCAGGTCCATTATGATATTTATTACTCCTCTGATCTTGAGCATGAATATTACTCCCTCTGTCCGAAAATACTTGTCGTAGAAATGACTAAAAATGGATGTATCTAACACTAAAATATGTCTAGATACGTCCATTCCTGCAACAAATATTTCCGGATGGAGGGAGTATTTGTGAGTAGTTTATTTTGTTCTTGAGGACATGGGAGAAGTCATGTTGCAAGTAATCATGTGAATTTGATATTCGTTCGATATTTGGATGGTATGTATGTTGTGATTCCCTTAGTTGTGTTATGTGAACGTCGACTATATGGCGCTTCACCATCTTTGGGACTAAGGGGATGCATTCACTACTGGAATCAGGATCTTTGCCGTCAGCCATCTCTTTGCCGTCGGCTGGCTGACGGCAAAGAAGCTCTTTGCCATCAGCTTGAGTAAAGCTGACGGCAAAGAAAGAGCCGACGACAAAGAAGGTGTTTGCCGTCAGCCTTCTCTTTGCCGCCAGCTAGCTGACGACATAGAATCTTTGCCGTCCTCTAGCAGACGACAAAGATGGTGGGTGGCGGACTGTAAGAACGACCTAACGACCAGATTATTTGCCGTCAGCTAGCCGACGGCAAAGATCCTTTGCCGTCAGCCAGCGGACGACAAAGAATCTGGCCATTTTAACGGCCGTTTCCCCCGGCCCCACCCCACGTGCCCCACCTCACCTCACCCTCCCCTCTCTCTCTCCCAACCCTCACCTCACCCGCGCCGCCGCCCCCACCCCCGACCCCCGCCCACGCGGCTGTTGGGGAATGCGGTAATTTCAAAAAAATTCCTACAATCACGCAAGATCTATCTAGGTGATGCATAGCAATGAGAGGGGAAAGTGTGTCTACGTACTCTCATAGACCGAAAACGGAAGCGTTATGACAACACGATTGATGTAGTCATACGTCTTCATGATCCGACCGATCTCAGCACCGAACGTACGACACCTCCGTGTTCAGCACACATTCAGCTCGATGACGTCCCTCGTACTCTTGATACAGTTGAGGCCGAGGGAGAGTTCCGTCAGCACGATGGCATGGCGACGGTGATGACGAAGTTACCGGCGTAGGGCTTCGCCTAAGCACTATGACGATATGACCGAGGTGTGTAACTATGGAGGGGGGCACCGCACACGGCTAAAACAATTGTCAACTTGTGTGTCTTTGGGGTGCCCCCTCCCCCGTATATAAAGTAGGGGAGGAGGAGGCCGGCGGCCAACAAGGAGTGCGCCAAGGGGGAGGACTCCTACTCCTAGTAGGAGTAGGTCTCCCACCTTTCCTAGTCCAAGAAGGAGAAGAGGGGGAAGGAGGAGGTGGAGAGAAAGAAGAAGAGGGGGGCCGCCACCCCTTCCCCTTGTCCAATTCGCACTGGGGCAAGGGGGGCCGCGCGCTACCTCCTAGCTGCCCTCTCTCTTCTCCACTAAGGCCCATGAGGCCCAATAGCTTCCCGGGGGGGGGGGGGGGGTCCGGTAACCCCCGGTACTCCGGTTATATCCGAAACTTCTCCGGAACACTTTCGGTGTCCGAATATAGTCGTCCAATATATCAATTTTTATGTCTCGACCATTTCGAGACTCCTTGTCATGTCCGTGATCAGCTCTGGGACTCTGAACAATCTTCAGTACATCATATCACATAAACTCATAATACCAATCGTCATCGAACGTTAAGCGTGCGGACCCTACGGGTTCGAGAACTATGTAGACATGACCGAGACACGTCTCCGGTCAATAACCAATAGAGGAACCTTGATGCTCATATTGGTTCCTACATATTCTACGAAGATCCTTATCGGTCAAACCGCATAACAACATACGTTGTTCCCTTTGTCATTGGTATGTTACTTGGCCGAGATTCGATCGTTGGTATCTCAATACCTAGTTCAATCTCATTACCGGCAAGTCTCTTTACTCGTTCCGTAATACTTCATCCCGCAACTAACTCATTAATCACAATGCTTGCAACGCTTATAGTGATGAGTATTACCGAGAAGGGCCCGGAGATACCTCTCCGAAACACGGAGTGACAAATCCTAATCTCGATCTATGCCAACCCAACAAACACCTTTGGAGACACCTGTAGAGCACCTTTATAATCACCCATTTATGTTGTGATGTTTGGTAGCACACAAAGTGTTCCTCCGGTATACGGGAGTTGCATAATCTCATAGTCTGAGGAACTTGTATATGTCATGAAGAAAGCAGTAGCAATGAAACTAACACGATCATAATGCTAAGCTAACGAATGGGTCATGTACATCACATCATTCTCCTAATAATGTGATCCCGTTCATCAAATGACAACACATGTCTATGGTTAGGAAACATAACCATCTTTGATTAACGAGCTAGTCAAGTGGAGGCATACTAGGGACTATATGTTTTGTCTATGTATTCACACATGTACTAAGTTTCCGGTTAATACAATTCTAGCATGAATAATAAACATTTACCATGAATTAAGGAAATAAATAATAACTTTATTATTGCCTATAGGGCATATTTCCTTCAGTCTCCCACTTGCACTAGAGTCAATAATCTAGATTACATAGTAATGATTCTAACTGTTGGGGAATGTTGCAGAAAATTAAAATTTTTCCTACGGTTTCACCAAGATCCATCTATGAGTTCATCTAAGCAACGAGTCAAGGGAGTGAGTTTGCATCTACATACCACTTGTAGATCGCGTGCGGAAGCGTTCAAGGGGATGGTGACGATGGAGTCGTACTCGCCGTGATTCAGATCACCGATGACCAAGTGCTGAACGGACAGCACCTCCGCGTTCAACACACGTACGGGACGGGAGACATCTCCTCCTTCTTGATCCAGCAAGGGGAAAGGATAGGTTGATGATGATCCATCAGCACGACGGTGTGGTGGTGGATGCAGCAGAACTCCGGCAGGGCTTCGCCAAGCTGCTGCGGGAGGAGGACGAGGTGTAGCAGGGGGAGGGAGGCGCCAATGCACAGGGTGCGGCTACCCTCCCCCTGCCCTCCATTATATAGGCCCCCAAGTGGGGGGGCGCCGGCCCTGGGAGATTCAATCTCCCAAGGGGGCGGCGGCCAGGGAGGGTGGAGTGCCCCCCAAGGCATGTGGTGCGCCCCCCACCCTAGGGTTTCAACCCTAGGCGCAGGGGGTGGGCCTAGGGGGCGCACCAGCCCACTATGGGCTGGTTCCCCTCCCACTTCAGCCCATGGGGCCCTCCGGGATGGGTGGCCCCACCCGGTGGACCCCCGGGACCCTTCCGGTGGTCCCGATACAATACCGGGTGACCCCGAAACTTTCCCGATGGCCGAAATACCACTTCCTATATATAATTCTTTACCTCCGGACCATTCCGAAACTCCTCGTGACGTCCAGGATCTCATCCGGGACTCCGAACAACATTCAGTATGCTGCATACTCATATTCATACAACCCTAGCGTCACCGAACCTTAAGTGTGTAGACCCTACGGGTTCGGGAGACACGTAGACATGACCGAGACGGTTCTCGGGCAATAACCAACAACGGGATCTGGATACCCATGTTGGCTCCCACATGCTCCTCGATGATTTCATCGGATGAACCACGATGTCGAGGATTAGACAACCCCGTATACAATTCCCTTTGTCAATCGGTATGTTACTTGCCTGAGACTCGATCGTCGGTATCCCAATACCTCGTTCAGTCTCGTTACCGGCAAGTCACTTTACTCGTACCGTAATGCATGATCCCGTGACCAACCACTTGGTCACTTTGAGCTCATTATGATGATGCATTACTGAGTGGGCCCAGAGATACCTCTCCGTCATACGGAGTGACAAATCCCAGTCTCAATCCGTGTCAACCCAACAGACACTTTCGGAGATACCTGTAGTGCACCTTTATAGTCACCCAGTTACGTTGTGACGTTTGGTACACCCAAAGCACTCTTACGGTATTCGGGAGTTACACGATCTCATGGTCTAAGGAAGAGATACTTGACATTGAAAAAGCTCTAGCAAAACTAACTACACGATCTTGTGCTATGCTTAGGATTGGGTCTTGTCCATCACATCATTCTCCTAATGATGTGATCCCGTTGTCAATGACATCTGATGTCCATAGTCAGGAAACCATGACTATCTGTTGACCAACGAGCTAGTCAACTAGAGGCTTACTAGGGACATGTTATGGTCTATGTATTCACACGTGTATTACGATTTCCGGATAATACAGTTATAGCATGAATAAAAGACAATCATCATGAACAAAGAAATATAATAATAACACTTTTATTATTGCCTCTAGGGCATATTTCCAACAGTCTCCCACTTTTACTAGAGTCAATAATCTAGTGACATTGTGATGAATCGAACACCCATAGAGTTCTAGTGTTGATCATGTTTTGCTCGCGAGAGAGGTTTAGTCAACGGATCTGCGACATTCAGATCCGTATGTACTTTGCAAATATCTATGTCTCCATCTTGAACATTTTCACGGATGGAGTTGAAACGACGCTTGATGTGCCTGGTCTTCTTGTGAAACCTGGGCTCCTTGGCAAGGGCAATGGCTCCAGTGTTGTCACAGAAGAGTTTGATC
The DNA here is from genome assembly GCF_018294505.1 of Triticum aestivum. Lineage (NCBI taxonomy): Eukaryota > Viridiplantae > Streptophyta > Magnoliopsida > Poales > Poaceae > Triticum > Triticum aestivum. The sequence goes on from NC_057810.1 coordinate 102,045,646, forward strand.
GGCCCCGACGCATTGGGTATGACTCCTAGGTCGGTGATGAACTCCTTCACCCAAATAGCTTCATGCGCTGCCTCCAAGGCTGCCATGTACTCCTCTTCACATGTAGATCCCGTCACAACGCTCTGCTTGCAGCTGCACCAGCTTACTGCTCCACCATTCAACATATACACGTATCCGGTTTTTGACTTAGAGTCATCCAGATCTGTGTCGAAGCTAGCGTCGACGTAACCCTTTACGGTGAGCTCTTCGTCACCTTCATAAACGAGAAACATGTCCTTTGTCCTTTTCAGGTACTTCAGGATATTCTTGACCGCTGTCCAGTGTTCCTTGCCGGGATTACTTTGGTACCTTCCTACCAAACTTACGGCAAGGTTTACATCAGGTCTGGTACACAGCATGGCATACATAATAGATCCTATGGCTGAAGCATAGGGGATGACACTCATCTCTTCTTTATCTTTTGCCGTGGTCGGGCATTGAGCCGAGCTCAATCTCACACCTTGCAATACAGGCAAGAACCCCTTCTTGGACTGATCCATTTTGAACTTCTTCAAAATCTTATCAAGGTATGTGCTTTGTGAAAGACCTATGAGGCGTCTCGATCTATCTCTATAGATCTTAATGCCTAATATATAAGCAGCTTCTCCAAGGTCCTTCATTGAAAAACACTTATTCAAGTAGGCCTTAATGCTGTCCAAAAGTTCTATATCATTTCCCATCAAGAGTATGTCATCTACATATAATATGAGAAATGCTACAGAGCTCCCACTCACTTTCTTGTAAACGCAGGCTTCTCCATAAGTCTGCATAAACCCAAACGCTTTGATCATCTCATCAAAGCGAATGTTCCAACTCCGAGATGCTTGCACCAGCCCATAAATGGATCGCTGGAGCTTGCATACTTTGTTAGCGTTCTTAGGATCGACAAAACCTTCCGGCTGCATCATATACAGTTCTTCCTTAAGATGTCCGTTAAGGAATGCCGTTTTGACGTCCATCTGCCATATCTCATAATCATAGTATGCGGCAATTGCTAACATGATTCGGACGGACTTCAGCTTCGCTACGGGAGAGAATGTCTCATTGTAGTCAATCCCTTGAACTTGTCGATAACCCTTAGCGACAAGTCGAGCTTTATAGACGGTAATATTACCATCCGCGTCCGTCTTCTTCTTAAAGATCCATTTGTTTTCTATCGCTCGCCGATCATCGGGCAAGTCTGTCAAAGTCCATACTTTGTTTTCATACATGGATTCTATCTCGGATTTCATGGCTTCAAGCCATTTGTTGGAATCTGGGCCCGCCATCGCCTCTTCATAGTTCGAAGGTTCACCGTTGTCTAACAACATGATTTCCAGGACAGGGTTGCGTACCACTCTGGTGCGGAACGTGTCCTTGTGGACCTACGAAGTTCAGTAGCAACTTGATCCAAAGTACCTTGATCATCATCATTATTTTCCTCTTCAGTTGGTGTAGGCATCACAGGAACATTTTCCTGAGCTGCACTACTATCCCGTTCGAGAGGTAGTACTTCATCGAGTTCTACTTTCCTCCCACTTACTTCTTTCGAGAGAAACTCTTTTTCCAGAAAGGATCCGTTTTTGGCAACAAAGATCTTGCCCTCGGATCTTAAGTAGAAGGTATACCCAATGGTTTCTTTAGGGTATCCTATGAAGACGCATTTTTCCGACTTGGGTTCGAGCTTTTCAGGTTGAAGTTTCTTGACATAAGCATCGCATCCCCAAACTTTTAGAAATGACAGCTTAGGTTTCTTCCCAAACCATAATTCATACGGTGTCGTCTCAACGGATTTAGACGGTGCCCTATTTAAAGTGAATGTAGCTATCTCTAGAGCGTATCCCCAAAATGATAGTGGTAAATCTGTAAGAGACATCATAGACCGCACCATATCCAATAGAGTGCGATTACGACGTTTGGACACACCCTTACGCTGAGGTGTTCCAGGCGGCGTGAGTTGAAACGATTCCACATTTCCTTAAGTGTGTACCAAATTCGTGACTTAAGTATTCTCCTCCACGATCTGATCGTAGGAATTTTATCTTTCGGTCACGTTGATTCTCTACCTCATTCTGAAATTCCTTGAACTTTTCAAAGGTCTCAGACTTGTGTTTCATTAAGTAGACATACCCATATCTACTCAAGTCATCAGTGAGAGTGAGAACATAACGATATCCTCCGCGAGCCTCAACGCTCATTGGACCGCACACATCGGTATGTATGATTTCCAACAAGTTGGTTGCTCGCTTCATTGTTCCGGAGAACGGAGTCTTGGTCATCTTGCCCATGAGGCATGGTTCGCATGTGTCAAATGATTCATAATCGAGAGACTCCAAAAGTCCATCAGCATGGAGCTTCTTCATGCGCTTGACACCAATGTGACCAAGGCGGCAGTGCCACAAGTATGTGGGACTATCGTTATCAACTTTACATCTTTTGGTATTCACACTATGAATATGTGTAATATTACGCTCGAGATTCATTAAGAATAAACCATTGACCATCGGAGCATGACCATAAAACATATCTCTCATATAAATAGAACAACCATTATTCTCGGATTTAAATGAGTAGCCATCTCGCATTAAACGAGATCCAGATACAATGTTCATGCTCAAACTTGGCACTAAATAACAATTATTGAGGTTCATAACTAATCCCGTGGGTAAATGTAGAGGTAGCGTGCCGACGGCGATCACATCGACCTTGGAACCATTCCCGACGCGCATCGTCACCTCATCCTTCGCCAGTCTCCGCTTATTCCGCAGCTCCTGCTGTGAGTTACAAATATGAGCAATGGCACCGGTATCAAATACCCAGGAGTTACTACGAGTACTGGTAAGGTACACATCAATTACATGTATATCAAATATACCTTTGGTGTTGCCGGCCTTTTTATCCGCTAAGTATTTGGGGCAGTTGCGCTTCCAGTGACCCTTCCCCTTGCAATAAAAGCACTCAGTCTCAGGCTTGGGTCCATTCTTTGACTTCTTCCCGGTAACTGGCTTACCGGGCGCAACAACCTCCTTGCCGTCCTTCTTGAAGTTCTTTTTACCCTTGCCCTTCTTGAACTTAGTGGTCTTATTGACCATCAAAACTTGATGTTCTTTCTTGATTTCAACCTCTGCTGACTTCAGCATGGAAAATACTTCAGGAATGGTCTTCACCATCCCCTGCATATTGTAGTTCATCACAAAGCTCTTGTAGCTTGGTGGGAGCGACTGAAGGATTCTGTCAATGACCGCCTCATCAGGGAGGTTAATATTCAGCTGGGTCATGCGGTTGTGCAACCCAGACATTTTGAGTATGTGCTCACTGACAGAACTATTTTCCTCCATCTTACAACTATAGAACTTGTCGGAGACGTCATATCTCTCGACCCGGGCGTGAGCTTGGAAAACAAGTTTCAGCTCCTCGAACATCTCATATGCTCCGTGATGCTCAAAACGCTTTTGGAGACCCGGTTCTAAGCTGTAAAGCATGCCGCACTGAACAAGGGAGTAATCATCAGCACGTGTCTGCCAAACGTTCATAACGTCTTGGTTCTGTGGGATGGGTGCTTCACCTAGCGGTTCATCTAGGACATATGCTTTCTTGGCTGCTATGAGGATGATCCTCAGGTTCCGGACCCAGTCCGTATAGTTGCTGCCATCATCTTTCAGCTTGGTTTTCTCTAGGAACGCGTTGACGTTCATGTTGACATGAGCGTTGGCCATTTGATCTACAAGACATATTTTGCAAAAGTTTTAGACTAAGTTCATGATAATTAAGTTCATCTAATCAAATTATTATAATGAACTCCCACTCAGATTAGACATCCCTCTAGTCATCTAAGTGTTACATGATCCGAGTCGACTAGGCCGTGTCCGATCATCATGTGAGACGGACTAGTCATCGTCGGTGAACATTCTCATGTTGATCGTATCTTCCATACAAATCGTGTTCGACCTTTCGGTCTCCGTGTTCCGAGGCCATGTCTGTACATGCTAGGCTCATCAAGTTAACCCTAAGTGTTTTTGCATGTGTAAAACTCTCTTACACCCGTTGTATGTGAACGTAAGGATCTATCACACCCGATCATCATGTGGTGCTTCGAAACGACGAACTTTAGCAATGGTGCACAGTTAGGGGAGAACACTTCTTGAAATTGTTGTAAGGGATCATCTTATTTACTACCGTCGTTCTAAGTAAACAAGATGCATAAACATAATAAACATCACATGCAATTATATAGTAGTGACATGATATGACCATTATCATATAGCTCCATTGATCTCCATCTTCGGGGCTCCATGATCATCTTGTCACCGGCATGACACCATGATCTCCATCATCGTGTCTTCATGAAGTTGTCACGCCAACGACTACTTCTACTTCTATGGCTAACGCGTTTAACAATAAAGTAAAGTAATTTACATGGTGTTCTTGAATGACATGCAGGTCATACAAAAAATAAAGACAACTCCTATGGCACCTGCCGGTTGTCATACTCATCGACATGCAAGTCGTGATTCCTATTACAAGAACATGATCTCATACATCAGAATATATCATTCATCATTCATCACAACTTCTGGCCATATCACATCACATGACAATTGCTGCAAAAACAAGTTAGACGTCCTCTAATTGTTGTTGCATCTTTTACGTGGCTGCAATTGGGTTCTAGTAAGAACGCTTTCTTACCTACGAATAACCACAACGTGATTTTGTCAACTTCTATTTACCCTTCATAAGGACCCTTTTCATCGAATCCGCTCCAACTAAAGTGGGAGAGATAGACACCCGCCAGCCACCTTATGCAACTAGTGCATGTCAGTCGGTGGAACCGGTCTCACGTAAGCGTACGTGTAAGGTTGGTCCGGGCCGCTTCATCCCACAATATCGCTGAAGCAAGATAAGACTAGTAGCGGCAAGCAAGTTGACAAGATCTACGCCCACAACAAAATTGTGTTCTACTCGTGCAATAGAGAACTACGCATAGACCTAGCTCATGATGCCACTGTTGGGGAACATTGCAGAAAATTAAAATTTTTCCTACGGTTTCACCATGATCCATCTATGAGTTCATCTAAGCAACGAGTCAAGGGAGTGAGTTTGCATCTACATACCACTTGTAGATCGCGTGCGGAAGCGTTCAAGGGGATGGTGATGATGGAGTCGTACTCGCCGTGATTCGGATCACCGATGACCAAGTGCTGAATGGATAGCACCTCCGCGTTCAACACACGTACGGGACGGGAGACGTCTCCTCCTTCTTGATCCAGCAAGGGGAAAAGAGAGGTTGATGATGATCCAGCAGCACGACGGCATGGTGGTGGATGCAGCAGAACTCCGGCAGGGCTTCGCCAAGCTGCTGCGGGAGGAGGACGAGGTGTAGCAGGGGGAGGGAGGCGCCAATGCACAGGGTGCGGCTGCCCTCCCCCCTGCCCTCCTTTATATAGGACCCCAAGGGGGGCGCCGGCCCTGGGAGATTCAATCTCCCAAGGGGGCGGTGACCAGGGGGGGGTGGAGTGCCCCCCAAGGCATGTGGTGCGCCCCCCCACCCTAGGGTGTCAACCCTAGGCACAGGGGGTGGGCCTAGGGGGGCGCACCAGCCCACTATGGGCTGGTTCCCCTCCCACTTCAGCCCATGGGGCCCTCCGGGATGGGTGGCCCCACCTGATGGACCCCCGGGACCCTTCCGGTGGTCCCGGTACAATACCGGGTGACCCCGAAACTTTCCCGATGGCCGAAATACCACTTCCTATATATAATTCTTTACCTCCAGACCATTCCGAAACTCCTCGTGACGTCCGGGATCTCATCCGGGACTCCGAACAACATTCGGTATGCTGCATACTCATATTCATACAACCCTAGCGTCAACGAACCTTAAGTGTGTAGACCCTACGGGTTCGGGAGACACATAGACATGACCGAGACGGTTCTCGGGCAATAACCAACAGCGGGATCTGGATACCCATGTTGGCTCCCACATGCTCCTCGATGATTTCATCAGATGAACCATGATGTCGAGGATTAGACAACCCCGTATACAATTCCCTTTGTCAGTCGGTACGTTACTTACCCGAGACTCGATCGTTGGTATCCCAATACCTTGTTCAGTCTCGTTACCGGCAAGTCACTTTACTCGTACCGTAATGCATGATCCCGTGACCAACCACTTGGTCACTTTGAGCTCATTATGATGGTGCATTACCGAGTGGGCCCAGAGATACCTCTCCGTCATACGGAGTGACAAATCCCAGTCTCGATCCGTGTCAACCCAACAGACACTTTCGGAGATACCTGTAGTGCACCTTTATAGTCATCCAGTTACGTTGTGACATTTGGTACACCCAAAGCACTCTTACGATATCCGGGAGTTACACGATCTCATGGTCTAAGGAAGAGATACTTGACATTGAAAAAGCTCTAGCAAATGAACTACACGATCTTGTGCTATGCTTAGGATTGGGTCTTGTCCATCACATCATTCTCCTAATGATGTGATCCCATTATCAACGACATCCAATGTCCATAGCTAGGAAACCATGACTATCTGATGATCAACGAGCTAGTCAACTAGAGGCTTACTAGGGACATATTATGGCCTATGTATTCACACGTGTATTACGATTTCCGGATAATACAGTTATAGCATGAATAAAAGACAATAATCATGAACAAAGAAATATAATAATAACACTTTTATCATTGCCTCTAGGGCATATTTCCAACAGTCTCCCACTTGCACTAGAGTCAATAATCTAGTTACATTGTGATGAATCGAACACCCATAGAGTTCTGGTGTTGATCATGTTTTGCTCGCGAGAGAGGTTTAGTCAACGGATCTACGACATTCAGATCCGTATGTACTTTGCAAATATCTATGTCTCCATCTGGAACATTTTCACGGATGGAGTTGAAACGACGCTTGATGTGCCTGGTCTTCTTGTGAAACTTGGGCTCCTTGGCAAGGGCAATAGGTCCAGTGTTGTCACAGAAGAGTTTGATCGGCCCCGACGCATTGGGTATGTCTCCTAGGTCGGTGGTGAACTCCTACACCCAAATAGCTTCATGCGCTACCTCCGAGGCTGCCATGTACTCCGCTTCACATGTAGATCCCGCCACGACGCTCTGCTTGCAGCTGCACCAGCTTACTGCTCCACCATTCAACATATACACGTATCCGGTTTGTGACTTAGAGTCATCCAGATCTGTGTCGAAGCTAGCGTCGACGTAACCCTTTACGACGAGCTCTTCGTCACCTCCATAAACGAGAAACATGTCCTTGTCCTTTTCAGGTACTTCAGGATATTCTTGACCGCTGTCCAGTGTTCCTTGCCGGGATTACTTTGGTACCTTCCTACCAAACTTACGGCAAGGTTTACATCAGGTCTGGTACACAGCATGGCATACATAATAGATCCTATGGCTGAAGCATAGGGGATGACACTCATCTCTTCTTTATCTTTTGCCTTGCTCGGGCATTGAGCCGAGCTCAATTTCACACCTTGCAATACAGGCAAGAACCCCTTCTTGGACTGATCCATTTTGAACTTCTTCAAAATCTTATCAAGGTATGTGCTTTGTGAAAGACCTATGAGGCGTCTCGATCTATCTCTATAGATCTTAATGCCTAATATATAAGCAGCTTCTCCAAGGTCCTTCATTGAAAAACACTTATTCAAGTAGGCCTTAATGCTGTCCAAAAGTTCTATATCATTTCCCATCAAGAGTATGTCATCTACATATAATATGAGAAATGCTACAGAGCTCCCACTCACTTTCTTGTAAACGTAGGCTTCTCCATAAGTCTGCATAAACCCAAACGCTTTGATCATCTCATCAAAGCGAATGTTCCAACTCCGAGATGCTTGCACCAGCCCATAAATGGATCACTGGAGCTTGCATACTTTGTTAGTGTTCGTAGGATCGACAAAACCTTCCGGCTGCATCATATACAGTTCTTCCTTAAGATGTCCGTTAAGGAATGCCGTTTTGACGTCCATCTGCCATATCTCATAATCATAGTATGCGGCAATTGCTAACATGATTCGGACGGACTTCAGCTTCGGTACGGGTGAGAATGTCTCATCGTAGTCAACCCCTTGAACTTGTCGATAACCCTTAGCGACAAGTCGAGCTTTATAGACGGTAATATTACCATCTGCATCCGTCTTCTTCTTAAAGATCCATTTGTTTTCTATCGCTCGCCGTTCATCAGGCAAGTCTGTCAAAGTCCATACTTTGTTTTCATACATGGATTCTATCTCGGATTTCATGGCTTCAAGCCATTTGTTGGAATCTGGGCCCGCCATCGCTTCTTCATAGTTCGAAGGTTCACCGTTGTCCAACAACATGATTTCCAGGACAGGGTTGCCATACCACTCTAGTGCGGAACGTGTCCTTGTGGACCTACGAAGTTCAGTAGGAACTTGATCCGAAGTACCTTGATCATCATCATTATTTTCCTCTTCAGTTGGTGTAGGCATCACAGGAACATTTTCCTGAGCTGCACTACTATCCCGTTCAAGAGGTAGTACTTCATCGAGTTCTACTTTCCTCCCACTTACTTCTTTCGAGAGAAACTCTTTTTCCAGAAAGGATCCGTTCTTGGCAACAAAGATCTTGCCCTCGGATCTTAAGTAGAAGGTATACCCAATGGTTTCCTTAGGGTATCCTATGAAGACGCATTTTTTCGACTTGGGTTCGAGCTTTTCAGGTTGAAGTTTCTTGACATAATCATCGCATCCCCAAACTTTTAGAAACGACAGCTTAGGTTTCTTCCCAAACCATAATTCATACGGTGTCGTCTCAACGGATTTAGACGGTGCCCTATTTAAAGTGAATGTAGCTGTCTCTAGAGCGTATCCCCAAAATGATAGTGGTAAATCGGAAAGAGACATCATAGACCGCACCATATCCAATAGAGTGCGATTACGACATTCGGACACACCGTTACGCTGAGGTGTTCCAGGCGGCGTGAGTTGTGAAACGATTCCACATTTCCTTAAGTGTGTACAAAATTCGTGACTTAAGTATTCTCCTCCACGATCTGATCGTAGGAATTTTATCTTTCAGTCACGTTGATTCTCTACCTCATTCTGAAATTCCTTGAACTTTTCAAAGGTCTCAGACTTGTGTTTCATTAAGTAGACATACCCATATCTACTCAAGTCATCAGTGAGAGTGAGAACGTAACGATATCCTCCGCGAGCCTCAACGCTCATTGGACCGCACACACCGGTATGTATGATTTCCAATAAGTTGGTTGCTCGCTCCATTGTTCCGAAGAACGGAGTCTTGGTCATCTTGCCCATGAGGCATGGTTCGCATGTGTAAAATGATTCATAATCGAGAGACTCCAAAAGTCCATCAGCATGGAGCTTCTTCATGCGCATGACACCAATGTGACCAAGGCGGCAGTGCCACAAGTATGTGGGACTATCGTTATCAACTTTACATATTTTGGTATTCACACTATGAATATGTGTAATATTACGTTCGAGATTCATTAAGAATAAACCATTGACCATCGGGGCATGACCATAAAACAGATCTCTCATATAAATAGAACAACCATTATTCTCGGATTTAAATGAGTAGTCATCTCGTATTAAATGAGATCCAGATACAATGTTCATGCTCAAACTTGGCACCAAATAACAATTATTAAGGTTTAAAACTAATCCTGTAGGTAAATGTAGAGGTAGCGTGCCGACGACGATCACATCGACCTTGGAACCATTCCCGACGCGCATCGTCACCTCGTCCTTCGCCAGTCTCCGTTTATTCCGCAGCTTCTGCTGTGAGTTACAAATATGAGCAACGGCACCGGTATCAAATACCCAGGAGTTACTACGAGTATTGGTAAGGTACACATCAATTACATGTATATCAAATATACCTTTAGTGTTGCCGGCCTTCTTATCCGCTAAGTATTTGGGGCAGTTCCGCTTCCAGTGACCCTCCCCCTTGCAATAATAGCACTCAGTCTCAGGCTTGGGTCCATTCCTTGACTTCTTCCCGGTAACTGGCTTACCAGGCGCGGCAACCTCCTTGCCGTCCTTCTTGAAGTTCTTCTTGCCCTTGCCCTTCTTGAACTTAGTGGTCTTATTGACCATCAACACTTGATGTTCTTTCTTGATTTCAACCTCTGCTGACTTCAGCATGGAAAATACTTCAGGAATGGTCTTCACCATCCCCTGCATATTGTAGTTCATCACAAATCTCTTGTAGCTTGGTGGGAGCGACTGAAGGATTCTGTCAATGACCGCCTCGTCCGGGAGGTTAATGTCCAGCTGGGACAGGCGGTTGTGCAACCCAGACATTTTGAGTATGTCCTCACTGACAGAACTATTTTCCTCCATCTTACAACTATAGAACTTGTCGGAGACGTCATATCTCTTGACCCGGGTATGAGCTTGGAAAACTAGTTTCAGCTCCTCGAACATCTCATATGCTCCGTGTTGCTCAAAACGCTTTTGGAGCCCCGGTTCTAAGCTGTAAAGCATGCCGCACTGAATGAGGGAGTAATCATCAGCACGAGACTGCCAAGCATTCATAATGTATTGGTTCTCTAGGACGGGAGCGTCACCTAGCGGTCCTTCTAGGACATATTGTTTCTTGGCAGCTATGAGGATGATCCTCAGGTTCCGGACCTAGTCCGTATAGTTGCTTCCATCATCTTTCAGCTTGGTTTTCTCTAGGAACGCGTTGAAGTTCATGTTGACATGAGCGTTGGCCATTTGATCTACAAGACATATTTGCAAAGGTTTTAGACTAAGTTCATGATAATTAAGTTCATCTAATCAAATTATTATAATGAACTCCCACTCAGATTAGACATCCCTCTAGTCATCTAAGTGTTACATGATCCGAGTCGACTAGGCCGTGTCCGATCATCACGTGAGACGGACTAGTTATCGTCGGTGAACATTCTCATGTTGATCATATATTCCATACGACTCATGTTCGACCTTTCGGTCTCCGTGTTCCGAGGCCATGTCTGTACATGCTAGGCTCGTCAAGTTAACCCTAAGTGTTTTGCATGTGTAAAACTGTCTTACACCCGTTGTATGTGAACGTAAGGATCTATCACACCCGATCATCACGTGGTGCTTCGAAACGACGAACTTTAGCAACGGTGCACAGTTAGGGGAGAACACTTCTTGAAATTGTTGTAAGGGATCATCTTATTTACTACCGTCGTTCTAAGTAAACAAGATGCATAAACATAATAAACATCACATGCAATTATATAGTAGTGACATGATATGGCCAATATCATAAAGCTCCATTGATCTCTTATCACCGGCATGACACCATGATCTCCATCATCATGATCTCCATCATCGTGTCTTCATGAAGTTGTCACGCCAACGACTACTTCTACTTCTATGGCTAACGCGTGTAGCAATAAAGTAAAGTAATTTACATGGCGTTCTTCAATGACACGCAGGTCATACAAAAAATAAAGACAACTCCTATGGCTCCTGCCGGTTGTCATACTCATCGATATGCAAGTCGTGATTCCTATTACAAGAACATGATCTCATACATCACAATATGTCATTCATCATTCATCACAACTTCTGGCCATATCACATCACATGACAATTGCTGCAAAAACAAGTTAGACGTCCTCTAATTGTTGTTGCATCTTTTACGTGGCTGCAATTGGGTTCTAGCAAGAACGTTTTCTTACCTACGAATAACCACAACGTGATTTTGTCAACTTCTATTTACCCTTCATAAGGACCCTTTTCATCGAATCTGCTCCAACTAAAGTGGGAGAGACACACACCCGCCAGCCACCTTATGCAACTAGTGCATGTCAGTCGGTGGAACCGGTCTCACGTAAGCGTATGTGTAAGGTTGGTCTGGGCCGCTTCATCCCACAATACCGCTGAAGCAAGATAAGACTAGTAGCGGCAAGTAAGTTGACAAGATCTACGCCCACAACCAAATTGTGTTCTACTCGTGCAATAGAGAACTACGAATAGACCTGGCTCATGATGCCACTGTTGGGGAACGTTGCAGAAAATTAAAATTTTTCCTACGGTTTCACCAAGATCCATCTATGAGTTCATCTAAGCAACGAGTCATGGGAGAGAGATTGCATCTACATACCACTTGTAGATCGCGTGCGGAAGCGTTCAAGGGGATGGTGATGATGGAGTCGTACTCGCCGTGATTCAGATCACCAATGACCAAGTGCTGAACGGACAGCACCTCCGCGTTCAACACACGTACGGGACGGGAGACGTCTCCTCCTTCTTGATCCAGCAAGGGGGAAGGAGAGGTTGATGATGATCCAGCAGCACGACGGCGTGGTGGTGGATGCAGCAGAACTCCGGCAGGGCTTCGCCAAGCTGCTGCGGGAGGAGGACGAGGTGTAGCAGGGGGAGGAAGGCGCCAATGCACAGGGTGCGGCTGCCCTCCCCCCTCCCTCCTTTATATAGGCCCCCAGGGGGGGCGCCGACCCTGGGAGATCCAATCTCTCAAGGGGGCGGCGGCCAGGGGGGGTGGAGTGCCCCCCAAGGCATGTGGTGCGCCCCCCCACCCTAGGGTTTCAACCCTAGGCGCAGGGGGTGGGCCTAGGGGGGCGCACCAGCCCACTATGGGCTGGTTCCCCTCCCACTTCAGCCCATGGGGCCCTCCGGGATGGGTGGCCCCACCCGGTGGACCCCCGGGACCCTTCCGGTGGTCCCGGTACAATATCGGGTGACCCCGAAACTTTCCCGATGACCGAAATACCACTTCCTATATATAATTCTTTACCTCCGGACCATTCCAAAACTCCTCGTGACATTCGGGATCTCATCCGGGACTCTAAACAACATTCGTTATGCTGCATACTCATATTCATACAACCCTAGCGTCACCGAACCTTAAGTGTGTAGACCCTATGGGTTCGGGAGACACGTAGACATGACCGAGACGGTTCTCGGGCAATAACCAACAGCGGGATCTGGATACCCATGTTGGCTCCCACATGCTCCTCGATGATTTCATCGGATGAACCATGATGTCGAGGATTAGACAACGCCGTATACAATTCCCTTTGTCAGTCGGTACGTTACTTGCCCGAGACTCGATCGTCGGTATCCGAATACCTTGTTCAGTCTCGTTACTGGCAAGTCACTTTACTCGTACCATAATGCATGATCCCGTGACCAACCACTTGGTCACTTTGAGCTCATTATGATGATGCATTACCGAGTGGGCCCAGAGATACCTCTCCGTCATACGGAGTGACAAATCCCAGTCTCGATCCGTGTCAACCCAACAGACACTTTCGGAGATACTTGTAGTGCACCTTTATAGTCACCCAGTTACGTTGTAACGTTTGGTACACCCAAAGCACTCTTACGGTATCCGGGAGTTACACGATCTCATGGTGTAAGGAAGAGATACTTGACATTGAAAAAGCTCTAGCAAACGAACTACAGGATCTTGTGCTATGCTTAGGATTGCGTCTTGTCCATCACATCATTCTCCTAATGATGTGATCCCGTTATCAATGACATCCAATGTCCATAGCCAGGAAACCATGACTATCTGATGATCAACGAGCTAGTCAACTAGAGGCTTACTAGGGACATATTATGGTCTATGTATTCACACGTGTATTACGATTTCCGGATAATACAGTTATAGCATGAATAAAAGACAATCATCATGAACAAAGAAATATAATAATAACACTTTTATCATTGCCTCTAGGGCATATTTCCAACATATGCTTAGTCATTTTCAGGTACTTCAGGATGTTCTTGACCGCTGTCCAGTGCTCCACTCCGGGATTACTTTGGTACCCCCCTGCTATGCTTATAGCAAGACATACATCAGGTCTAGTACACAACATTGCATACATGATAGAGCCTATGGCTGAAGCATAGGGAATGACTTTCATTTTCTCTCTATCTTCTGCAGTGGTCGGGCTTTGAGTCTGACTCAACTTCACACCTTGTAACACATGCAAGAACCCTTTCTTTGACTGATCCATTTTGAACTTCTTCAAAACTTTATCAAGGTATGTGCTCTGTGTAGGTCCAATTAAGCGTCTTGATCTATCTCTATAGATCTTGATGCCCAATATGTAAGCAGCTTCTTCGAGGTCTTTCATAGAAAAACTCTTATTCAGATATCCCTTTATGCTATCTAGAAATTCTATATCATTTCCAATCAACAATATGTCATCTGCATATAAGATCAGAAATGCTACAGAGCTCCCACTCATTTTCTTGTAAATATAGGCTTCTCCAAAAGTCTGTATAAAACCATATGCTTTGATCATACTATCAAAACGTTTATTCCAACTCCGAGAGGCTTGCACACTTTGTTAGCACCCTTTGGATCGACAAAACCTTCCGGTTGCATCATATACAACTCTTCTTCTAGAAATCCATTCAGGAATGCAATTTTTACATCCATTTGCCAAATTTCATAATCATAAAATGCAGCAATTGCTAACATGATTCGGACAGACTTAAGCATCACTAAGGTTGAGAAAGTCTCATCGTAGTTGATGTCTACTACGCAACCTTCTCCTTGTAGACGTTGTTGGGTCTCCAAGTGCAGAGGTTTGTAGGACAGTAGCAAATTTCCCTCAAGTGGATGACCTAAGGTTTATCAATCCATGGGAGGCGTAGGATGAAGATGGTCTCTCTCAAACAACCCTGCAACCAAATAACAAAGAGTCTCTTGTGTCCCCAACACACCCAATACAATGGTAAATTGTATAGGTGCACTACTTCGGCGAAGAGATGGTGATACAAGTGCAATATGGATAGTAGATATAGGTTTTTGTAATATAAAATTATAAAAACAGCAAGGTAACTAATGATAAAACTGAGCGTAAACGGTATTGCAATGGTAGGAAACAAGGCCTAGGGTTTATACTTTCACTAGTGAAAGTTCTCTCAACAATAATAACATAATTAGATCATATAACAATCCCTCAACATGCAACAAAGAGTCACTCCAAAGTCACTAATAGCGGAGAACAAACGAAGAGATTATTGTAGGGTACGAAACCACCTCAAAGTTATCCTTTCTGATCAATCTATTCAAGAGTCCATAGTAAAATAACACGAAGCTATTCTTTCCGTTCGATCTATCATAGAGTTTGTACTAGAATAACACCTTAAGACACAAATCAACCAAAACCCTAATGTCACCTAGATACTCCAATGTCACCTCAAGTATCCGTGGGCATGATTATATGATATGCATCACACAGTCTCAGATTCATCTATTCAACCAACACAAAGAACTTCAAAGAGTTCCCCAAAGTTTCTACCGGAGATTCAGGAGGAAAACGTGTGCCAACCCCTATGCATAAGTTCATTGAACCCGCAAGTTGATCACCAAAACATACATCAAGTAGATCATGGGAATATGACATTGTCACCACAGATAAGCACGGCAAGACATACATCAAGTGTTCTCAAATCCTTAAAGACTCAATCCTACAATATAACTTCAAGGGGAAAACTCAATTCATCACAAGAGAGTACACTACTAGGGAAAACCCTAGCAGTAGCGCTGGTTTTGTGCTCACTAGTAGCGCGGGTAGGCGCGCTACTAATAAGGCGCTACAGCTATTGCTTAGCAGTAACGCGTTCCGGCACGCGCTATTGCTAGGACAAATAGCTGCAACGTTTGTTCAATCCCACGCTACTGCTAATGTAACTACTGGCAGCGTGTTTTCTCTCCATCACTACTACTATTCTTTTTTATTTTTTTATTTTTAGTGTATTTATGCGCCATCGTACAAATATTGGTACAATACCAGTTATGAGGTTTACATCATTATGTCCATAACAGTGTGTCAAATGAAGGTGGATTAGGTTCAAGTGGAGGCAATATGTGGTGCATGTCAAAAGTATACTACTAATCCAAACTTGATCTAGTTTGGACTAGTAGTACTTTCGATGTGCACCACATGTTGCCTCCACTTGAATCTAATCTGCCAGCACAAGCTATTTAATCATCATCATAGTCATTACCACCAACAGTATTTATTTAATCACCACTAACACTAGCTAATAATAATCATCATAGTCATAACCACCAACTGTAGCTATTTTATTATCATAGTAATAGTGTAGCACATCATCATCCTCAAACTCATTTCTAGCTAGCTAATCACTCCTGCTGCTCTCTCTTAGGTAAAATAACATAAACATGTATAGCTCTCCTTCTTCATCAAGTTGGAGCATGCAGATGAACCTATCTCCTAATCGTGGGTAGTGCATCTGTTTGCTGCCCCCTAGTACTTCTCTGCGCTCCCCATCACATATTTGGTCCAGTCTTGCACTATTAAGCATCCGTCGCTAATCTTGAATGCACTAAAGTAATCTGTAGGATATCTTGGCCGTAAGTTGATAATACTCATGGTACCTTTAGTCTCGATCCCATAAGGCACAACATTCATCGGGAGTCCTTGTTGAAGAACATCGTATGGTAACACACTTAGCAATGAAGTTTAGCTTCAAAAATAATGTATGGAAAAGATGCACTGAGGACAAATAGTAAAAATCTTACCGTCCTTCCTAAATAGATGTGACCGTAGTTCATTACGAACACTATTGGTCACACGTTTTCAGTACTAACATTTCTAAATGCAGGAAGAAAATTTGTCTTGACAGTATCAAGATCCGCAAGCCATGAAACATAATGACTGAGCTCCTCGCAGTTGAGTTCAGCCCCGGCACAGTATACGGTCCTGTCTATCAAGCGCTGGACATGTTTGCTTGCACCGAAATAAGCTGACAATACAAATTAGTTGTCAACTATTTTTGAATAAACAATATCAAAGACATAAATATGGTTGAGAAACTTACATAATGGTTTAACTGGAGGCATCTGCACATCGACCCAGATGTTGGTATTACCTTCAATATCATCTTCCGGACGAATATCAAAGGTGATAACCATATCAAGCTCAAATGCATAAGTCTTGCATAGTGCTCACCATGTTTTGCATCCAAAATAGGTGTAGTCGTCTGAATTGTATAATTTTATGTTGAAAATATAACCATGCTCGGTCTTCAAGTAAAATTTCTTTTCCTCCATAGTACGACTGAAACCTATCTTATCCAATACAAAAACTCTTGCATGGCAGGGGATACGCTAGTAGAATAGTAAAAAAAAGACTTGTCATGCTTAAATTATAAGTTGAAGCAAATGAAGCAAATGTCATGCTTAATTACGAAAAAGACTTGTCGGTGTGACTTACTGTATCCACTTCAAAGTTCTCGTCTAGCTTGATGCTGAAGCGCCTATCATCATCTAGGAAGATTCCGTCGCACAGGCCGCGCTTGTCTTCGTAGTATTTGCAAATACCGAAATCCTTTTCGTCGTCAGAGATTTCCTATGTTCATAGTTAAAGCATTAATTGAAAATCGATCGAAGACAACTACCAGGATACTCAACACACAAATCCAGGGCACTCGATATTTCCTACATATTCTCATGGAAAAATCCAGCATGACCTTTGCTAAAATAGGACATATCGAGCGCCTGAAATTTGCCGGAACGGAAATGAATCAACACTCCGGCAAAACATAGGCCACTCGGAGGTGTAACCTGCAAACATGACCGGCCACTTGGATATTGATCAACACAAGATATACATTTCAAAATATCTTATAGGACTCAAATTAGCATGCATTCAATAAGCAAAAGTAAATCATCTCATGCGTCCATACATCGTCGAATATTATCACTAATACATCACGAATAGTGTCATACATATAACGTCACTAATAAAACTAAAACCCTAGCACACGATGGGTATCGGCGCGGGCGGTGGACACCCACAGAGAAGGAACCATCACGGGATCATAGCTCCAGTGAGATCCCTGGAGAACCTGCCAGGTATTGGAGAACCTGTGCTCCAACACAAACAAGTAGCGACGGACGTGCGCGTCCTCCTCACTGACACG
Organism: Triticum aestivum; assembly: GCF_018294505.1. Lineage (NCBI taxonomy): Eukaryota > Viridiplantae > Streptophyta > Magnoliopsida > Poales > Poaceae > Triticum > Triticum aestivum. Next base: position 102,063,609 of record NC_057810.1, read on the forward strand.
GTGACGCACCACCTCCGCGGAGTCCTCGAGCCTCTGGACTGTCACTGGCCCACGCAACCGCCACCAAAGAAGGTTCGGGTCAACGACAGGCTGGCTCCTCACCAACCTGCGCCCCCCGGTAGGTAGCGCCTCCCAGTACCACCCCGGTGGAGCCCAGTCCCGGACATGGCCCATCTGGTCAAGCAGGTGTCTTCCTCCGCCGACTCGACGACGAGGATTCGGGATAGGCATCATCCACGTCGAGGCGGGAAAAATTGCTTTAACTAAAAAATAGCAACAAATTCTTACTAACTAGTTCTATTAATTCAACTAGTTCTTACTAAAAATAAACTTACTCTAAATAAAAATATTCTAGTACCTAATTAGTACCTAGTTCTTACTAACTAATTAGTACCTAGGAACTACTGCCCTAATTACCATCTAATTTGATGAACCTGTAGGGGTGGAAAGTGGTAGCGGATATTCCAATTATCCAACTATAAAGTGAAATAAGTGGTCAAATTTTACTCTTTTTATGATTCATCTTAGAAATTTGATTTGTTTCCACCCTTACATGAACCCTAACTCATTTGAGCCGCATCCGCATCCGATTTGTTTCCACTCTTACATGAACCCTAACTAATTTGATGCAACTAAAATATAAAGAAACCCTAGGCAGAGGTAGGGGAGAGGGAGGAGCAGGCGTGCTCACCTCGTGTGCCTGCGATGAGGGAGGGGCAGGGCGGCGTCGAGGTCAGGGTCGGGGCTCGGGCGCGCGGCGGATGGCGGCGTCGAGGTCGGGGTCGGGGGCGGCGTTCGGGGCGGCGTTGAGGTCGGGGGCGGGGGCGGCGTTGAATCTGGGGTCGGGGCGGCATAGAGGGTGTGCGGAGAGCGTGCGGCGGCCGACGGGAGACGGCGGCGGAGAGAGTGGAGAGTTGGATTTGGTGGAAGTGGCCGTGGGGAAGGACGAACCCCGTGGTTAAGTCAGAAGTAGCAGTAGCGCATTCCAAGAAGAGCGCTGCTGCTATGTTAGCTACAACGCGGTCTTGGATACACGCTACTGCTACTCCTTTCTCTTTCCCCCCTTTTTCCTTTAGTTTTCTTCACATTTTATTTTTTTCCTTTCACCTTATTCTATTTCTTTCATTTCAATTACCTTTCTATTTTCTTTCCATTTAATTTTATATCCTTTAGCAGTAGCGAGTTTAGATTAAAATGCGCTGCTACAAATAAAGTAGCAGTAGCGCGGTTCATTATAGGTCGCTACTACTATGTGTAGCCTATCGGCTAAGCCGTGGGAATTTTAGTAGTAACGTGTTTAGAGCAAGACGCGCTACTGCTAGAACTTTATCTGCAGCGCGGTTTGCTCAGGCGCGCTACTGCTACTTAGCACCAGCGTGCTTTTTTGACCCTCGCTACTGCTAAAGTTCTGTGTATAAGGTTTTCCCTAGTAGTGGTAGAGGGGGATAAACATCATAAGATCCAACTATAACAGCAAAGCTCGTGATACATCAAGATCGTATCACCTCAAGAACACGAGAGAGAGAGATCAAACACATAGCTATTGGTACATACCCTTAGCCCCGAGGGTGAACTACTCCCTCCTCATCATGGAGAGCGCCGGGGTGATGAAGATGGCCACCGGTGATGGATTCCCCCTCCGGCAGGGTGCCGGAACTGGCTCCCGATAGGTTTTTGGTGGTTATAGAGGCTTGCGGCGGCGGAACTCCCGATATATTGTGCTCCTCGATGTTTTTAGGGTATATGGACATATATAGGTGAAAGAAGTCGGTCAGGGGAGCCACAAGGGGACCACGAGGGTGGAGGGCACGCCCAGGGGGGTAGGGCGCGCCTCCCTACGTCGTGGCTTTCCTTGTTGCTTCCCTAACGTCTACTCCAAGTCTCCTGGATTGCTTCCGTTCCAAAAATAACTCTCCCAAAGGTTTCATTCCGTTTGGACTCCGTTTGATATTCCTTTTCTGTGAAACACTGAAATAGGCAAGAAAGCAACAATTTGGGCTGGGCCTCCGGTTAATAGGTTAGTCCCAAAAATAATATAAAAGTGTATAGTAAAGCCCATGAAACATCCAAAACAAGTAATATAATAGCATGGAACAATAAAAAATTATAGATACGTTGGAGACGTATCAATAGTCAACTCCTTGAACTTTTCGAAAACCTTTTGCAACAAGTTGAGCTTTGTAAATAGTAACATTACCGTTTGTGTCGGTCTTCTTCTTAAAGATCCATTTATTTTCTATGGCTTGCCGATCATCGGGCAAGTCCACCAAAGTCCACACTTTGTTCTCATAAATGGATCCCATCTCAGATTTCATGGCCTCAAGCCATTTCGCGGAATCTGGGCTCATCATCGCTTCCTCATAGTTCGTAGGTTCATCATGGTCTAGTAACATGACTTCAGAAATAGGATTACCGTACAACTCTGGTGCGGATCGTATTCTGGAAGACCTGCGAGGTTCGGTAGCAACTTGATCTAAAGCTTCATGATCATCATCATTAGCTTCCTCACTAATTGGTGTAGGAATCACTAGAACCGATTTCTGTGATGAACTACTTTTCAATAAGGGAGAAGGTACAGTTACCTCATCAAGTTCTACTTTCCTCCCACTCACTTCTTTCGAGAGAAACTCCTTCTCTGGAAAGGATCCATTCTTAGCAACAAAGATTTTGCCTTCGAATCTGTGATAGAAGGTGTACCCAACAATTTCCTTTGGGTATCCTATGAAGACGCACTTCTCCGATTTGGGTTCGAGCTTATCAGGTTGAAGCTTTTTCACATAAGCATCGCAGCCCCAAACTTTAAGAAACGACAACTTTGGTTTCTTGCCAAACCATAGTTCATAAGGAGGCGTCTCAACCGATTTTGATGGTGCACTATTTAAAGTGAATGTAGCCGTCTCTAAAGCATAACCCCAAAATGATAGCGGTAAATCAGTAAGAGACATCATAGATCGCACCATATCTAATAAAGTATGGTTATGACGTTCGGACACACCATTTCACTGTGGTGTTCCAGTGGCGTTAATTGTGAAACTATCCCATGTTGTTTCAAATGAAGACCAAACTCGTAACTCAAATATTCTCCTCCACGATGAGATCATAGAAACTTTATTTTCTTGTTACAATGGTTTTCCACTTCATTATGAAATTCTTTGAACTTTTCAAATGTTTCAGACTTATGCTTCATTAAGTAGATATAACCATATCTGCTCAAATCATCTGTGAAGGTAAGAAAATAACGATACCCACCATGAGCATCAATACTCATTGGACCGCATACATCGATATGTATTATTTCCAACAAGTCAGTAGCTCGTTCCATTGTTCCGGAGAATGGAGTTTTAGTCATCTTGCCCATAAGGCATGGTTCGCAAGCACCAAGTGATTCATAATCAAGTGATTCCAAAAGTCCATCAGCATGGAGTTTCTTCATGCGCTTTACACCGATATGACCCAAACGGCAGTGCCACAAATAAGTTGCACTATCATTATTAAACTTCAATCTTTTGGCTTCAACACTATGAATATGTGTATCACTACTATCGAGATTCAACAAAAATAGACCACTCAGCAGGGGTGCATGACCATAAAAGATATTACTCATATAAATATAACAACCATTATTCTCCGATTTAAATGAATAACCGTCTTGCATCAAACAAGATCTAGATATAATGTTCATGCTCAATGCTGGCGCCAAATAACAATTATTCAGGTCTAAAACTAATCCCGATGGTAGATGTAGAGGTAGCGTGCCGACCGCAATCACATCGACTTTGGAACCATTTCCCACGCGCATCGCTGCCTCGTCCTTAGCCAATCTTCGCTTAATCCGCAGCCCCTGTTTTGAGTTGCAAATATGAGCAACAAAACCAGTATCAAATACCCAAGAGCAACTGCGAGCATTAGTTAAGTACACATCAATAACATGTATATCAAATATACCTTTGACTTTGCCATCCTTCTTATCCGCCAAATACTTGGGGCAGTTCCGCTTCCAGTGACCAGTCCCTTTGCAGTAGAAGCACTAAGTTTTAGGCTTAGGTCCAGACTTGGGTTTCTTCTCTTGAGCAGCAACCTTATTGCTGTTCTTCTTGAAGTTCCCTTTCTTCTCTTTGCCCTTTTTCTTGAAACTAGTGGTCTTATTGACCATCAACACTTGATGCTCCTTTTTGATTTCTACCTCCGCGGCTTTTAGCATCGCGAATAGCTCGTGAATATTCTTGTTCATCCCTTGAATATTATAGTTCATCACGAAGCCTTTATAGCTTGGTGGCAGTGACTAAAGAACTCTATCAATGACACAATCAACTGGAAGATCAACTCCTAGCTGAGTCAAGTGATTATGATACCCATACATTTTGAGTATGTGTTCACTGACAGAACTATTCTCCTCCATTTTGCAGCTGTAGAACTTGTTGGAGACTTCATATCTCTCAACTCGGGCATTTGCTTGAAATATTAACTTCAATTCATGGAACATCTCATATGCTCCATGACGTTCAAAACGTCTTTGAAGTCCCGATTCTAAGCCGTAAAGCATGGCACACTGAACTACCGAGTAGTCATCAACTTTGCTCTGCCAGACATTCTTAACGTCATCAGTAGCATCTGCAGCAGGCCTGGCACCTAGCGGTGCTTCCAGGACATAATTCTTCTATGCAGCAATGAGGATAATCCTCAAGTTATGGACCCAGTTCGTGTAGTTGTTGCCATCATCTTTCAACTTAGCTTTCTCTAGGAATACATTAAAATTCAAAGGAACGGTAGCACGGGGCATTGATCTACAACAACATAGACATGCAAAATACTATCAGGTACTAAGTTTATGATAAACTAAAGTTCAATTAATCATATTACTTAAGAACTCCCACTTAGATAGACATCCCTCTAATCATCTAAGTGATCACGTGATCCAAATCGACTAAACCATGTCCGATCATCACGTGAGATGGAGTAGTTTTCAATGGTGAACATCACTATGTTGATCATATCTACTATATGATTCACGCTCGACCTTTTGGTCTCAGTGTTCCGAGGCCATATCTGCATATGTTAGGCTCGTCAAGTTTAACCCGAGTATTCTGCGTCTGCAAAACTGGCTTGTACCCGTTGTATGTGAACGTAGCTTATCACACCCGATCATCACGTGATGTCTCGGCACGAAGAACTATAGCAATGGTGCATACTCAGGGAGAACACTTGTACCTTGAAATTTAGTAAGGGATCATCTTATAATGCTACCGACATTCTAAGAAAAATAAGATGCATAAAGGATAAACATCACATGCAATTAAAATATGTGACATGATATGGCCATCACCATCTTGTGCTCACGATCTCCATCACTGGCCGAAGCATCATCATGATCTCCAACATCACCGACGTGACACCTTGATCTCCATCGTAGTATCGTTGTCGTCTCGCCACCTATTGTTATTACGAATATCGCTACCGCTTAGTGATAAAGTAAAACAATTACATGGCGATTGCATTGCATACAATAAAGCGACAACCATATGGCTCCTACCAGTTGCCGATAACTTTGTTACAAAACATGATCATCTCATACAACAATTTATATCACATCATGCTTGACCATATCACATCACAGCAAGCCCTGCAAAAACAAGTTAGACATCCTCTACTTTGTTGTTGCAAGTTCTACGTGGCTGCTACGGGCTTCTAATAAGAATCGTTCTTACCTACGCATCAAAACCACAATGATTTTTCGTCAAGTGTGTTGTTTTAACCTTCAATAAGGACCGGGCGTAGCAACACTCGATTCATCTAAAGTTGGAGAAACAGACACTCACCAGCCACTTCTACGTCTTGAGCTTGCGTTGGTTTTCCCCGAAGAGGAGAGGGTGATGCAGCAAGTGTAGCATAAGTATTTCCCTCAGTTTTGAGAACCAAGGTATCAATCCAGTAGGAGGCTCCTCAAAAGTCCCACGCACCTACACAAACAAACTGAGAACTCGCAACCAACGCGATAAAGGGGTTGTCAATCCCTTCACGGCCACTTGCAAAAGTGAGATCTGATAGCGATAGTATGATAAGATAAATATATTTTTGGTATTTTATAATATAGATGCAAAAAGTAAAGATGCAAATAAAAGTAGATTGGAAGCAAATATGATAGGAGATAGACCCAGGGCCATAGGTTTCACTAGAGGCTACTCTCGAGATAGCATAAGTATTACGGTGGGTGAACAAATTACTATCGAGCAATTGATAGAAAAGCGAATAATTATGAGATTATCTAGGCATGATCATGTATATAGGCATCACGTCCATAACAAGTAGACCGACTCCTGCTTGCATCTACTACTATTACTCCACACATCGACCGACTCCTGCCTGCATCTAGAGTACTAAGTTCATAAGAACAGAGTAACGCCTTAAGCAAGATGACATGATGTAGAGGGATAAACTCATGCAATATGATATAAACCCCATCTTTTTATCCTTGATGGCAACAATACAATACATGTCTTGCAACCCTTTCTGTCACTGGGTAAGAACACCGCAAGATTGAACCCAAATCTAAGCACTTCTCCCATGGCAAGAAAGATCAATCTAGTAGGCCAAACCAAACCGATAATTCGAAGAGACTTACAAAGATAACTCAATCATATAAAAGAATTCAGAGAAGATTCAATTATTATCCATAGATAAACTTGATCATAAACCCAGAATTCATCGGATCTCGACAAACACACCACAAAAAGAGATTACATTGAATAGATCTCCACAAAAGAGGGGGAGAACATCGTATTGAGATCCCAAAAGAGAGGAGAAGCCATCTAGCTAATAACTATGGACCCATAGGTCTGTGTTAAACTACTCACAACTCATCAGAAGGGCTATGGTGTTGATGTAGAAGCCCTCCATGGTCGATTCCCCCTCCGGCAGAATGCCGACGAAGGCTCCAAGATGGAATCTCGTGGATACAGAAGGTTACAGTGGTGGAAATTGTGTTTCGGGTGCTCCCTGGATGTTTTCGGGGTACGTAGGTATATATAGGAGGAAGAAGTACATCGGTGGCCGCCCGAGGGGCCAATGAGACAGGGGGCGCGCCCTACAGGGGGGGGGGCGCCCTCCTATCTCGTGGCCGCCTCGGCTGCTTCTTGGCTTGCACTCCAAGTCCCCTGGACCACGTTTGTTCCAGAAATCACGCTCCCGAAGGTTTCATTCCGTTTGGACTCCGTTTGATATTCCTTTTCTTCGAAATACTGAAATAGGCAAAAAAACAGCAATACGGGCCGGGCCTCCGGTTAGTAGGTTAGTCCCAAAAATGATATAAATGTGTAAAATAAAGCCCATAGACATCCAAAAGGGGTAATATAATAGCATGGAACAATCAAAAATTATAGATACGTTGGAGACGTATCAAGCATCCCCAAGCTTAATTCCTGCTCGTCCTCGAGTAGGTAAATGATAAAAAAGAAATGTTTGATGTGGAATGCTACCTAGCATAATTCTCAATGTAATTTTCTTTATTGTGGCATGAATGTTCAGATCCCAAATGATTCAAAATAAAAGCTTATAAAACATAAAAATAATAATGCTTCAAAGCATACTAAGAAATAATCATGTCCTATCAAAATAGCATAGCCAAAGAAAGCTTATCCCTACAAAATCATATAGTTAGGCCATGCTTCATTTTCATTACACAAAATACTCCCATCATGCACAACCCCAATGACGAGCCGAGCAATTGTTTCATACTTTTTAACGCGCTTCAGCTTTTTCAACTCTTACGCAATACATGAGCGCAAGCCATGGACATAGCACTATGGTGGTATATGGTGGTTGTGAGGACAAAAAGGTAGAAGATAGTCTCACATCAACTAGGCGTATTAACGGGCTATATGGAGATGCCCGTTAATAGATATGAATGTGAGTGAGTAGGGATTGCCATGCAACGGATGCACTAGGGCTATAAATATATCAAAGCTCAACAAAAAGAAACTAAGTGGGTGTGCATCCAACTTGCTTGCTCACGAAGACCTATGGCATTTTGAGGAAGCCCATCATTGGAATATACAAGCCAAGTTCTATAATGAAAAATTCCCACTTAGTATATGACAGTGACAACATAGGAGACTCTCTATCATGAAGATCATAGTGCTACTTTGAAGCACAAGTGTGGAAAAAGAGATAGTAGCATTGTCCCTTCTCTCTTTTTCTCTCATTTTATTTTTTTTCTTTTCTTTTTTTCTTTTTCTTTTCTTTTTTTCTTTGGCCTCTTTTTTTTTCTTTTTGGCCTTTCTCTTTTTTTCTTTCTTTTCTCGTTTTTTGTAAAGTCCAAAGTCTCATCCTGACTTGTTGGGGAATCATAGCCTTCATCATCCTTTCTCACTAGGACAATGCTCTAATAATGAAGATCATCACACTTATATGGATTTACAACTCAAGAATTACAACACAAAGCTAGAACAAGATATGACTCTATATGAATGCCTCCGGCGGTGTACCGGGATATGCAATGAATCAAGAGCGACATGTATGAAAATTATGAAGGTGGCCTTGCCACAAATACGATGTCAACTACATGATCATGCAAAAGAGCAATATGACAATGATGGAATGTGTCATAATAAACAGAACGGTGAAAAGTTGCATGGCAATATATCTCGGAATGGCTATGGAAATGCCATAATAGGTAGGTATGGTGGCTGTTTTGAGGAAGGTAAATAAAGGGTTCATGCTACCGGCGAAAGTTGCACGGTAATAATAAAGGCTAGCAAAGTAAAAGGATGAGTGTGCATATGTCCATGGACTCACATTAGTCAAAAAATAACTCATATACTTATTGCAAAAGTCTACTTCGCCCTCGAAGCAAAGTACTACTACGCATGCCCCAAGAGGGATAGATTGGTAGGAAAAGACCATCGCTCGTCCCCGACTGCCACTCATATGGAAGACAATCAAAAGAGCACCTCATGCAACAAATTTGTCACACAACTTTTACCATACGTGCATGCTACGGGACTTGCCAACTTCAACAAAAGTATTTCTCAATTTCATAATTACCCACTAGCATGACCCTAACATTACTACCTTTATATCTCAAAACAATTATCAAGCATCAAGTTGATCATAGCATCCAATTCTTTTTCTATGATAGTTTTTATTATACCCAACTTGGATGCTCATCATTCTAAGACCAACTTTGTAACCATAGCAAATACCATGCTGTTCTAAAAGACTCTCAAAATAATATAAGTGAAGCAAGAGAGACTAGAGATTTCTTCAAAATTAAGACACCACCATGCTCTAAAAGATATAAGTGAAGCACTAGAGCAAAAACTATCAAGCTCAAAAGATATAAGTGAAGCACATGGAGTATTCTAGCAAATTCTAATCAAATAGGCTTCTCCCAAAAGGTGTGTACAGCAAGGATGATTGTGGTAAACTAAAAAGCAAAGACTAATATAATACACGACGCTCCAAGCAAAACACATATCATGTGGCGAATAAAAATATAGCTCCAAGTAAAGTTACCAATGAACGAAGACGAAAGAGGGGATGCCTTCCCGGGGCATCCCCAAGCTTAGGCTTTTGGCTATCCTTGAATATATTGGGGTGCCATGGGCATCCCCAAGATTAGGCTCTTTCCACTCCTTATTCCATAGTCCATAAAAGCTTTACCCAAAACTTGAAAACTTCACAACACAAAACTCAAAAGGAAATCTTAAAAGCTCCGTTAGTGAAAGAAAACAAAACCACCACATAAGGTACTGTAATGAACTTGTTATTTATTTAATTTGGTGTTAAACCTACTGTATTCCAACTTCTCTATGATTTATAAACTATTTTACTAGCCATAGATGCATCAAAATAAGCAAAGAACACACGAAAAACAGAATCTGTCAAAAACAGAACTGTCTGTAGCAATCTGTAACTAATGCAAACTTATCGAACTCTAAAAATCCTATCAAAATAGTACGTACTGCAAAATTTGTCTATTGATCACCAGCAAAAAGAATAAATGCAAAAGCACGTTTCTGTGATTTATTGAATTTTTTCTCGTGAGCGCAAAGTTTCTGTTTTTCAGCAGAATCAAATCAACTATCATCATAGTTTATCCTATAGGTTCTACTTGGCACAAACACTAATTAAAAGATAAAAACACATGTAAACAGAGAGTAGATGCAAGATTTATTACTAAACAGGAACAAAAACAAAAAACATAAAGAAAAATTGGGTTGCCTCCCAACTAGCGCTATCGTTTAACGCCCCTAGCGAGGCATAAAAGCAAAGATTGATCTAACGAGTGCCTCCTTTGGCACTAAATTCATCATTAGAACACTTATAATCTTTAGGAGTTCCTCCCTTTTCAGCAATGATTAAACCTTTGGGAAAAAATTCAAGAAATTCGTTTGTAGCAAAAGGTTCCTTAACGATAGAAAGACAATTGGGATGAACACTTATGGATTTGAGGTCCGCGTCTCCCTTACTAGAAGTTTCACCCTTATTTTTCAGAACATAAATAAACTTGGTGGTTTTTGTAGGGGGTTTTGGAGTGTTTTTCATGGGAGAAAATGCTGAACCTAAGTTGGTAATTATATCCTCAAGTTTACCAATTCTAGCAGAATCAAGATCTATTTTTTCATTAACTGTAGGTTCTTTCTCTTTAAGATTTTTCAAAGTAACTCCAACCCTAGATTCTTATTGAGTGATAATATTATGAATCTTTTAATCCATATTTTCAACCAACTCAACAGTGGCAATTTTATTTTCAATAATATCAAGCCGTTGCATAACGTGTTCTAAGGTTAAAACAGTTCCATTAACCAAAAGAGGTGGTGGGCCAAACAAATCTAGTATAGCATTATAAGCATCAAACGTATGGCTACTCAAGAAATCACCTCCGGCGACAGTATCAAGAACACATCTATTCCAAGCAGTGATGCCTACATAAAAATTGCGGAGAAGAACGAAAGTAGAAAGCTTCCTAGTAGATCTATTTTGTGCATTGCAAATTCTATGCCAAGCATATTTTAAATTTTCTCCCTCCCTTTGTTTAAAATTGAGGATTTCATGTTCGGGAGTAATAATGAGGATAGGGAGACTAGCCATAACGACAAGGTAAACGAACTAACACACAGGCAAACGGAAAAAGGCAAGCAAAAAGAGAGGAGGAGATTGGGAAAGAGAGGGCGAATAAAATGGCAAGGGTGAAGTGGGGGAGAGGAAAACGAGAGGCAAATGGCAAATAATGTAAATGCGAGGGAGATGGGTTTGTGATGGGTACTTGGTATGTCTTGACTTGAGCGATGACCTCCCCAGCAACGGTGCCAGAAATCCTTCTTGCTATGTCTTGAGCTTGCGTTGGTTTTCCCCGAAGAGGAGAGGGTGATGCAGCAAGTGTAGTGTAAGTATTTCCCTTAGTTTTGAGAACCAAGGTATCAATCCAGTAGGAGGCTCCTCAAAAGTCACACGCACCTACACAAACAAACTGAGAACTCGCAACCAACGTGATAAAGGGGTTGTCAATCCCTTCGCGCCCACTTGCGAAAGTGAGATCTGATAGAGATAGTATGATAAGATAAATATATTTTTGGTATTTTATAATATAGATGCAAAAAGTAAAGATGCAAATAAAAGTAGATTGGAAGCAAATATGATAGGAGATAGATCCAGGGGCCATAGGTTTCACTAGAGGCTTCTCTCGAGATAGCATAAGTATTACGGTGGGTGAACAAATTACTGTCGAGCAATTAATAGAAAAGTGAATAATTATGAGATTATCTAAGCATGATCATGCATATAGGCATCATGTCCATAACAAGTAGACCGACTCCTGCCTGCATCTACTACTATTACTCCACACATCGACCGACTCCTGCCTGCATCTAGAGTATTAAGTTCATAAGAACAGAGTAACGCCTTAAGCAAGATGACATGATGTAGAGGGATAAACTCATGCAATATGATATAAATCCCATCTTTTTATCCTCGATGGAAACAATACAATACGTGTCTTGCAACCCTTTCTGTCACTGGGTAAGAACACCGCAAGATTGAACCCAAAGCTAAGCACTTCTCCCATGGCAAGAAAGATCAATCTAGTAGGCCAAACCAAACTGATAATTCGAAGAGACTTGCAAAGATAACTCAATCATATAAAAGAATTCAGAGAAGATTCAATTATTATCCATAGATAAACTTGATCATAAACCCACAATTCATCGGATCTCGACAAACACACCGCAAAAAGAGATTACATCGAATAGATCTCCACAAGAGAGGGGGAGAACATTGTATTGAGATCCAAAAAGAGAGAAGAAGCCATCTAGCTAATAACTATGGACCCATAGGTCTGTGGTAAACTACTCACAACTCATCGGAATGGCTATGGTGTTGATGTAGAAGCCCTCCATGGTCGATTCCCCCTCCGGCAGAACAACGGCGAAGGCTCCAAGATGGGATCTCGCGGATACAGAAGGTTACGACGGTGGAAATTGTGTTTCGGGTGCTCCCTGGATGTTTTCGGGGTACGTAGGTATATATAGGAGGAAGAAGTACGTCGGTGGCCGCCCGAGGGGCCCACGAGACAGGGGGTGCGCCCTAAGGGGGCGGGGGCGCCCTCCTATCTCGTGGCTGCCTCGGCTGCTTCTTGGCTTGCACTCCAAGTCCTCTGGATCACGTTTGTTCCAAAAATCACGCTCCCGAAGGTTTCATTCCGGTTGGACTCCGTTTGATATTCCTTTTCTTCGAAATACTAAAATAGGCAAAAAAACAACAACAATACGGGTCGGGCCTCCGGTTAGTAGGTTAGTCCCAAAAATGATATAAATGTGTAAAATATAGCCCATAGACATCCAAAACGGGTAATATAATAGCATGGAACAATCAAAAATTATAGATACGTTGGAGACGTATCAACCACCTATGTGCAAAGCACGTCGGTAGAACCAGTCTCGCGTAAATGTACGAGTAATGTCGGTCTGAGCCGCTTCATCCAACAATACCGCCGAATCAAAGTATGACATGCTGGTAAGCAGTATGACTATTATCGCCCACAACTCTTTGTGTTCTACTCATGCATATAACATCTACGCATAGACCTTGCTCGGATGCCACTGTTGCGGAACGCAGTTATTTCAAAAAAATTCCTACGATCACGTAAGATCTATATAGGTGATGCATAACAACAAGAGGGGAGAGTGTTTCTACGTACGCTCGTAGACCAAAAACGGAAGCGTTATGACAACGCGGTTGATGTAGTCGTACACCTTCACGATCCGGCCGATCTCAGCACCGAACGTATGGCACCTCCATGTTCAGCACATGTTTAGCTCGATGACGTCTCTCATACTGTTGATCCAGTTGAGGCCGAGGGAGAGTTCCATTAGCACGACGGCGTGGCGACGGTGATGATGAAGTTACCGGTGCAGGGCTTCGCCTAAGCACTACGACGATATGACCGAGGTGTGTAACTGTTGAGGGGGGCACCGCACACGGCTAAAACAATTGTCAACTTGTGTCTTTGGGGTGCCCCCTTCCCTGTATATAAAGGAGGGGAGGAGGAGGCCAGCGGCCAACAAGGGGCGCGCCAAGGGGGAGGACTCCTACTCCTAGTAGGAGTAGGTCTCCCACCTTTCCTAGTTCAAGAAGGATAAAAGGGGGAAGGAGGAGGTGGAGAAAAGGAAGGAGAGGGGGGCCGTCGCCCCTTCCCCTTGTCCAATTCGGACTGGGGCCGGGGGGGGGGGGGGGGAGGGCGCCACCTCCTGGCTGCCCTCTCTCTTCTCCACTAAGGCCCATGAGGCCCAATAGCTTCCCCCGGGGGGGGGGGGTGCGGTAACCCCCGGTACTCCGGTTATATCCGAAACTTCTCCAGAACACTTCTGGTGTCCGAATATAGTCGTCCAATATATCAATCTTTATGTCTCGACCATTTAGAGACTCCTCATCATGTTTGGGATCACATCTGGGACTCCGAACAATCTTCAGTACATCATATCACATAAACTCATAATACCAATCGTCATCGAACGTTAAGCGTGCGGACCCGACGGATTCGAGAACTATGTATACATGACCGAGACACATCTCCGTTCAATAACCAATAGCGGAACCTAGATGCTCATATTGGTTCCTACATATTCTACGAAGATCTTTATCGGTCAAACCGCATAACAACATACGTTGTTCCCTTTGTCATCGGAATGTTACGGTATCTCAATACCTTGTTCAATCTCGTTACCGGCAAGTCTCTTTACTCATTCTGTAATACTTCATCCCGCAACTAAATCATTAGTCACAATTCTTGCAAGGCTTATAGTGATGAGTATTACCGAGAAGGGCCCGGAGATACCTCTCCGAAACACGGAGTGACAAATCCTAATCTTGATCTATGCCAACCCAAAAAATACCTTCGGAGACACCTGTAGAGCACCTTTATAATCACCCATTTATGTCATGATGTTTGGTAGCACACAAAGTGTTCCTCCGGTATTCGGGAGTTGCATAATCTCATAGTATGAGGAACTTGTATATGTCATGAAGAAAGCAGTAGCAATGAAACTGACACGATCATAATGCTAAGCTAACGGATGGGTCATGTCCATCACATAATTCTCCTAATGATGTGATCCCGTTCATCAAATGACAACATATGTCTATGGTTAGGAAACATAACCATCTTTGATTAACGAGCTAGTCAAGTAGAGGTATACTAGGGACTATATGTTTTGTCTATGTATTCACACATGTACTAAGTTTCCGGTTAATACAATTCTAGCATGAATAATAAACATTTATCATGAATTAAGGAAATAAATAATAACTTTATTATTGCCTTTAAGGCACATTTCCTTCAGTCTCCCACTTGCACTAGAGTCAATAATCTAGATTACACATATAGTAATGATTCTAACACCCATGGAGCTTTGGTGCTGATCAAGTTTTGCTCGTGAGAGAGGCTTAGTCAACAGGTCTACAACATTCAGATCCATGTGTATCTTGCAAATCTCTATGTCCCCTTCGGAAACTTGATGACGGATGGAATTGAAGCGTCTCTTGACGTGCTTGGTTGTCTTGTGAAATCTGCATTCCTTTGCCAAGGCAATTGCACAAGTATTGTCACAAAAGATTTTCATTGGACCCGCTGCACTAGGTATGACACCTAGATCGGATATGAACTCCTTCATCCAAACTCGTTCATTTGCTGCTTCTGAAGCATCAATGTACTCCGCTTCACATGTAGATCCCGCCACGATGCTCTGCTTGGAACTGCACCAACTGACAGCTCCTCCATTCAATAAAATTACGTATCCGATTTGCGACTTAGAGCCATCCGGATCAGTGTCAAAGCTTGCATCGACGTAACTGTTTACGACGAGCTCTTTTTCACCTCCATAAACGAGAAACATATCCTTAGTCCTTTTCAGGTATTTCAGGATGTTCTTGACCGCTGTCCAGTGCTCCACTTCAGGATTACTTTGGTACCTCCCTGCTATGGTTATAGCAAGACATACATCAGGTCTGGTACACAGCATTGCATACATGTTAGAGCCTATGGCTGAAGCGTAGGGAATGACTTTCATTTTCTCTCTATCTTCTGAAGTGGTCGGGCTTTGAGTCTGACTCAACTTCACACCTTGTAACACAGGCAAGAACCCTTTCTTTGACTGATCCATTTTGTTCTTCTTCAAAACTTTATCAAGGTATGTGCTTTGTGAAAGTCCAATTAACCGTCTTGATCTATCTCTATAGATCTTGATGCCCAATATGTAAGCAACTTCTCCGAGGTCTTTCATTGAAAAACTCTTATTCATGCATCCCTTTATGCTATCCAGAAATTCTATATCATTTCCAATCAACAATATGTCATCTGCATATAAGATCAGAAATGCTATAGAGCTCCCACTCACTTTCTTGTAAATACAGGCTTCTCCAAAAGTCTATATAAAACCATATGCTTTGATCACACTATCAAAATGTTTATTCCAACTCATAGAGGTTTGCACACTTTGTTAGCACCCTTTGGATCGACAAAACCTTCTAGTTGCATCATATACAACTCTTCTTCTAGAAATCCATTCAGGAATGCAGTTTTTACATCCATTTGCCAAATTTCATAATCATAAAATGCAGCAATTGCTAACATGATTTGGACAGACTTAAGAATCGCTACGGGTGAGAAAGTCTCATCGTAGTCAACTCCTTGAGCTTGTCGAAAACCTTTTGCAACAAGTTGAGCTTTGTAAACAGTAAAATTACCGTCTGTGTCGGTCTTCTTCTTAAAGATCCATTTATTTTCTAGGGATTTTTACATCCGTGCCCCTGGTTCCTTAGCTCTACTCATTCATCCCCGCGCTCTTAATTTTTGCTCAATTTCCCCACTCCCTTGCCAGAAACCCTCATAACTGGGCACAACGGACGTAGCCGTCGGGTCAAAGGCTTGACCCTTAACTCTCACTAGTGGGGCCATGCTGTACTGTGTCGTCCGTTCGACCTGACAAGTGGGGCCGCATTGGGTGGTGTCGGTGTTTGACCATTGGGCCATGGTTTCATTGGACCGTCCCTTGCATTAAACGTCTACGCACGCTGCCAGGACAGAAGCCTGCTATGCATGCACCCAGCAAACCCTGCCTGCATGCGTCGATCGAGCCTGCATGTGCCGATGCCACGATCCCACGATGCACCGACCGAGCCTGCATGCGCCGACCGAGCCTGCATGCGCCGATGCGTCTGCCACGATGCACTAACCGAGCAGCTTTCTTGCACGCCAGCCACCGCGGATGCATCGACGGTCACTGCTGCTGGTTCCTCTCTTCTAGCTAGGTGGCTACATATTTGTGGCTTGTGTAAAAAAGAGCCACTCCCTTGCTTAGTTTTACTCATTCATCCCTACTAACAAAGCTTGCTTGCATGCACTAAGTGGTTACTAACAAGGGTACCCTACTAACAAGCCGAGCTCTCTAAGAAAATAATCAACAAATATGTAGTCCCAATACACTAGTAGAAAAAGGGCCTAATGTGAAGCACATTAGTCCCGGTTTGTAACAAAACCAACACTAATGTGATCATTAGTGCCGGTCCAAATGGCTAGGGGGCGGAGATCATTAGTACCGGTTCGTGACGAACTTTTAGTACCGGTTCGAGCCACGAACCGATACTAAAGTGGCTGTTGCAGGCTGTGGTCAGGCTGGGGGCCCACCAGCACCTTTAGTACCGGTTCGTGCCACAAACAGGTACTAGAGGCTCCTAGTTGACAGCGGTTTTTTAGTCCCACCTCGCTCCGCTAACAGAGTTTTTACCACCTTAAATATGTTACTTCTCAAACTATCACAACCACTTGGTCTTCATTGAACTCTATGTGTAGAATTTGTGGCCACAATATGAGTCTTCTCCGGTTTCTAAAACGCCGAGGACTCACATATTGACAATTTAGATTGTACACAAAAAGATCATTGATGATCAATGTATTTTTGATGTATTTCTATGTAGCAGTAGTGCGTTTGGCTGAAAGGCGGTACTGATCAATGTATTTTTATGTATATTTTTACATGTTTACACAAGAGCCGGTTAGAACTGGACAATCTCTTTCGAAGTATCAGGGTTTCAGATGAAAACTCATATGTTACACCGGCTATTCAATATTTTAATATCTTATAACAACTCCGGGTTTTTTTGCGTTCAGATGCACAATTTCAAATCCATGTCATCAACTTTCAACCCTTTCTAACATAATTTGTTATTTTCGATGCATTTACTGATTTTTTTTTCAGAGCTAACTCACCGTGAAATTGAAAAGCAGTACAAAATGAACTCTGAAAAGGTTGAAACTTGGCAAGGTATCATCATTTCACCCGCATAGCATGTGCAAAAAAGTAGAGAGGGTTACGGCAAAAACTGGATGAACTTCATGTACAAACTGGACAATCTCTTTCGAAGTATCAGGGTTTCGGACGAAAAATCATCTGTTACACCGGCTATTCAACATTTTAATAACTTATTACAACTCCGAACTTTTTTTTGCGTTCAGATGCACAATTCAAATCCATGTCATCAACTTTCAACCCTTTCTGACATAATTTGCTATTTTCGATGCATTTACTGATTTGTTTTCATAGCTAAATCACCGTTAAATTGAAAATCACTACAAAATGAACTCTGAAAAGGTTGAAACTTGGCAAGGTATCATTATTTCACCCGCGTAGCATGTCCAAAAAAGTAGAGAGGGTTACGGCAAAAACTGGATGAACTTCGTGTACAAACTGGACAATCTCTTTCGAAGTATTAGGGTTTCGGACGAAAACTCATCTGTTACACCGGCTATTCAATATTTTAATAACTTATTACAACTCTGGACTTTTTTTGCATTCAGATACACAATTCAAATCCACATCATCAACTTTCAACCCTTTCTGACATAATTTGCTATTTTCGATGCATTTACTGATTTGTTTTCAGAGCTAAATCACCGTGAAATTGAAAAGCACTACAAAATGAACTCTGAAAAGGTTGAAACTTGGCAAGGTATCATCATTTCACCCGCATAGCATGTGCAAAAAAGTAGAGAGGGTTACGGCAAAAACTGGATGAACTTCGTGTACAAACTGGACATTCTCTTTCGAAGTATCAAGGTTTCAGACGAAAACTCATCTGTTACACCGGCTATTCAATATTTTAATAACTTATTACAACTCCAGACTTTTTTGCGTTCAGATGCACAATTCAAATCCACGTCATCAACTTTCAACCCTTTCTGACATAATTTGCTATTTTCGATGCATTTACTGATTTGTTTTCAGAGCTAAATCACCGTGAAATTGAAAAGCACTACAAAATGAACTCTGAAAAGGTTGAAACTTGGCAAGGTATCATAATTTTACCCGCATAGCATGTGGAACATAGTAGAGATGGTTACGGCAAAAACTGGATGAACTTCGTGTACAAACTGGACAATCTCTTTCAAAGTATCAAGGTTTCGGACGAAAACTCATCTGTTACACCGGCTATTCAATATTTTAATAACTTATTACAACTCCGGACTTTTTTTGCGTTCAGATGCACAATTACCACGTCATCAACTTTCAACCCTTTCTGACATAATTTGCTATTTTTGATGCATTTAGTGATTTGTTTTTGAGCTAAATCACCTTGAAATTGAAAAGCACTACAAAATGAACTCTGAAAAGGTTGAAACTTCGCAAGGTATCCTCATTTCACCCTCATAGCATGTGCAAAAAAGTAGAGAGGGTTACGGCATAAACTGGATGAACTTCGTGTACAAACTGGACAATCTCTTTCGAAGTATCAGGGTTTTAGACGAACACTCATCTGTTACACTGGCTATTCAATATTTTAATAACTTATTACAACTCTGGACTTTTTTTTTGTGTTCAGATGCACAATTCAAATCCACGTCATCAACTTTCAACCCTTTTTGACATAATTTTCTATTTTTGATGCATTTACTGATTTGCTTTCAGAGCTAAATCACCGTGAAATTGAAAAGCACTACAAAATGAACTGAAAAATCACTACAAATTTGAATATAATGATCAAACACACTAATATTAAACATAAGAAACTCTAAATACAGTAAAAAACTACTCAGAAATAAATAGAAGAAAATATATAAACCAAAAAAGAAAAAAACTATATGAAAAAATTTATTTCCGCGCTGCCCAGTAGGCCTGCTCGGCCTTGGGCGTGCTTATGCAGGCCCATAAGGCCCAGCAGGCTCACATGGCAGCGCGGGAAAGTTAGGCCCAGAGGCCTACATTTGATAGGAGCTCGAAGGAGCAGCCGCAGCTGCGTTTATAAACCAGTGCGGCTGACCTTCGCTTGGCGAGGTGGGACTAAACATTGAGCACCGCGAAACGGGAGCGCACCCCCTTTAGTACCGGTTCGTGGCTTTAACCGGTACTAAAGGGCGGGTCTTTAGTACCGGTTGGAGCCACGAATCGGTATTAAAGGGGTCGCTTCCCGCCACTTGGCCTGACCAAATTTAACCTTTAGTCAACCGGTACTAAAGGCCTCCCCTATATAAGAAGCACTTACGAAAATTTCAGTTATCATCTTCATCTTCGTCGCGCCCGCCCCCGCGCCGCCCCCGTCACCGTCTTCGCCGCCCCCGTCACCATTGTTGCGGCGCCCATCCGTGCGCCCCCCGGTCCGTGCGCCGCCCCCGTAGCCGTACGTCATTGCTGGCCGCCACCGTCGCGCTGCCCCCGGCCCCGTCGCCGTCGTTGCCCCCCCCCCGCTGTAAGATCGATCGCGCGCCCCGACCGGCCCCCTACCGCTCGTCGGCAGCCTCCTGTGCACATGCACACACGCACACACACACACACAAATGTTTAATGTCAAAATGTTAGATTATATATGAATTAGATAATGTTAGATGAGTTAGTTTTTTATACTTTTAGTTATAGATGAATTTATATTAATGCTAGATGAATTAATATATATTAAATTTAGGTATATGAGATTGTATCATCTAATTAAAATTTTAGTATATAGAACTAGCTACTTTATTTTTAGTAAGAAAATTTATAGAACTAGTTTAGTTGAATTAGTTGAACTAGTTAATTAGTTGAATTAGTTGAATTAGGAGCTACTTTATTTAGGTATATTTTTAGTAAGTGCTTAGTTGAATTAATTAGTTGAACTAGCTAATTGAATTCTAGTTTAACTAGTTGAATTAATATAACTAATAAGTGTTTAATGTTTCACCTATGAACATAGGAAATGTTGCCTGACGACGAAAACGATTTCATTATGTGCGAAGACCAACGCGGCCTGTGCGACAAAAATTTCCTAGTTGATGATAGGCGCTTCAGCATCAAGCTGGATGAGACCTTCGAAGTGGATACAAGTAAGTCACAACGACAAGTCTTTTTTCGTAATTAAGCATGACTTATATATGCTTCATTTGCTTCAACTTATTATTTTAATTTTTCACTATTCTACTAGCATATCCCCTGCCATGCAAGAATTTTTGTCTTGGATAAGATAGGTTTCAGTCCCAACAAAACTATGGAGGTAACGAGAGTTTACTTGAAGACCTTGCAAGGTTATACCTTCAACGTCAAATTATACAATCAAGACACCTACACCCATTTTGAATGCAAAACTTGGCAAGCACTATGCAAGGCTTATGCATTTGAGCCTGATATGTTTATCACCTTTGATATTCGTCCCGAAGATGATATTGAAGGTAACAAAGACATTTGGGTCGATGTGTAGACGCCTCCAGTTCTACCATTATGTGAGTTTATCAACCATATTTATGTCTTTGATATTGTTTTTTCAAAAATAGTTGACAACTAATTTCTATTGACAACTTATTTCGATTCAAGCAAACATGTCCAACGCTTGGTAGACAGGACCGTCTACTGTCCCGGGGCTGAACTAAACTGCGAGGAGATAAGTCATTATGTTTCATGGCTTAAGGATCTTGATGCTGTCAAGAGAAATTATTTTCCTGAAGTTGAAAATCTTAGTACTCAAAACGTGCAACCAATAGTGACCGTATTGAACTATGGTCACATCTATTTAGGAAAGATGGTAAGATTTTTACTATTTTTCCTCAGTGCATCTTTTGCATACATTATTTGTAAGCTAAACTTCATTGCTAAGTATGTTACTATACGATGTTCTTCAACAGGGACTCCTGATGAATGTTGTGCCTCAGTGGATTGAGACTAAAGGTCGCATGAGAATAGTTAGCTTACGGCCAAGACATCCTACAATGCACTTTAGTGCATTCAGGATTTCTAATAGCGAGGAATGCTTAATAGTGAAAGACTGCAGCAAAATTGTCCATGATCGCAGAGAAGTACTAGGGGGCAGCAATCAGAAGCGCAACCCACGATTAGGAGACAGGTTCATCTGCATGCTCCAATATGATGAATTAGGAGAGCTATACATGTTCTATGCTATTTTACTGAGAGAGAGCGGCAGGAGTGATTAGCATGCTCTTAGTACTTGTCCTCTCATGTATGTGTTCTTCGTCCTGAACTTAATCTCAAAGAGTGATCATGTTGAACTCGATGATATCTTTCCTTCTGTTACAAGTGAATGTTTCTTCTTTAAGATGGTATTGGTGGTGATTAGATAGCGGTAATGACTATGATGATTAAATAGTGCTAATGATGACTATAATGATTTTTAGCTAACTAATATACTGTTAACTTGTTGGTGATGATATATATGATGCAATAGTTTTTATATTAATTAATATGATGATGATGAGTTATTATATCATTTATGAAAGAAACCGCAGATTAGTTTCAACTGGATGGATCCTAGCTAGCTAAGTGATCAAGTATATGCCATATCCATATTACTTGCTCACCTAATATAAGTGATCAAGTAATATGGATATGACATATATACTTTGATCACTTAGCTAGGATCCATGCATGCATCCAGTTGAAACTAATCTGCGGTACTTTCACCTAATGATTTAAAAACTCATTATAATGTAAAAACAATCTCTAGATTAAATTGAAAACACAAAACTAAAGGAAAAATAAAAAATAAAAAACCAAAACCCCCCAAACATTTAGTACCGGTTGGTGTTACCAACCGGTACTAAAGGTCTCCCCGCACCCGGCCCTGGCTCGTGCCACATGGTGGCACTTTAGTGGCGGTTCGTGCCGAGCCGGTACTAAAGGGGGGGGACCTTTAGTCCCCACCCTTTAGTGCCGGTTACAAAACCGGCACTAAAAGCCCTTACAAACCGGTGGTATAGCCCGGTTCTGCACTAGTGATATGTAGATAGGGCCAACAAGCCCATAGCACGATCACATAGCTCAAACTAGGAAGAACTTAATAATAGATAGAAAACTTAATACTAGAATTTAAGAAAAGGGCCAACAAGCCCATGTCAACTCCAACATAGTTCAATTACAACTTAACATAACATAGACTAAAAAAAGATAGAGGGTTTAGAACCCTAGCCGCCGCCTTCTCCACCTCACTCCTCCTCCGGGCACCCTTTTCACTGCTCCTTCGGGGCGTTGTCGATGGGGTACGAAAGAGTGTGCATGCGCGTCGCGGTGGGGAAGATATTGTTGTACTCTGTGAACCTGTTGTGGGTGGTGAAAGCGATGAACTCGGAGCCACACCAAAACACCGGCCCGGTCAAGGAGGTAGAAGGCGTCGAATGTGTTGGTGAAGTGGGCAAGGAGATAAACCACCACCCGGTTTTGGATGACCTCCTCGACGTGGAACATCGTTGGAGATCCCCTCGGGAGGTGGTGGTAGCCGGACGCGAGGAAGAACTCGGTGAAGTTCCTTGCGCTCCTCAGCCTTGATATCGCCCACAAACGTAGTGTGCGATCGACGTACACGCCGGTAGGGTAGAGCCTCTCGGGCATGGTGGGTGGGAAGCGCTAGGTTGTTCTAGTGTACTGCATGGCTGAGGGATGTGCAGAAGACGGAGAAGGGGTCGAAGAGCAAGAAGGGCAGATGGATGAGGGATGGCAGAGGCAGAGGGTGGCGTAAATAGCCCTAGTGCTACGTGTTATTTGGCCATGGCAATAATAGGGTCAAATGTGAAGTTTAGCCCGTTTTCAAACCCGCCGCAGCATCGGGAGTGTACATGCGTGAGAAACGGTGGTTTGAAAAGAAGAAGAAAAAGAAGCTAATTGCACGCGTGGGAATCCATGGTCAAACCCTATATTATATGAAAAAAAGACAATTTTTGAAGAGCTTGTGACCATTTTGCATGATAAAAATAAATTTGGCCCATAAAAATTTGGTCATTTTGCATGATAAAAAGAGATAGAGGGCTTGTGGCCATTATACAAATGCAAAATGACCCATTTTTTAATAGTTTGTGGCCATTTTGCATGATAAAAATAAATTTACCCCTTATAAATTTGGTCATTTTACATTTGTATAGAACAAAAAGAACTAAATTTTCTATGCAATGTCAATTGTTGTGTAATTTCAAATGATGCAAAAAAAAACTGAGCCAACACGTTCACAAAAAACAGAGCCAACACATTCACAAAAAAATGACGCGATTCGACGGCCCAACTAGAGCTTGGTTTCCTTTTGGGCCCAACACCACCGTTTTTTTTCACGGAGTCAGTGGTGGGCGAGCAGCCGAGCACAACCAACAGGATCGCCTCTCGAGGATCGCCCCACGATCCAGCAATGCAGAGCCGTCCTTGTGATCCAACGGCCCGGAGCCTGCATCCTGCCCACTGAATTCCTTCTAGAAGACCACATCCGAGGGTATGATTGGACGGCTGACGTTGGGAGCTAGGATTAGGCGAAACCCATGGGGTTTAGAGGGGTTTTGAGCTGGTCAACAGGGTTACGAAAGCTTTGACTAAGCATAACTAATTCAAAAAAAATTGAAAAAATATGAAACCTTTGCCGTTCGTTGTTTTATAAGACACACTAACGAGGAAAACTACTAAACTTGGTATATGGTCATTTTCATGAAAAACCCTAGCTGGTACGATCGAGGTCAAATGAGCACCATTAATTTAAAAAAATCAAAAAAATATGAAACCTGCGCACAATGTTGTCTTATGTGACATGTTACCAACCAAAAATCATAAACTTGCTCTATGGTCATTTTCATGAGAAAATCTTCACACATATGAGCTATCACCTACAAGATTTCATAGAGTTCAAGGAGATGAGGTAGGGTTACCTCCTATTTTTGAAAAATTTTAAAAAATCACCAAAGCTTTATTTCAAAGTGAATAAGAAGGATCTGAACTTGGTTTTACATTTTTCATATTTTAAACATGTTTTTTAATAATTTTTATATTAAAGCATATTTTTCAAAAGAAAATGTAAAAATATGAAGATTAATTCAAAAATAGTGAGACTTCGAATCTACACTATATAGATTGAATAGGTGTTAATACAAAACATTTGGCTCATTTAGAGTAGGTCCAAAAAAACTTTATTACAAATGGGCTGTTTACCCTAGCCTGGGAGCTCATTTGGAGCATATTTCTCAAATTCAAAATTTTGTGACCTCCTATAAATCACCTCAAATTTTGCACACATGATCTCCTACACAAACATAGATAGTTTGCCAAGGTTTTATTTTTTTGCATTTTCTTGAATTTACACAAACATACATAGATAATTTGCTGGTGGGAAAAGGCATGCATTTGATTTGATTAATAAACATGAGACCAATAACATGTGTGAGCAGTGAAGCAACACTGAAACAACATGTGTGATCAGTGAAGCAACACTGAAGTGATTAGTGAAGCAACACTGAAACAACATGTCTGATCAGTGAAGCAACACTGAAACAACATGTTTGATCATTGCAACACCTAAACTCTAGTTCACAACATCTAAACAGAACTAACCATACACCACAGGAAAATATAAGGACAAACAAATATAGATAGAATAATACGTTACTAGCATCACCATAGATTAAGTTCACACCATAAACTGCCACATTAAGTTTACCATAAGTAATCGGACCCTAAGTACCCAAAAGATTAAGATTCAGTTCACATCATCACACCATCACAACATAATCACATCACTTCACGCCGGAGTCAGGGCCTTTACGAGCGCAGCATTCTGCCCCCTGATCATGTAGTCCTCCCCGCGATCGCTACATCCTCTGCATGAGACAGAAGGTGATCGAAGCGGCCATCCTTGGGCTTTGGCTTGGTGGTGCAGTAGGCGCAGTGCCACTTCTTGAACTTGCGATTGTAGAAGGAAGCAACTCCCTTGGCCTTGATCTTCTGCACCTCCTTGGCTGTGAAGGACGCGACGTTTCCGTGATACACATCATCTCCAGAATCATACTGCACACATGAATGAATTGCATTAATACATTATAGATTCATATACACCATGTCAAGGGAAGTAAACGAACAAGGGATAGGCTTACCTCATATTCAGAATCGTCACTAAACGCCCCCTCCTACGGGTCATAGTTGGCCATCTTCCTCTTTCTCCCCCCAACCATCATCCTCCTGAATATACAATTACATCCATCACTAGTAGGCAATTGAAAATTTAGATATGCACACATGACACATTGATCATAGGGCTAATATACTCCCAATGTCAGAAATGTTTTAGAAGTGGTTTTTTTATTTCTTTGCCCCTTAGCTTGCATTCAAAAACCACATCCATCACTAGTATATCAATGTATTAGATTTGTACACACATTGATCAAAAACCCCAATATGACATTCAAATAATACATTGATCATTCGTCATGCACACACATTGAAGAACAGAGCTAATATAACTACATATTGTGGACAAATTTATATACTAATGAATCAAATTTATATATTAATGAATCAAAAACCACAATATGACAAATTTACACACATTGAATCAAATTTATAACTTCTTAATCAATGGATTCCATTTGGGCATATGACATTCAAAACCCCAATCTGAGTAGCATTCAAAAACAAATCTAATAGGGACCCAATCTAAGGCAACGAATCTAAGTAGCATTAAAAAACCCAATCTGTGAGCACTAAAAACAAATCTAATAAGCATCATAGCATTAAAAACCCCAATCTGTTCACAACATCTAGCATTTTTGCAACAAATTTACCCAAATCTAAAAATCGCAATCATTGCAGCACCTAAAATCATAGTTCACAACATAGCATTTTTGCAACGAATTTATCCAACAAACCCTAGTCCAAAAAACCCCGTCCCCCAACCCATACCCTACAGAAAACCCCGGCCCATCTGTCAAACCAACTACTATAACCATCTAAAATACCGTATGAATCACAATCTAACAAATGCAACTAGGGAGCAATTAACTCTACAAGCCAAGCAAGTGCAAATACCTGCTCCTCCACGGCAGGTGGCGCAACGGGGGCATCTGGATTGACTGCGCCACTCGACACCTTCACCTTCTACAGCGATGAGGTGGAGCCCGCCACATCCACAGTGGTTGCGAGTTTCCCCGTACCACCGTGGACGCTGCCGACATCCGCGGTCATCGCGCCTGGACCCTGCAGCTCCACCACATCTCCAGCCGCTGCACCGGCGTCGCCACGAGCGTCGGCCATCTTACAGATGGAGGCGATGAAGGTGAGGAAGAGGATGCGGTGGGGGAGAGCGAGATGGTGCGGTGGAGGCAGTGGAGGAGAGGGAGACGACGCCGGTGGGGGAGAGGAAGACGATGCGCCAGGGAGGGGATTTGGGGGGAAATGGTAGGGGCGATGGATGTGGTTGCCCTCTTTATATGATGGGACGTTTCGGGCATGTCCATAGACACATGCTACCCCACGACCACGGTCTCGCATGCGCCCACGTATACGCGACCCCACTCTTCAGCTAACGGTCAAAGGCATTGACCCGACGACAATGTCCGTTATAACCTGTTCTGAGGGTTTCGGGCAAGGGAGTGGCGAAAAGTGAGCAAAAGTTAACAGAGTGGGGATGAATGAGTAGAGTTAAGGAACCAGAGGCACTGATACGTCTCCAATGTATCTATAATTTTCTATTGTTCCATGCTATTATATTACCCGTTTTGGATGTTTATGGGCTTTACTTTACACTTTTATATCATTTTTGGGACTAACCTACTAACTGGAGGCCCAACCCGAATTGCTGTTTTTTTGCCTATTTCAGTGTTTCGAAGAAAAGGAATATCAAAAGGAGTCCAAACGGTATGAAACCTTCGGGAGCGATCTTTTTGGAACAAATGCAAAACAGGAGACTTGGAGTGGACGTCAAGAAACAAACGAGGCGGCCACGAGGGTGCCCGGCGCGCCCCCCACCCTCGTGGACCCCTCGTTGCTCCACCGACGTACTTCCTTCGCCTATATATACTCCCGTACCCTGAAAACATCGAGGAGCACCACGAAAACCTAATTCCACTGCCGCAACCTTCTGTATCCGTGAGATCCCATCTTGGAGCCTTCGTCGGCGCTCTACCGGAGGGGGAATCGACCATGGAGGGCCTCTACATCATCTCCAAGGCCTCTCCGATGAGTTGTGAGTAGTTTACCATAGACCTTTGGGTCCATAGTTATTAGCTAGATGGCTTCTTCTCTCTCTTTGAATCTCAATACCAAGTTCTCCTCGATCTTCTTGGAGATCTATTTGATGTAACTCTTTTTGCGGTGTGTTTGTCGAGATCCAATGAATTGTGGGTTTATGATCAAGTTTATCTATGAGAAATACTTGAATCTCCTATGAATTCTTTTATGTATGATTGGTTATCTTTGCAAGTCTCTTCGAATTATCAGTTTGGTTTAGCCTACTAGATTGATCTTTCTTGCAATGGGAGAAGTGCTTGGCTTTGGGTTCAATCTTGTGGTGTCCTTTCCCAGTGACAGCAGGGGCAGCAAGGCACGTATTGTATTGTTTCCATCGAGGATAAAAAGATGGGGTTTATATCATATTGCATGAGTTTATCCCTCTACATCATGTCATCTTTCTTAATGCGTTACTCTATTCTTCATGAACTTAATACTCTAGATGCAGGCAGGAGTTGGTCGATGTGTGGAGTAACAGTAGTAGATGCAGAATCGTTTTGATCTACTTGTTGCGTACGTGATGCCTATATACATGATCATGCCTAGATAATCTCATAACTATGCACTTTTCTATCAATTGCTCGATAGTAATTTGTTCACCCACCGTAATACTTATGCTATCTTGAGAGAAGCCACTAGTGAAACCTATGGCCCCCGGGTCTATCTTTTATCATATAAGTTTTCCATCTACTTTTATTTGCATATTTTATTTTCCAATCTATATCATAAAAATATCAAAAATATTTATCTTATCTTATTATCTCTATCAGATCTCACTTTCGCAAGTTACCGTGAAGGGATCAACAACCCCTTTATCATGTTGGTTGCGAGGTTCTTGTTTGTTTGTGTAGGTGCATGGGTCTTTTGAGGAGCCTCCTACTGGACTGATACCTTGGTTCTCAAAAACTGAGGGAAATAATTACGCTACTTTGCTGCATCACCCTTTCCTCTTCAAGGGAAAAACCAACGCATGCTCAAGAGGTAGCAAGGAGGATTTCTGGCGCCGTTGCCGGGGAGGTCTTCGCTCAAGTCAAGACTTACCAAGTACCCATCACAAACTCATCTCCATCGCATTACATTATTTGCCATTTGCCTGTCATTTTCCTATCCCCCACTTCACCCTTGCCATTTTATTCGCCCTCTCTTTCCCAACCTCCTCTCTCTCTTGCCTTTTTGTGTGCTCGTGTGTTAGATCGTTTATTTTGTCGTTATGGCTAGTTCTTTGTCCGCTCCTTTGTCTCCCGAGTTTGAAGTTCTTCACTTCAAGCAAAGACAAGGAGAAAACTTCAAAGATGCTTGGTATAGGATGATAGAATCTTATCGTAACTGGACCTTAGAGGTGAATTTTAGGATTCTACTTTGCAATTTTTATGTGGGACTAGATATGTCCCATAGACAACTCTTGGATTGTGTTGCCAATGGTAATTTTATCGAAATAGATCCCAATATTGCGCATGGAATCATAGAGGGAATAGTGGGAACACTATCTCAAAAGGGGGGGGGGGTGCTACGTCTTGAGCTTGCGTTGGTTTTCCCCGAAGAGGAGAGGGTGATGCAGCAAGTGTAGTGTAAGTATTTCCCTTAGTTTTGAGAACCAAGGTATCAATCCAGTAGGAGGCTCCTCAAAAGTCACACGCACCTACACAAACAAACTGAGAACTCGCAACCAACGCGATAAAGGGGTTGTCAATCCCTTCGCGCCCACTTGCGAAAGTGAGATCTGATAGAGATAGTATGATAAGATAAATATATTTTTGGTTTTTTATAATATAGATGCAAAAAGTAAAGATGCAAATAAAAGTAGATTGGAAGCAAATATGATAGGAGATAGATCCAGGGGCCATAGGTTTCACTAGAGGCTTCTCTCGAGATAGCATAAGTATTACGGTGGGTGAACAAATTACTGTCGAGCAATTAATAGAAAAGCGAATAATTATGAGATTATCTAATCATGATCATGCATATAGGCATCATGTCCATAAAAAGTAGACCGACTCCTGCCTGCATCTACTACTATTACTCCACACATCGACCGACTCCTGCCTGCATCTAGAGTATTAAGTCCATAAGAACAGAGTAACGCCTTAAGCAAGATGACACGATGTAGAGGGATAAACTCATGCAATATGATATAAATCCCATCTTTTTATCCTCGATGAAAACAATACACTACGTGTCTTGCAACCCTTTCTGTCACTGGGTAAGAACACCGCAAGATTGAACCCAAAGCTAAGCACTTCTCCCATGGCAAGAAAGATCAATCTAGTAGGCCAAACCAAACTGATAATTCGAAGAGACTTTCAAAGATAACTCAATCATATAAAAGAATTCAGA
Organism: Triticum aestivum; assembly: GCF_018294505.1. Taxonomy (NCBI): domain Eukaryota; kingdom Viridiplantae; phylum Streptophyta; class Magnoliopsida; order Poales; family Poaceae; genus Triticum; species Triticum aestivum. The sequence continues at coordinate 102,093,935 of NC_057810.1, forward strand.
GAAGATTTAATTATTATCCATAGATAAACTTGATCATAAACCCACAATTCATCGGATCTCGACAAACACACCGCAAAAAGAGATTACATCGAATAGATCTCCACAAGAGAGGGGGAGAACATTGTATTGAGATCCAAAAAGAGAGAAGAAGCCATCTAGCTAATAACTATGGACCCATAGGTCTGTGGTAAACTACTCACAACTCATCGGAATGGCTATGGTGTTGATGTAGAAGCCCTCCATGGTCGATTCCCCCTCCGGCAGAACAACGGCGAAGGCTCCAAGATGGGATCTCGCGGATACAGAAGGTTACGACGGTGGAAATTGTGTTTCGGGTGCTCCCTGGATGTTTTCGGGATACGTAGGTATATATAGGAGGAAGAAGTACGTCGGTGGCCGCCCGAGGGGCCCACGAGACAGGGGGTGCGCCCTAAGGGGGCGGAGGCACCCTCCTATCTCGTGGCTGCCTCGGCTGCTTCTTGGCTTGCACTCCAAGTCCTCTGGATCACGTTTGTTCCAAAAATCACGCTCCCGAAGGTTTCATTCCGGTTGGACTCCGTTTGATATTCCTTTTCTTTGAAATACTAAAATAGGCAAAAAACAACAACAATACAGGCCGGGCCTCCGGTTAGTAGGTTAGTCCCAAAAATGATATAAATGTGTAAAATAAAGCCCATAAACATTCAAAAGGGGTAATATAATAGCATGGAACAATCAAAAATTATAGATATATTGGAGACGTATCAGGGGGACGCATCCTACCCAAGTAGAAACACAAGTTTTTTGGAAAGTTTTGCGAAGTAACAATTTTTTTACAAAAGTCTCTTGAACCCCTCAAGAGCATTAGCGGACATCTTCACCGCATGAATATGTTGATTACTCTTTGCAATAAGCGGTTGGATTCTTTAGATCTAAAAATTTCCGAATATCAAGGGAAACGTAAAGAACCTCCCTGATTCGAGCATGACTCTGCTAAGAAATTAAAAATTAAAGATGGCACTACTTAGATCTATTCTCGCTTTTATGCCTAGCTAGGGGCGTTAAACGATAGCGCTAGTTGGGAGGCAACCCAATTTTATTTTTGTTTTTTACTTTTTGCTTATGTTTAGTAATAAATATTTAATCTAGCTTCTGCTTAGATGTGTTTTCATGTTTTAATTAGTGTTTGTGCCAAGTAGAACCTATAGGATAACCTACGGTGATAATTATTTTGATTCTGCTGAAAAACAGAAACTTTTGCACGCACGAGAATAATTTTAATAAATTACATAAATGTGATTTTGCGTTGATTATTTTTTCTGTAGATCAATAGACAAATTTCCCAGGACTTCTTATTTTGATAGGATTTTTAGAGTTCCAGAAGTATTCGAAAGTTACAGATTGGTACAGACTGTTCTGTTTTTGACAGATTCTGTTTTTCGTGTGTTGTTTGCTTATTTTGATGCATCTATGGCTAGTATCGGGGGGTATGAACCATAGAGAAGTTGGAATACAGTAGGTTTAACACCAATATAAATAAAGAATGAGTTCATTACAGTAGTTTATGTGGTGGTTTTTCTTTCTTGCACTACGGAGTTATGAGATTTCTCGTTGAGTTTTGTGTTGTGAAGTTTTCAAGTTTTGGGTAAAGATTTGGTGGAGTATGGAATAAGGAGTGGCAAGAGACTAAGCTTGGGGATGCCCATGGCACCCCAAGATATTCAAGGATAACCAAAAGCCTAAGCTTTGGGATGCCCCGGAAGGCATCCCCTCTTTCGTCTTCGTTTATCGGTAACTTTACTTGGAGCTATATTTTTATTCACCACATGATATGTGTTTTTCTTGGAGCATCTTGTATGATATGAGTCTTTGCTTTTTAGATTACCACAATCATCCTTGCTGTACACACCTTTTGGGAGAAACCCACATGATTTGGAATTTATTAGAATACTCTAAGTGCTTCACTTATATCTTTTGAGCTAGATATTTTTTTCTCTAGTTCTTCACTTATATCTTTTAGAGCATGGAGATGGTTTAATTTTGTAGAAATTGTTGATCTCTCATGCTTCACTTATATTATTTTGAGAGTCTTTTACAACAGCATGGTATTTGCTATGGTTACAAATTGGTCCTAGAATGATGGGCATCCAAGTTGGATATAATAAAAACTATCATAGAAAGTGAATTGGATGCTATGATCAATTTGATGCTTGATAATTGTTTTGAGATATGAGGATGATGATATTAGAGTCATGCTAGTGGGGTAATTATGAATTTGAGGAATACTTGTGTTGAAGTTTGTGATTCCCGTAGCATGTACGTATGGTGAACCGCTTTGTAATGAAGTTGGAGCATAATTTATTTATTGATTGTCTTCCTTATGAGTGGCGGTCGGGGACGAGCGATGGTCTTTTCCTACCGATCTATCCCTCTAGGAGCATGCACGTAATACTTTGTTTTCCAGGGCTTGTAGATTTTTGCAATAAGTATATGAGTTCTTTATGACTAATATTGAGTCCATGGATTATACGCACTCTCACCCTTCCACCATTCCTGCCTCTCTTGTGCCGCACAACTTTCGCCGGTACCATACACCCACCATATAGCTTCCTCAAAACAGCCACCATACCTACCTATTATGACATTTCCATAGCCATTCCGAGATATATTGACATGCAACTTTCCACCGTTCCGTTTATTATGACACGCTTCATCATTGTCGCATTGCTCTTGCATGATCATGTAGTTGACGTTGTATTTGTGGCAAAGCCACCTTCATAATTTCCGTACATGTCACTCTTGGTTCATTGCATATCCCGTTACACCACTAGAGGCATTCATCGAGAGTCATATCCTATTCTAAGTATCGAGTTGTAATCTTGAGTTGTAAGTAAATAAAAGTGGAATGATCTTCATTATTAGAGCATTGTCCCAAGTGAGGAAAGGATGATGGAGATTATGATTTCCCCACAAGTTGGGATGAGACTTCGTACTTTACAAAAAAAAGAGAAAGGCCAAATAAAACAAAAGAGAAAGGCCAAATAAAAAAATGAGAGAAAAAGAGAGAAGGGACAATGCTACTATCCTTTTACCACACTTGTGCTTCAAAGTAGCACCATGATCTTCGTGATAGAGAGTCTCTTATGTCGTCACTTTCATATACTAGTGGGAATTTTTCATTCTAGAACTTGGCTTGTATATTCCAATGATGGGCTTCCTCAAAACGCCCTAGGTCTTCGTGAGCAAGCAAGTTGGATGCACACCCACTTAGTTTCTTTTATTGAGCTTTCATACATTTACAGCTCTAGTGCATCCATTGCATGGCAATTCTTACTCACTCACATTGATATATATTAATGGGCATCTCCATAGCCCGTTGATACGCTAGTTGATGTGAGACTATCTTCCCTTTTTTTGTCTTCTTCATAACCACCATTCTATTCCATATATAGTGCTATGTCCATGGCTCATGCTCATGTATTGCGTGAAAGTTGAAAAAGTTTGAGAATACTAAAGTATGAAACAATTGCTTGGCTTGTCATTGGGGTTGTGCATGATTAAATACTTTGTGTGATGAAGATAGAGCATAGCCAGATTATATGATTTTGTAGGGATAGCTTTCTTTAGTCATGTTATTTTGAGAAGACATGATTGCTTTGTTAAGTATGCTTGAAGTATTATTGTTTATCATATCAATATGAACTTTTATTTTGAATCATTTGGATCTGACATGCCACAATAAAAAAATTACATTGAGAATTATGCTAGGTAGCATTCCACATCAAAAATTCTGTTTTTATCATTTACCTACTCGAGGATGAGCAGGAATTAAGCTTGGCCATGCTTGATACGTCTCCAACGTATCTATAATTTTTTGATTGTTCCATGCTATTATATTACCCGTTTTTGATGTTTATGGGCTTTACTTTACACTTTTATATTATTTTTGGGACTAACCTACTAACCGGAGGCCCAGCCCGAATTGCTGTTTTTTTGCCTATTTCAGTGTTTCGAAGAAAAGGAATATCAAACGGAGTCCAAACGGGATGAAACCTTCGGGAGCGATCTTTTTGGAACAAATGCAAACCAGGAGACTTGGAGTGGACGTCAAGCAACAAACGAGGCGGCCACGAGGGTGCCCGGCATCCTCTGTGCGTATCACCGATTATTTGACGCATGATGCGTGAAATAGGGTTTTCCAATCTAAAGAAAGGAAATATTTATTGCAAATGGGTTGAATTTTAAAGACAGGGATTCTTTTAATATTTTTTTGGGGTTGGTGAATGGATTAATTAATAGGGAGGGGTAAATGTTGGTGGGGTTCATTATTTAATTGATTTCTTTATTTTTTTAGTCTAGGGGGTGATTATTTAATCTAGGTAGTGCTAATTTCGAAATATGCGGTGTCACTAGGAATTTCTTTATGTTTTGGGTGCTTTCTTTTGTGGTTTGGTCATCTGAATTGTGAAAATTTGGAGATTGGTGAGGGAGAGTTTTTGAATGATGCCCACTTTAATTATCTTTTTTGTGGGGGCACTTTGATTGCCATTTGTTTGCACACAAAAATGTCTTTGGATTTTATACAACATCGATCTATTTTCGAAATTACACATAGTTGGTCGGATATTTTTGGCCCACTTGACATTATATAAATGTTTTTATGCAAAGTTATCTATATCCATATAAGAGCGCAAGTTGTGATGGGGCACTCTCAATCTTAGTCGTCCAAAAATTTCAGTTTGCTTCATAATTCTCCACCTAATCGTTTTGAAAAAAATATTAGACAGCCGTAATTAGTCCATATTTACAGCTTCAATTATGCTTAACATATTTTAGTTAATAATTTTTTATTTTGTATAACATGAGTACTATTTCTCTCCCCTACAAATTTTTTATGTGTTATTTCTTTATTAAAAATATATTATGTTATTTCTTTACATAATATGTATCTTAATATTAATACGAACCTAGTGTGCCTCTGAAATGAATACATGAATATTTTATTGAAAATGTATTTGTTTATTAAAAATATGGATATATTAAAATAATGTGAATATTTATTGAATTTGTATAAGCATTTTAAATTATGCTATTATCTTTTATATATCTAAACAATTATTAAAATTCTACAAAAAAATTATAATTATTAAATATTATGTTAATTATATGAATAAGTTTCCAAATAATACGTGAATATTTTTTAAGGTAAGTTACTTTACTTGTATGCATGTTTTTTCTAACACATGAATATTCAAACCTAATTTCTGTTATTGTAGTTATTATTAAATAATTATATAATTTTTAAAAACGAACTAACATGTGAAAAATGGGCTGCACTGGGTGCAGACCATTTATGTTCAATGACAGACATTTAGGTTAAGTTATCCTATACATATTCCATTCTAAAAAATGTTTTTGCTCGTCAGCCCATTGGCTAGCGCCTCCTGTACGTTCGAATCCAATCGCCACAGGCCACAATTTTTCAATTTAGTCATTCCCTTAACCCCTTTATGCTGTTCACTGATAGGTGGGACCTAACTGTCAGCAAGCCTGTCCTGCAAAATGCAAAATAATAGGGCACGAGGTCTTTTTTGAAGAAAAAGCAGTAGCTGCGCCGGCATGGTCGCTGATAGTGGGCCCAATGCCAAGCATGAACTGCTCCCACCCGAACTCTAGCACCGCGTCCCAGCAATATCCTTTTTTTTCGGCCGTAACAAGGCCATGGACCCCTCTCTCTCTCTCACACACGCACGCACGCACGCACACACATCAATTGTTGGAAAACTGAATCATGTACGTACAAGATGGTTTTGTATTAATATTGGAATGCTACTGTTTCCATCTTTGTGTTATAAGTATGCAAGGATATTTTGATATCAGGACAGAAGGAGAGATTAATGTATGGAACTAACCGAATATGCCCTAGAACTAATGGATTACTGCTGCAGTACCCCTTTTGAAGCTGCCAAGAAATGGCTTATTTTACAACAGTGTATCCTCTGTTGCTGTAGAAAAACAAGATATGGGCTGTGCAATCGCGATGTATTGATCGGTGCACCAGTCACGTATATATAAGTACAGAGGTGGGCCACAACCTCAACTATACAAAGGAAACAGGAGGTGGGCCCTACACACAAATATACACGTACACAATATACTCAACACCCCCCGCAATCGAAGCGGCGCCAGTGACGCAAAGACTGGAACGAAACTCCTCGAAGGTAGAAGTCGGCAGTCCCTTCGTCATCACATCGGCGAACTGTTGGGCAGTCGGCACATGGAGAACCCGAATGCGTCCAAGAGCCACCTGCTCGCGCACAAAGTGAATGTCCAGCTCAATGTGTTTAGTCCGACGATGATGAACGGGGTTGACGGAGAGGTACACCGCAGAAACGTTGTCACAGTAGACAACCGTAGCCTGGGATACGTCGTGATGCAGCTCCTGAAGTAACTGTCGTAGCCAGGTGCACTCGGCAACAGCGTTGGCCACAACTCGGTACTCAGCCTCCGCGCTAGAGCGCGAAACCGTGGGTTGTCGCTTGGACGACCACGAGACGAGTGAAGGACCAAGGTAGACGCAGTAGCCAGAGGTGGACCGACGAGTATCGGGGCAGCCGGCCCAGTCCGCATCGGAGTAGGCCACCATCTTCATAGAAGTAGACGCCGTAAGTGTCAACCCAAGGGTCATCGTGCCGCGGATGTAACGAAGGATCCGCTTCACGAGAGTCCAACGAGAGTCACGAGGGGCGTGCATGTGGAGACACACCTGCTGAATAGCATACTGAAAATCCGGTCTGGTGAGAGTCAAATACTGAAGAGCGCCGACAATAGACCGGTAGAAAGGAGCATCCGACGCAGGCGAGCCCTCAAGAGCAGAGACCTTGGCCTTCGTGTCAACAGGAGTAGCAACAGGGTGACAGTTGAGCATGCCAGCACGCTCAAGAAGCTCATGTGCATACTTCTGCTGATGAAGAAAGAAACCGTCCAGACGCCAAACGACCTCAATGCGAAGGAAATAATGTAGAGCACCCAGGTCCTTGATAGCAAACTCGTCATGCAGCCGGAGAGTAATCTGCTGAAGAACAGCTGCGGAGGAGGCCGTCAGGATGATGTCCTCGACGTAAAGCAGCAAATATGCAGTCGTGTCACCGTGGCGATAGACAAACAATGAGGCGTCCGAGCGAGTAACGCTGAAGCCCAGTGTCTAAAGAAACCCCGTGATCTGCTGGTACCAGGCGCGGGGTGCCTGCTTGAGCCCGTAAAGAGAGCGAGACAAAAGACACACATGACCGGGATGTGAGGCGTCGACGAAACCGGTGGGTTGCTCACAATACACCTGCTCCTCAAGAAAGGCGTTGGAGACATCCATCTGGTGAACAGGCCAGCCGCGGGATACGGCGAGCTAGAGGACGGTGCGGATCGTGCCCGGTTTGACAACCGGGGCAAACGTCTCAGTGAAGTCCACTCCAGCGCGCTGGCGGAAACCGCGGACCACCCAGCGAGCCTTGTAGCGCTCGAGAGTACCATCCGAGCGGGTCTTATGATGAAATACCCACTTGCCGGTGATGACGTTGGCGCGAGGATGCCGGGGAACCAGGGTCGAGGTGTGGTTCCGTTGAAGAGCATCGAACTCTTCCTGCATCGCCGCAAGCCAGTGAGGATCACGGAGGGCGGCGCGAGCGGATGCGGGAATGGGCGACGGCTCCGCGGCGGAGGCGGCGAGGACGTACTCGTCGCTCGAGTACTGGAGGCTTGGACAATGAACGCCAGTACGAGCGCGGGTGACTGGGCCGGGCGGCGCCGTCGGAGCCACCGGCGAGGCAGCTGGCGAGGTGGCCGGCGTCGGGGTCGGCGAAGCGGTCGACGTCATGGCCGACGAGGGGGCCGGCGTGGGGGCCGGCGAGGGGGCCGGTGTCGGAGCCGGCGAGGAGGCCTGCATCAGGGCCGGCGAGGTGGCTGGCGTCGAGGCCGCGGAAGAGGCGACCGAGCCTGCAGCGCCCGATCCCGCGGCGCCCGAGTCGGGGGCGGCGGGTGAAGACGGGGCGCTGGCTGCACCGTCAGAGCCGGCCGAGGAGGCTGTGGGGGCGGGCGCCGACGTGAGGGCGCGAGGACCGCCAAAGCCCGGAGGCGGTCCACGGGCCAGACGGGACCGTCCACCTGACGAAGTCGTCGAAGGGCCAGGGGTGGCCGGCGGTGACGAGATGACAAGGGGTACCTGCTGCTGAAACGGAAACACCATCTCATCAAAGTAAACGTGTCGGGAGGTGAAAACACGATGGGAGACGGGATCATAGCAGCAATAGCCCTTGGTGTTAGGTGGGTAGCCGAGAAAGATGCAGGCGACGGAGCGGGGTGCAAGCTTATGTGGCGCAGCAGCGGCAATGCTAGGGTATTAAAGGCAGCCGAAGATGCAAAGCCCATCATAAGAGGGGGGTGCACCGAAGAGGAGATGATGAGGTGTAAAGTTCCCGTGAGTACGACATGGGCGGATGTTGATGAGGAGAGAAGCGGTGGCGAGAGCGTCAGGCCAAAAGCGCGGAGGCACATTGGCATGAAAGAGAAGAGTCCTAACGCAGTCATTGAGAGTGCGAAGGATGCGCTCAGAACGACCATTCTACTGCGAGGTGTACGGGCAAGTGAGACGAAAAGTCGTGCCATGTGTGGTGAGAAGATTACGAACAGCAAGGTTGTCAAACTCCTTCCCGTTGTCTGTCTGCAACGCAAGAATGGGACGACCAAACTGTGTGAGAACATAAGAATAGAAAGCGGCGAGAGTGGATATAACATCCGACTTGCGGCGCAACGGGAAGGTCCACACATAATGTAAAAAATCGTCAAGTATGACAAGATAATAAAGAAAGCCCGTATTACTGGCAACATGAGATGTCCAAACATCACTATGAATTAACTCAAATGGGTACGATGCAACAAAAGAAGAAGCCCTAAACGGAAGACGAGCATGTTTGCCGAGGCGACATGCATGACACGAGTGATCCTCGTTCTTATTCACGTGAAAGAAAAACTCCGAAGTATGTGGCGAAGGGTGGCAGGATTAGGATGACCCAAGCGAGCATGCCAAAGATCCACTTCGGTGGCAAGAGCGACAGGGGCGGCGGAAGTGGTGGAGGTGGCGGAGTGAACCTGGTAGAGCTCGTTGGGGCTGTCACATCGGTGGAGCACCATCCGCATGCGAGCGTCCTTAACAGAAAAACCACATTCGTCAAATTCAACGGTAACCGGATTTTCACGTGTAAGATAACGAACATAAACAAGATTTTTAATAAGTTCAGGAGAAACTAAAATATTAGACATGGATATAGGAGTGGAGTTAGACGGAAAATATGTATGACCAATATGGGCGATGGGAAGGGAAGAGCCATCACCAACGGAGATGCGGTTGGAGGTGTGGACAGGATGGGCGGTGTGGATGTTACCGGGGTACGCCGCCATATGAGCGGTGGCGCCGCTGTTCATGTACCAGTCGCCGCCGCCGGTGTAGCTGGACGGGGAAGGAGTGTTGTGTAGAGCCGCCAGGAGAACCGGGTCCCACGGTGCCGGCAGGAGAGGCGGCGCGGCCGTCAGGGGCAGCAGCGGCGGCCCACCTGGCGGCGGCTGCTGACCGTAGGGCGCGGCGTAGGGCTCCGGCGTGGCGTAGTATGCCTGGTGTGGCTGAGGCCGGGTGCCGAGAATGTCCGGGCCAGGGGCCTGAGGAACCGGCATGGAGTAGGCGTGTACAACACCGGTCCATGGGTTCTGGCCGACGTACCACGGGGCCGGCTGAGACGCCTGCTACGGTGGGCGGGGCGCTCCTCCCTGAGCACCTGCGCCCCCTGCTTGCGGCCGCCACGATGACCCCCCCTCCCCCGTTGGCCGCCGGCTGGGGCGGCGGGAAGGGGACGGCCGGTGTGGGCGGTAAGCCTGGCGGGAAGGCGGGCGCCGCCGGCTGTGGCGGCGTCGGGCGCGGCGGTGGCGGGGCCGAACCCCCGCGGGTGCCTGCGACGAGGGCGGTGTGTGTCGCGCGAGTCGCGCCACCCGCATCCGGCGCTCCTCCAACTTGAGGTACGCGACCACCTTGGCGAAGGTGCGCTCCGGGATGAGGGTGAGGTTGGAGGCGGCGTTCCCGAAGTCCTCGTTGAGGCCGCCGGAGAGGGTGCTGATGAGGAGCTCATCGCCGATCTTTTCCCCGAGATCACGGAGCTCATCGGCGAGCTTCTTGAGGCGCATGCAAAAATCATCAATGGATGAGTCAAGTTGCTCGCACCCGTAAAACTCACCATAGAGCAGGACCTTGCGCTGCAGCCGATTGTCGGTGAAGAGGCCGTTGAGCTTGGTCCAGACCGCATAGGCATCGTCCTCGTCGTCCACCACGGTGTGGAAGAGGTCGCTGGAGATGGTGAGGTAGAACCAGCGGATGGTGGTGGCGTCAAGGATCATCCACTCCTCGTCGTTGATCATGAGTGCCGAGTCCACGGTGCCGTCCACGTGGCCGTGCAGGAGGTACTCACGGAACACAAGCGAAAAATACCGCTTCCAAGCGGAGTAGGACGCGGTGGTGTGATCAAGCTTGATCGGAACACGCTCATGGATGTTGAGGTCGCAGACGAGAGTGACATCGGGACCGGCGAACGGGTTGGAAACGATGGACGAGGAGGAGCTCATGGCTAGGGTTCGGGACTTGTCGCGGGTGGAGGGAGACGGGGTGGTGCGGGTGTGGCGCGGGTGGGAGAGGAGGGGGAGGGTTGCGGCGCGGGTGGGAGGTGATGGTGCGGGTGCGTTGGCGGAAGCGGGAGCAAGCGGCGGCAGCGGCCTTGGAGAGAGGCGGCGGCAGCGGCGTCGAGGTGGTGGGAGAGGCGGCGGTGACCAGCAGCGGCGGCGACCGGAAGGACGGTGGCGGCTGCAGCGGCTGGTGCCGGCGGCGGGGAGTAGCGGCGGCGGCGGCGGCGGGTGGAGGCGCAGCGGCGGCGGCTATTAGGGTTAGGATCGTGCTGCGATAGATACCATGTAGAAGGACAAGATATGGGCTGTGCAATCGCGATGTATTGATCGGTGCACCAGACACGTATATATAAGTACAGAGGTGAGCCACAACCTCAAGTATACAAAGGAAACAGGAGGTGGGCTCTACACACAAATATACACGTATACAATATACTCAACAGTTGCAACTGCAGTCACAGATAATTTTCTAGTTTATATTTATAAAAATATAAGTAGGGAGAAATCTCCCCAGGTTCCCTCAAAAAAGTTAAATAACATGAACGCCTGCTACCATAGGAAAGACATGGAGACTCTGAAGTGTACTAGCTGTATGCCTGAAATCAAGATCTAAAGATGATGTCCGTCCACCAGTTCTTCTTTTCCTCCTCCTCTCTCGGCTCCATCCTTGATTTCTGTACAGTACTCAGGGCAACGCACAATATTAGTTCATCACATTACTAGTACTTACTAGAACTAGTAGCACACTGCAACGTCGTCCCACCAAATCCAAGGAATATATATGAATATGATGGACAAAGAAAATTATAGAGCTTAAAGGAGCTCCAAAATCAACGTGGCAAGTGTGTGTTTTAACCCGCAAAAAAAGTGTGTTTCGAAGAGCAGGAAGTAAATTAACCAAATCGAAGTGAACTCATATGTTTGATATACTACGCCCTCTGTAAAGAAATGTAAGATCGTTGGAGTATATACTTATATGAAACATGTATTAGTACTTTTATTTGGAAAATAAGGGAGGCAAATGTATCAGACCCTTGAGGCCTATATATGCATGTACTTACCCAGGGATTGTTCTTTACCCAAGGATAGTTCTTTTCCCATTCTTGTTTCATATTTTCCCACTGTTGCTTCCTTATCTGAAACTCTGTCCTTATCTCCTTCTCTCTCGACTCCATCCATGGTTTCTGCACAGTACGCAGCGCAACACACACGATTAGTTCATCACATTACTAGTACTAGTACTAGTCTAATAGCACATTGCAAATTTGCAATGTCATCCCACCAACTCCAAGGATGTATATGACTACGACCCCATAAAATTAACATGGCAAATGTGTGGTTCGAAGAGCAGGAAGTATTTTTTTTGTTTACAGTAAGAGCAGAAAGTACTACCTCCGTCCTGGTTTATTGGTCCTTTTTGTATTTTATGCCAAAATTTGACCATAGATTTAACTGACAAAATATTAATCCATGTCATAAAAAATTATATCGTTAAATTCGTATTTGAACTTAGTTTTTAATTATACCTTTTTTGTGACATGCATTAACATTTTATTAATTAATTTCATGGTTAAAATTTGGCATAAAATACTAAGGAGGACCAATAACTCAGAATGGAGATAATAAATTAACAAAATTGAAGGGAACTCATGTGTGGATACTAGCAGTGGTATTTAAACGAAATCCGTTCCATAATATACGATGTTATTATAACTAATGTAGGTTGTAATAAGATCTAATATTAATTATGGGATAGAGGGAGAGTGGTACTTTTATTTTTAAAAAAGAGGCAAATTATTTAGGTATCTGACCCCCGCATATATATGTACTTACCAAGGGATTGTTCTTTTCCCACTTTCGTTTCATATTTTCTAACTGCCTCTTCCTCGTCCAGAACTCTATCTTCACCATTTCCAATTCTTGTTCTATCCTATCCGGATGTCGCTCCCAGCTTTCCTTTGCCATTGCAGTTCCTCCGATCATAGAAATACCTAAAATTGCGCTGCAGTACGTACATAGTTATATCATGGTGAGCCATCAGCAGTCAAGCACTATGTCAGTGTTAGGGATGAAAATTACAGAAACTCATCTGATCCTGGAGCTGGTCTCTCACCACGCGATATAAACCCCAAGAAACCAAGTCACTTACCCGAAGATCACGTTATGGACTTTAGGTCCGCCTCTCGGCCGAAGAGGGCCCCTGTAACCCGAGGAGGTGGTGCCGCTGTGTCCGCGACGGTGCCCGTGGTCATTCGCAGACGAGGAGGAGGCGGAGGTGCCACCTCCCGGCCGATTCGCGTGGTCGCCTGAAGACGACGACGAGGAGGATGAGCCTGAGCCTGAGCCTGAGCCTGAGCCTGAGGTGCCACCTCTGTGGTTGTTCCCGTGGTCACTTGAAGACGACGAGGACGATGAGCCTGAGGTGCCACCTTTGTGTTGGTCACTCGAAGACGAGGAGGATGAGCCTGAGCCTGACGTGCCACCACCTTTGTGTCGGTTCCCGTGGTCATTCGAAGACGACGAGGAGGAGGAAGATGAGCCTGAAGTACCACCTCCGTGCCGGTTCCCGTGTTTACCCGAAGACGAGGACGATGACGACGAGGAAGAGTTCGCGCCGTGACGTTGCCCGTGGCCACCCTTACTCGAACCCGAGGAGGAGGAGGAGGAGGAGCGGAACGAGGAATCATACGCGGCGCGGCGGCGTTGGTCGTACAGCACATCGTAGGCTTCTTTGACCTGGCGGAAGCGGCGGTCGGCTTCGGCCCGGGCCGCGGCGTCTGCGTCGGCGTGGTGGTCGGGGTGGTAGCGGTGGGCGAGGCGGAGGAAGGCGGCCTTGACGTCGGCCTTGCTGGCGTTGCGGCCGAGCCCTAGCGTCTCGTAGTGGTCGCCCATCGACGCCGCCGCGGTGGTAGCGAGCAAGCCTGGCTCTTCACGATTGCGTCGGTTGGCGAAGACAGAGGATACAATGGATCGGAGAGACGGCGGTCTTTCGAAGGGTGGGCTCTTTCCCAGAAGAATTTCACGCCATGTATCGACCTCTCTCGTGTCCCACAGGGACTCCTCCAAGTATTTCCTTTCACCTGTTATGTAGCGGCCGTGGCGTCAGCCTCCTCATATTCTGGACGCCTCGTCTAAACAAGAACGAAAAGTCTCATCTAAAAAAAAGATCTGGATAAATTTTTGACAAAGGATGGATTTTATTAGCTCAAAATGCAGCATCAACGAGATACAAACACAAAAAGCACACATCCGAACGCACATACACAAAAAGCACGCCGGCAACCAGCAAGTCATACAAAACAGGTCGGATATGGGCGTATAAAACAAAGAGAATTAGAAAAAAGAGCAACGATAATCCATGCCGAGCGGGTGTTGGCCTGGACATGGACACTGTCACGCGGACTAAACATGCATACACTATGCAAGCGACCAAGCTGCCAAAGACCGTCTGCGGAAGCAGAATCATCATCGGCGTTGCAGTGACGTCAGTCGCAGCTCAACTGACGAGAAGAGATGGCACCGCCAAAATCTCATGAAGACACTCTAGCGATCCCATGCCTTGGGCGAGTGTTTGTCGATGGGTAAATCTTGGCATGACCATTAGCCCCAGACAATACACCACAAGCCTGCACTGCACCGCCATGGCTGCAACAAGCTGCCAAAATCATCAAACATGACACGGCCATCTGCACCGCCTGTTGACATGCCTGGTGTCGGTGTCAAAACCGGCGAATCTCGGGTAGGGGGTCCCGATCTGTGCGTCTAAGGCTAATGGTAACAGGAGGCAAGGGACACGATGTTTTACCCAGGTTCGGGCCCTCTCGATGGAAGTAAAACCCTACTTCCTGCTTGATTGATCTTGATGATATGGGTATTACAAGAGTTGATCTACCACGAGATCATAGAGGCTAAACCCTAGAAGCTAGCATATGATGATTATGATTGTCCCTCTAAGGACTAAACCCTCCGGTTTATAAACACCGGAAGGGGCTAGGGTTTACACAGAGTCGGTTACAAAGAAGGAAATCTAATATCCGGATCGCCAAGCTTGTCTTCCACGCAAAGGAGAGTCCCATCCGGACACGGGACGAAGTCTTGAGTCTTGTATCTTCATGGTCCAACAGTCCGGACAAAGTATATAGTCCGTCTGTCCGGATACCCCCTAATCCAGGACTCCCTCAGTAGCCCCTGAACCAGGCTTCAATGACGATGAGTCCAGCGCGCAGTTTGTCTTCGGCATTGCAAGGCAGGTTCCATCTCCGAATACTCCAAAGTAAACCTCGAACACTTAAATCGTGTCCGGCTCTGCAAAACGACTTTCGCATTCCACCGTAGAGAGAACGATATTCCACAAATATAATACACTGACAACTTTAGATAACGTGACACGACACCATGGCCAAGTCATTATTGAACCGTCTTCCCATAGCCAGCTACCGCACATATCGCGAGGCGGTTTCCTCGGCACGTCTTGTCAAAGCAGAGATTATGTCCCCTTATCACGGGATTCTCATCAATACGGGTACAGATAACCCAACCGCGCCATCAATCGTGGCGCTTGGGAAATAAGAAATTTTCAACGGGCAAGTGGGGAGACGCACCGTTTTCGTCGCCTCTATAAAGGGATAAGGATTCCCCATTTTCACCCCACGCCTTCTTCCTCCTTCGCTTATCCATTCTTTCCCCCTCAAGCTCTAGCGACCTAGTTCACACCTTTTCCGCACAGCCAAACATATCCGGAGCAGGAGGCAAGTGGGTGGCCTCCACCGTCAAGGAGGAGCATATTACGAAGCTCCGGCCGGCCGGATACTTGGCCGCAGATATCGCGCAACGGCTGCCGGACGCAGGGCAGATCATTTCCGACTCCGGGACCCCACGAGAGGGTCGTGTTCATCGCCCAATTCGTCCGTGGACTGGGATTTCCAGTTCACCCCTTTGTCCGCGGGCTCATGTTTTACTATGGGCTAGACTTCCACGATCTAGCCCCAAATTTCATCCTCAACATCTCGGCGTTTATCGTCGTGTGTGAGGCCTTCCTTCGCATCAAGCCTCACTTCGGCTTGTGGCTACGAATCTTCTGCGTGAAGCCGAAGATCGTGAGCGACCAGCAAGCGGAGTGCGGAAGTGCCATGGTGGGCAGGATGCCCAATGTTACCTGGCTTGACGGCTCCTTCACGGAGACCATGAAAGGGTGGCAATCGGGGTGGTTCTACATCACCGAGCCACGCGATGCCAGCTGGGCGGCGGCCCCCGAATTCCGATCCGGAATTCCTATGCGGCTCACCTCCTGGGAAAAGAAGGGTCAGACCTGGGGTGAACCTGTGGAGCTGACCAGACTTCAGAACTGCATCCAGAGCATGATGGACAAGAAAATCAAGCTTGTGAACGTGGTCCAGGTCATGCTCGTCCGCCGAATTCTTCCGTGCCAAAGACGGGCATTTAATCTGTGGGAGTTTGTTCCGACCGAATATCAGACACTTCAAGAGCTCTACGGCACGACAAACAAGGACGCATGGAAGGCGATGTTCAAAGCCTCCAAAATACCTCTTCCCACATCCGAGGACCGAGAACTTCACGCCACGCGGCTCCCCCAACCGGTAAGTTTTCTGATCATCACCAGATGTAGTTTTCCCAGCCTACTCATGGGAGGATTTTAAATCATCGTGTGTACTTAATCAGGAGTACATGGTGACGGCGGAGCGGATCGACTGTCCGGCTCTACTGCCAGAAGGTCCAGCGACCGCTCTCCTGACGGAGATGCTAGTCCGGCGCCCTACAAGGCGCCGGAAAAGGAGGCCGAAAAGAAGGCCCCGAGGACCAGGAAGGGTCTCCGGCGTAAGGTCGTACCGGACTCCTCATCCGAAGATGATGAGGCACACTCATCCCACGAAGGGGAGGAGGAAAAGGAAAGGGCCGCTCCATCCGGGGAGACCGAAGGGCCTAAGAAGGTGGCCCAGGGGACCAGGAAGGGTCCCCGGCGCAAGGCCATCATAAACTCGTCATCCAAAGACGACGAGGCAGATTCCTCCCTCGGAGGCTGGGGGAAACACGAGGAAACTCCGCCTCCCCACACTGGGGAGGAGAAGAAAAGGAAAGCCGCCCCGGAGGGGGAGGCTAGGACGCCCAAGAAGGGAAAGGCGTCCCTTCCGGATTACTCCACCCCGGCCGCCTACATCGAGGAGGAGTGGCTGCCTAGGGGGAAGCCCCTAGTAAGATCATAAGTATCCGCACTCTGTTGCACTTTAGTGCGACTTCGCTTCATAGTCTGTTATAACGCCGAACACGTATATGCAGTTCGGCCAGGGCCCATCCCGAGGTATCCTCTTCAGATGGGTCCTTGAGCGATTTGGCAATGAATTCGCTCCCAACGGCCACTTCCCCTCGGCCTGCGGATGACACGGAGGTGTTGTCCCAAAGGCTCCCAGAGCAGGGAGAGGCGACTCTGGAGACGCCCCAAGGCGAAATTCCAGGCGCCGGGCACACGGGGCGTAAGATCCCCGCAGATTGCACCGACGAGAGCTGCAGCAAGTCGGGCTCCCAGCCGGACACTATACCGGAACCTCCAAAGGTTCCGGATTCGGGCGGGCAGGCGAGCCGTCCGTGCCGATGACTTCTGTTACGCCAGAGGCGTCGGATAGTCTGCTGGAAGCGCTTCGCTGCGCTTCCATGGATGAAGAGCACCGTACTCTTATGAGTGCGGTGATTCAGAAGGTTCGGTCCGCCAAAAGCGGATTGACCAAAGCCTGTACCAGCCTCCTGACAGGCTTTGAGGTAAGTAATTAAAAGTGTGGGAAATTATCATCCAATAGACAGTAGCGCCTGATACTCTATTTGGTGTTCGAAAAGAAAAGCCAAACGGAGGGTCAACTCTAAACCGCAGGAGTCTAATAGTACGTGTCTATGTGAATAAACAGGCGGTGCTGCTTACCGCTGCTGCCCGCACAACGGAGGTCACCGGACTCAAACGGGACCAGGAGCAGGCCCAAGGAGAGCTCAACCTCACAAAGAGGCAGCTCGAAGAGAACAAAGGTCAGTGATACCCCGTTCACATATCACAAAGAATAGAAAAAATTGGTGACGCTAACAAAAAGCGTCATGATTTTGTAAAAGGGGCCACGACCGAAGTGGCGTCCCTGAAGAAAGCGCTATCCGAGGCCGAAAACAAAGCGGCCATGGAGCGCATTGAGCGTGGAAAGCAAAATGCTAGGGTGGGTGAGGTACAACAAGAGCTCCAGGAGCTCGGCAAGAAGTTTGAGTCCTTGGAGCATGACTTCAAGATGAAGGAGTCTGAACTTGCGAAGGCCCTTTTGAGCATGAAAGACGCCAAGGACGAAGCCGAAAAGACCCAGCAGGAAATCCAGGCGGCCAAGAAGATAGCGGCGGGTAAGGCATTATTTATGCAAAGCAAGCATGTGGAGGAGACGTTTCTTTTACTTACCCGAATTCGGAGCTCTCCAGGGGCATTCGCAGATCTGCCACGCAGCATATCGGATGCCGCGAAGTTCTACCATGCCGAAGAGGGGAGCTCAACGGAGAAGCTGTTCTGGTCCCAGTATGCTGGAGCCGAACACCCGATGCCTCTGAGTGACCAATTGAAGCAATTGGTTGAACTCCACAGGGCGGCCGAAGTGGCTATCAAAGATTTTATAGTCCGGATGTGGCCTGGTGAGCCCCTGCCCGCCAGCTACTTCGGCCTGATAAAGCAGATGGTAAATGCCTTTCCGCGGCTTGAAGTGATCAAGTGATCCGTTTGCATTGAGGGTGCCAACCGAGCCTTTGCCCGTGCGAAGGTGCATTGGGGCAAGCTGGATGCGGAGAAGCTGGTGAAGGATGGACCACCAGAGGGCAAGATGCATCGCTATCCCGAGAAATATTATGATGGCATTACGAAAGGCGCTCGCCTTGTGGCCGATGAATGTACCAAGGACACGATCTTTGAGTGAATGTATTCTTGTCGTTTTTGTAATATGAAAACGAATTTGTTTGCGCTAAATAGCGCTTTGTCGATTTAAATATTACCTTCTGTGCGGCTGTTTATTAAATTCTGAAAGTAGGCCAGTCGTCGGCTTCCGTCCCCACGTAACTAGTACTGGGGTGTTCATGGAAAACCCAAAACAGTCTTTTATCCAAATTTTTGGTCTGTGAAGGAGGTGCTTGGCGCAGCGAACAAGGCAATCGGGCTATGCGGCTTTATAACTCTCACTTAGCCATAGAAGTCAATAATTTTAAATTGTGGCGAAGCCCCTAGAATTCGGAAGGCCGAATTCGGGCGCTATACATGCCTAAATCGGACGAGGCCGACTCCTCGCCTAAAGCGGAAAAATCTTTAAGGATTTCAATACCTCTCGAATAGCGACCAGCTCTCGCCGCATCATGATAGTCGGTTTTTGGCTTTCTCTACTGAGGTGCTCGTCCGGAAGAACTGGGACACAATCGCAGTAGTTCTCCCTGCGCTAAGTTAGCCGATATAACGGAATGTAAGGTACCAAAACAAGGGAGCCGGGCTAACCCAACTATTGACCCAAGACATGATTCGGAGCTGATGCATATAATGCTATAAGTTCGGGGTGCCGCACTGTCGAAAGTGTTCGGACTTATCTTGCCGTATTAAGGGGCGCCATAAGAAGCCCCTGGCAAACTGAACGTACCAAGGTGTACGGATGCAATATTAAATAAACATTTATAGGAAAAATGTGCAGATAGGAATAATAAAGCTGACGCTATATATTATCTCCCATTGATGAATAATACGTCTAAGCGTATGTTTACAATGAATGCGTGAAGCAGAAGTAGATAGGACTATTTGACATGTCCTATCCAAGGGCGGGCCGCATGTAGGTATATAAAACAGGTATAACGATCGTGAACAGATTCCACCTGGGTGTTCCCTTTGTGCGCGAAGCCTTATGCCTCCTTGGTTTTCTCTCCTGTGAAAGTCCGATAATCCGGCTTCTTCTGAAGAGGCTGCCCGAAAGCAGGGTCCTGAAAGATAAAGGGGGTTATTAAAGTATGTTGCGGCTGAACCGCACTGTTGACTGCGTTACTATTGCGCCTCCGCCTATGCCCATGGTATTTTGAGTGCGTAATTGTGTACGCGCGGCATGAATGCTGCCTTAATGGGGCTGGAGCGGAGGCCGGACTGCTAGTCGCGCTCTTGGCGTGCCTGGCGATCCTGTTGCGGGATACTCCGGACTCGCTTGACGGTGTTCGGGCTTGTTGTCACCGGATTGGTGGTTTGCCGGAGAAGGCTGCTTTGTACTTCTGCCGCGAGGGCTGCAGTATGCTCTTCTGTACGGAGAGAGCGGTCCATGTTTCCGTTGACTGTTATGACCCCGCGAGGTCCTGACATCTTGAGCTTGAGGTATGCATAGTGTGGTACCGCATTGAATCGAGCGAATGTGGTTCGTCCAAGCAGTGCATGATAACCACTACGGAAAGGGACGATATCGAAGATTAACTCCTCGCTTTGGAAGTTATCCGGAGATCCGAAGACCACTTCCAGTGTTATGGAGCCCGTGCAACGGGCCTCTACTCCTGGGATTACACCTTTGAAGGTGGTTTTGATGGGCTTGATCCTTGAAGGGTCGATACCCATTTTGCACACTGTGTCCTGATAAAGCAGGTTCAGGCTGCTGCCGCCATCCATAAGGACTCGCGTGAGGTAGAATCTGTCGATGATTGGGTCTAGGACCAATGCGGCTGAACCACCGTGACGGATGCTGGTAGGGTGATCCCTGCGATCAAAGGTGATCGGACAGGCTGACCGTGGGTTGAATTTTGGGGCGACTGGCTCCATCGCATAGACGTCCCATAGTGCTCGCTTTCGTTCCCGTTTGGGAATGTGGGTGGCGTAGATCATATTGACCGTTTTCACCTAGGGAGGAAATTTCTTCTGTGCCCCAGTGTTCGGACGCTGGGGCTCCTCGTCATCGTCGATGTGCAGCCCCTTGTCCTTGTTCTCGGTGTTTTTTTACCGGCCTGTTTGAACACCCAGCAGTCTCTATTAGTGTGGTTTGCTGGCTTATCCGGGGTGCCATGAATTTGGCACGAGCGATCAAGTATGCGGTCCAGACTGGACGGTCCCTGATTGTTTCTTTCGAAGGCTTTTTCCACTGACCGGATTTTGAGCCACTGAATCCGGCGTTGACTGCCGTGTCTTCAGTGTTGTCACCATCGTTCTGATGCTTATGTCTGTTGCACCGTGGCTTGCCGTTATTGTCGCAGACATCTGAAGTGCCGGAATTTATTGGCGTGGTGCTACTGCGAGCCAACCAGCTGTCCTCACCCGCGCAAAAGCGGGTCATGAGTGTCGTGAGGGCCGCCATGGACTTTGGTTTTTCTTGGCCGAGGTGTCGGGCGAGCTACTCGTCGCGGATATTATGCTTAAAGGCCGCCAGGACTTCGGCGTCCGGACAGTCGACAATTTGGTTCTTTTTGGTTAGGAACTGAGTTCAGAATTTCCTGGCTGACTCTCCGGGCTGTTGGGTAATGTGACTCAAGTAATCAGCATCCGGTGGTCGCACGTACGTGCCTTGGAAATTGTCGAGGAACGCTTCCTCCATGTTTTCCCAACTGCCGATGGAATTTTCCGGTAGGCTATTTAGCCAGTGTCGGGCCGGTCCTTTGAGTTTAAGGGGAAGATACTTGATGGCATGTAGATCATCACCGTGGGCCATGTGAATGTGGAGAAGGAAATCTTCGATCCATACTGCGGGGTCCGTTGTGCCATCGTATAATTTGATGTTTACGGGTTTAAACCCTTCTGGGAATTCGTGATCCATCACTTCGTCAGTGAAGCAGAGGGGGTGTGCGGCGCCTCTATGCCGGGCTATGTGGCTACGCAGTTCAAATGAGTTTGGTTGGCTGTATTCGGCCCGGCCGGTCTTGTCGATAGTGTATCCGGTGTGACGATCATCATTACGTGTTGGGGCGCGCCCCCGTGTTTCGTAGATCGATCTTGGTTGTACTGCCTTGTTTTCTAGTATATCTTGCAGGTCCTGCCTATTTCCCCGGGCCATAGTGTATTGGCGTAGGGGTGCGGGCTGGTATTCGGGCTGATACGCCGTTTTATCCTGGCCACGAGATGGCCGGTCAGCCGTGTGGCGCTCGAGTACATATTCCTCGGCTGCCAGGACTTCAGTCCATCTGTCTGTGAGCAGGTCATGATCAGCTTGGAGCTGTTGTTGCTTCTTTTTCAGGCTCCTCGCAGTGGCCATAAGCCGGCGCTTGTAGCGCTCCTGCTCTACGGGGTCCTCAGGTATGCCGAACTCGTCGTCGCCAAGGCTAATCTCGTCTTCGGAGGAGGGCATGTAGTTGTCCTCCTCCGGGTATCCGTCCGTCGCCTGTTCGTTTGGGCTGACCTACCCGTCTTCCTGTTCGGCCTGCTCGAAGGCAGGCTGATCGGGGTTGTATTCATCTTCGGCACCATCCGAATTGTTTTCGTCTTCTTTGCCGGTATTGCTGTGGCGGGGCTTGGAGCGGCGCCAACGACGCCCATGCTTTGCTTTCTTCCTTGAGGGTTTATCCTCCATTGCCTTATCGCCATTGGTTTCTTTCGGAGTGTCCACCATATATATATATCATATGAGGAGGTGGCTGTCCACCGCCCCATGGGCGGTGGTTCCTGTTCTTCTCCTACATCGTCGTCCACACCGTCGATGTCTTCAGAGTTGAAATCAAGCACGTCGGTCAAATCATCGATCGTGGCAATGAAGTGAGTGGTGGGTGGGCAACGAATTCCCTCGTCGCCTGCTTCCCACTCGAGCCGGACATAGTTCGTCCAAGAATCTCTTGACAAAGAGAGAGACTTTAACGAGTTCAGCATGTCGCCAAAGGGAGAGTGCTGGAAGATATCCGCAGCGGTGAACTCCATTACCGGAGCCCAGCAAGATTCGGCGGGCTCGAAGGTGTGCGGACTGGAACCTACAGCCGGGCACGAGTCTGGGGGTCCGGTGACACAGGCTTTCTTGAGGGTGAAGCCGGTGCTCGGCTCTACCGCCGATGAGTGTGCGGCCTCCGGTGCGGGGTCCATCCGCCCGTCCTCGGACGGCGCGATCTGTCCCAGATTTAGGTTCGGAGCTCCTGCAGGTGTGATATCCCGAGTATTGTCAGACAGCAGGTCTAAGCCGTGCTCGTCGTGACTGTTCGGCGCTCCTGGTGTAGGCCCGAATCCGTCAAAGATCAAGTCTCCGTAGATATCGGCCGTGTAGTTCAAGTTTCCAAACCTGACCTGATGGCCAGGGGCGTAGCTGTCAATCTGCTCCAGATTGCCAAGTGAATTGGCCCGCAGTGCGAAGCCGCCGAACACGAAGATCTGCCCGGGGAGAAAAGTCTCACCCTAGACCACGTTGTTGTTGATGATTGAAGGAGCCATCGAGCCTTGCAGCGACGACACAAAGGAACTCTCAATGAAAGCACCATTGTCGGTGTCAAAACCGGCGGATCTCGGGTAGGGGGTCCCGATCTGTGCGTCTAAGGCTAATGGTAACAGGAGGCAAGGGACACGATGTTTTACCCAGGTTCGGGCCCTCTCGATGGAGGTAAAACCCTACTTCCTGCTTGATTGATCTTGATGATATGAGTATTACAAGAGTTGATCTACCACGAGATCGTAGAGGCTAAACCCTAGAAGCTAGCCTATGATGATTATGATTGTCCCTCTAAGGACTAAACCCTCCGGTTTATATAGACACTGGAGGGGGCTAGGGTTTACACAGAGTTAGTTACAAAGAAGGAAATCTAATATTTGGATCGCCAAGCTTGTCTTCCACGCAAAGGAGAGTCCCATCCGGACACGGGACGAAGTCTTGAGTCTTGTATCTTCATGGTCCAACAGTCCGGCCAAAGTTTATAGTCCGGCTGTCTGGATCCCCCCTAATCCAGGACTCCCTCACCTGGCAATTGCGCCGTGCACCGTGTTAGCAAGGCCACATCGCATCGAAGGATCATCACTACCCCCCAAGTAGGAACACGACTTCGAGCGCCGCCATCATTCGATCCAGGGAGCCCCAGACCTAGGGTTTCCCCGGAGTATTCTGAAGGGGAATCGAGGATTATATGTTGACACCTTCAGGAAGGTAGCTAGCGACGCCCACAGACATCGCCGTCATTGGCTCCGACTCCAGTCGATGTCTGGCTTTCGCCATCAGTCTCCGGTCCTCGAGAAAAACGAGCCAAGCTGCACCACCATGTTCACCAATGTCGCCACGGGACCACCACGGCAGGAGGATTGGATCCTTCCAGATCACACATTCCCAAGGCCCATCCCGATGAAATCAAGGATCAACGCCGCTTGAAGAAGATGCCACACCGGAGGACCGAAGTGCCGCCACCTTGAGCACACCATCCAGCCACCACCGTGCCACGCATTTGGGCCTCCGAGCGCTGCCGACACCACGCTGCCACCCGCGAAAGAGCGCAGTAGTCCTACCACCGTCTTTCCATTAATCTGGCCAAGGCATCCCGTGGCCCGTGGGTAGCTACCAATGGGATCTAGACCAGAGAAGAGACGCAAATTAAGGGGAAGGCCCCGCCACCGCCATCACCAGTCTCGCCCGGGCTTCGCTGGCAGGGCCTCGGGTGGTAGCGAGACAACGAGGAAGGAAGAGGAGATTTGATCGCCCCCGTGTCACCAAAGAGGGCAACGCGGGGGGTGTTTCTTCCGTCGGGCCCCCGTGTATTCTCGGGGTTGGTGACTTTGAATTCTGTTTTATAGATCTAGATGATTGGAGCGATGCACTATGCCGGTTGACTGGCGCGAGCACCTAATCGGTCGCTGCGCAGCCGTCGGATTGAGCCATCCCATACCGTTGGATGCCTCTCCTGAATCATCTCTGGCTTGGTCAATGCACACAAATAAAAATTCGCATCGCCCGCAGCACGCGTCTTTGTCCGGCTTGGCACCCTCCATTTCACGTGTGCCCCGCCTCACACCCTCCTGCTAGCCCTGCGGGCTCCCGCGCGCTCGCCATCACCGACTCCATCACCGACATGTTCGCACATCATAGCAGAGGCCGCCCGTCGCCACTCGCCACAACCATCGCACTGCCTTCCAGCTCGATGTGCTCCACCCCCTGGTTACACCATTGTTGGGGACCCGACTCATTTTTGTCCCTGTTGCAAGTCTATCCTCGACACGCAACTAGGCTCGGCCCTTTTTTGTCCCAGTTGCAAGTCCACCCTCGACACGGAACTGGGACGACCACTTTTTGTCCATCCTTGGTACACAACAGCATGCGTACAACGAGACTGCAACTAGGGACGCGAGAAGGGCTGTCAGCCTTTTGCACGTGCACATTTTTAATAATATTCATGTTTTTTATATATAATTTTCAATTTCATCTTTTTATAAGAAGTCAGGAACATCTTCTTAAAATTATAATCTTTTTTACAAATCATGGTTTTTGAATTATTAACCTTTTCCAAATTCTTGGATATATTTTAGTTCACAAACATATTTTTGTATTTGGCAATTTTTTCAATTCATGAAATTTTGATTATTTTACTAGTTAGATGCAAGGGTATTTTGATGCTGAATATGGCCTAGAACTATTGGTTTTCTGCTGCAACAACCATTTGACGCTGTGATGAAATCGGCTTCTTTTACAATTAATAGTCCAGTCAGCTTCACAACTATGACGGCACTTTAACAGTGTATCATCTGTTACAACGCACGGATAATTTGTAAGTTTATAAACATACAAGTAGGGAGAAATCCCCTCGGGTTCCCTCATCAGAAAGGTAAAGTAAAATGAACGCCTGCTACCACACGAAAGACATGCCAGACCGTCGTCTTGACGTGTAGGGTCTCTGAAGTCTGAACTGTTCCAGCTGTATGCCTGAGGTCAAGATCTGAATATGTCCGTCCACTAGTTCTTCTCTTTGTCCTTCTCTCTCGACTCCAACCATGATTTCTGCACAATACGCAGCGCAACGCACACGATTAGTTCATCACAACGACACAACATTACCTGTACTTGTACTACAGCACATTGCAAAACGGAGGCAAAGGCATCTGATTCTGACCCCCGGCCGGCCTATATATGCACGCATGTACTCTACTTACCCAGGGGTTCCTCTTTTCCCATCCTCGTTTCAAATTTTCCCACTGTTGCTTCGTCTTCAGGAACGCTGTCCAGCCTGTCCTCATCATTTGCAAATCTCGTTCCATCTTTTCCGGATCTTCCTTCCACCTTTCTCCAATTTCTCCGAGCACTGATAGACCTACAAATGCGCTGCGGTACATAAATAGGTTATCATGGTGAGCCGTCAGCATTCAGGCACGGAATCAATTAGTGCCAGGGCATGAAAATTACAGAGAACTCGTCTGATCCTGCAGCACGATCTCTCACCACGCACGCGATTATATAGACCCAAAAAACACAGGTCACTTACCAGAATATCGCGTTCTCGATTCTAGAACGGCCTCTCGGCCGAGGCGGAGCCCTCGAACCGGCCGACGAGGTGGCGCCGCCGTGTCCGTGACGGTGCCCGTGGTCGTTCCTCGCGGACGACGACCAGGTAGAGTTCCCGCCGTGTCCGTGTCCGTGACGGTGCCCGTAGCCACTCGAACGCGAGGAGGAGCGGCACCAGGAATCGTACTCGGCGCGGCGGCGGTCGTCGTGGAGCACGTCGTAGGCGTCTTTGACCTGGCGGAAGCGGAGCGTGGCCTCGGCTCGGGCGGCGGCGTCGGCGTGGGTGTGGTGGTCGGGGTGGTGGCGGTGGGCGAGGCGGAAGAAGGCGTTCTTGATGTCGGCCTTACTGGCGTCGCGGCCGAGCCCCAGCGTCTGGTAGTGGTCGCCCATCGACGCCACCGCCGCCGCCGCAGTAGCGAGCACGCCGAGCTCGCTGCCTTTTCTTGCTCTTCACGGTTGGGTCGGTCGGCGAGGATCGATTGGGTCGGTCGGTAGCGAGATCGCGGTCTTTTGAAAGGTTTTGGGAGCCATACTCCGAGTTCTACTACGGAAGGGAAATTTCACGCCATGCTGATGGATGTTCATCCGATCTCTGTCCATAAGTGGTTTGTAGCCGTTGGATGGAGTGTGTGCATCCACCTCTCCCACACGGACTCCTCCAATATTTCGTTTCACTGTTAGCGGCCGTCGGGTCGCCGCTCATAGTAGAGCCGCCGGTCGCCACTCGCCACAGGCCATGGCATATGGCCTTGCAGCTCGCTGTGCTCCACCCCGTGGTTGCAACATCTCCGGGTGGAGTTCCAGCATCGCCATCAGCCGTCATCGTAGCGCGACGTGCACTCATAGTAGCACCCCACGTGCATTGCCACTCAGCTCCCGTCGTCGCCGCTCGCCGTCTCCGGTTGAAGCTTTTTTAGAAGCCGGTTGTCGCTTCGCTGTCTCCGCTTGAAGCTTTTTCATAAGACGATTGTAGCTCTGTTGGCCAATGGTCGAAGCATTTTGCGGTGCATGTTGCAGCTCCTCCGCTCGCTGGTCGCCACGCGTGCTTTCTGTAGGTCAAGCAAAAAAGGTGGTGGTCATAGCATTGGGTGTTGCTGGTTGCACCTCAGCTCTGCGCCGATCGCAAACCCTGCTTTCTTTGGTTCCGGCAAAAAAAAAGGCGTTGGCCGTAGCAATTGGCACACTGGTTGCAGCTCCATCTTGTGCCGGTCGTAGCTCTACCGTAGCCGGTTATAGCATCCGGTGCAGCACCTCGACCCCTCGCAACTTCACCTGGATACGGTGCCTGTAGTTGCAGCGCATGGTTCAAGCATTTGTCGTAGCCGGTTCCAACACCCTAGTTGGCCACTTCCAACACCGGTAGCACGCGGGGTCGCCCTGGTCCGCCATTCAGCTCGCGGTCATCGTGGTTGCTGCTATTTGAAGCATGTGGGGGCAGCAATGGCAGCACTGGTTGTCGCCTATCGTAGCATCTTCGGTGGTCGTCGTCGTAATCACCATGAAAACTTTCTTTCATGCATGTTGAGTGAACTTTTGATGAGGTGGCATGTGTGGTGAGGTGGAATGAGCGCATGGGATCATCTAATAACAGAAAAACTTTCCTCGTGCATGTTGTGGTGGACCTTTGATGAGATGGCAAGTGTGCATTGAGTGTTTCATCATAGTTGTTCCTGCGTCCATTGGCCTGGGCTGTTATCTTAAGACCATCTTCAATGGGTGATGTAGATGCAAAAATAACTAACATTTTTGCATCTCCGAGGCCCCAAAACACCTCTCCAACAGATGATGTAGATGCAAAAAAAAAATACATCTCTACCTTCCGAAGATGTAAAATACAACACCTCGAGTTGCAAATTTGTATCTTCACCTACATGAGATGTAAAAATGATGATCGTGCACCAACTGCACAACTGCCATCATTCGGCTTACGCTCGCCCGACCCCCGGCCGCTCAACTCCGTCGCCAGTCGATTTCGTCCAAAATCGTCGACGCTGCCGCCCGCCTGCCCACCTCCGACCCCGCGTGACTCTGCCCGCCTGTCCCCTGTCGCTTGCCTCGCCGGAGAAGCGGCAGCTATACCCAAAGACGCCGATTCAAACCGAAGCTTCGCCGGAGGTCCCGCTATCGTAATGGTTTCCATGGCGCGGTCGTGGACGGGCTGAGCTTGTTCCGAGCATCGATCCACCGCCGGAGGTAGGGGAGGCGCGCCACACTGCCCGCCCGACGGCCTCCTGCCTCTGCCGTTCTTCTTGCTGCGCGAAGCCGGCCGCTAGTAGCGCCAAGCGCCCCCCTGCCCCCCTCCTAATACGTCTCCGACATATCTATAATTTTTGATTGTTTCATGCTATTATATTATCTGTTTTGGATGTTTAATGGGCCTTATTATACACTTTTATATTGTTTTTGGGACTAACGTATTAACCGGAGGCCCAGTCCAAATTGCTGTTTATTTTGCCTATTTCAGTGTTTCGCAGAAAAGGAATATCAAACGGAGTCCAAACGGAATGAAACCTTCGGGAGAGTGACTTTCGGAACAAACGTGATCCAGAGGACTTGGAGTGGACGTCAAGAAAGAAGCAAGGAGGCCACGAGGCAGGGAGGCGCGACTGCCCCCCTGGGCGCGCCCCCACCCTCGTGGGCCCCTCGCAGCTCCACCGACCGACTTCTTCCTCCTATATATACCCATATACTCCGAAACATCCAGGAGCACAATAGATCGGGAGTTCCGCCGCCGCAAGCCTCTATAGCCACCAAAAACCAATCGGGACCCTTTACCGGCACCGTGCCAGAGGGGGGGTTCCCTCACGGCTGGCCATCTTCATCATCCCGGCGCTCTCCATGACAAGGAGGCAGTAGTTCACCTCGGGGCTGAGGGTATGTACCAGTAGCTATGTGTTTGATCTCTCTCTCTCTCTCTCTCTCTCTCTCTCTCTCTCTCTTTCTCTCTCTCTCTCTTGTTCTTGATTTGGCACGATCTTGATGTGCCCTAAGCTTTGCTATTATAGTTGGATCTTATGATGTTTCTCCCCCTCTACTCTCTTGTAATGGATTGAGTTTTCCCTTTGAAGTTATCTTATCGGATTGAGTCTTTAAGGATTTGAGAACACTTGATGTATGTCTTGCATGTGCTTATCTGTGGTGACAATGGGATATTCACGTGAGCTACTTGATATATGTTTTGGTGATCAACTTGCGGGTTCAGTGACCTTGTGAACTTATGCATAGGGGTTGGCACACGTTTTCGTCTTGACTCTTCGGTAGAAACTTTGGGGCACTCTTTGAAATACTTTGTGTTGGTTGAATAGATGAATCTGAGATTGTGTGATGCATATCGTATAATCATGTCCACAGATACTTGAGGTGACATTGGAATATCTAGGTGACATTAGGGTTTTGGTTGATTTGTGTCTTAAGGTGTTATTCTAGTACGAACTCTATGATAGATCAAACGGAAAGAATAGCTTCGTGTTATTTTACTACGGACTCTTGAATAGGTCGATCAGAAAGGAAAACTTTGAGGTGGTTTCGTACCCTACAACAATCTCTTCATTTGTTCTCCGCTATTAGTGACTTTGGAGTGACTCTTTGTTGCATGTTGAGGGATAGTTATATGATCCAGTTATGTTATTATTGTTGAGAGAACTTGCACTAGTGAAAGTATGAACCTTAGGCCTTATTTCCTAGCTTTGCAATACCGTTTGTGCTCACTTTTATCATTAGTTACCTTGCTGTTTTTATAATTTCAGATTATAAAAACCTATATCTACCATCCATATTGCACTTGTATCACCATCTCTTCGCCGAACTGGTGCACCAATACAATTTACCATTGTATTGGGTGTGTTGGGGACACAAGAGACTCTTTGTTATTTGGTTGCAGGGTTGTTTGAGAGAGACCATCTTCATCCTACGCCTCCCACGGATTGATAAACCTTAGGTCATCCACTTGAGGGAAATTTGCTACTGTCCTATAAACCTCTGCACTTGGAGGCCCAACAACATCTACAAGAAGAAGGTTGCGTAGTAGACATCAAGCTCTTTTCTGGCGCCGTTGCCGGGGAGGTTAGTGCTTGAAGGTATATCCTTAGATCTTGCAATCGCATCTTTTAGTTTCTTGTTTTATCACTAGTTTAGTTTATAAAATAAAACTACAAAAAATGGAATTAAGGTTGCCTCATATGCTTCATCTTTGTATTGTCTTTCGTGAAAATGATGGGAAGGAAAATTGTGCTCAAGTACTAGAAGAAGAATTATATAGAATGCTTGGCATGAAATATGTGAATGATGAGCATGATTGCAATGTTGTTAGGATGAATTCTTTGAATACCCATGATGCTAATGATATGCAAATCCACAAGCTTGGGGATGTTATGTTTGATGAATATGATATGTTTAGTCCCCCAAGTTTTGATGAGAATATTTATTATGATGAAAGCATGCCTCCTATTTATGATGATTATATTGATGAAAGTAGGTTTGGAAGAGTGTCAACTTTAGGAAGTAATGATCCCACTATTTTGGAGGATGTTGAATATTATTGTGATAATTATGAAAGTGGATTTGGAGAGGTCATGACTTTATTTAGTGATGAATCCACTATTTCGGAAGAGGTTCCAATTGATTATGAGAACAAAGTTGCTATCTATGATGATTATTGTGATGACTTGTATGCTATTAAGAATAATGATAACCATGAACCTTGTCATCATGATTTTAGTTTTCAATTGGATTATGCATCACATGATAATTATTTTGTTGAGTTTGCTCCCACTACTATTCATGAGAAGAAATTTGCTTATGTGGAGAGTAGTAAATTTTCTATGCTTGTAGATCATGAAAAGAATGCTTTATGTTATGGTTATATTGTTGAATTCATTCATAATTATACTGAAAATTATTATGAGGGAGTAATATATGCTTGTAGGAATTGCAATAATATAAAGTTTCCTCTCTATGTGCTTAAAGTTTTGAAGTTATGCTTGTTTAGCCTTCCTATGCTAGTTGATTATTGTTCCCATAAATTGTTTGCTCACAAAATCCCTATGAATAGGAAGTGGGTTAGACTTAAATGTGATAGTCATATTATTCATGATGCTCTCTTTATGTTTCAATTCTTATCTTTTGTGTGAGCATCATTGAAATCATCATGCCTAGTTAGGGGTGTTAAACGTTAGTGCTTGTTGGGAGGCAACCCAATTTTATTTTTGTTCTTTGATTTTTGCTACTTTTTAGTAATAAATAATTCATCTAGACTCTGTTTAGATGTGTTTTTATGTTTTAATTAGTGTTTGTGCCAACTAGAACCTTTGGGAAGACTTGGGTGAAGTCTCCGCGATCTTGCTGTAAAAACAGAAACTTTTGCGCTCACGATATCAGCTTCCATTTTTTACTGGAGAGTGATTTTAGGCTGATTATTTTTGCATATGATTAATATAAAAATTCCTCAGTTCCACAAATTTATTTCAGAATTTTTGGAGTTACAGAAGTATTCGAATGATACAGATTACTACAGAATGTTCTATTTTTGACAGATTCTGTTTTCTCTGTGTCGTTTGCTTATTTTGATGAATCTATGAGTAGTATCGGAGGGTATGAACCATAGAGCATTTGGAATACAGTAGATATTAGACCAATATGAATTTATAATGAGTTAACAACAGTACCTAAGTGGTGATTTATTTTCTTATACTAACGGAGCTTACGAGTTTTCTGTTGAGTTTTGTGTTGTGAAGTTTTCAAATTTTGGGTAAAGATTCGATGGACTATGGAATAAGGAGTGGAAAGAGCCTAAGCTTGGGGATGCCCAAGGCACCCCAAGGTAATATTCAATGGCAACCAAGAGCCTAAACTTGGGGATGCCCCGGATGGCATCCCTTCTTTCGTCTTCGTTCATCTTCATCGGTAACTTTATTTGGAGCTATATTTTTATTCACCACATGATATGTGTTTTGCTTGGAGCATCATTTTCTTTTGTTAGTATTTGCTTGCTGTTATTTATAATAATGTTTTGCATCTATATTTTCAATAAAAATGTCAAGGATAGCCTTTACCTTGCTTATTTTGCAAGTATACATGTTGTTTCAAAACAGAAAGTTTACCGCTGTTGCAAAAAATCCCTAGAAACGTCAGAAATGATAAAATGTTGAAACTTTTTGCATATTGAGCTCTGATAAATCTTCTACAATGTGGTAGACTTTCATAATTTTTGAAGTTAGGGAAGTATGATGAATCTTGCACTCTTTACAGACTGTACTGTTTTAGCATATTGCTGTTATGTTTGCATTGTTTGCATATGTTTGCTTGCTTAATGATTCTATTTGAGGATAGGAGTACTAAATATGCAGATACATTTAGTATGTAATGTTGAATAATAATTTTGTGATTTGTTACAGTAGAAAATGATAAGGTTTTTGCATTGGTTTATACTAACTTATCTCACGAGTTCTTGTTGAGTTTGGTGTGGATGAAGCTTTCGAGATTTAGGAAACTGAGATATAAAAGGAATTAAGGAGACACAAAAGCTCAAGCTTGGGGATGCCCAAGGCACCCCAAGATAATATTTCAAGAAGTCTCAAGCATCCAAGCTTGGGGATGCCCCGGTTTTTCAGACTTCTTGAAATATGATGTGTGCTATCCTTGAAATGTCATTTTGTTTTCTTTTGCTTGCTGTTTGAATAAAATACCAAGATATGAAATTCTTAAATGTTAGAGAGTCTTCACATAGTTACACAATTATTTGACTACTCATTGATCTTCACTTATATCTTTTGGAATAGTTTGGCATGTGCTCTAGTGCTTCACTTATATCTTTTTAGAGCACGACGGTGGTTTTATTTTGAAGAAATCAATGAACTCTCATGCTTCACTTATATTAGTTTGAGATTCTTTAGAACAACATGGTAATTTGCTTTGGTTATGAATTAGTCCTAATATGATAGGCATCCAGGAGGGATATAATAAAAACTTTCATATAAAGTGCATTGAATACTATGAGAAGTTTGATTCCTTATGATTGTTTTGAGATATGAAGATGGTGATATTAGAGTCGTGCTAGTGGAGTAGTTGTGAATTTGAGAGATACTTGTGTTAAAAGTTTGTGATTCCTGTAGCATGCACGTATGGTGAACCGTTATGTGATGAAGTTGGAGCATGATTTATTTATTGATTGTCTTCCTTATGTGTGGAGGTCGGGATCGCACGATCGTTAACTCCTACAAAACCTTCCCCTTGGAGCATGTGTGTAGTACTTTGTTTTGATAACTTATAGATTTTTGCAATAAGTATATGAGTTCTTTATGACTAATGTTGAGTCCATGGATTATACACACTCTCACCCTTCCACCATTGCTAGCCTCTCTAATGTCGTGCAATTTTTGCCGGTACCATACATCCACCTTATACCTTCCTCAAAACAGCCACCATACCTACCTATTATGGCATTTCCATAGCCATTCCGGGATATATTGCCATGCAACTTTCCATCATTACATTTATTATGACACGCTCCACCATTATCATATTACTTTGCATCATCATGTAGTTGACATCGTATTTGTGGCAAAGCCACCATTCATAATTCTTTCATACATGTCACTCTTGATTCATTATCCCGGTACACTACTGGAGGCATTCACATAGAGTCATATTTTGTTCTAAGATTCTTGAGTTGTAAGTAGATAAAAGTGTGACGATCTTCATTATTAGAGCATTGTCCCATGTGAGGAAAGGATGATGGGAGCAATGATTCCCTCACAAGTTGGGATGAGTCTCCGGACTTTATGAAAAATAAAAGAGGCCAAAGAAGCCCAAATAAAAAAAGAGGCCAAAGAAGCCCACCAAAAAAATAAGAGAAAAAGAGAGAAGGGATAGTGTTACTATCCTTTTACCACACTTGTGCTTCAAAGTAGCACAATGATCTTCATGATAGATAATCTCCTATGTTGTCACCTTCATATGCTAGTGAGAATTTTTCATTATAGAACTTGGCTTGTATATTCCAATGATGGGCTTCCTCAAATTGCCCTAGGTCTTCGTGAGCAAGCAAGTTGGATGCACACCCACTTAGTTTCTTTTGATGAGCTTTCATACACTTATAGCTCTAGTGCATCTGTTGCATGGCAATCCCTACTCACTCACATTGGTACCTATTAATGGGCATCTCCATAGCCCATTGATACGCCTAGTTGATGTGAGACTATCTTCTCCTTTTTTGTCTTCTCCACAACCACCATCCTATTCCGCCTATAGTGCTATGTCCATGGCTCACGCTCATGTATTGCATGAAGATTGAAAAAGTTTGGAAATACTAAAGTATGAAACAATTGCTTGGCTGAAACAGGGGTTGTGCATGATTTAAATATTTTGTGTGATGAAGATAGAGCATAGCAAGACTATATGATTTTGTAGGGATAACTTTCTTTAGCCATGTTATTTTGAGAAGACATGATTACTTTGTTAGTATGCTTGAAGTATTATTACTCTTATGTCAATATTAAACTTTTGTCTTGAATCTTTCGGATCTGAACATTCATGCCACAATAGAGAAAATAACATTGAGAAATATGCTAGGTAGCATTCCACATCAAAAATTCTGTTTTTATCATTTACCTACTCGAGGACGAGCAGGAATTAAGCTTGGGGATGCTTGATACGTCTCCAACGTATCTATAATTTTTGATTGTTTCATGCTATTATATTATCTGTTTTGGATGTTTAATGGCCCCTATTATACACTTTTATATTATTTTTGGGACTAACCTATTAACCAGACGCCCAATCCAAATTGCTGTTTTTTTGACTATTTTAGTGTTTCGCAGAAAAGGAATATCAAACGGAGTCCAAAGGGAATGAGACCTTCAGGAGAGTGATTTTTGGAACAAACGTGATCTAGAGGACTTGGAGTAGACGTCAAGAAAGAAGCAAGAAGGCCACGAGGCAGGGAGGCGCGCCTGCCCCCTGGGCGCGCCCCCACCCTCGTGGGCCCGTCGCAGCTCCATCGACCTACTTCTTCCTCCTGTATATACCCATACACTCCAAAAACATCCAGGAGCATAATAGATTGGGAGATCCGCCACCGCAAGCCTCTGTAGCCACCAAAAACCAATCGGGACCCTGTTCCGGCACCCTGCCGGAGGGGGAATCCCTCACCGGTGGCCATCTTCATCATCCCGGCGCTCTCCATGACAAGGAGGGAGTAGTTCACCCTTGGGGATGAGGGTATGTACCAGTAGCTATGTGTTTGATCTCTCTCTCTCTCTCTCTCTCTCTCTCTCTCGTGTTCTTGATTTGGCACGATCTTGATGTACTGCGAGCTTTGCTATTATAGTTGGATCTTATGATGTTTCTCCCCCCTTACTCTCTTGTACTGGATTGAGTTTTCCCTTTGAAGTTATCTTATCAGATTGAGTCTTTAAGGAGTTGAGAACAATTGATGTATGTCTTGCATGTGCTTATCTATGGTGACAATACGATATTCACGTGGTCTACTTGATGTATGTTTTGGTGATCAACTTGCAGGTTCAGTGACCTTGTAAACTTATGCATAGGGGTTGACACACGTTTTCGTCTTGACTCTTCGGTAGAAACTTTGGGGCACTCTTTGAAGTACTTTGTGTTGGTTGAGTAGATGAATCTGAGATTGTGTGATGTATATTGTATAATCATGCCCACGGATACTTGACATGACATTGGAGTATCTAGGTGACATTAGGGTTTTGGTTGATTTGTCTCTTAAGGTGTTATTCTAGTATGAATTCTATGATAGATCGAACGGAAAGAATAGCTTTGTGTTATTTTACTACGGACTCTTGAATAGATCGATCAGAAAGGATAACTTTGAGGTGGTTTCGTACCCTACAATAATCTCTTCGTTTGTTCTTCGCTATTAGTGACTTTGGAGTGACTTTGTTGCATGTTGAGGGATAGTTATATGATCAAGTTATGTTATTATTGTTGAGAGAACTTGCACTAGTGAAAGTATGAACCTTAGGCCTTGTTTCCTAGCATTGCAATAACGTGTGTGCTCAATTTTATCATTAGTTACCTTGCTGTTTTTATAATTTCAGATTACAAAAACCTATATCTACCATCCATATTGCACTTGTATCACCATCTCTTCGCCGAACTGGTGCACCAATACAATTTACCATTGTATTGGGTGTGTTGGGGAGACAACAGACTCTTTGTTATTTGGTTGCAGGGTTGTTTGAGAGAGACCATCTTCATCCTACGCCTCCCACGGATTGATAAACCTTAGGTCATCTACTTGAGGGAAAATTGCGACTGTCCTACAAACCTCTGCACTTGGAGGCCTAACAACGTCTACAAGAAGAAGGTTGCGTAGTAGACATCACCCCCCGACGCTCCTCCGCAGCCCTGAATCGCGTCACGTTGTCGCCGACCCCACTGCCGCCATCCTGATTCAGTCGCCGCATGATATGTTCATTTTGCATCATGCTTTTATATCAATATTTATTGCATTATGGGCTGTTATTACACATTATATCTCAATACTTAAGGCTATTCTCTCTTATTTTACAAGGTTTACCATGAAGAGGGGGAATGCCGACAACTGAAATTCTGGCTGGAAAAGGAGCAAATATTGAAAACCTATTCTGCACTGCTCCAAAAATCCTAAAACTCCACGGAAGTCAGTTTTGGAATTAATAAGAATTATTGAGCGAAAGAAACACCAGAGGGGGCCCACACCCTAGACAGGAGGGTGGGGGCGCGCCCACCCCTACTGGGCATGCCCCTATCTCCTGGGCCCCCTGGTGGCCCTCCGGTGTCCATCTTTAGCTATATGAAGGCTTTTACCCTGGAAAAAAAAATCTGAGGCAAGCTTACGGGACGAAACTCCACCACCACGGGGCGGAACCAATCTAGAGCTCTGGCAGAGCTGTTCTGCCGGGGAAACTTCCCTTTGGGAGGGGGAAATCACCATCGTCATCACCAACGATTCTCTCATCGGGAGGGGGTCAATCTCCATCAACATCTTCACCAACACCATCTCATCTCAAAACCCTAGTTTATCTCTTGTATCCAATCTTGTATCAAAACCACAAATTGGTACCTGTGGGTTGCTAGTAGTGTTGATTACTCCTTGTAGTTGATGCTAATTGGTTTACTTGGTGGAAGATCATATGTTCAGATCCTTAATGCATATTATTACTCCTCTGATTATGAATATGAATAGGC
The DNA here is from genome assembly GCF_018294505.1 of Triticum aestivum. Lineage (NCBI taxonomy): Eukaryota > Viridiplantae > Streptophyta > Magnoliopsida > Poales > Poaceae > Triticum > Triticum aestivum. The sequence goes on from NC_057810.1 coordinate 102,131,239, forward strand.
TTTGTGAGTAGTTACATTTGTTCCTGAGGACATGGGTGAAGTCTTGCTATTAGTAGTCATGTGAATTTGGTATTCATTCGATATTTTGATGAGATGTATGTTCTCTCTCCTCTAGTGGTGTTATGTGAACGTCGACTGCATGACACTTCACCATTATTTGGGCCTAGAGGAAGGCATTGGGAAGTAATAAGTAGATGATGGGTTGCTAGAGTGACAGAAGCTTAAACCCTAGTTTATACGTTGCTTCGTAAGGGGCTGATTTGGATCCATATGTTTAATGTTGTGGTTAGGTTTACCTTAATACTTCTTTTGTAGTTGCGGATGCTTGCAATAGGGGTTAATCATAAGTGGGATGCTTGTCCAAGTAAGGGCAGTACCCAAGCACCGGTCCACCCACATATCAAATTATCAAAGTACCGAACGCTAATCATATAAGCGTGATGAAAACTAGCTTGACGATAATTCCCATGTGTCCTCAGGAGCTCTTTTCTCATTATAAGAAATTGTCCAGGCTTATCCTTTGCTACAAAAAGGATTGGGCCACCTTGCTGCACTTTATTTATTTTCATTGCTTGTTACTCGTTACAATTTATCTTATCACAAAACTATCTGTTACCTACAATTTCAGTGCTTGCAGAGAAAACCTTACTGAAAACCGCTTGCCATTTCCTTCTGCTCCTCGTTGGGTTCGACACTCTTACTTATTGAAAGGACTACGATAGAACCCCTATACTTGTGGGTCATCAAGACTCTTTTCTGGTGCCGTTGCCGGGGAGTGAAGCGCCTTTGGTGAGTGTAACTTGGTAAGGAAATATTTATATAGTGTGCTGGAATTTTCTGTCACTTGTTACTATGGAAACTAATCCTTTGAGGGGCTTGTTTGGGGTATCTTCACCTCGACCAGAAGAGCAAAGAGTTTCTTCTCAACCTACTGAACCTACAGAAAATATTTACTTTGAGATTCCTTCGGGTATGATAGAGAAACTGCTAGCTAATCCCTTTGCAGGAGATGGAATATTGCATCCCGATTTATGATACGTCTCCAACGTATCTATAATTTTTGATTGCTCCATGCTACTTTATCTACTGTTTTGGATTACATTGGGCTTTATTTTCTATTTTTATATTATTTTTGGGACTAACCTATTAACCGGAGGCCCAGCCCAGAATTGCTGTTTTTTTTGCCTATTTCAGTGTTTCGAAGAAACGGAATATCAAACGGAGTCCAAACGGAATGAAACCTTCGGAAACGTGATTTTCTCACCAAACGTTATCTAGGAGACTTGGACCCTACTCCAAGAAGCAGAAGAGTCGGTCACGAGGGTGGGGGGCGCCCCCCCCCCTAGGGCGCGCCCCCTGCCTTGTGGCCCCCCTGTTGCTCCACCAACATACTCCTTCCTCCTATATATACCTACGTATCCCAAATGATCAGATCAGGAGCCAAAAACCTAATTCCACCGCCGCAACCTTCTGTATCCACGAGATCCCATTTTGGGGCCTATTCCGGAGCTCCGCCGGAGGGGGCATCCACCACGGAGGGCTTCTACACCAACACCATAGCCCCTCCGATGAAGTGTGAGTAGTTTACTTCAGACCTTCGGGTCCATAGCTAGTAGCTAGATGGCTTCTTCTCTCTTTTTGGATCTCAATACAATGTTCTCCCCCTCTCTCGTGGAGATCTATTCGATGTAATCTTCTTTTTGCGGTGTGTTTGTTGAGACCGATGAATTGTGGGTTTATGATCCAGCTTATCTATGAACAATATTTGGATCTTCTTTGAATTCTTTTATGTATGACTGAGTTATCTTTGCAAGTCTCTTCGAATTATCCGTTTGGTTTGTCCAACTAGATTGGTAGTTCTTGCAACGGAAGAAGTGCTTAGCTTTGGGTTCAATCTTGCGGTGTCCTTTCCCAGTGACAGAAGGAACAGCAAGGCACGTATTGTATTGTTGCCATCGACGATAACAAGATGGGGTTTTTATCATATTGCATGAATTTATCCCTCTACATCATGTCATCTTGCTTAAGGCGTTACTCTGTTTTTAACTTAATACTCTAGATGCATGCTGGATAGCGGTAGATGAGTGGAGTAATAGTAGTAGATGCAGAATCGTTTCGATCTACTTGTCTCGGATGTGATGCCTATATACATGATCATTACCTAGATATGCTCATAACTATGGTCAATTCTCTCAATTGCTCAACAGTAATTTGTTCACCCACCATAGAAAATCTATGCTCTTGAGAGAAGCCACTAGTGAAACCTATGGCCCCCGGGTCTATTCTCATCATATCAAATCTCCATTACTTTATTACTTGTTTTGTTTTTACCACTAGTGCAGAACCGGGCAATAGCACCGGTTCGTAAGGCCCTTTAGTGCCGGTTACATAACCGGCACTAAAGTGTGGTCACTAAAGCCCCCCCCCCCCTTTAGTACCGGTTCAGCACGAACCGGTGCTAAAGGGCAACCACGTGGCACGAGCCAGCTCCGGGGGCCTGGAGCCCTTTAGTACCGGTTGGTAAGACCAACCGGTACTATAAGGTTTGGGGGTTTTTAGTTTTATGATTTCTTTTTCATTTAATTTTGTGTTTCCATTTTAATTCTTTTTCATTTGCTGGTATTTTACGATACTACACATTGTACACGTTATGCATATATATATATATATATATATATATAGAATTTCTAGTAGAACCAATCATGCATATATATATATCATCAATGTCTCACAAACCACCATATTAATTAATTCACACATACACACATGTATAGCTATATACAATTTCTCCTACATATGCATGTTGCCTTCGGAGCCAGTGGCATTAGCCTAATTGGTGCCTTCGGAGCACGATGACAATTGGAAGTGGTTTTCATGGGGGCGGTAGCAGGTAATAGTATTCTCCCTTCGGATTTATGACCTGGTCGAGCAAAAATCCCACTATTTCCTCTTGAAGTGCTTCTACGCGCTCCATTTCTAGGAGCTTCTCCCGCACCTCTTTGAATTGTTAAGAAGGAGATCAATATGCATGTGTATTAGTTTCTGTGACTAGATATCGATAATGGTGTAAAAATTGTGAATAGTGTTCTGACAAGCGTACCCATTCCTGTCTTTGAGATCTGCTCCTTTCAGACGCCATATTGCGAATGTTCTCGCAAACGCAGAATGCACACAAATCAGTCCCCTGCGCCTGCTTCAGGGCCTTTACGAGAATGGAATTTGATCAGATAATAATTAATCAAGCATGATAATTAAAGAGATGGCAGCTAGCTAGCTAGCTAGCTAGTACTACTTAATTACTTACCATGGATCGAAACCATTTAAGCTTTGGTTTCCATTCGCCTTCCGTGACCTTAACGAACCTTGCCCAAGCCCTGCCCCACCGACAAAGAAAATGAATAAAGGGGTTATTAAATAGTTCATATCATGAAATGATGAACTAAATAGGCTGAGATATATAGTTAATAATGATTGAATTAAATTACCTGTTGACTATCCCAAACAAGATGTTATAGTCAGTTTTTGCTTTGAGTAGTGAGTCCAGTATTTCAACTGTTCCGTCGTCAAGTTTAATGATACACAAGACCCAGTGAAATCTGCATGCACACACATTTGCATGTCTTAATTAAGCGGGCATATGTAAGCAAAAACATGTAGCTAGCTAGTAGGAAAAAACATAGAATTTGTAGTACAAGATAGTGTGACTCACTGGAAGTTGTAAGGAAGTAGTATATCTTCATTGTATTTGAGGCGCTTCAAGAACTCTAGCATGTTGTCCTCTACATCCTTTTGCTGACGTGGATTCATTAGCCATGTGTATTCATTAACGGTGTTTGGGTCAATGAACCCAATGCCAAAGCGTCCACCTTTTCTCATTTCATACATCTTCATCCTGCATAATACCACAGAAAAGAATATAGTGAGGATAATTACAGGTAATGATTGATAGAAAGGATCACTACAGCTAGCTTGAGACTTAAATTACAGAAAGAAATCACTTACAGACAATAGCAACTGACGATAGATTTGTCGAGTGCGTCTTGATTGTATAACTGAAATAGTTCAGAATACTCAACGGACAGAGCTTTCTCATGGAAGTAATGCTCCTCCTTGACATTCACCATGAGGGAAAATCGATCTGAAATGTTGGTAATGTTCATGTACCATTGATGCAATTCATACATTCTCGTTGGGAGGTTCTTGACCTTGTCTGGCGCGACCAAAGGTTGGCCCCGGACATATTTCCGTTTTATTTCATCCTCTCTAAGCATAGGCATGGGCTCGATCTCGAGGAGTTGTCCAACAGTGATGTTGAGAACTTCAGCCTGCATTATATGCTCCTCCGTTATTACCACATTGCCCACAATAATATTGGGCACGCGTACTGTCACATGTTGTTGGCACAACAAGCGAGGGGATCGATTGCGCCGCCTGTTCTCCCAGCTGGGGAATGGTTTTCCCGCATTTTTTGTCAGCTGCTTCTTGTTTGCTCGATCCTGATGTAGACGTGCTCGCCTCCTTTTGTAGACGTGATCAATTTAACTTCCTGATGTGGCGCTCATAGTCTGTGTCAACAGGCTTGGGAGCTGGTGGTTGAGCCATACGAATGAAGTGGTCAATCGTTTCCTCAGGCACTTTCCCCCTTGGCGGTGGTTGTGGTTTCGGTGCAAAATGGGCTTCCACCTAGGCCTTCGATATGGCCGCGATTTCCTCCTCGAACCTGTCATAAGCCCTCTGCGGAAGAGGCGTGAGGCTTGGACCATATTTATATCGCTTGCCTCCGCCTGTACTTCTAGGACTACCTCGACTCGTACCGCTACGCACCATAGCTGCGGGGTGTCTCTTCTTCGATTGCTGAGGCGGCGGAGACGGCTGACGGGGCTGAGTTGGACGAGGAGGAGTGGCCTGAGGTTGTGCCGGACTTGGAGGAGGAGTGGATGTCTGACGCTGTGGCGGACTTGGAGGAGGAGGAGTGGCCTGACACTTTGCCGGACTTGGAGGAAGAGTGGCCTGACACTTTGCCGGACTTGGTGGACTTGCAGGAGCGGGAGACTGCTGACTCGGTGGCGGACTTCGACGAGGAGTCGGCTGACGCGGTGTCTGTGGCCTTCGAAAGATGATGCAATCCTTTTTCCATAGGATGATACGATGTGTGGCCTCTCCGAGAAAGCGCTCGCCGTCACCTCCAGGAATGTCAAGCTGTAGCTCCGAATATGGTGGGTCCACCACCTCATCAACCAAGACACGAGCATAGCCCGCTGGAATCGGGTTGCAATGGAAGGCTGCCTCGGGGGGATTTGTAAAAGCAACGGCGTCCGCCACCTTCATGGATATGTTCTTCATTTTGATGTGTAGCTCACAGTTAGTGTTCTCCGTGATGTCATCCACGGGGTATCTACCCAGCATTGCATCGTCCTGGGCGGCCGAACCCACGCTGCTTCTCAGCATGGATGGGCCGGTGCTATCTAATGCTGGATCATCCGCTAGCTGCTGCAGCTGCTGAGACCCCCTTTGCTGGGTAAGTGAGTCGATCTGCTCCTGCTGCCGCTGGAATTTGACTGCCAATTCCGCTTGACTTGCTTCTAGGCCTTGAAGGCGTTCATAGTCCCGGTTCCTCTGCTCCTCCTCCATCTTCCTCTTCTTCTCCTCCGCAATCTTCTTTCTCGCACGGGTTCTATAGTCGTTGTTCCGGTCTGAAAACCCCTCATACCACAGAATATCGCCGATGCCTCGTGTTCTTCCCGGGTGTTCAGGATTTCCCAGGGCACGCGTAAGCTTGTCGTTCTCTCTGTTGGGCTGGAACACCCCCGATCGTGGCTCTTCTATTGCAACAAGTATCGCATCGTCGGCTCCCTTCAGACTTGCCTTCGTCGAAACATTGCCTATCTTCGGGTCCAACTCCCCCCCATGCGCATAGAACCAAGTCTTGCCCCTGGGGGGCCAGCTCTTAGTAACCGGAGTGACACCTGCATCCTCCATCTCTTTCTCAGACTTATCCCACTTAGGCATTGCCACCGCATAGCCACCTGGCCCCAGCTTATGGAACTTATCCTTTTTTTGGCATTCTTCTTGTTTATTCTCGACCGTTCCTTAGCTAATTCCGAATCCTTGAATTTCACGAAATCGTCCCAATGAGCACGTTGGTTCTCTAGTGTTCCCTCAAATACTGGAGTCTTCCTTCCTCCCTTGACGTACTTGTCCCATTCACGATTCTTGTGGTTCTTGAATGCAACCGCCATCTTCCTAAGAGCAGCGTCCTTGACTTTCTGCACATCTGCTTCTGTGAAATGATCTGGAAGGGTGAAATGTTCCATGAGAGTATCCCAAAGCAGATCTTTTTGATTCTTGTTGACAAAAGTAACATCTGGACGTGGAGCAGTGTCCTCTTTGTCTTTTTGTCTTTTGTCTTTTGCTGGCTCTCTCCATTCTTGAAGGGAGATCGGGAGTTGGTCCTTCACAAGAACTCCGCACTGACGAACGAACTTGTCCGCAATCTTCTTAGGCACTAATAGTTCGCCATTAGGTTTGACTGCCTCGATATTGTACTTTACGCCCTCCTTCAACTTTTTGTTCGGGCCTCGTTTCGTCCTTTTGCCTGAAGATTTGCTCGATCCGGATGGCTGAAAGAACAAAGATCGATTCGTTAATATATCTGCAAGTCATTTAAAACATGTGATGATCACCAGATACCTGCTTATATAAATATATATACCTCGCCGGTCTTTGTTGTTTCAGGATCAACATGTTCTTCGTCATCGTCATAACCGTAGTTCATGACTTCATCAATTCGGTCGTCGCGATCGAATATCATATCACCCTCTCCGGTGTTGTTTAGAAATTCAGAGCCGTCATAATCTTCTTTATTCTGACCATCATCTGGCCCGCGTATCATATCGAACATGGTCTGTTCTCCCTCTCTGTCGGTATTGTCTGCCATAGCTTTTATTTAACTAATCCAAAAGAAATATAAAACAATTTAGTATTCAAATTACATCGTCTCGAATAATAGATATAATCTCGAATACATCGTCTAGAATAATAGATATAATCTTGAATACATCGTCTCGAATAATATATAATATTGAATAGTATATCACTGGCTAGGTAGCTAATTAAAGATCGAATACTACAGAAGAATCTAGGACACTCGCGGTTCCTTCGGCGCGGGCGGTGGACACCCAAAGAGAAGGAACCCTCACAGGATCATAGCTGAAGTGAGATCCCCGAAGATACTGCGAGGTATTGGAGAACCTGCCGCCCTCTAACGCAACCATGTAGCGATGGACGTGCTCGTCCTCCTCCCTGACACGTCGACGTACCACCTCCGGTGGGGCCGGGTCCCTCCGCACCGAAACTGGCCCACGCGAACGCCACCAAATGAGATCAGGGTCGACAATGGGACCCGGGGCCGGGTTCCTCATCAAGCGGCGCGCCCCTCCAGGCAGCACCTCCCAGTGCCAGCCCGGCGGAGCCCAGTCCCGGACATGGGTCGGCTGGACGTCGTCGTGGACGGGTCGACGGTGAGGATGCGGGCCGGGCACCGTCGAGAACAAATACTAGCTATATGCCCGCAAAAAGTAACATTTTTTTATTGATTGGATTTTGATAACTAAAATTTCTAACATTTCTACATAACACTAAAAAATTTCCATACTAATTAAACACTAATTATATCCATCTAACATGCATTCATACATATATAATAGTGAAAAAAAAATCTGAATAATCTAAACTAATTAAACATACAAAATACGTGTGTGTGTGTACTAATTAAACACTAATTATCTAAACTAATTAAACATACAAAATAATAATCTAAATAAGCTAAACTAATTAAAGACTAATTATCTAAACTAATCTAAACAATCTAAATAATCCAAAATAAAAATCTAAACTAATCTAAATAATCTAAACTAATCTAAACTAATCAAAAACTAATTAAACATGCTTGTGTGTGTGTGTATGGGCTCGGGGCCGGAGGGCTCACAGCGGGCGACGGTGACGGCGAGGCGACGGCGAGGCGAGGCGACGGCCGGGGCGGCGACGGCGGGGACGGCGCGACGGGGACGGGGACGGCGCGACGGGGACGGGGACGACGCGACGGGGACGGGCCTGGGGCAGCGACGGAGACGAGGGCGGCGACGGAGACGAGCGGCGACGGAGGCGGTCGAGGGCGGCGGCGACGGCGACGGAGACGACGGAACAGAGGAACAAACAGAGGGAAACTAAAATTTTCGTAAGTCTTGTATATATAGAAGGCACCTTTAGTACCGGTTGGAGCCACCAACCGGTACTAAAGGTCTGTTTTGGCCAGGCCAAGCAGCGGGAAGCGACCCCCTTTAGTACCGGGTGGTGGCACAAACCGGTACTAAAGGCCCCCCCTTTAGTACCGGTTTGTGCCACGACCCAGTACTAAAGGGGGTGCGCTGGCGCAGGTGCGGTGCGGCAAGTTTAGTCCCACCTCGCTAGTCGAGGGGCTACCGCACTGGTTTATAAGCCCCAGTGCGGTAGCTCTCTCGAGCTCCTTTCCTAACCAGGCCTACTGGGCCTACCTGTCCTCTTTGCCTAGTGGGCCTACTGGGCCTTCGCGGGCCTGCATCCTGGCCCAATGAAAGGTTGTGTCGCTAGTCGTATGCCGGCCGCTTTGGCCCAGTAGGCGGGCTTTTTTTTCTTAATTTTTTTTGCTTTATTTTTTTGTTTTATTTATTTTTGAGTTGTTTTTTGCTGTATTTAGTGTTTCTTTGTGAATATTTTTGCTTTAGGTACAAAAAATTACAAACTTTCTGTTAGTGCCGGTAGATTTCAAATTTGAATAGTTTAAATTTTGAATTATTTGAAATTTGTGTGAATCACTAGTTTGTGAATAACTTAACTTTGAAAAAAGTTTTTTCAGTGATTCTTTTTTTTATGTTTAATATTAGTGTGTTTTATCATTATATTCAATTTAGTAATGCTTAGGTTATTTAAAAAATGAAATGCCTTTGTAACAGTTCAGTTTTCGTCGGAAACCCTGATACTTCGAAAGAGATTGTCCATTTTGTACACGAAGTGCATCCAGTTTTTGCCATAACCCTCTCTACTTTCTTGCACATGCTATTTGTATGAAATTATGATACCATGCCAACTTTCAACCTTTTCTGAGTTCATTTGAATTGCTTTTCAATTTCAGGGTCATTTAGCTGGAAAAAAAATCAGTAAATGCATGAAAAGAATTTGTTTGCACATAAAATTTCTTCGCGTTTCAAATGCCAAAACACATAACTACCCTAACTATTACAGAGATTCCCTCCTGGGTGTGAAACACAGAAGAAAGTGATGATAGTGAAGCCGATCACATCCCAGATCTTTGGGTGTGAAACTTTTTCTTCGCGTGTGTCCCTTTGCGCCGTAACCATGGAAAATCTTCATCATTTAACGGGATGCTCAGGTCAATATTCAGTGTGAATGGAGCAATTTCATCAAACTTTTCATAATCTTCTGACTTGTCTGTCTTGTCATCCACTCCCACGATGTTTCTCTTCCCAGAAAGAACTATGTCCTTCACATAGAAAACCTGTGCCACATCATTGGCTAGGACGAATGGTTCGTCTGCATACGCAAGATTGTTGAGATCCACTGTTGTCATTCCATACTGCGGGTCTTCCGTTACCCCGCCTCATGTCATATTGACCCATTTGCACCGAAACAAAGGGACCTTTAAACCACGTCGATAGTCAAGTTCCCATATGTCCTGTATATAACCATAATATGTTTCCTTTCCCTTCTTGGTTTCTGCATCAAAGCGGACACCACTGTTTTGGTTGGTGCTCTTCTTATCTTGGGCGATCGTGTAAAATGTATTACCATTTATCTCGTACCCTTTGAAAGTCATTATATTCGAAGATGGTAACTGGGACAGCAAGTATAGGTCATCTTCAATAGAGGTGTGATGCATGGTACATGTCTGCAACCAGCTGGCGAAACTCCTGGTTTGTTCATGTGTAATCCAGTCATCAGACCGCTCCGGGTGTTTGGAGCGTAGAAAATTCTTGTGTTCATCCATATACGGAGCCACCAAGGCGGAATTCTGTAGAACTGTGTAGTGTGCTTCAGTGAGAGAATGTCCGTCCATACATATTATTTGTTCCCCTCCTAGCGTGCCTTTTCCATCCAGTCTGCCCTTATGCCGCGATTCAGGAACACCAATCGGCTTAAGGTCTGGAATAAAGTCAATACAAAACTCAATGACCTCCTCATTTTGATGGCCCTTGGAGATGCTTCCTTCTGGCCTAGCACGGTTATGAACATATTTCGTTAAGACTCCCATGAACCTCTCAAAGGGGAACATATTGTGTAGAAATATAGGACCCAAAACGTTAATCTCTTCGCATAGGTGAACTAGGACGTGCGTCATGATGTTGAAGAAGGATGGTGGGAACACCAACTCGAAACTGACAAGACATTGCACCAAATCATTCTGTAACCTTGGTATGATTTCTGGATCGATTACCTTCTGAGAGATTGCATTGAGAAATGCACATAGCTTCACAATGGCTAATCGAACGTTTTCCGGTAGAAGCCCCCTCAATGCAACCGGAAGCAGTTGTGTCATAATCACGTGGCAGTCATGAGACTTTAGGTTCTGGAACTTTTTCTCTGCCATGTTTATTATTCCCTTTATATTCGACGAGAAGCCAGACGGTACCTTAATACTGAGCAGGCATTCAAAGAAGATTTCCTTCTCTTCTTTGGTAAGAGCGTAGCTTGCATGACCCTGATGTATGCCGTCTTCTCCGTGCATACGTTGCTGGTCCTCCCGTGCCTCAGGTGTATCTTTTGTCTTCCCATACACGCCCAAGAAGCCAAGCAGGGTCACGCAAAGATTCTTCGTCACGTGCATCACGTCGATTACGGAGCGGACCTCTAGATCTTTCCAATATGGTAGGTCCCAAAATATAGATTTCTTCTTCCACATGGGTGCGCGTCCGTCAGCATCCTTCGGAACAGGTTGTCCGCCAGGACCCTTTCCAAATATCACCTTCAAATCCTTGACCATATCATGTACATCAGCACCAGTACGGTGGCGAGGCTTCGTCCGGTGATCCGCCTCACCTTTGAAATGCTTGCCTTTCTTTCTTACGGGATGCCTGCTCGGAAGAAATCGACGATGTCCCAGGTACACATTCTTCTTACAACTATTCAAATATATACTGTCGGTATCATCCAAATAGTGCGTGCATCCGCGGTATCCCTTGTTTGTCTGTCCTGATAGGTTACTGAGAGCTGGCCAATCATTGATGGTAACGAACAGCAACGCCTTTAGGTCAAATTCTTCCCCCATGTGCTCATCCCATGCATGTACACCTGTTCCATTCCACAATTGTAAGAGTTCTTCAACTAATGGCCTTAGGTACACATCAATGTCATTTCCAGGTTGCTTAGGGCCTTGGATGAGCACTGGCATCATAATGAACTTCCGCTTCATGCACAACCAAGGAGGAAGGTTATACAAACATAGATTCACAGGCCAGGTGCTATGGTTGCTGCTCTGCTCCCCAAAAGGATTAATGCCATCTGCGCTTAGACCAAACCATACGGTCCTTGCGTCATCTGCAAACTCCTTCCCGTACTTTCTTTCGATTTTTCTCCACTGCGACCCGTCAGCGGGTACTCTCAACTTTCCATCTTTCTTACGGTCTTCTCTGTGCCATCGCATCGCCTTGGCATGCTCTTTGTTTTGGAAAAAATGTTTCAACCGTGGTATTATAGGAGAATACCACATCACCTTGGCAGGAATCTTCTTCCTGGGGCGCTCGCCCTCGACATCACCATGCTCATCGCGGCTGATCTTATAGCGCAATGCACCACATACCGGGCAAGCGTTCAAATCCTCGTACTCACCGTGGTAGAGGATGCAATCATTAGGGCATGCATGTATCTTCTGCACCTCTAACCCTAGAGGGTAGACAGCCTTCTTTGCTTCGTACGTACTCTCGGGCAATTCGTTGTCCTTTGGAAGCATATCCTTTATCATTACCAGCAACTTTCCAAATCCCTTGTCAGATACACCATTCTCTGCCTTCCATTGCAGCAATTCCAGTGTGGTGCCCAGCTTTTTCTTGTCACCTATGCAATTCGGGTACAACAATTTTTTGTGATCCTCTAACATGCGCTGCAACTTCTTCTTCTCCAAATCACTTGCGCAGTTTCTCTTTGCATCGGCAATGGCCCGACCTAGATCATCAACGGGCTCATCTGATGCCTCTTCTTCAGATTCTTCCCACATTACCGGCTCAGCTTCTTCCCCCATTGTTGTATCATCGTATTTAGGGAACCCATGGCTAGGATAGCTATCGTCGTCCTCTTCTTCTTCATTGTCTTCCATCATAACCCCTCTTTCTCCGTGCTTGGTCCAAACATTATAGTGGGGCATGAAACAGGACTCAAACAGGTGGACGTGAATGGTTCTTGACGTAGAGTAATTGCGACCATACTTACAGCCAGCACATGGACAAGGCATAAAACCATCCGCCCGCTTGTTTGCCTCAGCCGCAAGCAGAAAAGTATGCACGCCCTCAACAAACTGGGGAGAGCATCGGTCATCGTACATCCATTGCCGGCTCATCTTCATTACACAACACCGAATAGACCAAATTAATACAAGTTCATACATAAAGTTCATACAACACTTAAATGCAACAAACAAATAACTCTCTAGCTAAAGCATTTAAATGCAACAACAAATGCAATCAAGATCGCAACTAAGGTAACAATTGATCCAACAGCATAATGATACCAAGCCTCACTATCGATGACATATTTTCTAATCTTTCTAATCTTCAAGCGCATTTTTTCCATCTTGATCTTGTGATCATCGACGACATCGGCAACATGCAACTCCAATTCTATCTTCTCCCCCTCAATTCTTTTCAATTTTTCTTTCAAGTACTCGTTTTCTCTTTCAACTAAATTTAACCTCTCGACAATAGGGTCGGTTGGAATTTCTGGTTCACATACTTCCTAGATAAAAATATCTATGTCAACTTGATGGGCATAATTTGTCATAAATACGAAATGCAACAAATAGTTTTAAAAGAGAATATACCACATCCGAATCATAACAAGGACGAGGGCCGACGGGGACGGATATCAAAACCATGGCACTATGTATAACAAACAACGTACGGGTAAGATAATTATTATACGAGTAACTATATATCCAAATCACACAAACATCAATTTTTTATATAAAATTTCATGAACAAGAGGCTCACCACAAGGTGGTGCCGGCGACGGGACGGTGCGGGCGATCGACGGTGGTTACGACGGAGATTTAGAAGGCACTAAGTAAACCACACCTACATATGCAAACTAAGTGTTATTTTGACCTCAGATTGCATATAAATCAAATACTAGCACATATATATATTTCCTCCCAAATTACTAAACTCACAAATTAATAACTATATAAAGCATTGCAAGAGCTAATCTAGCAATGAGAGATGAAAGGACAAAGTTGCTAACCTTTGTGATCACTTGAATGGATGGGGGCCTTCAAATCTTGACAATTTTTGGGCAAAATGTGTGATGAGCTCGAGGGGAGAAGAGGAAGAACAGAGAGGAGAGGAGAGGGGAAAGGGGGGAGAACAGAGCAAGCTGGACGAAGGGTTTATATGCAGGAGCACCTATAGTACCGGTTCATGGCACGAACCGGTACTAAAGGTGCTAGAGGTGGCCCAGACTGACAACATCCTGCCACCACCCTCATTAGTACCGGTTCGTGGCACGAACCGGTGCTAAAGGTTAGCCACGAACCGGTACTAATGAGAGCGGCCCGGCTAGCCGTTTGAACCGGCACTAATGTATACATTTGTGCCGGCTCTAATACAAACCGGCACTAATATGCTTCACGTTTGACCCTTTTTCTACTAGTGTACTTTGCCTTTTACTTTTTACTTTGCATCTATATACCAAAAATACCAAAAATATTATTTATCATCTCTATCAGATCTCACTCTCGTAAGTGACCGTGAAGGGATTGACAACCCCTAATCGCGTTGGTTGCGAGGAGCTATCATTTTGTGCAGGTACGAGGGACTTGTGTGTGGTCGCCTAATGGATTGATACCTTGGTTCTCCAAAACTGAGGGAAATACTTACGCTACTTTGCTGCATCATCCTCTCCTCTTTGGGGAAATCCAAAGCAGTGCTCAAGAGGTAGCAAGAAGAATTTCTGGCCCCGTTGTCAGGGAGGCTCACGCAAGCAAGTCAACCATACCAAGTACACATCACAATCCCTATCTCTCGCATTACATTATTTGCCATTTGCCTCTCGTTTCCCTCTCCCCCACTTCACCCTTGCCGTTTTATTCACCCTCTCTTTGCCAATCTCCTCCTCCCTTTCCCGTTTGCCTTTTTTCGTTGCCTTTCTGTTTGCTCGTGTGTTAGTTTTCTTGCTTCTCGCGATGGCTCTACCTAGATTTGGTGACCTTCACCTTAAAAGGCTAGAGGAGATCGAAAGTAATGTCAGAAAATTTATGGTTTTGCAATTTGAGCATAATAATTTCTTTAGAAACGAGCTTAAGGAACAAAAAAGTTTTATGAGTTATATGAATAAAGAACTCGATGATATGTCTAAAGAATTTGATGGTATAAGAGCCCAAATTGCTCGTCTTGAAAAGATGACCGCTGAAATTTCGGATATGCAAGCTACCTTAGTCAATAAGATGGCCACTAAACCAAATTCCTATGAAAATCAAGATGAACATCTAAAAGTTATTGATGTGTCCCCCATTAAATCTTTGTTTTGCAATATGAATCTTGATTAAACTGAATATGATCTTCCTTTATCTAGAAGGCGTTCTAAGAATTCGGAGTTTCTAGATCTTGATGATGAAATTGATGAAAGTGGGATTGAAAGAAATAAAAACCTAGATGTTGCTAAACCCACTATTTTGATCTCAAGGAATTTAATTATGAAAATTGCTCTTTAATTGGTTGTATTTCCTTGTTGCAATCCGTGCTAGATTCTCCTCATGCTTATAGTCAAAATAAGGCCTTTACCGAACACATTGTTGATGCGTTGATGCAATCTTATGAAGAAAAACTTGAATTGAAAGTTTCTATCCGTAGAAAACTCTATGATGAGTGGGACCTACTATTAAAATTAAAATTAAAAGATATGAGTTTCATGCTTCGTGTGATTTGGGTGCTAGTGTCTCTACTATCCCCAAAACTTTGTGTGATTTGCTAGATTTCCGTGACTTTGATGATTGCTCTCTAAACTTGCATCTTGTGGATTCCACTATTAAAAAGCCTATGGGAAGAATTAATGATGTTCTTATTGTTGAAAATAGGAATTATGTGCCCGTAGATTTTATCGTTCTTGATATAGATTGCAATCCTTCATGTCCTATTATTCTTGGTAGACCTTTCCTTAGAACGATTGGTGCAATTATTGATATGAAAGAAGGGAATATTAGATTCCAATTTACCTTAAAGAAGGGCATGGAACACTTCCCTAGAAAGAAAATAAAATTACCATATGAATCTATCATGAGAGCCACTTATGGATTGCCTACCAAAGATGGCAATACCTAGATCTATCCTTGCTTTTATGCCTAGCTAGGGGCGTTAAACGATAGCGCTTGTTGGGAGGCAACCCAATTTTATTTGTGTTTTTTGTTTTTGCTTCTGTTTAGGAATAAATAATCCATCTAGCTTCTGTTTGGATGTGGTTTTATCTTTTAATTAGTGTTTGTGCCAAGTAGAACCTATAGGATAACCTATGATGATAGTTGATTTGATTCTGCTGAAAGACAGAAACTTTACGCGCACGAATATAATTTTGTTAAATCACAAAAACGTGCTTTTGCGTTGATTCTTTTTGCTGATGTTCAATAAACAAATTGTCCAGGACATCCTATTTTGGTAGGAGTTTTAGAGTTCCATCAGTTTGCGTTAGTTACAGATTTCTACAGACTGTTCTGTTTTTGACAGTTTCTGTTTTGCGTGTGTTGTTTGCTTATTTTGATGAATCTATGGCTAGTAAAATAGTTTATAATCCATAGAGAAGTTGGAATACAGTAGGTTTAACACCAATATAAATAAAGAATGAGTTCATTACAGTACTTTGAAGTAGTCTTTTGTTTTCTTTCTCTAACGGAGCTCACGAGATTTCTATTGAGTTTTGTGTTGTGAAGTTTTCAAGTTTTGGGTGAATTCTTTTGATGGATTATGGAACAAGGAGTGGCAAGAGCCTAAGCTTGGGGATGCCCATGGCACCCCCAAGATAATCCAAGGACACCAAAAAGTCAAAGCTTGGGGATGCCCCGGAAGGCATCCCCTCTTTCGTCCACTTACATCGGTAATTTACTTGGAGCTATATTTTTATTCACCACAAGATATGTGTTTTGCTTGGAGCGTCTTGTATTATTTGCGTCTTTGCTTGTTAGTTTACCACAATCATCCTTGCTGTACACACCTTTTGAGAGAGCCATACATGACTTGGAATTTGTTAGAATACTCTATGTGCTTCACTTATATCTTTTGAGCTTGATAGTTTTGCTCATAGTGCTTCACTTATATCTTTTGAGCTTGATAGTTTTCTCATAGTGCTTCACTTATATCTTTTGAGCGTTATAATTTTTGCTCTAGTACTTCACTTAGATCTTTTAGATCAAGGTGGTGGATTTGTTTTAAAGAAACTATTGATCTCTCATGCTTCACTTAGATTATTTTGAGAGTCGTTAATAGCATGGTAATTTGCTTAATATTAATATACTTGGTATTCAAGATATGTGACACTTTCTTTTGAGTGAATTGAATACTAAGATAAGTTTGATGCTTGATAATTGTTTTGAGATATGGAGGTGATAATATCAAAGTCGTGCTAGTTGGGTGATTATGAATTCAAAGAATGCTTGTGTTGAAGTTTGCAAGTCCCGTAGCATGCACATATGGTTAAAGTTGTGTAACAAATTTGAAACATGAAGTGTACCTGGCTTATGCATCCTCATGAGTGGCGGTCGAGGATGAGCGATGGTCTTTTCCTACTGAGGGAGTCCCGGATTAGGGGGTGTCCGGATAGCCGAACTATCACCGTTGGCCGGACCCCTGGACTATGAAGATACAAGATTGAAGACTTCGTCCCGTGTCCGGATGGGACTTTCCTTGGCGTGGAAGCCAAGCTTGGCGATACGGATATGTAGATCTCCTACCATTGTAACCGAGTCTGCGTAACCCTAGCCCTCTCCGGTGCCTATATAAACCGGAGGGTTTTAGTCCGTAGGACGAACACCAATCATACCATAGGCTAGCTTCTAGGGTTTAGCCTCTTTGATCTCGTGGTAGATCTACTCTTGTACTACCCATATAATCAATATTAATCAAGAAGGAGTAGGGTTTTACCTCCATCGAGAGGGCCCGAACCTGGGTAAAAACATCGTGTCCCTTGTCTCCTGTTACCATCGGCCTAGACGCACAGTTCGGGAACCCCTACCCGAGATCCGCTGGTTTTGACACCGACATTGGTGCTTTCATTGAGAGTTCCTCTGTGTCATCACCTTTAGGCCCGATGGCTCCTTCGATCATCAACAATGACGTGGTCCAGGGTGAGACTTTTCTCCCCGGACAGATCTTTGTATTCGGTGGCTTTGCACTGCGGGCCAAATCACTTGGCCATCTGGAGCAGATCGAAAGCTACGCCCCTGGCCATCAGGTCAGATTTGGGAGTTTGAACTACACGGCTGACATCCGCGGAGACTTGATCTTCGACGGATTCGAGCCACACCCAAGCGCGCCGCACTGTCTCGATGGGTATGATCTAGCTCTGCCGCTGAACAGTGCCCTGGAGGCTGCACCAGCATCCGCTCCGACCCTTAGCTCGAAGCCGACTTCGCTGATCGAGGACGAGTGGCTGGACACCGCCTCGGGGGCTACGATCTCTATGGCGATTGAGCCGAACACCATCCCTGTCCTTTGCAAAGCCTGTGACTCCGAGGTGACGGACTCCTCTCCGGACTCCGAACCTCCCGCGCCCCTGCCAATCAAATCCGATTGGGTGCCGGTTATGGAGTTCACTACTGCGGACATCTTTCAGCACTCGCCCTTTGGCGACATCCTAAATTCACTAAAGTCTCTCTCTTTATCAGGAGAGCCCTGGCCGGACTATGGTCACGAAGGTTGACACGCTCGACTTCGACTCCGAAGACATCGACGGCATGGATGACGATGTAGGAGACAACCAAGAACCAGCACCTACAGGGGACTGGAAGGCCACCTCGTCATACGACATATACATGGTGGACACCCCAAAAGACGGGAATGGCAATGGTACAGCGGAGGATGACCCCTCCAAGAAACAGCCCAAGCACCGGCGTCAGCGGCGCCGCTCTAAATCCCGCCACAGCAAAAACGGTGATTCCGGCACGGGAGATAATAACACCCCGGATAGTGCCGAACACAACCCCCTCCAGCAGGATTCAGCACAGGAGGAGGGAGAAGCCAGCCCTCATGATAGAACGGCAGACAGAGAGGTAGAGGACGATAATTATATGCCTCCCTTCGGAGATGAAGCAAGCCACGACGACGACGAATTTGTCGTGCCCGAGGATCCCGTCGAACAAGAACGTTTCAAACGCAGGCTTATGGCCATGGCAAGCAGCCTCAAGAAAAAGCAGCAGCAGCTTAGAGCTGACCAAGACTTGCTAGCTGACAGATGGACCGAAGTCCTTGCAGCCGAAGAGTACAAACTCGATCGCCCCTCCAATAGCTACCAAAAACGCAGGCTGCTACCCCAATTAGAGGAGGAAGCAACCAAACCTACATCACCAGCGCATGCCACGGCCGACCGGCCACCCCGTGGCCGCGACAGAGAGGCCTCTAGGCCCTCCACTAAAGCCGCACCCCGGTGTCGCTCGAAAAGTACAAAGCCACGGGGAAATGCGCCAGACTTGTGAGACATATTGGAGGACAAGGCAAGGCAAATAAGATCGATCTACGGATCGCATGGGCACCCCACGACACGTGATGACAACCGTCACGCCGGATACAGCAATTCCGTCCGGGCCGAACACAGTAGACAAAGCTCATTGGATCTGCATCGTGATATAGCCCAATACAGAGGCGCCGCACACCCACTATGCTTCACAGACGAAGTAATGGATCATCAAATCCCCAAGGGTTTCAAACCCGTAAACATTGAATCATACGACAGCACAATAGATCCTGCGGTTTGGATCGAGGACTATCTCCTTCACATCCACATGGCACGTGGTGATGATCTACACGCCATCAAATACCTCCCACTCTAGCTTAAAGGACCAGCTCGGCATTGGCTCAATAGCTTGCCAGCAGAATCAATTGGTTGTTGGGAAGACCTGGAAACCGCATTCGTTGATAACTTCCAGGGCACATATGTGCGACCACCAGACGCTGATGACCTAAGCCACATAATTCAGCAGCCAGATGAATCGGCCAGACAATTCTGGACTCGGTTCTTAACCAAGAAAAATCAAATCGTTGACTCTCCGGATGCAGAGGCCCTTGCAGCCTTCAAACATAACATCCGCGACGAGTGGCTTGCCCGGCACCTAGGACAGGAAAAGCCGAAATCCATGGCAGCCCTCACATCACTCATGACCCGCTTCTGCGCGGGAGAGGACAGCTGGCTAGCTCGCAGTAACAACCTGACCAAAAACCCTGGTAGTTCGGATAACAAGGACAACAATGGCAGGTCGCTTCGTAACAAGCACAAGCGCCGCATTAATGGCAATAATACTTAAGATACGGCAGTCAATGCTGGATTCAGAGGCTCTAAACCCGGTCAGCGGAAAAAGCCACTCAAAAGAAATACTCAGGGCCCGTCCAATTTGGACCGAATACTCGATCGCTCGTGCCAGATACATGGCACCCCCGAAAAACCAGGCAACCACACCTATAGGGATTGTTGGGTATTCAAGCAGGCAGGCAAGTTAAATGCCGGAAACAACGACAAGGGGCTGCATAGAGATGACGAGGAGGAGCCCCGACCGCCGAACAATAGAGGACAGAAGGGCTTTCCCCCACAAGTGCGGACAGTGAACATGATATACGCAACCCACATACCCAAAAGGGAGCGGAAGCATGCAATAAGGGACGTATACGCGATGGAGCCAGTCGCTCCAAAGTTCAACCCGTGGTCCTCCTGCCCGATCACTTTTGATCGAAGGGACCATCCCCCTAGCATCCGCCATGGTGGATTCGCCGCATTGGTTCTTGACCCAATCATTGAGGGATTTCACCTCACTAGAGTCCTGATGGACGGCGGCAGCAGCCTGAACCTGCTTTACCAGGATACAGTGCGCAAAATGGGCATAGACCCCTCAAGGATTAAACCCACAAAAACGACCTTTAAAGGCGTCATACCAGGTGTAGAGGCCAACTGTACAGGCTCAATTACACTTGAAGTGGTCTTCGGATCCCTGGATAACTTCCGAAGCGAGGAATTAATCTTCGACATAGTCCCGTTCTGCAATGGCTATCACACACTACTCGAATGAACCGCGTTTGCAAAGTTCAATGCAGTTCCGCACTACGCATACCTCAAGCTCAAGATGCCAGGCCCTCGAGGAGTAATCACGGTCAATGGAAACACCGAACGCTCTCTTCGAACGGAGGAGCATATGGCGGCCGTCGCGGCGGAAGTACAAAGCAGCCTCTTAAGGCAATTCTCGAGTCCGACTACTAAACGTCCGGACACCGTCAAGCGTGCTCGGAGTAACCTACAACAAGACCGCCTGGCACGTTCCGAGCACGCGTAGCAATGCGGCCCCAACCCCAGCCCCTCACGAAATTGCGAGACCAGTACCACGCGTACATAACTACGCTCTGGAGATACCATTGGCATAGGGGGAGGAGCACGATCATGGCATGCCCAGAGTGCGGCTCAACCGCACAAGGGGCTCCCAATTGTGTCATTCTTTTTTTATTTTTTTCTTATTCTCAGGACTCCGTTTTCCAGAAGCCCTGTCCGGCAATAGAATCGCCGAACTCACGATGCAACAGCCAGGGAAACACAAAAACTATGTCGAGTGTCCAGGTGGTCTCTATTACGAGCAGTATACATGTTTTACATACTATCCCGTAGCCTACCCCTGGAGGGGGACATGTTAAATAGTCTCATCCCTTGCTTATCGCACTATTTGTATCATTCTTCTTTCATTGCAGTATCTTTTGAATAAACAATACATAGCTTCTGCTTATTATTGCATTTCTTTTTTCTTTATAAATGTTCATCTATTACATGTTGCACCCGTACAACTTGGTACGGTCAATACACCAGGGGCTTAAAGTACCCCAAAACATGGTGTGATAAGTCCGAACACTTTCAAAAGTGCGGCACCCCGAACTTATAGCATTATATGCATCGGCTCCGAATCATGTCTTGGGTCAATAGTTGGGTTTGCCCGGCTCCCATGTTTTGGTACCTTACGTTCCGTTATATCGGCTAAGGTAGCGCCGGGAGAACCACTGCGATTGTGCCCCGGTTGAGCTGGGTTTAGCACCTCAGTGGAGAAAGCTAAAACTGACCGTCATGATAGGGCGAGAGCCGGTCGCTGTTCGAGAGGTTTTTCGGGTCCCTAAAGACTCATGCCACTTAGAGCGAGGAGTCGGCATTGTCCGGCCAAGGCATGGATAGCGCCCCGAACTCGGTCTTCCGAATACCAGGGGCTTCGCCAAAATTTAAAATTATAGAATTCTATGGCTAAGTGAGAGTGTTCAAGCATTATAGTCTGGTTGCCTCGTTCATCGTGTTGAACGCCTCCCTCGAAGGACCCAAGAATGGGAACAAGAGTGCTCAAGTTTATCCCGAACACCCCAGCACTCGTGGCATGGGGGCTGAAGCCAACGACTCGCCATCTCTCAAATTTGATAAACGGCCGCACAAAAGGTAATATTTTAAATTAACAAGCGTTGCTTAGCGCACATGAACAAAGTTTTCAGCGTACAGGATAACAAATGCGAGTCTACTCAAAAATTACATCTTTGGAGCATTCACCCGCTATAAGGCGGGCACCCTTCAGGATGCCCTTATAGTACATCTCGGGCTTGCGATACTCCTTGCCCGGTGGTGGCGCGTCCGTCACAAGCTTCTCGGCGTCCATCTTGCCCCAGTGCACTTTAGCACGGGCAAGGGCCCGACGGGCACCTTCAATGCAGACGGAGCGCTTGATGACTTCAATCTAGGGACAGGTGTCCACCAGCCGCCGCACCAGACCGAAGTAGCTCCCAGGCATGGCTTCTTTAGGCCACGGCCGAACTATGAGGCCCTTCATGGCCTGTTCGGCCACCTTGTGGAGCTCGACCAGCTGCTTCAGTTGGTCGCTCAGGGGCACCGGATGTCTGGCCTCAACATATTGAGACCAGAACACCTTTTCCGTCGAGCTCCCCTCCTCGGCTCGGTAGAATGCGGCGGCATCAGACACACTACAGGGCAGATCGGCGAACGCTCCTGGAGAGCTCCGGATTCGGGTAAGTAACAGATAATTCACTTTTACATGCTTGCTTTGCATAAAGAATGCCTTACCCGCCGCTATCTTATTTATCGCCTCGATCTCCTGGAGGGCCTTCTGGGCTTCGGCCTTAGCGGCTTTGGCACTCTCAAGAGCCAAGGCGAGCTCGGACTCTCGAGCCTTCGAGTCACGCTCCAAACTCTCGTGTTTTTCCATGAGAGCCTGGAGCTCTTGCCGCACCTCCGCCACCCGCGCCTCCTGCTTCTCTCGCCCGGTACGCTCCAAGGCCGCACTGTTTTCAGCCTTGGACACCGCTTCCTTCAGGGTCGCCACCTCGTTCGTGGCCCCTGCAATACCCACGTTATTCCTGTCATTTTTTGCAACCAAATCCTTTCTATAAGGTATTAATTTAATAAGGTATTACTTACCTTCCTTGTCCTCGAGCTGCTTCTTGGCAAGGCCGAGCTCGTTCTCGGGCCGCTCGAGGCTCTCCTTCAATGCATTGACCTCTGCAGTCAGTGCGGCAGAGGTCAGCAGCGCAGCCTGCATTCCCATATTGACATATTTATGTTAGACTCCTGTGTATATCTTTTTAGATCCTCAGCTCGGCTTTTCTTTCCGAACACCAAACTGAGCATCAGGGGCTACTGTATATGCGGTAATATTCTTACATATCTTAAAACTTACCTCAAAGCCTGTTAGAAGACTGGTACAGGCTTTAGTCAGCCCGCTCTTGGCGGACTGAACTTTCTGGATCACCACACTCATAACAGTGCGGTGCTCCTCGTTGATGGAGGCGTCGTTAAGCGCCTCCAGCAAATTATCCGGTGCCTCCGGTTGGACGGAGGTCATCGGTGTCGCAGTCTCGCCCTCCTTACGAAAGGACCGCCTGTTGAACTTCGGAACCATTGAAGGTTCCGGTGCGGAGTCCGGCCCAGGGCCGGACTTAGAACCCCTTGGGGTTTGATCCCCCTTATGCCCAAAGTCCGGGAGGTTGCCTTGCGGCACCTCTGGGATCTCCTCCTCCTGGCTGGGCCCCTTTTGGGACCCCACCTCGGCATCATCAGCAGCGCGAGGAGAGGAGGCGGCCGGAAGTGAAGTGATGTTCACGTCCGACGGAGCCAGGGAGCCGCTCCTTGAAATGCCGGGCCCGTCCTTGGGCGGGCTGCAGGGTTGTATTCGGCATTAGGAGATTCTATGCGAAAAACGAAACACCATGAATTATTCTAGTATCCGGACACTTACGCTGTCGCCAGGGGCTTAGCCCTCGGCGGCCACTCCTCTTCGCCGTCGTCGGCGTTGGTGGAGTAGTCCGGAGGAAGGGTCCTTCCCTTCTTGGACCCTCCGGCCTCCCCGGTTGGGGAGGCCTTCCTTTTCTTCTCTCCCACCGCTGGGGGAGAAACCTCTTTTTTCTCCTCCTCGTCTTCGCGGGAGGAGTTCGCCTCGGAGTCATCGGACGATGAGTCCAATAACACCTGAAGCCGGGAACTCTTTCGGGTTCCCGTGGCCTTCTTCTTGGCCTTCTTATCCGGCACCACGTGAGGTGCCGGAACCAGCAGCCCCGTTAATCGGGCGTCCGTTGGGTCTTCTGGTAAGGGAGCCAGACAGTTAACCTGCCCGGACTTCTTCTGCCAGGCCTGTCAAAGGTAAGGGAGTTTAGATCCCGCATAGAGTCAAACTATGAAAAACAAGTGTCATGTAAAGGGTAAAATAGCTCACCAAGCCGGCTTGACGCTGCGAGCTGAATCCGCGATCTTCGGTAGCGGATGCGGGAGCCTCGGCACCCTTGAACAGCACCTTCCAGGCATCTTCGTACGTAGTGTCGAAGAGCCTGCTCAAAGTTTGGTGTTGTGCCGGATCAAACTCCCACAAGTTGAACGCCCGTTGTTGGCACGGGAGGATCCGGCGGATGAGCATGACCTGGACTACGTTGACGAGCTTGATCTTCTTATTCACAAGGTTTTGGATGCAGGTTTGGAGTCCGGTCAGCTCTTCCAAATCACCCCACGTCAGGCCCTTCTCTTTCCAGGAGGTGAGCCGTGTGGGGATGCCAGGCCGGAATTCGGGGGCCGCTGCCCATTCAGGGTCACGCGGCTCGGTGATGTAGAACCATCCCGATTGCCACCCTTTGATGGTTTCCATGAAGGCGCCCTCGAGCCATATGACGTTGGGCATCTTGCCCACCATGGCGCCTTTGCACTCCGCCTGCTGGCCGCCCACTACCTTCGGCTTGACATTGAAGGTCTTCAGCCATAAGCCGAAGTGGGGCTTGATGCGGAGGAAGGCCTCGCACACAACGATAAGCGCTGAGATGTTGAGGATGAAATTTGGGGCCAGATCATGGAAATCCAGGCCGTAGTAGAACATGAGCCCCCGGAAAAATGGGTGGACTGGGAAGCCCAGTCCATGGAGGAAATGGGGAAGGAACACCACCCTCTCATGGGGCCTAGGGGTGGGGACGAGCTGCCCCTCATCTGGAAGCCGGTGCACAATGTAATTATGCAGGTATCCGTCTTTCCTCAATTTTTTGATGTGCCCCTCCGTGACGGAGGAGGCCATCCACTTGCCTCCCGCTCCGGACATGGCTGGGGAAGGTTGAGGCGAGATGTGCGGACTTGGGCGCTGGAGCTCGAGTGCGTGGAAATGGATAAGCAAAGGAGGAGGAAGGCATAGGTAAAAAGGTGGATCCTTATCCCCTTATATGGACGAACGAAACTATGCGTCCCCACCGGCCTGATAAAACTCGCTTATCTCCCAAGCGCCGTAATCGATGGCGCGGTTGGATTACCCACGCCCGTATTGATGAGAATCCCGGAATAAGGGGACACGATCTCTGCTTTGACAAGACGTGCCAAGGAAACCGCCTCGCTAAACACACTGAGGTGGGACAGTAAAAACGATTCCAATAAAGGCTTGGCCGTGGTGTGACGTCACAACACAGAATACGTCAGCAGATTAAATTTGTGTAAAGATTATTCTCTCTACGGTGGTATGTGGAACTTATTTTGCAGAGCCGGACACTATCCTTGTGTTCAAAATCTTCTATGAAGTATTCGGAGGAGGAACCCACCTTGCAATGCCGAAGACAATATGCGCGCCGGACTCGTCGTCATTGAAGCCTGGTTTAGGGGCTACTGAGCGAGTCCTGGATTAGGGGGTGTTGGTGTCAAAACCGGCGGATCTCGGGTAGGGGTTCCCGAACTGTGCGTCTAGGCGGATGGTAACAGGAGACAAGGGACACGATGTTTTTACCCAGCTCCGGGCCCTCTCGATGGAGGTAAAACCCTACTCCTGCTTGATTAATATTGATGATATGGGTAGTACAAGAGTAGATCTACCACGAGATCAGAGAGGCTAAACCCTAGAAGCTAGCCTATGGTATGATTGTTGTTCGTCCTATGGACTAAAACCCTCCGG
Source organism: Triticum aestivum (assembly GCF_018294505.1). NCBI lineage: Eukaryota > Viridiplantae > Streptophyta > Magnoliopsida > Poales > Poaceae > Triticum > Triticum aestivum. The sequence goes on from NC_057810.1 coordinate 102,157,127, forward strand.
TTTATATAGACACCGGAGAGGGTTAGGGTTACACAGAGTCGGTTACAATGGTAGGAGATCTACATATCCGTATCGCCAAGCTTGCCTTCCATGCCAAGGAAAGTCCCATCCGGACACAGGACAAAGTCTTCAATCTTGTATCTTCATAGTCCAGGAGTCCGGCCAACGGTGATAGTTCGTCTATCCGGACACCCCCTAATCCAGGACTCCCTCAGTAGCCCCTGAACCAGGCTTCAATGACGATGAGTCCGGCGCGCATATTGTCTTCGGCATTGCAAGGCGTGTTCCTTCTCCGAATACTTCATAGAAGATTCTGAACACAAGGATAGTGTTCGGCTCTGCAAAATAAGTTCCACATACCACCGTAGAGAGAATAATCTTTACACAAATTCAATCTGCTGATGTATATTGCGGCGTGACATCACATCACGGCCAAGCCTTTACTGGAATCGTTTTTACTATCCCACCTCAGCACGTTTAGCGAAGCGGTTTCCTTGGCACGTCTTGTCAAAGCAGAGATCGTGTCCCCTTATTCCGGGATTCTCATTAATACGGGTGTGGGTAACCCAACCGCGCCATTGATTATGACGCTTGGGAGATAAGCGAGTTTTATCAGGCTGGTGGGGACGCATAGTTTCGTCCGTCCATATAAGGGGATAAGGACGCATAGTCTTATCCATGTCCACGCACTCGAGCTCCAGCGCCCAAGTCCGCACATCTCGCCTCAACCTTCCCCAGCCATGTCCGGAGCGGGAGGCAAGTGGATGGTCTCCTCCGTAATGGAGGAACAAGTCAAAAAGCTGCGGAAGGTCGGATACTTATCCAGCGACATCGCGCATCGGCTCCCCGACAAGGGGCAGCTCCTTCCTACCCCCAGGCCCCATGAGAGGGTGGTGTTTCTTACCCACTTCCTCCGCGGACTAGGTTTTCCACTTCACCCATTTGTCCAGGGGCTCATGTTCTACTATGGCCTAGATTTCCACGATCTGGCCCCGAACTTCATCCTCAACATCTCAGCATTCATCATTGTGTGCGAGGCCTTCCTCTGCATCCATCCCCACTTCGGCTTATGGCTGAAGATTTTTAATGTCAAGCCGAAGGTAGTGGGCGGCCGCCAGGCGGAGTGCGGAGGTGCCATGGCGGGCCGGATGGCCAACGTCCTATGGCTCGAGGGCTCCTTTGTGGAGACAATAAAGGGGTGGCAATCGGGGTGGTTCTATATCACCGAGCCGCGCGACCCCAAATGGCCGGCGCCCCCCGAATTTCGATCTGGTTTCCCACACGGCTCACCTCCTGGAAAGAGACGGGCCTAACGTGGGGAGATTCGGAAGAGCTGACCGGACTTCAAGCCTGCGTCCAAAAGCTGGTGAACAAGAATCTCAAGCTTGTCAACATAGTCTAGGTCATGCTCATACGCCGGATCCTCCCGTGCCAACATCGGGCCTTCAAATTGTGGGAGTTTGATCCAGCACAGCACCAAACCTTGAGCAGGCTCTTCGACACTACGTACGAAGATGCCTGGAAGGTGCTATTCAAGGGTGTCGAGGCTCCCGCATCCGCTACCGAAGATCGCGGATTCAGCTCGCAGCGTCAAGCCGACGAGGTAAGCTATTTTACCCTTTACAGGAAAAATTTTCATAGTTTGACTCTATGTGGGATCTAAACTCCCTTACCTTTGACAGGACTGGCTGAAGAAGTCCGAGCAGGTTAACTGTCCGGCTCCTTTGCCAGAAGACCCAGCGGATGCCCGCTTAACGGGATTGCTGGTTCCGGCACCTCACGTCGTGCCGGAGAAGAAGGCCAAGAAGAATGCCACGGGAACTCGAAAGAGTTCTCGGCGTCAGGTGTTATCGGACTCATCATCCGATGACTCCAAGGCGGACTCCTCCCACGGAGACGAGGAGGAGAAGAAAGAGGCTTCTCCCCCAACGGGGCGAGAGAAGAAAAGGAAGGCCTCCCCAACCGGGGAGGCCGGAGGGTCCAAGAAGGGAAGGACCCTTCCTCCGGACTACTCCACCAACGCCGACGATGGCGAAGAGGAGTGGCCCTCGAGGGCCAAGCCCCTGGCAAGATCGTAAGTGTCCGGATTCCAGAATAACTCATGATTTTTCATTTGTCACATAGTGTCTTCTAACGCCGAATACAACCATGTAGCCCGCCCAAGGATGAGCTTCCCGCTTCGTCGAGCGGCTCCCTGGGTTCGTCGGATGTGAATAGCACTTCAATTCCGACGGCCTCCTCCCCTCGCAACATAGAAGACACTGCGGTGGAGTCCCAAAAGGGGCCCAACCAGGAGGAGGTGGTCCTGGAGGCGCCGCAAGGCGACCTCCCGGACTCTGGGCGCAAAGGGGGCAAAACCCCAGAGGGCTCTAAGTTTGGCCCTGTGCCGGACTCCGTACCAGAACATTCAGTGGTTCCGGAGTCCTGCAGACAGCCCCATCGTAAGAAGGGCAAGACTGCAACGCCGGTGGCCTCCGTCCAACTGGAGGCGCCGGATAATTTGCTGGAGGCGCTTGATGGCGCCTCCATCAACGACGCGCACCGCACTGTTATGAGTGCAGTGATCCAGAAAGTTCAGTCCGCCAAGAGCGGGCTGACTGAAGCCTGTACCAGCCTTCTAACAGGCTTTGAGGTAAGTTTTCAGGATATGTAAGAATATTACCGCATAGACAGTAGCCCCTGATGCTCAGCTTGGTGTTCGGAAAGAAAAGCCAAGCTGAGGGTCTTAAAAGATATATGCAGGAGTCTAACATAAATATGTCAATATGGGAATGCAGGCCGCGCTGCTGACCTCTGCTTCACTAACTGCGGAGGTCAATGCATTGAAGTAGAGCCTCGAGCGTTCCGAGAACGAGCTCGGCCTTGCCAAGAAGCAGCTCGAGGACAAAGAAGGTAAGTAATACCTTATGGAAAGGATTTGGTTGCAAAAAAAGCAGGAATAACGTGGGTATTGCAGGGGCCATGAACGAGGTGGCGACCCTGAAGGAAGCGGTGTCCAAGGCCGAAAACAATGCGGCCTTGGAGCGCACCGAGTGAGAGAAGCAGGAGGCACGGGTGGCGGAGGTGCGGCAAGAGCTCCAGGCTCTCGTGGAAAAACACGAGAGTTTGGAGCGTGACTCGAAGACTCGAGAGTCCGAGCTTGCCTTGGCTCTTGAGAGTGCCAAAGCCGCTAAGGCCGAAGCCCAGAAGGCCCTTTAGGAGATCGAGGCGATAAAGAATATAGCGGTGGGTAAGGCATTCTTTATGCAAAGCAAGCATATAAAAGTGAATTATCTGTTACTTACCCGAATCCGGAGCTCTCCAGGACCGTTCGCCGATCTGCCCCGTAGTGTGTCTGATGCTGCCGCGTTCTACCGAGCCAAGGAGGGGAGCTCGACGGAAAAGGTGTTTTGGTCTCAATATGCTGAGGCCGGACATCCTGTGCCCCTGAGCGACCAGCTGAAGCGGCTGGTCGAGCTCCACAAGGTGGCCGAACATGCCATGAAGGGCCTCATAGTTCGGCTGTGGCCTAAGGAAGCCATGCCTGGGAGCTACTTCGGTCTGGTGCGGCGGCTGGTGGACGCCTGTCCATGGATTGAAGTCATCAAGCACTCCGCCTGCATTGAAGGTGCCCGTTGGGCCCTTGCCCGTGCTAAAGTGCAATGGGGCAAGATGGACGCTGAGAAGCTTGTGACGAACGCGCCACCGCCCGGCAAGGAGTATTGCAAGCCCGAGATGTACTATAAGGGCGTCCTGAAGGGTGCCCGCATTATAGCGGGTGAATGCTCCAAAGATATAATTTTTGAGTAGACTCGCATTTGTTATCCTGTACAATGAAAACTTTGTTCATATGTGCTAAGCAACACTTGTTAATTTAAAATATTACCTTCTGTGCGGCCGTTTATCAAATTTGAGAGATGGTGAGTCGTTGGCTTCAGCCCCCATGCCACGAGTGCTGGGGTGTTCGGGATAAACTTGAGCGCTCTTGTTCCCATTCTTGGGTCCTTTCGAGGGAGGCATTCAACACAACGAACGAGGCAACCGGACTATAATGCTTGAACACTCTCACTTAGCCATAGAATTCTATAATTTTAAATTTCGGCGAAGCCCCTGGTATTCGGAAGACCGAGTTCGGGGCGCAATCCACGCCTTGGCCGGACAATGCCGACTCCTCGCTCTAAGCGGCATGAGTCTTTAGGGACCCGAAAAACCTCTCGAACAGTGACCGGCTCTCGCCCTATCATGACGGTCAGTTTTAGCTTTCTCCACTAAGGTGTTCAACTCAGCTCAACCGGGGCACAATCGCAGTGGTTCTCCCAGCGCTACCTTAGCCGATATAACGGAACGTAAGGTACCAAAACATGGGAGCCGGGCAAACCCAACTATTGACCCAAGACATGATTCGGAGCCGATGCATATAATGCTATAAGTTTGAGGTGCCGCACTTGTGAAAGTGTTCGGACTTATCACACCATGTTTTTGGGGTACTTAAACCCCTGGTGTATTGGCCGTACCAAATTGTACGGGTGCAACATTTCATAGATGAACATTTATAAAGAAAAAGGAAATGCAATAATAAGCAGAAGCTATGTATTGGTTATTCAAAAGATACTGCAATGAAAGCAGAACAATACAAATAGTGCAATAAGCAAGGGATGGGACTATTTAACATGTCCCCCTCCACGGGTAGGCTACGGGATAGTATGTAAAACAGGTATACTGCTCGTAATAGAGACCACCTGAACACTCGACATAGCTTTTTTGCTTCCCTGGCTGTTGCATCGTGAGTTCGGCGATTCTACTGCCAGACAGGGCTTCTAGAAAATGGAGTCCTGAGCATAAGAAAAAAAGAAAAAAAAGAATGACACAATAGGGAGCCCCTTGTGCGGTTGAGCCGCATTCTGGGCATGTCGTGGTCGTGCCCCTTCCCCTATGCCCATGGTATCTCCAGAGCATAGTTATGTATGCGTGGTACTAGTCTCGCGATTTTGCGAGGGCTGGGGTTGGGGCCGCATTGCTACGCGTGCTCGGAACGTGCCAGGCGGTCTTGTTGTAGGTTACTCCGGGCGCGCTTGACGGTGTCCAGACGTTTAGTAGTCGGACTCGAGAATTGCCTTAATAGGCCGCTTTGTACTTCCGCCGCGAGGGCCGCCGTGTGCTCCTCCGTCCGGAGAGAGCGTTCAGTGTTTCCATTGACCATGATTACTCCTCGAGGGCCTGGCATCTTGAGCTTGAGGTATGCATAGTGCGGCACCGCATTGAACTTTGCAAATGCGGTTTGTGCGAGCAGTGCATGATAGCCGCTGCAGAACGGGACTATGTCGAAGATTAATTCCTCGCTTCGGAAGTTATCTGGGGATCCGAAGACCACTTCAAGTGTAATTGAGCCTGTACAATTGGCCTCTACACCTGGTATGACACCTTTAAAGGTCGTTTTTGTGGGTTTAATCCTTGAGGGGTCTATGCCCATTTTGCACATTGTATCCTGGTAAAGCAGGTTCAGGCTACTGCGGCCATCCATCAGGACTCTAGTGAGGTGAAATCCGTCAATGATTGGGTCAAGAACCAATGCGGCGAATCCGCCGTGGCGGATGCTAGTGGGGTGGTCCCTTCGATCAAAAGTGATCGGGCAGGAGGACCACGGTTCGAACTTTGGGGCGACTGGCTCCATCGCGTATACGTCCCTTAGTGCACGCTTCCGCTCCCTTTTGGGTATGTGGGTTGCGTATATCATGTTCACTGTCCGCACTTGTGGGGGAAAGCCCTTCTGTCCTCTATTGTTCGGCGGTCGGGGCTCCTCCTCGTCATCTCTATGCAGCCCCTTGTCATTGTTTTCGGCACTTAACTTGCCTGCCTGCTTGAATACCCAACAATCCCTATAGGTGTGGTTGGCTGGTTTTTCGGGGGTGCCATGTATCTGGCACAAGCGATCGAGTATGCGGTCCAAATTGGACGGGCCCTGAGTATTTCTTTTGAACGGCTTTTCTGCTGACCGGGTTTAGAGCCTCTGAATCCGGCATTGACTGCCGTATCTTCAGTATTATCGCCGTTAATGCGGCGCTTGTGCTTGTTGCGACGCGACCTGCCATTGCTGTCATTGGTATCCGAACTACCAGGGTTTTTGGTCAGGTTGTTACTGCAAGCTAGCCAGCTGTCCTCTCCCGCGCAGAAGCGTGTCATGAGTGATGTGAGGGTTGCCATGGATTTCGGCTTTTCCTGTCCTAGGTGCCGGGCAAGCCACTCATCGCGGATGTTATGTTTGAAGGTTGCAAGGGCCTCTGCATCCGGACAGTCAACGATTTGATTTTTCTTGGTTAAGAACCGTGTCCAGAATTGTCTGGCCGATTCATCTGGCTGCTGAATTATGTGGCTTAGGTCATCAGCGTCTGGTGGTCGCACATATGTGCCCTGGAAGTTATCAACGAATGCGGCTTCCAGGTCTTCCCAACAACCAATTGATTCTGCTGGCAAGCTGTTGAGCCAATGCCGAGCTGGTCCTTTAAGCTTGACTGGGAGGTATTTGATGGCGTGTAGATCATCACCACGGGCCATGTGGATGTGAAGGAGATAGTCCTCGATCCAAACCGCAGGATCTGTTGTGCCGTCGTATGATTCAATGTTTACGGGTTTGAAACCCTCGGGGATTTTATGATCCATTACTTCGTCTGTGAAGCATAGTGGGTGTGCGGCGCCTCTATATTGGGCTATATCATGACGCAGCTCAAATGAGCTTTGTCTACTGTGTTCAGCCCGGCTGGAATTGTTGTATCCGGCGTGACGGTTGTCATCGCGTGTCGTGGGGCGCCCACGCAATCCGTAGATCGATCTTATTTGCCTTGCCTTGTCCTCCAATATGTCTCGCAAGTCTGGCGCATTTCCCCGCGGCTTTGTACTTTTCGAGCGACGCCGGGGTGCGGCTTTAGTGGAGGGCCTAGAGGCCTCTCTCTCGCGGCCACGAGGTGGCCGATCGGCCGCATCATGCGCTGGTGATGTAGGTTTGGGTGCTTCCTCCTCTAATTGGGGTAGCAGCCTGTGTCTTGGGTAGCTCTTGGAGGGGCGATTGAGTTTATACTCTTCGGCTGCAAGGACTTCGGTCCATCTGTCCGCTAGCAAGTCTTGGTCAGCTCTAAGCTGCTGCTGCTTTTTCTTGAGGCTGCTTGCCGTGGCCATAAGCCTACGTTTGAAACACTCTTGTTCGACGGGATCCTCGGGCACGACAAATTCGTCGCCGTCGAGGCTTGCTTCATCTTCGGAGGGAGGCATATAATTATCGTCCTCTACCTCTCTGTCTGCTGCTCTATCATGAGGGCTGGCTTCTCCCTCCTCCTGTGCTGAATCCTGCTAGACGGGGATGTCTTCGGCACTGTCCGGGGTGTTATTATCTCCTGTGCCGGAATCACCATTTTTGATGTGGCGGGATTTAGAGCGGCGCCGCTGACGCCGACGCTTGGGTTGTTTCTTGGAGGGGTCATCCTCCATTGTTCCATTGCCATTCTCGTCTTTTGGGGTGTCCACCATGTATATGTCATATGACGAGGTGGCCTTCCAATGCCCTGTAGGCGCTGGTTCTTGGTTGTCTCCTGCATCGTCGTCCATACCGTCGATGTCTTCGGAGTCGAAGTCGAGCATGTCGGTTAAATCATCGACAGTGGCTAGAAAGTGGGTGGTCGGTGGGCGTTGAATTTGTTCGTCGTCCGCATCCCAACCTTCCTGACCATAGTCCGGCCAGGGCTCTCCTGATAAAGAGAGAGACTTTAGTAAATTCAGGATGTCGCCAAAGGGCGAGTGCTGAAAGATGTCCGCGGCAGTGAACTCCATAACCGGCGCCCAATCGGATTTGATTGGCAGGGGTGCGGGAGGTTCGGAGTCCGGAGAGGAGTCCGGCACCTCGGAGTCACGGGCTTTGCAAAGGACAGGGATGGTGTTCGGCTTGATCGCCGTAGAGATCGTAGCCCCCGAGGCGGTGTCCATCCACTTGTCCTCGATCGGCGAAGTCGGCTCCGAGCTAAGGGTCGGGGCGGACGCTGGTGCGGCCTCCGGGGCACTGTTCAGCGGCAGAGCTAGATCATACCCATCGAGACAGTGCGGCGCGCTTGGCTGTGGCTCGAATCCGTCGAAGATCAAGTCTCCGCGGATGTCAGCCGTGTAGTTTAAACTCCCAAATCTGACCTGATGGCCAGGGGCTTAGCTTTTGAACTGCTCCAGATGGCCAACTGAATTGGCCCGCAGTGCGAAGCCGCCGAATATGAAGATCTGTCCGGGGAGAAAAGTCTCGCCCTGGACCACGTCGTTGTTGATGATCGAAGGAGCCATCGGGCCTAAAGGTGACGACACAGAGGAACTCTCAATGAAAGCACCAATGTCGGTGTCAAAACCGGCGGATCTCGGGTAGGGGTTCCTGAACTGTGCGTCTAGGCGGATGGTAACAGGAGACAAGGGACACGATGTTTTTACCCAAGTTCGGGCCCTCTCGATGGAGGTAAAACCCTACTCCTGCTTGATTAATATTGATGATATGGGTAGTACAAGAGTAGATCTACCACGAGATCAGAGAGGCTAAACCCTAGAAGCTAGCCTATGGTATGATTGTTGTTCGTCCTACGGACTAAAACCCTCCGGTTTATATAGACACCGGAGAGGGTTAGGGTTACACAGAGTCGGTTACAATGGTAGGAGATCTACATATCCGTATCGCCAAGCTTGCCTTCCACGCCAAGGAAAGTCCCATCCGGACACGGGACGAAGTCTTCAATCTTGTATCTTCACAGTCCAGGAGTCCGGCCAACGGTGATAGTTCGGCTATCCGGTAGACTCCTGGACTATGAAGATACAAGATTGAAGACTTCGTCCCGTGTCGGGATGGGACTTTCCTTGGCGTGGAAGGCAAGCTTGGCGATACGGATATGTAGATGTCCTACCATTGTAACTGACTCTGTGTAACCCTAACCCTCTCCGGTGCCTATATAAACTGGAGGGTTTTAGTCCGTAGGACGAACAACAATCATACCATAGGGTAGCTTCTAGGTTTTAGCCTCTTTGATCTCGTGGTAGATCTACTCTTGTACTACCCATATCATCAATATTAATCAAGCAGGAGTAGGGTTTTACCTCCATCGAGAGGGCCCAAACCTAGGTAAAAACATCGTGTCCCTTGTCTCCTGTTACCATCCGCCTAGACGCACAGTTCGGGAACCCCTACCCGAGATCCGCCGGTTTTGACACCGACACCTACCAATCTATCCCCCTAGGAGCATGCGCGTAGTACTTGATTTTTGATGACTTCTAAATTTTTGCACTAAGTATATGAGTTCTTTTGACTAATGCTGAGTCCATGGATTATACGCACTCTCACCTTTCCGCCTTTGCTAGCCTCTTCGGTACCGTGCATTGCCCTTTCTCACCTTGAGAGTTGGTGCAAACTTCACCGGTGCATCCAAACCCCGTGATACGATACGCTCTATCACACATAAACCTCCTTATATCTTCCTCAAAACAGCCACCATACCTACCTATCATGGCATTTCCATAGCCATTCTGAGATATATTGCCATGCAACTTCCATCATCATCATCATGACATACATTACTTTTGTCATATTGCCATTGCATGATCATGTAGTTGACATCGTATTTGTGGCAAAGCCACCATGCATTATTTTTCATACATGTCACTCTTGATTCATTGCACCATCCCGGTACACTGCCGGAGGCATTCATATAGAGTCATTTCTTGTTCTAAGTTTCAAGTTGTAATCCTTATGTTGTAATCAATAGAAGTGTGATGATCATCATTATTAGAGCATTGCCCAAAAAGAAAAAGAAAAAAGAAAAAAAGGCCAAAAAAGTCCCAAAAAAACAAAAAAAAGAAAAAAAAGAAAAAAGAGGTCAATGCTACCATCCCTTTTTCCACACTTGTGCTTCAAAGTAGCACCTTGTTCTTCATGTAGTGAGTCTCATATATTGTGCTTCAAAGTAGCACCTTGTTCTTCATGTAGTGAGTCTCATAAGTTGTCTTTTTATACTAGTGGGAATTTTTCATTATAGAACTTGGCTTGTATATTCCTACGATGGGCTTCCTCAAATACCCTAGGTCTTCATGAGCAAGCGAGTTGGGTGCACACCCACTAGTTTTCTTTTGTTGAGCATTCATATCTCTAGTGCATCCGTTGCATGGCAATCCCTACTCCTCATGTTGACATCAATTGATGGGCATCTCCATAGACCGTTGATTATCCTCGTCAATGTGAGACTTTCTCCTTTTTTGTCTTCTCCACACAATCCCCATCATCATATTCTATTCCACCCATAGTGCTATATCCATGGCTCACGCTCATGTATTGCGTGAAGGTTGAAAAGTTTGAGATTATTTAAGTATGAAACAATTGCTTGGCTTGTCATCGGGGGTATAGAAGTTGGGAACATCTTTGTGTGACGAAAATGAAGCATAGCCTAACTATATGATTTTGTAGGGATGAACTTTATTTTGCCATGTTATTTTGAGAAGACACGATTGATTTGATTAGTATGCTTGAAGTATTATTATTTTTATGTCAATATGAACTTCTGTCTTGAATCTTTCGGATCTGAATGTTCATGCCACAATTAAGAAGATCTACATTGAAATTATGCCAAAGTATCACTCCGCATCAAAAATTCTCTTTTTATCATTTACCTACTCGAGGACGAGCAGGAATTAAGCTTGGGGATGCCTGATACGTCTCCAACGTATCTATAATTTTTGATTGCTCCATGCTACTTTATCTACTGTTTTGGATTATATTGGGCTTTATTTTCCACTTTTATATTATTTTTGGGACTAACCTATTAACCAGAGGCCCAGCCCAGAATTGCTGTTTTTTGCCTATTTCAGTGTTTCGAAGAAACGGAATATCAAACGGAGTCCAAACGGGAATGAAACCTTCGGGAACGTGATTTTATCACCGAACATGATCCAGGAGACTTGGACCCTACTCCAAGAAGCAGAAGAGTCGGTCACGAGGGTGGGCCCCCCCTAGGGCGCGCCCCCTGCCTCTTGGCCCCCCTGTTGCTCCACCGATGTACTCCTTCCTCCTATATATACCTACGTATCCCCAAACGATCAGAACAGGAGCCAAAAATCTCATTCCACCGCCGCAACCTTTTGTATCCATGAGATCCCATCTTGGGGCCTGTTCCGGAGCTCCGCCGAAGGGGGCATCCACCACGGAGGGCTTCTACATCAACGACATAGCCCCTCCGATGAAGTGTGAGTAGTTTACTTTAGACCTTCGGGTCCATAGCTAGTAGCTAGATGGCTTCTTCTCTCTTTTTGGATCTCAATACAATGTTCTCCCCCTCTCTTGTGGAGATCTATTTGATGTAATCTTCTTTTTGCGGTGTGTTTGTTGAGACTGATGAATTGTGGGTTTATGATCCAACTTATCTATGAACAATATTTGAATCTTCTCTGAATTCTTTTATGTATGATTGAGTTATCTTTGCAAGTCTCTTCGAATTATCTGTTTGGTTTGGCCAAGTAGATTGGTAGTTCTTGCAATGGGAGGAGTGCTTAGCTTTGGGTTCAATCTTGCGGTGTCCTTTCCCAGTGACAGAAGGGGCAGCAAGACATGTATTGTATTGTTGCCATCGAGGATAACAAGATGGGGTTTTTATCATATTGCATGAATTTATCCCTCTACATCATGTCATCTTGCTTAAGGCGTTACTCTGTTTTTAACTTAATACTCTAGATGCATGCTGGATAGCGGTCGATGAGTGGAGTAATAGTAGTAGATGCAGAATCGTTTTGATCTACTTGTCTCGGACGTGATGCCTATATACATGATAATTACCTAGATATGCTCATAACTATTCTCAATTCTGTCAATTGCTCAAACAGTAATTTGTTCACCCACCGTAGAAAATCTATGCTCTTGAGAGATGCCACTAGTGAAACCTATGGCCCCCGGGTCTATTCTCATCATATCAAATCTCCATTACTTTATTACTTGCTTTGTTTTTACTTTGCCTTTTACTTTTTACTTTGCATCTATATACCAAAAATACCAAAAATATTATTTATCATCTCTATCAGATCTCACTCTCGTAAGTGACCGTGAAGGGATTGACAACCCCTAATCGCGTTGGTTGTGAGGAGCTATCGTTTTGTGTAGGTACGAGGGACTTGTGCGTGGTCTCCTACTGGATTGATACCTTGGTTCTCAAAAACTGAGGGAAATACTTACGCTACTTTGCTGCATCATCTTCTCCTCTTCGGGGAAATCCAACGCAGTGCTCAAGAGGTAGCAATTTACACCTTATCTTTGTGGATGAAGTTTGTGGATTATTTAAGCTTGCAGATATTCCCGGTGATGTTGTCAAAAGGAAGGTCTTCCCTTTATCTTTGAAGGGGGATGCATTGACATGGTATAGGCTATGTGATGATACTGGATCTTGGAATTATAAACGATTGAAGTTGGAATTTCACCAGAAGTTCTATCATATGCATCTTGTTCATCGTGATCGTAATTACATATATAGTTTCTGGCCTCGCGAAGGAGAAAGCATCGCTCAAGCTTGGGGGAGGCTTAAGTCAATGTTATATTCATGCCCCAATCATGAGCTCTCTAGAGAAATGATTATTCAAAAATTTTATGCTCGGCTTTCTCCCAATGATTGCAACATGCTCGATACTTCCTGTGCTCGTTCTTATATGCTGAAGACTATTGAATTCAAATGGGATTTATTGGAAATAATTAATCGCAACTCTGAAGATTGGGGTTCCAACGATGGTAAGGAGTCAGGTATGACATCTAAGTTTGATTGTGTTAAATCCTTTATGGATACCGATGCTTTTCCTGGATTTAGCGCTAAATATGAACTTGACTCTGAGATAGTAGCTTCTTTCTGTGAATCTTTTGCTAATCACGTTGATCTCCCTAAGGAGAAGTGGTTTAAATATAATCCTCCCATTGAAGTAAAAGTAGTTGCACCTATTACAGTTGAAGAAAAGACTGTCACTTATAGTGATCCTATTGTTCCTACTACTTATGATGAGAAACCTCCTTTTCCTGTTAGGATAAAGGATCATGCTAAAACTTTGACTGTTGTTCGTAAGAGTAATACTAGGACTTATACACCTCCTGAGAAAATCAAAGTTGAACCTAGTATTGCTATGGTTAAAGATCTCTTGGATGATGATTTAGATGGGCATGTTATTTATTTCTATGGTGAGACTGCTAATATCGCTAGACCAGATACTAAGATACACAGACCTGTTGTAGGCATGCCTGTTATTTCTGTTAAAATAGGAGATCATTGTTATCATGGCTTATGTGATATGGGTCCTAGTGCTAGTGCAATACCCTATGACTTATATAAAGAAATTATGCATGATATTGCACCCGTTGAATTGGAAGGTATTGATGTTACTACCAAGCTTGCTAATAGAGATACTATTTCACCGATTGAGATTGTTAGAGATGTTGAAGTCTTGTGTGGGAAGGTTAAATATCCTACTGATTTTGTTGTTCTTAGTTCCCCACAGGATGACTTTTGTCCCATTATTTTTGGTAGACCCTTCTTGAATACAGTTAATGCTAAGATTGATTGTGAAAAGGATACTGTTACAATTGGCTTAGAGGGTATGTCTCATGAGTTTAATTTTGCTAACTTTCGTAGACAACCTCGTGATAGAGAATCACCTAGTAAGGATGAGATTATTGGTATTGCTTCTATTGTCGTGCCTCCTACTGATCCGTTAGAACAATATTTGCTAGACCATGAAAATGATATGTTTATGAAGGAAAGAAGGGAAATAGATGAAGTGTTCTTTCAACAGGAACCTATGCTGAAACACAACTTACCCGTTGAAATTCTAGGGGATCCCCCTCCACCCAAGGGTGATCCCGTGTTTGAACTCAAATCATTACCTGATATTCTTAAGTATGCTTATCTTGATGAAAAGAAAATATATCCTATTATTATCAGTGCTAACCTTTCAGAGCAAGAAGAAGAAAGATTATTGAAAACTCTGAAGAAGCACCGTGCTGCTATTGGATATACTTTGGATGATCTCAAGGGCATTAGTCCCACGTTATGCCAACACAAAATTAATTTGGAGGACGATGCCAAACCAGTTAGAGATCCTCAACGAAGATTGAATCCTAAGATGAAATAAGTGGTAAGAAAGGAGATACTAAAGCTCCTTGAGGCAGGTATAATTTATCCCGTTGCTGATAGTGATTGGGTAAGCCATGTCCATTGTGTTCCTAAAAAGGGAGGTATTACTGTCGTTCCTAATGATAAAGATGAATTGATCCCGCAAAGAATTATTATAGGTTATAGGATGGTAATTGATTTCCATAAATTAAATAAAGCTACTAAGAAAGATCATTACCCTCTACCTTTTATCGATCAAATGCTAGAAAGACTATCCAAAAACACACATTTCTGCTTTCTAGATGGTTATTCTGGTTTCTCTCAAATACCTGTGTCAGCAAAGGATCAATCAAAAACTACTTTTACTTGCCCTTTCGGTACTTTTGCTTATAGACGTATGCCTTTTGGTTTATGTAATGCACCTGCTACCTTTCAAAGATGTATGATGGCTATATTCTCTGACTTTTGTGAAAAGATTTGTTAGGTATTCACGAATGATTTCTCCGTCTATGGATCCTCTTTTGATGATTGCTTGAGCAACCTTGATCGAGTTTTGCAGAGATGCGAAGACACTAGCCTTGTCTTGAATTGGGAAAAGTGCCACTTTATGGTTAATGAAGGCATTATCTTGGGGCATAAGATTTCTGAGAGAGGTATTGAAGTTGATAAAGCCAAAGTTGATGCTATTGAAAAGATGCCATGTCCCAAGGACATAAAAGGTATAAGAAGTTTCCTTGGTCATGCCGGTTTTTATAGGAGGTTCATTAAGGACTTTTCTAAAATCTCTAGGCCTCTGACTAATTTATTGCAAAAAGATATTCCTTTTGTCTTTGATGATGATTGTGTAGAAGCATTTGAAATACTTAAGAAAGCTTTGATCACTGCATCTATTGTTCAGCCACCTGATTGGAATATACCCTTTGAAATTATGTGTGATGCTAGTGATTATGCTATAGGTGTTGTTCTAGGGCAAAGAGTTGATAAGAAATTGAATGTTATCCAGTATGCTAGTAAAACTCTTGATACTTCCCAAAGAAATTATGCTACTACTGAAAAAGAGTTCTTAGCAGTTGTGTTTGCATGTGATAAGTTTAGACCTTATATTGTTGATTCCAGAGTTACTATTCACACTGATCATGCTGCTATTAAATATCTTATGGAAAAGAAAGATGTTAAGCCTAGACTCATTAGATAGGTTCTCTTGCTCCAAGAATTTGATTTGCATATTATTGATAGAAATGGAGCTGAGAACCCCGTTGCAGACATCTTGTCTAGGTTAGAGAATGTTCTTGATGACACACTGCCTATTGATGATAGCTTTCTTGATGAACAATTAGCGGTCATTAATGCTTCTCATACTGCTCCTTGGTATGTTGATTATGCTAATTACATTGTTGCTAAATTTATACCACCTAATTTCACATACCAGCAAAAGAAAAAGTTCTTTTATGATTTAAGACATTACTTCTGGGATGACCCACGCCATTATAAAGAAGGAGTAGATGGTGTTATTAGACGTTGTGTACCTGAGCATGAACAGGAACAGATCCTACGCAAGTGTCACTATGAATCATATGGAGGACACCACGCTGGAGATAGAACTACACATAAGGTATTGCAGTCCGGTTTTTATTGGCCTACTCTCTTCAAAGATGCTCGTAAGTTTGTCTTATCTTGTGATGAATGTCAAAGAATTGGTAATATTAGTAGATGTCAAGAAATGCCTATGAATTATTCTCTTGTTATTGAACCGTTTGATGTTTGGGGCTTTGATTATATGGGACCTTTTCCTGCCTCTAATGGTTATACACATATTTTAGTTGCTGTTGATTACGTTACTAAGTGGGTAGAAGCTATTCCAACTAGTAGTGTTGATCATAACACTTCTATTAAAATGCTTAAAGAAGTTATTTTTCCGAGGTTTGGAGTCCCTAGATATCTTATGACTGATGGTGGTTCACATTTTATTCATGGTGCTTTCCGTAAGATGCTTGCTAAGTATGATGTTAATCGTAGAATCGCATCTCCTTATCACCCGCAGTCTAGTGGTCAAGTAGAGTTGAGAAATAGAGAGCTCAAATTAATTTTGCAAAAGACTGTGAATAGATCTAGAAAGAATTGGTACAAAAAACTTGATGATGCATTATGGGCCTATAGAACTGCATACAAAAATCCTATGGGTATGTCTCCGTATAAGATGGTTTATGGAAAAGCTTGTCACTTACCTCTTGAACTTGAACATAAAGCATATTGGGCTATTAAAGAGCTCAACTATGACTTCAAACTTGCCGGTGAGAAGAGGTTATTTGATAGTAGCTCACTTGACGAATGGAGAACCAAAGCCTATGAGAATGCCAAGCTATTCAAATAAAAAGTCAAACGCTGGCATGACAAAAGGATACAAAAGCGAGAATTTAACGTAGGTGATTGTGTGTTATTATTCAACTCTTGTTTAAGATTTTTTGCAGGAAAACTTCTCTCTAAATGGGAAGGTCCTTACGTTATCGAGGAGGTCTATCGTTCTTGTGCCATAAAAATCAACAATTTTGAAGGCACAAGTCCGAGGGTGGTGAACGGTCAAAGAATTAAACATTATATCTCAGGCAATCCTATTAATGTTGAAAATAATATTATTGAAACCGTAACCCCGGAGGAATACATAAGGGACACTTTCCAGAACGTTCCAGACTCCAAAAAGGAATAGGTATGTGGTACGGTAAGTAAACCGGCTCCAAAACAATTCTAATGGCAATTTCTATCCGTTTTGGAATATTTAAGAATTTTAGGAAGAAAGAAGTAGTCCGGGAAGGACACGAGGCCTCCACGAGGGTGGAGGGCGTGCCCACCCTTCCTGGGTGCGCCCCCTTGTCTTGTGGCCACCTCATGTGCCTCCCGGACTCCGTTTTCTTGCACGTTACATATTTTGGTCGGTAAAAATTCATTATATAATCTCCTGAAGGCTTTGACCACCGTATCATGCAAATATCCTCTATTTTCGTTTCGAGCTATTTTTCTAACAGATCTAGAGCGCCATGACATCACCTTCCTTCAACAATTAAGACAATGATGCTTGGCTATTGAAAATAGAGCTGAAAAGAGAAGAACCGGAACAAATCAACAAGGAGGAAGGGATCAAGAAGGCCACGGAGGTTCAAGCTCCGGCGGTGGAAGAAGAAGACATCCCTCAACCCTTACCTAACCTCTTTACTCCCACTGAGATTGAAGCTTTCAAGATGATTGAGTTAGCTCGCATTCAGAATAAGTATCTCACACAGGAGAATATTTTGTTGAAGGATCATATCGCTGGACTCAAGGGCATTATCGGCAAGTTGGAGGAGCTTTTACGCTCGATGTGCGATTATCCACCATCATCATCATCACCACCTCCATCACCTCCGAGGACATAATCACATGGGTATGGGCACTCCCCTTGGCAACTACCAAGCTTGGGGGAGGTGCCCCGATATCGTATCACCATCACACTCCTATCTTTACCGTTTTATTTAGTTCGATCCTTTTAGTAGTATCTTGATCTAGTAGATTGAAGTTTTAGTATCAAGTAGTTTTGAGTTTTGCTTTGTGATCTCTTTATGTAATCGAGTCCGTGAACTATCTATAATAAAGATTAGTGTTGAGTCAACGGCTTTGCTATCTTGCCATGATCTTGAGAAAGTGGAAAGAATAAAAAGAATAAAAGAGTTCATACTAATCTAATGGATAGTAATGACTTAACACATAGAAAGTATGAGGCATAAAAGTTGTTGAGAGTTAACAAACATGTTTTTGGTCATCGTTGCAATTAATAGGAAGTAATAAGGAAAGAGAGGTTCACATACAAATATATTATCTTGGACATCTTTTATGATTGTGAAGCACTCAATAAGTATGACATGCTAAAAGAGTTGATGTTGGATAAGGAAGACAACGTAATGGTTTATGTTCTCTCACATCTCAGTTAAAGTATATTGTCATTGATCTTCCCAACATGTTGAGCTTGCATTTCCCCCTCATGCTAGCCAAATTCCTTGCACCAAGTAGAGATACTACTTGTGCTTCCAAATATCCTTAAACCCAGTTTTTGCCATGAGAGTCCACCATACCTACCTACGGATTGAGTAAGATCCTTCAAGTAAGTTGTCATGCTGGAGGCAATAAAAATTGCTCTTTAAATATGTATGACATATTAGTGTAGAGAAAATAAGCTTTATATGATCTTGTTGTGGAAGCAATAAAAGCGACGGACTGCATAATAAAGGTCCACATACAAGTGGCAATATAAAGTGACGTTCTTTTGCAATAAGATTTTGTGCATCCAACCCTAAAAGCACATGACAACATCTACTTCCCTCTGCGAAGGGTCTATCTTTTACTTTATGTTTTTACTTTATGCTTGAGTCAAGGTGATCTCCACCTTTTCCTTTTTCATTTTATCCTTTGGCAAGCTCCTCGTGTTTGAAAGATCTTGATATATATATATATCCAATTGGATGTAAGTTAGCATGAACTATTATTGTTGACATCACCTAAAGGTGAATATGTTAGGAGGCAACACAATAAGCCCCTATCTTTCTCAGTGTCCGGCTGAAACTCCATAACCACAAGTACTGCGTGAGTGTTAGCAATTGTAGAAGACTACATGATAGTTGAGTATGTGGGCTTGCTGAAAAGCTCTATTCTTGACTCTTTTTTATGTTATGATAAATTACAATTGCTTCAATGACTGAGATTATAGTTTGTTAGTTCCCAATGAAGCTTCTGAATCATACTTGACATTGTGAATTGATCGTTACTTGAGCATAAGAAATCATATGAAAAATTCTATATATGTTGCTGTTATAAGAATGATCATGATGCCCTCATGTCCGTATTTTATTTTTATCGACACCTCTATCTCTAAACATGTGTACATATTTTTCGATATCGGCTTCCGCTTGAGGACAAGCGAGGTCTAAGCTTGGGGGAGTTGATACGTCCATTTTGCATCATGCTTTTATATCAATATTTATTGCATTATGGGCTGTCATTACACATTATATCTCAATACTTATGGCTATTCTCTCTTATTTTACAAGGTTTACCATGAAGAGGGGGAATGCCGGCAGCTAGAATTCTGGCTGGAAAAGGAGCAAATATTGGAAACCTATTCTGCACTGCTCCAAAAATCATGAAACTCCACGGAAGTCAGTTTTGGAATTAATAAGAATTATTGAGCAAAAGGAACACCAGAGGGGGGCCCACACCCTGGCCAGGAGGGTGGGGGCACGCCCACCCCTACTGGGCGCGCCCCCTGTCTCCTGGGCCCCCTGGTGGCCCTCCGGTGCCCATCTTCTGCTATATGAAGGCTTTTACCCTGGAAAAAATCAGAGGAAAGCTTACGGGACGAAACTCCGCCGCCACGAGGCGGAACCTTGGTGGAACCAATCTAGAGGTCCGGCAGAGCTGTTCTGTCGGGGAAACTTCCCTCCGGGAGGGGGAAATCATCACCATCGTCATCACCAGCGATCCCCTCATCGGCAGGGGGTCAATCTCCATCAACATCTTCACCAGCACCATCTCCTCTCAAAACCCTAGTTTATCTCTTGTATCCAATCTTGTATCAAAACCACAAATTGGTACCTGTGGGTTGCTAGTAGTGTTGATTACTCCTTGTAGTTGATGCTAATTGGTTTACTTGGTGGAAGATCATATGTTCAGATCCTTAATGCATATTATTACTCCTCTGATTATGAACATGAATATGCTTTGTGAGTAGTTACGTTTGTTCCTGAGGACATGGGTGAAGTCTTGCTATTAGTAGTCATGTGAATTTGGTATTCGCTCGATATTTTGATGAGATGTATGTTGTCTCTCCTCTAGTGGTGTTATGTGAACGTCGACTACATGACACTTCACCATTATTTGGGCCTAGAAGAAGGCATTGGGAAGTAATAAGTAGATGATGGGTTGCTAGAGTGACAGAAGCTTAAACCCTAGTTTATGCGTTGCTTCGTAAGGGGCTGATTTGGATCCATATGTTTAATGTTGTGGTTAGGTTTACCTTAATACTTCTTTTGTAGTTGCGGATGCTTGCAATAGGGGTTAATCATAAGTGGGATGCTTGTCCAAGTAAGGGCAGTACCCAAGCACTGGTCCACCCACATATCAAATTATCAAAGTACCGAACGCGAATCATATGAGCGTGATGAAAACTAGCTTGACGATAATTCCCATGTGTCCTCGGGAGCTCTTTTCTCATTATAAGAAATTGTCCAGGCTTGTCCTTTACTATAAAAAGGATTGGGCCACCTTGCTGCACTTTATTTATTTTTGTTGCCTGTTACTCGTTACAATTTATCTTATCACAAAACTATCTGTTACCTACAATTTCAGTGCTTGCAGAGGAAACCTTACTGAAAACCGCTTGTCATTTCCTTCTGCTCCTCGTTGGGTTCGACACTCTTACTTATTGAAAGGACTACGATAGATCCCCTATACTTGCGGGTCATCACCGCACACTAGTTTTTACATCTCCATTTTGCATCATCTATTGGAGTTGCTCTTTTACATCTCCAATATACATCATCTGTTGGAGTTGTATTTTTTTTTTGAGATGTAAATGTAAACTTTTACATCTCCTGTTTTACATCTCTAACTTCAATAGAAGATGCAAATTTGGAGATGTAAAAATTTACATCTCCAAAATGTGCTTTGCATCTTCAAAAAAAGGGCCAACTCCAACAGAAGATGCAAAACGGAGATGTAAAAGAGCAACTCCAATAAAAGATGCAAATTAGAGATGCAAAACCGGCCACCCGCCGCGCGACCGCTATAGCTATTGTTGAGCTGCTGTACAACCGCTGTTCAGCTGCACAAATTGAAATAAAACATCTGATAATCAACCCTGCACAATTCCTCCTCTGTTGGAAGGATCGATCATGTTGCTTCATGGAATTGCAAATGTGGATAAACAAGTCTTTGAACATTTTGAACCGGCGGTGAAAGTACCTCTCCCGAAAAATGGGTGGTGAACCGAAGTTGTTGCGCATCAACCTCTTGTGCGCATCAACCCGTTCTCTTCGAATTAACGCAGAACCATATACGAAACCACCGTGCTCCACTAGCATAGCAATGTTCTCTTCGTTGTTCAAATCAAATTCATCATCCGACGAGGAATCGTCCATGAAAGATGAATCACACGACCTCATCTACAATGCGGAAAATCACCGTCAAACTACTTTCCATCCCCAACAAAAAAAATCAAGTTTCATCATTTTTTTACCTTCGGGAATTTAGTCAAACACCTTCCTTGCGGGGTGGATGAAATCGTCCGACTGTGGGTTCGGCAGCCGGCGGCGGCGACTGCACGGCAGAGATGGCGGCACGTTAGCAAAGAGGAAGGCGGGAGCTCCGTGCGGCCGGCGGGTGGCTTCGCATGGCCGGAAGAATGGCCGAGCCTCGCCATCGTCAGACGGGCGGAGTGGCGCACCTCCACTAACTCCGACGGGGGGTCTTCGCTAGGAAGAAGCCTACCCATAGTAGAGCTCGCCAGGGAAGGCATTTAGGCCAGCCGCAGCCGCCGGAGAAGCTTCGATTCGACGGCGGCCGGAAGTGAATCGGCGGCTGCGGGCTGGCGAGGCAGGCGGCGAGGGACAGCACGCGCGGGGGAGGGGGGAGTCATGGCGGGCCCGGCGGCCGCCAGGTAGGGGCGGCGGCAGCGATTTGGTGCAGATTTGGCCAATGACGGAGTCGGGCGGGTGGCGGCTGGTCGCCCGGAAGGGAAAGGAATGGTAGTTGGGCGGTTCGCGGGCACTTGCGTTTTTACGTCTCCTGTAGGTGGAGATGCAAATTTGCACCGCGAGGTGTTTTAGTTCACATCTCCTGGACGCGAAAATGTAATTTTTTTGCATCTACATCATCTGTTGGAGAGGTGTTTTGGGGCCTCGGAGATGCAAAAGTTAGTTATTTTTGCATCTACATCTTCTGTTGGAGATGCTCTTGGTAGTAATAATTTCCCTCGTTCATCCTACTCGGTAGGGAATTATTTAAGTGAAAAAACTGATAGTGTATGAATATAACAAAATCAATAAAGATCACCATAATATTTTTATACAATAATAGACTCAAGATATTATCGGTGCCTTGTTAACCTCGTGCCCTCAAATAGCAGTGCAGGAACAAAACAAAAAACCATGCCCTCAAATAGTTGTCCAGCAACGAAACGGGCATCATGCCCTCAAATAGCAGTCCAGCAGAAAAGAAAATACAAGACGACGATTTGTTTCTCTGGTAACGAAGTTTCACAAATCATATTACATCAGAATATTATTTTGTTCTACATACTTAGATATTAACCTTCTCATCGCAAGCAAGTGTTATCCCCCTCAATGCCCCGACTATTAATTCTAATCACCCATTCAGTAATGCCATGCACCTTCAATGAGAACTAAACAGCCGTCAAGACACTAATAAATAGAGCAAAAAAATCTGCTGCACAATAAGAAGCATAAGCTGATTACTACATGTTGGAATCACCAAGGCTACCTGTTGGAAGATGCTGCGGATACCAAACCCTCAAGTATCAAATTTTGCATGCTATTTACTCCCTCAGGCCGAAAAAGCTTGTCCCAAACTTGTTTCTCAAATGAATGTATCTAGCAGTAACTTGGTGCTAGATACATCCATTTGAAGGACAAGCTTTCTCAGACTGAGGGAGTAATTTATGTTGGATGCACTCCATACTGCAGATAAGTTTTTTGTTAATCTTTCATATAAGAGTTTTTTGTTAAGCTTGCATATAAGTTTTTTGCTAAGCTTTCAGATATGTTGGTTGCACTCCATACAACATGTGTTTCTCTCCATTTAAGGGTGTACCGAATATCACAAGAAGTCTCCAAACAACAACTGTCAAATGCCACTGTCCTTTACAAGGCAAGCATGCCTATCTTATCGGATGAAATTGGTCTATGTATATCTCTTAAGGAACTACAGCAGCAGATATATGTGAAACACTACATACCTCAACAAAAGATGATGTTTCATGGAAGCCACCCAAGAATCCCAAAACTGTAAAGATCTTGTCCTCTGGTAGAAGGTTTTTCATCTTCACAATAACCTTAAACATCTTGCACAAGCCCTTCTCAACCACACATAAAACAAGTTTATGTACAAATGCTAGTCCATAATTACACAATGTGGTGGGTGAAAGCCGCTCACTCGAGTATTAGGGTGGTCTTGCCCGTAGGGTACCGCGAGACGGAGGCTCCCGCGATAGGCTAGGCGACCGCTCGCTCCTGCACCGCCGGCCACTCCGGCCACGGCGGCCACTGGCTGTAGGTTAGGCTTCTGCTCGCTCCTGCGCCGCCGGCCACTCCGGCCACGGCGGCCACCGTCTGTAGGCTCAATGCCCCCACCCACGCCCCTCCCCGACGACGGCAATGCGGTTCCGCCTGACGCACGCGGCGTCGCGCGCACGGCGCGCTCTACGGTCCGCGTGCCTCCCCCGAGAGATGAGGCCCTACTCTCTCTCGCGTCGGCCGACGACCTTCGCCGTGCGGTCAGGTTGCGCACGGGCTTCCTCTCTGCCTCAACCCCGGTCATGCTTCGCCGGCGACCGCTCGACAACGAAGGGCCACCTTTGCGGCTCCCTGGAGATGCTTTACTGCAGTACTGCCTCACTTTCTTCGCCTCCACGGTATGTCGTCCTCTTACCTCCACTACGCCGGCGGAACCGCGCGCGAGGGTCTGGGTCAAGATCTTGCTACCCTCGCCACCACCGTCGCCGGCGGCGGTTCACTCCCTGCTCAAGGCCTGGTTAGGCTCTTCCTTTGAGTCTCCTGTGATTACTCAGTTCAATCCCTGTTTATTCTCGGTTAACGTGGCAAATGATTCGGTGGCTAAGTTCGTGGTCTCGCTCGAAGGCATCAATTTCAAAAACCTTGTCATATCCTTCAATGCAAGCCTGCTAGCCGCCAAACACTCGCTTACCGCTCTCTTTGCTGCACCCACTGCCTCGCCGCTAGCTGCCATCACCCCTGCTGTGTTTACTCCTCCTTCACATCCCGCCACTTTTCAAAACCATTTTGCTGTGCTCTCTGCTACGCGTGCTCTGCCTCCGGCGCATGCATGCACTCGACCTGCTTGCCGCCCCATTGGTTGCTCTCCGACCAACTTGGATTTGGTGACGCTCCCGTGTGTCACCTCCTCCTCTGT